>NC_050068.2:319402530-320019967 GCF_009764565.3 Dermochelys coriacea | reverse complement strand
CAACAAAAAAGCTTCAAAAACAGACTCCAACGAGAGACTGCTGAATTGGAATTAATTTGCAAACTGGATACAATTAACTTAGGCTTGAATAGAGACTGGGAATGGATGAGTCATTACACAAAGTAAAACTATTTCCCCATGGTATTTCTCCCTCCCACCCCACCCCCCACTGTTCCTCTGATATTCTTGTTAACTGCTGGAATTAGCCTACCTGCTTGTCACCATGAAAGGTTTTCCTCCTTCCCCCCCCTGCTGTTGGTGATGGCTTATCTTAAGTGATCACTCTCCTTACAGTGTGTATGATAAACCCATTGTTTCATGTTCTCTGTGTGTGTGTGTGTATATAAATCTCTCCTCTGTTTTTTCCACCAAATGCATCCGATGAAGTGAGCTGTAGCTCACGAAAGCTTATGCTCTAATAAATTTGTTAGTCTCTAAGGTGCCACAAGTACTCCTTTTCTTTTTGCGAATACAGACTAACACGGCTGCTACTCTGAAACTTGTTTTTTTTAGGACACTAAAATACCCCAATCAGATTCTAAAAGAAACACAACTTTATTAGAAAGAAAAAAGGCAAAATTAGAATGGAAGGTAATATTACAGGGCAATCAGATTAAAAACACAGAGGATTTCCCTCTGGGCCAAACTTTAAAGTTACCAAAAGAAAACCAGGAATATACCTTCCTCTCAACTCAGAGAAAATCACAACCCAGAACTAAAATAAGCTAACGCATTCCCTTGCTAGTACTTACTGATTCTAATGGAGTTGGAATGCTTGCTTCCTTGACCTGTGTCCAGCAAGCACACAGACATACCAAAAATTTTCCCACCCCCCTGCCCAGATTTTAAAGTATTTTGTCTCCTTATTGGTCCTTTTGTCCTTTTGGTCAGGTACCAGCCAGGTAACCTGAGCTTCTTAACCCTTTACAGGTAAAAGGATTTTGTGCCTCTGGCCAGGAGGGATTTTATAGTACTGTATACAGGAAGGTTGTTACCCTTCCCTTTATATTTGACACGGGTCAAGCACGATGGGGGAGATTTTTTAAAAGGTATTTAGGGCACAGATTCACAAAGTTATTTAGGTGTCTAACTCCCATTGATTTAAATGGGAAAAAGGTGCCTAAATACTTTTGTGAATCTGAACTTGCAGTGCCTAAAGATGCAGATGGTGCTAATTCAAATGGGAGTTAGGTGCCTGCGTGCTTTTGAAAATCCCACTAGGCATTTATTTCTATCTTTAGTAAGCTAAATGCTTTTAAAAGTCTGGCCCTAAGTTGGTAAGTAGGTGTACTTGTTGAGCGGGCTGAAAACTAGAATTCGTGGTCTGTGGAAAATTCCAAATTTTCAAAGAAGAAAATTTGTTCTGAAATGGAATGAAAAATGAAATTTTGAAATTTCCCATGGACCAGGAATTCGAAAAGTTTATTAGAAATGTTTCCAAGGCTCCCTGAGATCCCAGAGCCTCATGGAATACAGGGCCATCATGAAGCCTAGAAGTCCTGGATCCACTTTAGAGCCAGGGACCCTGGAAACTCCAGGAGCCTCAATTCCATGGTAGTCTTCCCTGGAACTGGGGACCCTGGTAGCTATGGTCAGAGGCTGGGAAACTCCAGGAGCCCACGCTTCTGAGAAACTGCAAGCTTGGGAGTTTGGGAGCTGGAATTGAAATTGACACATTCCCAGGGAACAGTTGGATTTTGATGAATTGGTATTTTCCAACAGAAAAATGTTATGTTGAAAAATTTCCAAAGAGGTTGACTTAACTTATTTTTAATCACTGGGCCAGAGTCTTCTAATTCTCTGGGGTCTATAGAGAGGAGTGTCAGGGGTGGCTCTCTACATCCTACCTTGCAACTTTGTTTCATTTAGAGATTCCATTCATCCCTGGAGTAATGGTTTTGAAATCAATGGAGTTGTATCCTGGGCCAATTTGGCCCATTCTGTTTAAGTGGCTCCTAAAAGTAGTTACGAAAACACAATGAAATACAGAAATGAGTCCACAAACTGCAGATTCAATCCTGCATCTCACTTCTTTGAAGAATAATTATTCTTGCAGCCATTATATGTTACCTATCTTAGTATTCTAGAAATTCCCAAGCAAATCTTCTGTCCCCTTTGACACTGCAATAAATAAATAAAATAATTCTTCCATAAAATAAGTAGAATGAGTTTTAAAAATAAATGTTTTCAATATAATATAAACAAAATTAGCTTTAGAGGTGAGTTAATTATATTTTACAGATACAATTACATATTTTGTGAGAAATATTAAGATGCAAATCTTAGAAAAAACAAATAAATAAATTGCCAAATAAGACAATAAAGTAAAATTAATACTGATAAATAGCCGCAAAAGGCCATATAGTTGAGGCAGCAAATTTTTTAAGATGTAAGCAAAAATACTCAGGTACAACTATAATAAATTACATTGGTTTAATCACTTGGTAAATAACTGAAAGATTTGTATGAAATTTATACAGTCACTTGAGCAGCATTTCTCTAAAAACACCACATTAGAGAACTAACTATGACAGTTTACTATAGAGATGGTACCTCCATCATGTCACTTGGGCAGTATATTTTTTAAAATAATAGCTCATTATTCTGTTTATAGATCAGTTTTTTAAAAAAAATACTTTTCTACTATTGGTCACAAAGATTCTTCTTCACTTAGGGTGTGCCATTGACATACACACGAGGAAGAGAACTCTAAAGGCATGGTTGTGGCTTTAGACATAGGTCTAAGCAAGGAGTGATGCAGAAGCTGCACCCAGTCGGGAAGCACAGCTATAGAAAGCACCAGGACTCAAACTCAGTGAGGTATGTACTTATATGTTCCTGATCACCATAGTACCTGGGCAACTCACAATGAATCAGTAATTTAGCCTCACAATACTATTATCTCTATTTTCACAAAGGGGAAGTGAAGGACTGAATAGATTTGACCTAAGGTCACACTAATGTCTGCAGATGAGTCAGGAATTGAACCTAGGTCTCTAAAGTCCACGTCCAATGCCCTATCCACTAGACTATCCTTTCTTCTACCAGAGAGTCACCATTCCTCTCCTCTTCCCCCTTGCCTTGAACTGTAGCACTATCAAATTTCAACAGTTCCCAAGCCAGCTCAGCTGCACAAGTCAGCAAGTGTGGGAATGAAGCCAAGGCTCCATCCATTCCTTGCTCCTCCCAGCCTACCCACTGTAGGGGAAGTGAGACATATACATCACTTGTTTACTCTGACATGACCAGACCCCAAAGTATGAGTAGCCCACAGTGGGGTATGGGTGGAGTTATTTCACTGCGCAAATATGTAGCCTGAATCACAATTTGACCCAAAATTAATAATCAATAATTTGTTCTATAAAGAAGTTAACCAAAAACATTGTGTTTCTTAGTCACACTCAGCATCTGTGGTTTATTTCTTGTGGAGAGCTTTTGATAAAGACTGTGTCCCCACTTCCTGTAGGGGACACACTTCTCTAGGCAAACAAACAGAAATTAGTTATGGCCTAAAACTCATAGGTGGGTCCTGTCTAATTATCCTGAAGAAGTTTGGTTGAAGGTAGTTTAGTCCTGCATTATATGATGTATAACATTAATGCTCATGAAAGATGCCCTATTGTCTTAAAATTCCTCTGAAGTTAGCCGTTTTACAGGTAAACAGTTATAGCATGAGTACAAGCTTCCAACAAGACCTCCCCAACTGTGAGCTAGTCCAGGCCATTTTTTACAATGAAGGAACTGGTCATCCTCAAAACCATTTAATTAAAAGCCTTTCTACTGAGAAAGTCCATCAACAGGCAGAATTGTTGGCTAAGACCATCAATTCATTTTACATGGACCAGTGAACAACCACTGTATGGTAATATGTTTCTCACTGCTGACCCTGGCCACATTCAGACCAGTGACCGTAAGTGAAGAGGAAAGGCACCACTAATACTTTGAGGTATCCAGTTCTTCAACATTTTGTAGTAATGCTGCCCATTCCTTGATATTTAGGTTCAACATGAATTTCATTTACAAATATATTTAGAAAAAAGTCAACTAATTTCAGTAACCTTGGCCAGTTTCCAAAGTAACAAAATAAAACAACATGGAGATTTTACCAATACATGACCAATATTAAGACAGTTTTCCAGCCAACCCCCTTAACTACTTTAGTGATTATCCTATCACAGGAGAAAGTTAAGATCCAAAACAAAATTTCAAACTAAATTAAATGAGTTCACTCCAGGCTAACTTTAACAGTGTTTCCAGAATTATAATTCAGCATCTGACTGTCCAAAACCCAAATTAAGCATTCTTGCTTGGGGATATCAAGTTAAAGATGCCCATAAATGATACACTCATTTGCAACTGCAGTTGCCTGAAGAACCAGGTACTTTTTTCCTTCAGCCTCCCAACTCTTGAGCAATTCGGCGTTAATTGGGTTTAGTGACAAAAGAACAGATGATTTCAACTGTGGCTGTATGGAAACAACTTGAAATACTGGGTTTGTGCTGTATCATAAGTTACAGCTTTCAAACGGATAGGATGCTTTTTATTGCTCGCTAGGAGTTCCAGCAAGGAACGATGGTATGATAAATTTCAAAGGAAACTGTTCACGCAACTTTGTATAAACTGATTAGAGCTGAACTAGAGTAGTAAAGGTCCTTGTAGGAAAGGTCCAAGACTGTGCACAATTCAAGGAGTATTTTCACATCTGGACGGTGTACTTCAGTTTGTGTCTTTTATTTAATGCTAGTCTCTTGTCTGTATCAGTTTTACCCAGCAACTTGCAAAGATTGTGCAAAGTGCTGGCAGGACAGCCGATTCACTGCCTCCTTCCTATTCTGAGTGTCAATAAGAAAACCCAACTCTTTCACAAGTGACAGGCATAGGGCACAATGTTCTGCTCATTTAAGCCTCAGACAGGCTGTTTTGGCAAATTGTGTCTAAAATGCCTCCAACATTTTTCTGGTAAGAGATTCTAGAGATCCTCTTTTAAGTTGTTTTATGCTTTTACAGTTTCCATTGATATTCCTTGCAGATAATGTTGTCTCCATTTGTGATGTTACTAATCTCTGCTGAATTCCCATAAAGTGCTAAATGTGGACACAGTCTGTCTATATCTGACAGTGAGTGGCTCCCCAAAGACAAATATAAACAGTGCCCAAACTTGGATTTCTCTTCCACTGCACAATACTTACTGCTTTGACAATATTTGCATCATCAGTCATGCCTACCTTTAACAATTGTTTCCTCCCCTTCTTTCACAAGGCATGTTGGATAACAGTGATCAAATCCATAGAATAATGGGTTTTAGGCTTATAAAATGCGTGAAGGGAACAATACACCATTTAAAACAGTTGCGTGGCTTAGGGCTTGTCTTCACTACGGGGAGATCAACACTGCTGTGATTGATGCAGCTGGTGTTGATTTAGCGGGTCTATTGAAGACCCACTAAATCATCGGCAGAGCACTCTCCGGTTGACCCTGGTACTCCAGCTCCCCAAGAAGAGTAAGGTAAGTCAACTGAAGAGCTTCTCCCATTGACGCAGCGCAGTGAAGACACTGGGGTAAGTCGACCTTAGCTACATCGATTGAATAATGTAGCTGGATTCGTTTAATTTAGGTCAATTTACCCAGTAGTGAAGATAAGCCCTTAGTATCCTGTCTATGGCCAGACTGAAAACTCCTTCAGATATTCACTTATCACGTGAATGTAATAAGTTTTGTCTGGAAAATTTTAGAGTTTGACACTTTACCTTTACAAATGGCTTCATTTATTTGGACACCATGATTTTGGAGGGATCAAACTAGCGATCTTCAGCAACAATACAATGCACCACTGTCACATGAGGTAAAGAAGTAAGGTCTGAATGCACCAAAGGTGTTAAGTGCCAAGAACAACACTTCTATTCACAAAGCCTGAGTTAGTCATAAGCTTCCATACAATGAATGGGGAGAGATAGGCACCTTAAACTGCAATTCAAAAAAGCCAACATATTAGGCAGGGAGCCACCTAAGCTAGTCAATGTGAGATGGCAACAAGCGAGTACTAACCCCCATCCCTGTCTCAGAGATCAATGTCTGTGTCTGGGTTGGAGGGAAGTGCCTATTTCTGTTTGCAATTAAACTCCCTCTTGCAGGTAGGTGCCTATGATGTTACTGCAACTAAAACTGGGGGGAAAAGGAGAAGGTAGACTTTCCTCATAATGTTTAGCCCCCTAGTTACAATATTGTCCTAGGATGTAGAAGATTCCCCCTTTCAAGTTCCCACTGCACCTGATGGGGGGTGGGAGAAGGATTTGAACAGGTTTCTATCATCTTTCAGATGTGTGCACTACCCAGCAGACTGTAGAGTCATTCTCATGGTTGTGCACCCTTTCTCTGGTCAAAATGACTTTCTAAGAGAGAAAGCACACGTGTGAAAGACAGCATAAGCATGAGGGACTCTAACGTGATAGTTTGAGCTCTCACCTGGGAGGTGGGAGACGGTGTCTCCCTGCTCCAATAATGCTTTAATTATTTATCCATGTTCAAAGCATCAACAGGAGAGAATGAGAGAGTCCCACATCAGACTATCCTGTAGCCCAATGGTTAGAGCACTCAGTGAAAGGTGGCAGAACCCTGTTCAAATCCCTTTTCACCCTCTGGTGGAGGGGTCGGAACTTGAACCAGGGGGTCTCCCACATCCCACGTGAGTACCATAACTACTGAGAAAAAGTTGAGGGAGTGTCTTCTTCTGGATGTTTTCTGTGCTTGGACCTGTGGGGCTCCATCTGGTAGGTGCCCCCGAGCACACCTATTGGATTGGGCCCCACATGCAATTTAGGCAGCTGAATGCCTGTCTTCTTCCAGTTTGTGAATTGCTCTGGAGCTTAGATGCTTGGATGCCTACAGTGAGACACGTGCTCAGAGGAAGAAAAAAATAGGTACCTAGAGAACTTTTATGGCAAAAACTTAGGCGCTGAGTAAGTTTAGGCACCTACAGGTTCAACAGAAGTTTTGTGCATCACAGGGGTCCCAGAACTGGGACTTAGGCACCCAACTCCTTTTGTGCATTTAGCTCTGAGTAAGTAGCAGGCTATTATAGTTACTGGGGTCAGCCATTACACAGGATCATGTACATGAGTGCGTCATTTATTTTCTGCTTTATTACCATGGTAGTGGGTGTCCTAGAAATACCTAAGACATGCAATTTACCTACAGGGATTTTACTGCTTCTTGTCAGTTAATAACAAAGATCAGGCATTTTTACCTTGTTACAAAGTGTTCTTGGTGAACTCTTAACACTGGCATTGTATTTTTGGAAAGCTCTGTTGTATGCAGAGCTACACTTTTCAGGAGAGAAGTGCTCAGATGTATTTCAAAGATGGGTTTCTAATATGTTTCTAATACACATTTTTTCAAAATAAAATTATGTGAGTCATTCTCTTTCAAGGATGTTTATTCCCAATTCAGAAGACCACAAGCTATTTGTACATGTGTCTGATTTTGTCTCATATTGTTTGTAATGTGGTAGTATGGTGATAAGATGCCAAGGCAGAGATGTTACCAACCTTAGTCTTCAAAATGCTTTTAAACTTTTTTTTGCAAGATTGAGTCAATTGGAATGTCAAGTTTGCCATTCTTTTCAAAAGAGAAGAAGCAGCTGAACACTTCAGTGCTGAAATAAACAACTCTTCAAGTACTCTTTTGTCTGCTTCTCATAAGAGTTCTGACTTAATTAGCATGATATAATTATGTCTTTTCTTGATGAAATCGCTTTTAAAGCCCTGTCTAGCATAGTATTGAATTCAATAGGAACAGAGATGTTCAGCACCAAACAGGAACAAACCCTAAGGTCCTAATCACTCACTCCTGACTCTCACAAACCTCCTTGTAGGAAAGAGGGGAGCAATCAAACAGTCCTACATTATACTGCAGACTAACAGTTTAATAGTCTAAACAAAACCCCAGTGGACTAACCAAATAGACTACTGCATAATCAACAGGTTTCAGAGTAGCAGCCGTGTTAGTCTGTATTCGCAAAAAGAAAAGGAGTACTTGTGGCACCTTAGAGACTAACAAATTTATTAGAGCATAAGCTTTCGTGAGCTACAGCTCACTTCATCGGATGCATTTGGTGGAAAAAACAGAGGAGAGATTTATATACACACACACAGAGAACATGAAACAATGGGTTTATCATACACACTGTAAGGAGAGTGATCACTTAAGATAAGCCATCACCAACAGCAGGGGGGGGAAGGAGGAAAACCTTTCATGGTGACAAGCAGGTAGGCTAATTCCAGCAGTTAACAAGAATATCAGAGGAACAGTGGGGGGTGGGGTGGGAGGGAGAAATACCATGTTCTCTGTGTGTGTGTATATAAATCTCTCCTCTGTTTTTTCCACCAAATGCATCCGATGAAGTGAGCTGTAGCTCACGAAAGCTTATGCTCTAATAAATTTGTTAGTCTTTAAGGTGCCACAAGTACTCCTTTTCTTCATGGGGAAATAGTTTTACTTTGTGTAATGACTCATCCATTCCCAGTCTCTATTCAAGCCTAAGTTAATTGTATCCAGTTTGCAAATTAATTCCAATTCAGCAGTCTCTCGTTGGAGTCTGTTTTAGAAGCTTTTTTGTTGAAGTATAGCCACTCTTAGGTCTGTGATCGAGTGACCAGAGAGATTGAAGTGTTCTCCAACTGGTTTTTGAATGTTATAATTCTTGACGTCTGATTTGTGTCCATTCATTCTTTTACGTAGAGACTGTCCAGTTTGGCCAATGTACATGGCAGAGGGGCATTGCTGGCACATGATGGCATATATCACATTGGTAGATGCGCAGGTGAACGAGCCTCTGATAGTGTGGCTGATGTGATTAGGCCCTATGATGGTATCCCCTGAATAGATATGTGGACAGAGTTGGCAACGGGCTTTGTTGCAAGGATAGGTTCCTGGGTTAGTGGTTCTGTTGTGTGGTGTGTGGTTGCTGTTGAGTATTTGCTTCAGATTGGGGGGCTGTCTGTAAGCAAGGACTGGCCTGTCTCCCAAGATCTGTGAGAGTGATGGATCATCCTGACTTAGAACTGACTTCAGCTGACTTAGAACAACGCTTCCTCAGCTCTCGTTCCCTAATGCCCCTACTCTACTTGCGCTACATTGATGACATCTTCATCATCTGGACCCATGGAAAAGAAGCTCTTGAGGAATTCCACCATGATTTCAACAATTTCCATTCCACCATCAACCTCAGCCTGGACCAGTCCACACAAGAGATCCACTTCCTGGACACTACGGTGCTAATAAGCGATGGTCACATAAACACCACCCTATATCGGAAACCTACTGACCGCTATTCCTACCTACATGCCTCTAGCTTTCATCCAGATCATACCACTCGATCCATTGTCTACAGCCAAGCGCTACGATATAACCGCATTTGCTCCAACCCCTCAGACAGAGACAAACACCTACAAGATCTCTATCATGCATTCCTACAACTACAGTACCCACCTGCTGAAGTGAAGAAACAGATTGACAGAGCCAGAAGAGTACCCAGAAGTCACCTACTACAGGACAGGCCCAACAAAGAAAACAACAGAACGCCACTAGCCATCACCTTCAGCCCCCAACTAAAACCCCTCCAACGCATCATCAAGGATCTACAACCTATCCTGAAGGATGAGCCATCGCTCTCTCAGATCTTGGGAGACAGACCAGTCCTTGCTTACAGACAGCCCCCCAATCTGAAGCAAATACTCACCAGCAACCACACACCACACAACAGAACCACTAACCCAGGAACCTATCCTTGCAACAAAGCCCGTTGCCAACTCTGTCCACATATCTTTTCAGGGGATACCATCATAGGGCCTAATCACATCAGCCACACTATCAGAGGCTCGTTCACCTGCGCATCTACCAATGTGATATATGCCATCATGTGCCAGCAATGCCCCTCTGCCATGTACATTGGCCAAACTGGACAGTCTCTACGTAAAAGAATGAATGGACACAAATCAGACGTCAAGAATTATAACATTCAAAAACCAGTTGGAGAACACTTCAATCTCTCTGGTCACTCGATCACAGACCTAAGAGTGGCTATACTTCAACAAAAAAGCTTCAAAAACAGACTCCAACGAGAGACTGCTGAATTGGAATTAATTTGCAAACTGGATACAATTAACTTAGGCTTGAATAGAGACTGGGAATGGATGAGTCATTACACAAAGTAAAACTATTTCCCCATGGTATTTCTCCCTCCCACCCCACCCCCCACTGTTCCTCTGATATTCTTGTTAACTGCTGGAATTAGCCTACCTGCTTGTCACCATGAAAGGTTTTCCTCCTTCCCCCCCCTGCTGTTGGTGATGGCTTATCTTAAGTGATCACTCTCCTTACAGTGTGTATGATAAACCCATTGTTTCATGTTCTCTGTGTGTGTGTATATAAATCTCTCCTCTGTTTTTTCCACCAAATGCATCCGATGAAGTGAGCTGTAGCTCACGAAAGCTTATGCTCTAATAAATTTGTTAGTCTCTAAGGTGCCACAAGTACTCCTTTTCTTTTTGCATAATCAACAGGATCAAATGGAAGCATTTCAATGCATGAATTCTTGAAACATACATTTAAAAGAAAAGGAGTACTTGTGGCACCTTAGGGACTAACAAATTTATTTGAGCATAAGCTTTCGTGAGCTGTAGCTCAGGAAAGCTTATGCTCAAATAAATTTGTTAGTCTCTAAGGTGCCACAAGTACTCCTTTTCTTTTTGTGAATACTGACTAACACGGCTGCTACTCTGAAACCTGGCATTTAAAAAGGCAGCTTATGTTTGATAATCCTGAGAAGAAATCTGCTGAATTCTAAAAATTACAACAAAGATCTGGGTTCTAATCCTCCCAAAATTGCTAACTCACTACAGGTTGGATTGTACCCAAGCAATCTAGACCATGAAAGGGGTAGACCATATCTACACTCCGCAGGAGCAGAACAGGAACCAGATAGTGATTTTAAGAGTCATGATCTGGTTCCTGCTTCACCCTTGCTCCAGGGAAGGAATCTGTACCATCCCTTTTGCTGTTGCAGATTTTCCACTTTCTGTCATCCTTGATTCACAAGGAAAATGGGGGAGATTTGGGTGTTGTAGCTAAGATTCCACTCTGCCTCCACCCACCTGTGTGAGAAGAGGAATAGCAGCTGGATGATGACAGCTGCCTCTCCATTGTGCAAGCTCTTGTGAAGTGGGTGGCTCACATGGGGCAAAAGAGATTTTCTACAGCCCCTTATATCTCTAGCTGGCACACAGCAAGGCTCACATCTGAACAATTTTGTGATTTAGGGTGAGTTGCCTAAGATGGAGAACCGAGTTACAAGCAAACCTCCATGGTTCCCCCTGGCTTCCCCACTGTGAGGTCCTGCAGGTTTCCAGGTAGTGCTCAGAAACATGACTGCCTTCATAGATCTTGGTATCTGTAGAGGTGTCACAACTGTGACTGGGCAATGCCCTCTGGGGCAGGCCTTTATTGACTCAGGTGCAGCAGGCAATTTTTTGGATTCAGAGGATGCCTGGGCACTATCAATTCTCCTGCTGCCCAAACCCATTCCAAACTTTGTAGAGACAATTGATGGGTCTTTCTTATCCTTTGGGCCAGTGGCTATGGAAACTGTTAATCTTGAAGATACTATCCAAGGGCATTGAGACAATCTACAGTTCAGTACCATCTGTTCCCCACACTTCCTTCTGATCCTGACTGTCTCATGGCTGGCCCTCCACAACCTCTTTATCAGCTGGCATGAACTAAAAGTTGAATTTCTTTTAGAATTCTGGCAACAGCACTACTTCACCCAAAGAAATCCACACAGTAATTCCACAGCAGTCACATGCTGGGGTATCTGACCCGGCAGTTTCTTCCAATTACAGTGACTACAAAGATATCTCTGAAAAAAAGAATGCAGACACCTTGCCCCCATGCAGGAACTAAGATTGCCCAATTGAGCTACAACCAAGGACAAACATTCCATTTTGGCATATATATATGGTCAGAACCCAAACTAGCTGTGCTATGCATCTACCTGCAGAAGTACCTAGCCAACGGCTTTATTCATAAATCCACTTTGCTTACTGGGGCTACAGTCATCTTTGTTAAAAAAAATAAAAAGGATGGAAGCCTCTGACTATGTTTGGATTATGAGGCCCTAAATCAGGTCACCATTGGAAACTGATACCCTTTACCACTAATCCACAAACTAATGGATGATGTGAGCGCTGCTCAGGTATATGCAAAGATACACTTTCAGGTTCCATACAACCGAGTATGTGTTAGAGCTGGGCATGAATGCAAGACCAAGACTGCCTTTTGAACATGTTAGAGTCACTTCAAATATCTTGTGATGCCATTTGGTTTGACAAATGAGCCTGCAGTATTCCAGCATTTTATTAATAATGTACTTTGGGACATTCTGGACCACTATTTTGGTAGATGACACTTATTTTTTCAGACAACACTGAACAGCACACCATGCACTTCAGTTCTATCCTGAAGAGGCTATGCCAACATGGCCTCTATGCTAAGCTAGAAAAAAATGTGCCTTTGATCAGTCCTTCATAGAATTCCTAGGGTTCATTTTGTCTCCTGGTGGTATAGAAATGGACCCATATAAGGTAAATGCAGTCCTTGAGTGAGCTGCAGCATGGAACGTTCATGAACAACACTGTTTCCTGAAGTTTGCAAACTTCTATTGGAGGTTTATCCTGAAGTTCTTGGTGCAGATCACGTCCTCACTGCCCTGCTCTGCAAAAACTCCAGGTTCCTGTGGTCTCCCAAGCTCATCAGGCCTTGAAGCAATTAAACCGCACATTTACCACAGCTCTGATATTGGTCCACGCTAACATCTCACATGCCTTTATCATTAAAGTGAATGCTTCCAAGTTGGTGATCAGAGTGGTGCTATCCCAAAGGCATGGTCCTCAACAACTGCTACATCCATGTGCATTCTACTCCAGGAAACTCACATCCACAAGGCAAAATTATGAAATTTTGGACAAGGAATTCCTGGTAATCAATACTGCCTTTGAAGACTGGTGCCACTATCTAGAAGGGTATCTCATCCAGTTGTATACTAACCATAAGAATCTTGAACATCTGCCCAGGGCTAAAGTCTTCAACCAATGACAACTTCAGTGGGCCTTATTCTTTTCACGCTTTGATTTCATAATCTCCTATCATCCAGGAACAAAAAGTAGCAAGGGTGACGCTTTGACCCAGAAGGACAAATATTATGCTAACCTAAATGACTTGAATCCAAAAACCTCCTGCATCCTCAAGCCTCATAACTTTCTGGGCACCACTCTGCATCAAGAGCTCCTCACCCTCATACAATCAGTGTTGGCCCCTTCAGTCGGGCAGGAAGCCATAAATAATGAATCCCATGATGTCTGAAATGGGGTAATCTACATAAAAGGGTATATGGACATTACTGGAGTACCTAGAGACCCCCAGCTGAGATTAGGGCCCTTTTGTGCTAGGCAGTGAACAAATATACAGTAAGAGATAGTCCTTGCCTCCAAGTGTTTACTCTCCTGGTGATATTGGACAGGTTTTCCGTGATGGCTTTTGTAGAAGGCATTTACCAGGTTAGGACAATGGACATTCTCTGATAGTTCCCAGGAGTACTCTTCAGGGCCATAACCTTCCTAGTCCACTTGATACCAGAATATACCACCAGGAGACAAAAAGGAATTATGATGTAATTGGAATAACAGAGTCTTGGTGGGATAACTCACATGAGCTCAGTGGTTTGAGCATTGGCCTGCGAAACCCAGGGTTGTGAGTTCAATCCTTGAGGGGGCCATTTAGGGATCTGGGGCAAAAATTGGGGATTGTGCCTGCTTTGAGCAGGGGGTTGGACTAGATGATTTCCTGAGGTCCCTTCCAACCCTGATATTCTATGACTGGAGTACTGTCATGGATGGATATAAACTGTTCAGGAAGGACAGGAAGGGCAGAAAAGGTAGGGGAAGTTGCATTGTATGTAAGAGAGCAATATGACTGCTCAGAGCTCCGGTATGAAACTGCAGAAAAACCTAAGAGTCTCTGGATTAAGTTTAGAAGTGTGAGCAACAAGGTGATGTCATGGTGGGAGTCTGCTATAGACCGTCGGACAAGGGGGATGAGGTGGATGAGGCTTTCTTCTGGCAACGAACGGAAGTTACTCGATTGAAGGCCTTGGTTCTCATGGGAAACTTCAATCACCCTGATATCTGCTGGGAGAGCAATACAGCAGTGCACAGACAATCCAGGAAGTTTTTGGAAAGTGTAGGGGACAATTTCCTGATGCAAGTGCTGGAGGAACTAACTAGGGGCAGAGTTCTTCTTGATCTGCTGCTCACAAACCGGGAAGAATTAGTAGGGGAAGCAAAAGTGGATTGGAACCTGGGAAGCAGTGACCATGAGATGGTCGAGTTCAGGATCCTGACACAAGAAAGAAAGGAGAGCAGCAGAGTACGGACCCTGGACTTCAGAAAAGCAGACTTTGACTCCCTCAGGGAACTGATGGGCAGGATCCCCTGGGAGAATAACATGAGAGGGAAAGAAGCCCAGGAGAGCTAGCTGTATTTTAAAGAGTCCTTATTGAAGTTACAGGGACACACCATCCCGATGTGTAGAAAGAATAGCAAATATGGCAGGTGACCAGCTTGGCTTAACAGTGTTATTCTTGCTGATCTTAAACACAAAAAAGAAGCTTACAAGAAGTGGAAGATAGGACAAGTGACCAGGGAAGAGTATAAAAATATTGCTCAGGCACGCAGGAGTGAATTCAGGAAGGCCAAATCACACTTGGAGTTGCAGCTAGCAAGAGATGTAAAGAGTAACAAGAAGGGTTTCTTCAGGTATGTATGCAACCAGAAGAATGTCAAGGAAAGTGTGGGCCCCTTACTGAATGAAGGAGGCAACCTAGTGGCAGAGGATGTGGAAAAAGCTAATGTACTCAATGCTTTTTTGCCTCTGTCTTCACAAATAAGGTCAGCTCCCAGACTACTGCACTGGGCTGTATGGGGAGGAGGTGACCAGCCCTCTGTGGAGAAAGAAGTGGTTTGGGACTATTTAGGAAATCTGGACCAGTACAAGTCCATGGGGTTAGATGTGCTGCATCCGAGAGTGCTAAAGGAGTTGGTGGATGTGATTGCAGAGCCATTGGCCATTATCTTTGAAAACTCATGGCGATCGGGGAGGACCCAGATGACTGGAAAAAAGGCTAATGTAGTGCCCATCTTTAAAAAAGGGAAGAAGGAGGATCTGGGAAACTACAGGCCAGTCAGCCTCACCTCATTCCCTGGAAAAATCATGGAGCAGGCCCTCAAGGAATCAATTCTGAAGCACTTAGAGGAGAGGAAAGTGATCAGGAACAGTCAGCATGAATTCACCAAGGGCATGTCATGCCTGACTAATCTAATTGCCTTCTATGATGAGATAACTGGCTCTGTGGATGAGGGGAAAGCAGTGGACATGTTATTCCTTGACTTTAGCAAAGCTTTTGACATGGTGTCCCACAGTATTCTTGCCAGCAAGTTAAAGAAGTATGGGCTGGATGAATGGATGAAAGGTTAGAAAGCTGGCTAGATGAAAGGATAGAAAGCTGGCTGGGTAGTGATCAATGGCTCCATGTCTAGTTGGCAGCCGGTATCAAGTGGAGTGTCCCAAGAGTCAGTCCTGGGGCCGGTTTTGTTCAATATCTTCATTAATGATCTGGTGGATGGCATGGATTGCACCCTCAGCAAGTTTGCAGATGACACTAAACTGAAAGGAGAGGTAGATACGCTGGAGGGTGGGGATAGGATACAGAGGGCCCTAGACAAATTAGAGGATTGGACCAAAAGAAATCTGATGAGGTTCAGCAAGGACAAATGCAGAGTCCTACACTTAGGACGGAAGAATCCCATGTGCCGCTACAGACTAGGGACCGAATGGCTAGGCAGCAGTTCTGCAAAAAGGACCTAGGGTTTACAGTGGACAAGAAGCTGGAGATGAGTCAATAATGTGCCCTTGTTGTCAAGAAGGCCAATTGCATTTTGGGCTGTATAAGTAGGGGCATTGACAGCAGATCGAGGGACGTGATCATTCCCCTCTATTCGACATTGGCGAGTCCTCATTTGGAGTAGTGTGTCCAGGTTTGGGCCCCACACTACAAGAAGAATGTGAAAAAATTGGAAAGAGTTGAGTGGAGGGCAACAAAAATGATTAGGGGACTGGAAGACATGACTTATGAGGAGAGGCTGAGGGAACTGGGATTATTTAGTCTGCGGAACAGAAGAATGAGGGGGGAATTGATAGCTGCTTTCAATTATCTGAAAGGGGGTTCCAAAGAGTTTGTATCTAGACTGTTCTCGGTGGTAGCAGATGACAGAACGAGGAGTAATGGTCTCAAGTTGCAGTGGGGAGGTTTAGGTTGGATATTAGGAAAAACTTTTTCACTAGGAGGGTGGTGAAGCACTGGAATGTGTTACCTAGGGAGGTGGTGGAATCTCTTTCCTTTGAAGTTTTTAAGGTCAGGCTTGACAAATCCCTGGCTGGGATGATTTAGTTGGGAATTGGTCCTGCTTTGAGCAGGGAGTTGGACTAGATGACCTCCTGAGTTCCCATCCAACTCTGATATTCTATGATTCTATGATTCTGTGATATACATTCCCTCTGGGCTCCCAATGACTATTGTCCTACATGTATGTCATGACTTCCCCTAGGAGGACATTTTGGCCACTTTAAAACTCAGCACCTCATCTCTTGTATCTTCTGGTCTTGCAGACCTATGTGGCCTCTTACAAGGTATTCACCCTCTTGAAGGGTAAACCCCTTAGACTCCTGCAACTCCTTAGGACTCCACTTAGCCCCTGGCCAAGTATTGCCTTATCCCCTGCACTGTCCTACCCTTCTACCAGGAAACTGCCCAGCTCTGGGGTGGACCAAGTTGTCTGCTTCCGTGGCTTCCCAGAGTGAATCATCTCTGACTGCAGTGTGCAAGTTATCTCCCACCTCGGCCAAGAAGCTCTCCAGATTTTGGGCATCTGTTTCTGCCTCTCCTCTGTCTACCATCTTCAGACAAATGGTCAACTGGAGAGAACCAACCAGATCCTGGAGCAGCATCTTCAATACTACATAAACTTCCACCAGAATGACTGGTCCTTCCTGCTATATCAGGCAGAGTTTGCGCACAATAATGCAGAATATGTGTTTATGGGACAAAGCCATTTTCCCCCCAAACTATGGATTTCACCCTCAGTTCTCTCCACAACTACTTCCCACAGCTCAGCAGCTCTGGACTGGATACAGCAGATACATAAAACTCAAGATGACATGAAAGTTCACCTGGAGGATGCCAAGAAGAGCTACAAACAATATGTGGACCATCACCAATAGGAAGGGCCCACTCTTTTGGTATACCAGAAGGTATAGATCTTGATGGGAAAAACAAACAAACAAACAAAAAAACTTACACATGAACAGGCCATCTTGTAAATTGGACTACCAGTTCATTGGCCTCTACTGAATTTGCCAGCAAGTTTACCTAGTCACATTTTTAACTTAACTTGCCCCGTTCTTTCCAAATACATTCAGTTTTCCATATGTCACTCCTTAAGCACCATATTCAAGACTCATTCCCTTACCACTCCCAATCACTCTCCCACACTGTATTTTCCACCAAATGCATCCAATGAAGTGAGCTGTAGCTCACGAAAGCTTATGCTCAAATAAATTTGTTAGTCTCTAAGGTGCCACAAGTACTCCTTTTCTTTTTGTGAATACAGACTAACACGGCTGCTACTCTGAAATCTCCCACACCAGTACAAGTTCAAGACCATGATAAGTATATAGTTGATGAGATATTTCATGCCAGGATCAGATAGGGTAGATTCTGGTATCAAGTGGACTAGGAAGGTTATGGCCCTGAAGAATGCTCCTGGGAACTATCAGAGAATGTACATTATCCTAACCTGGTAAATGCCTCCTGAGGTCCCTTCCAACCCTGATATTCTATGATTCTATGGACAGGTCATGTACATTTTCTAAGCACTCTTTTTCCCTCTCTGTCCTGCACTAACACACACAGACACAGACGTACATTAACCTGCAGCCAAACTGCAGTTTCTTTGGAGTGAAATTGCAGAAGTTTTTAATCTGGGTGTCCCAGACCTGCATTAAATTCATGGTGTAGGGGACATTTCTATTGTATTTTGTACAAGTGCTCTCCTTGATTGTGTGTGCAATAAAGAAATGCTAGTTTTCTTTTTATTGGTTTTCCAATAGAAATTCTATGGCTCACATTTTGGACTAAATTTTGCATTCAGGATTTGGGAATAGAGGACATTAATGTTACTTGCATTTCAAAAATGAAATTTACTACTAATGTGTGACAGTGTTTCTTATTTATATATTGTATATGAAAGATCAATTTACTACTGAGGCTGTGCTTCATTACTAAAATAAAAGCTTCTTACTGGATAACAAGTATAAGTCAATATAGAATAGAACTTGTTCCTTAGTCAGGAAGAATTTCTTTTTTTAACTGAAGCTTGAAAAGCCAAGAATTTCTTCTGGACTGAATTCTTCTATAACATTATTTGTGTTTTTGTGTGTGTGTGTGCGTGTGTGCATTTGGTAGTTATTAGGGCTGTGAATTAATCACAGTTAACTCACACAATTAACTCAAAAAATTAATACATAACTGCAGTCAAAAACAAAACAAAAAACAAAACAATGTAAAACTTCAAAGCCTACAAGTCCACTCAGTCCTACTTCTTGTTCGGCCAATCGCTAAGACAAACAAGTTTGTTTACCACATTTACAGTAGATAATGCTGCCCTCTTCTTATTTAAAATGTCAACAGAAAGTGAGAACAGGCATTTGCATGGCACTTTTGTAGCTGGCATTGCAAGGTATTTACGTGCCAGATATGCTAAACATTCATATGCTCCTTCATGCTTCAGCCACCATTCCAGAGGACATGCTTCCATGCTGATGACGCTCGTTAAAATAATAATGTGTTAATTAAATTTGTTACTGAACTCCTTGGGGAGAATTTGATGTCCCCAGCTCTGTTTTACCCACATTCTGCCATATATTTCAAGTTATAGCAGTCTCAGATGATGACCCAGAACATGTTGTTCATTTGACAAAATGCAAAGAAGGTACCAATGTGAGATTTCAAAAGATAGCTAAGGCACTCGACCCAAGGTTTAAGAATCTGAAGTGCCCTCCAAAATCCGAGAGGGATAAGGTATGGATCATGTTTTCAAAAGTCTTAAAAGATCAGCACTCTGATGTGGAAATTGCAGAACCTGAACCACCAAAAAAGAAAATCTTCTGCTGGTGGTGTCTGACTCAGATAATGAAAGTGAACATGGTGGTGATGTGGGCTTGAAGAGGGAAGCCCTTAACTACATTTGGAATGAAATGCAAAACTCATGTCTTTGATTTACTGTTCTCACAGTAAGTTTTCCATACCCACAAAAAGATACCCACCACACCCAAATGAAAAATACATCTATTTATTCAGGTTTGCCCCTCAGACAAGATAGGAAGTATGTGAGAGACCGTTCTGTTATTACCTTCTAGCTTTTGGGAGATACATGGATAATATGGGGATAAGAATCCTGTATTAAAGTAAAAGGACCCATATATACAGACAAATGACTATTTTACAGTGGTAAATGGATCCACAGCCAAAGTAAGTGAAGTTGTTATAGGGCAGCAGCAACATTAGGGAGCTGAGGGAGGGTCAGATTGAGTTGCTTGTTACTGGGGTGCAAGAGGTTTTGCCCATTGAAAGGGAAGTTATGGGTATGGACATG
Organism: Dermochelys coriacea; assembly: GCF_009764565.3. Classification (NCBI taxonomy): domain Eukaryota; kingdom Metazoa; phylum Chordata; order Testudines; family Dermochelyidae; genus Dermochelys; species Dermochelys coriacea. The sequence continues at coordinate 320,000,147 of NC_050068.2, read as the reverse complement.
GAGACATAGGGTTTTGAAAACTAGGAGACAATTTTGGTTTTAAATGACTGGCCAAGGTCACATAGTGAGTCAAAGAATACAGCTGGAAATAAAGTCCAGATACCATGAGTTCCATTAACATGTTTTAACCACCAGACCTTGATTCCACAAATAGCCTTTTTCTAATTTTCTATAACTCCTATACTCAGGCCATCCTGCCACTCATTCTGAGCCATTCTCAGTAGGGAGAATGATTGATACATCTGCATAGTTGTGGATCCAACAGCCAACACGTGTCTCCAGCTTCCCTGCACTTCATCCTCAAACCCATCCTATGTACTGCTTCTTGAAATCCTGTCCTGCTGTGCTTTGTCTAGGGCCCTCCATGCCCCTCGAGTGTGAAGGGGAACAAGATTGCTCCTTAATATTTAAAATGTTATTAGTTCATGATAATTTGCTCAAATCTTCCCTATTAGCTGTCATTTCTCATGTTCCCAATATCATCTCCTCCTCATAGATGAATAGTATTGTCTTTCCTCTGGTTCATTAACCATTCTGTGGGCCTAGAACTAAAAATTCAACAATCTCCCCATGGTACATTGTTAATTACATTAATCTCCTACCAAAACTCTGTGTACTACCTTCACTATATTTACCCTACATATATAAAAAAGGTTTTGTTCATTTGAATTGGACGCAAGCTGGTATGTAAAACAGTTTCTTGTGGCTGTTCTTTTGAACATATTTCTGTAATTTTCTTAAAAAGAAAAGGAGTACTTGTGGCACCTTAGAGACTAACAAATTTATTAGAGCATAAGCTTTCGTGAGCTACAGCTCACTTCATCGGATGCATTTGGTGGAAAAAACAGAGGGGAGATTTATATACACACAGAGAACATGAAACAATGGGTTTATCATACACACTGTAAGGAGAGTGATCACTTAAGATAAGCCATCACCAACAGCAGGGGGTGGAAAGGAGGAAAACCTTTCATGGTGACAAGCAAGGTAGGCTAATTCCAGCAGTTAACAAGAATATCAGAGGAACAGTGGGGGGTGGGGTGGGGGCGAGAAATACCATGGGGAAATAGAAAAGGAGTACCGGTGGCACCTTAGAGACTAACAAATTTATTAGAGCATAAGCTTTCGTGAGCTACAGCTCACTTCATCGGACGCATTTGGTGGAAAAATCAGAGGAGAGATTTATATACACACACACAGAGAACATGAAACAATGGGTTTATCATACACACTGTAAGGAGAGTGATCACTTAAGATAAGCCATCACCAGCAGCAGGGGGGGGAAAGGAGGAAAACCTTTCATGGTGACAAGCAAGGTAGGCTAATTCCAGCAGTTAACAAGAATATCAGAGGAACAGTGGGGGGTGGGGTGGGAGGGAGAAATACCATGGGGAAATAGTTTTACTTTGTGTAATGACTCATCCATTCCCAGTCTCTATTCAAGCCTAAGTTAATTGTATCCAGTTTGCAAATTAATTCCAATTCAGCAGTCTCTCATTGGAGTCTGTTTTTGAAGTTTTTTTGTTGAAGTATAGCCACTGTAAGATCTGTGATCGAGAGACCAGAGAGATTGAAGTGTTCTCCAACTCGTTTATGAATGTTATAATTCTTGACGTCTGATTTATGTCCATTCATTCTTTTACGTAGAGACTGTCCAGTTTGGCCAATGTACATGGCAGAGGGGCATTGCTGGCACATGATGGCATATATCACATTGGTAGATGTGCAGGTGAACGAGCCTCTGATAATGTGGCTGATGTGATTAGGCCCTATGATGGTATCCCCTGAATATATATGTGGACAGAGTTGGCAACGGGCTTTGTTGCAAGGATAGATTCCTGGGTTAGTGGTTCTGTTGTGTGGTGTGTGGTTGCTGGTGAGTATTTGCTTCAGATTGGGGGGCTGTCTGTAAGGAAGGACTGGCCTGTCTCCCAAGTTCTGGGAGAGTGATGGGTCGTCCTTCAGGATAGGTTGTAGATCCTTGATGATGCGTTGGAGAGGTTTTAGCTGGGGGCTGAAGGTGATGGCTAGTGGCGTTCTGTTGTTTTCTTTGTTGGGCCTGTCCTGTAGTAGGTGACTTCTGGGTACTCTTCTGGCTCTGTCAATCTGTTTCTTCACTTCAGCAGGTGGGTATTGTAGTTGTAGGAATGCATGATAGAGATCTTGTAGGTGTTTGTCTCTGTCTGAGGGGTTGGAGCAAATGCAGTTATATCGTAGCGCTTGGCTGTAGACAATGGATCGAGTGGTATGATCTGGATGAAAGCTAGAGGCATGTAGGTAGGAATAGCGGTCAGTAGGTTTCCGATATAGGGTGGTGGTTATGTGACCATCGCTTATTAGCACCGTAGTGTCCAGGAAGTGGATCTCTTGTGTGGACTGGTCCAGGCTGAGGTTGATGGTGGGATGGAAATTGTTGAAATCATGGTGGAATTCCTCAAGAGCTTCTTTTCCATGGATCCAGATGATGAAGATGTCATCAATGTAGCGCAAGTAGAGTAGGGGCATTAGGGGACGAGAGCTGAGGAAGCGTTGTTCTAAGTCAGCCATAAAAATGTTGTCATACTGTGGGGCCATGCGGGTACCCATCGCAGTGCCGCTGATTTGAAGGTATACATTGTCACCAAATGTGAAATAGTTATGGGAATTGGAATTAATTTGCAAACTGGATACAATTAACTTAGGCTTGATTAGAGACTGGGAATGGATGAGTCATTACACAAAGTAAAACTATTTCCCCATGGTATTTCTCCCTCCCACCCCACCCCCCACTGTTCCTCTGATATTCTTGTTAACTGCTGGAATTAGCCTACCTTGCTTGTCACCATGAAAGGTTTTCCTCCTTTCCCCCCCCTGCTGCTGGTGATGGCTTATCTTAAGTGATCACTCTCCTTACAGTGTGTATGATAAACCCATTGTTTTCATGTTCTCTGTGTGTGTGTATATAAATCTCTCCTCTGCTTTTTCCACCAAATGCATCCGATGAAGTGAGCTGTAGCTCACGAAATCTTATGCTCTAATAAATTTGTTAGTCTCTAAGGTGCCACCGGTACTCCTTTTCTTTTTGCGAATACAGACTAACACGGCTGCTACTCTGAAACCATGGGGAAATAGTTTTACTTTGTGTAATGACTCATCCATTCCCAGTCTCTATTCAAGCCTAAGTTAATTGTATCCAGTTTGCAAATTAATTCCAATTCAGCAGTCTCTCGTTGGAGTTTGTTTATGAAGCTTTTTGTTGAAGGATAGCCACTCTTAGGTCTGTAATCGAGTGACCAGAGAGATTGAAGTGTTCTCCAACTGGTTTTTGAATGTTATAATTCTTGACGTCTGATTTGTGTCCATTCATTCTTTTACGTAGAGACTGTCCAGTTTGGCCAATGTACATGGCAGAGGTGCATTGCTAGCACATGATGGCATATATCACATTGGTAGATGCGCAGGTGAAGGAGCCTCTGATAGCGTGGCTGATGTGATTAGGCCCTATGATGGTATCCCCTGAATATATATGTGGACAGAGTTGGCAACGGGCTTTGTTGCAAGGATAGATTCCTGGGTTAGTGGTTCTGTTGTGTGGTGTGTGGTTGCTGGTGAGTATTTGCTTCAGATTGGGGGGCTGTCTGTAAGGAAGGACTGGCCTGTCTCCCAAGTTCTGGGAGAGTGATGGGTCGTCCTTCAGGATAGGTTGTAGATCCTTGATGATGCGTTGGAGAGGTTTTAGCTGGGGGCTGAAGGTGATGGCTAGTGGCGTTCTGTTGTTTTCTTTGTTGGGCCTGTCCTGTAGTAGGTGACTTCTGGGTACTCTTCTGGCTCTGTCAATCTGTTTCTTCACTTCAGCAGGTGGGTATTGTAGTTGTAGGAAAGCATGATAGAGATCTTGTAGGTGTTTGTCTCTGTCTGAGGGGTTGGAGCAAATGCAGTTATATCGTAGCGCTTGGCTGTAGACAATGGATCGAGTGGTATGATCTGGATGAAAGCTAGAGGCATGTAGGTAGGAATAGCGGTCAGTAGGTTTCCGATATAGGGTGGTGGTTATGTGACCATCGCTTATTAGCACCGTAGTGTCCAGGAAGTGGATCTCTTGTGTGGACTGGTCCAGGCTGAGGTTGATGGTGGGATGGAAATTGTTGAAATCATGGTGGAATTCCTCAAGAGCTTCTTTTCCATGGATCCAGATGATGAAGATGTCATCAATGTAGCGCAAGTAGAGTAGGGGCATTAGGGGACGAGAGCTGAGGAAGCGTTGTTCTAAGTCAGCCATAAAAATGTTGTCATACTGTGGGGCCATGCGGGTACCCATCGCAGTGCCGCTGATTTGAAGGTATACATTGTCACCAAATGTGAAATAGTTATGGGAATTGGAATTAATTTGCAAACTGGATACAATTAACTTAGGCTTGATTAGAGACTGGGAATGGATGAGTCATTACACAAAGTAAAACTATTTCCCCATGGTATTTCTCCCTCCCACCCCACCCCCCACTGTTCCTCTGATATTCTTGTTAACTGCTGGAATTAGCCTACCTTGCTTGTCACCATGAAAGGTTTTCCTCCTTTCCCCCCCCTGCTGCTGGTGATGGCTTATCTTAAGTGATCACTCTCCTTACAGTGTGTATGATAAACCCATTGTTTTCATGTTCTCTGTGTGTGTGTATATAAATCTCTCCTCTGCTTTTTCCACCAAATGCATCCGATGAAGTGAGCTGTAGCTCACGAAATCTTATGCTCTAATAAATTTGTTAGTCTCTAAGGTGCCACCGGTACTCCTTTTCTTTTTGCGAATACAGACTAACACGGCTGCTACTCTGAAACCATGGGGAAATAGTTTTACTTTGTGTAATGACTCATCCATTCCCAGTCTCTATTCAAGCCTAAGTTAATTGTATCCAGTTTGCAAATTAATTCCAATTCAGCAGTCTCTCGTTGGAGTTTGTTTATGAAGCTTTTTTGTTGAAGGATAGCCACTCTTAGGTCTGTAATCGAGTGACCAGAGAGATTGAAGTGTTCTCCAACTGGTTTTTGAATGTTATAATTCTTGACGTCTGATTTGTGTCCATTCATTCTTTTACGTAGAGACTGTCCAGTTTGGCCAATGTACATGGCAGAGGTGCATTGCTAGCACATGATGGCATATATCACATTGGTAGATGCGCAGGTGAAGGAGCCTCTGATAGCGTGGCTGATGTGATTAGGCCCTATGATGGTATCCCCTGAATATATATGTGGACAGAGTTGGCAACGGGCTTTGTTGCAAGGATAGATTCCTGGGTTAGTGGTTCTGTTGTGTGGTGTGTGGTTGCTGGTGAGTATTTGCTTCAGATTGGGGGGCTGTCTGTAAGGAAGGACTGGCCTGTCTCCCAAGTTCTGGGAGAGTGATGGGTCGTCCTTCAGGATAGGTTGTAGATCCTTGATGATGCGTTGGAGAGGTTTTAGCTGGGGGCTGAAGGTGATGGCTAGTGGCGTTCTGTTGTTTTCTTTGTTGGGCCTGTCCTGTAGTAGGTGACTTCTGGGTACTCTTCTGGCTCTGTCAATCTGTTTCTTCACTTCAGCAGGTGGGTATTGTAGTTGTAGGAATGCATGATAGAGATCTTGTAGGTGTTTGTCTCTGTCTGAGGGGTTGGAGCAAATGCAGTTATATCGTAGCGCTCGGCTGTAGACAATGGATCGAGTGGTATGATCTGGATGAAAGCTAGAGGCATGTAGGTAGGAATAGCGGTCAGTAGGTTTCCGATATAGGGTGGTGGTTATGTGACCATCGCTTATTAGCACCGTAGTGTCCAGGAAGTGGATCTCTTGTGTGGACTGGTCCAGGCTGAGGTTGATGGTGGGATGGAAATTGTTGAAATCATGGTGGAATTCCTCAAGAGCTTCTTTTCCATGGATCCAGATGATGAAGATGTCATCAATGTAGCGCAAGTAGAGTAGGGGCATTAGGGGACGAGAGCTGAGGAAGCGTTGTTCTAAGTCAGCCATAAAAATGTTGGCATACTGTGGGGCCATGCGGGTACCCATCGCAGTGCCGCTGATTTGAAGGTATACATTGTCACCAAATGTGAAATAGTTATGGGAATTGGAATTAATTTGCAAACTGGATACAATTAACTTAGGCTTGAATAGAGACTGGGAATGGATGAGTCATTACACAAAGTAAAACTATTTCCCCATGGTATTTCTCCCTCCCACCCCACCCCCCACTGTTCCTCTGATATTCTTGTTAACTGCTGGAATTAGCCTACCTTGCTTGTCACCATGAAAGGTTTTCCTCCTTTCCCCCCCCTGCTGCTGGTGATGGCTTATCTTAAGTGATCACTCTCCTTACAGTGTGTATGATAAACCCATTGTTTTCATGTTCTCTGTGTGTGTGTATATAAATCTCTCCTCTGCTTTTTCCACCAAATGCATCCGATGAAGTGAGCTGTAGCTCACGAAATCTTATGCTCTAATAAATTTGTTAGTCTCTAAGGTGCCACCGGTACTCCTTTTCTTTTTGCGAATACAGACTAACACGGCTGCTACTCTGAAACCATGGGGAAATAGTTTTACTTTGTGTAGTGACTCATCCATTCCCAGTCTCTATTCAAGCCTAAGTTAATTGTATCCAGTTTGCAAATTAATTCCAATTCAGCAGTCTCTCGTTGGAGTTTGTTTTTGAAGCTTTTTTGTTGAAGGATAGCCACTCTTAGGTCTGTAATCGAGTGACCAGAGAGATTGAAGTGTTCTCCAACTGGTTTTTGAATGTTATAATTCTTGACGTCTGATTTGTGTCCATTCATTCTTTTACGTAGAGACTGTCCAGTTTGGCCAATGTACATGGCAGAGGTGCATTGCTAGCACATGATGGCATATATCACATTGGTAGATGCGCAGGTGAAGGAGCCTCTGATAGCGTGGCTGATGTGATTAGGCCCTATGATGGTATCCCCTGAATATATATGTGGACAGAGTTGGCAACGGGCTTTGTTGCAAGGATAGATTCCTGGGTTAGTGGTTCTGTTGTGTGGTGTGTGGTTGCTGGTGAGTATTTGCTTCAGATTGGGGGGCTGTCTGTAAGGAAGGACTGGCCTGTCTCCCAAGATCTGGGAGAGTGATGGGTCGTCCTTCAGGATAGGTTGTAGATCCTTGATGATGCGTTGGAGAGGTTTTAGCTGGGGGCTGAAGGTGATGGCTAGTGGCATTCTGTTATTTTCTTTGTTGGACCTGTCCTGTTGTAGGTGACTTCTGGGTACTCTTCTGGCTCTGTCAATCTTGTTATAGTCTACTTAAAGAGTGAGAAAGATGATTAAAAGTTTCCTGATTCTGTAGTCCTTTGTACAAACGGATCTTATTATCTGAATATCAAAAGTTTCTTTCAAAAAGTTTTTATTGCAGGCTACTAAGCAATGTTAAAGGTAGAATATTATAGAATATGTAAGATAAATGAAACAATGCTTCTTAACGGTGTCACTGAAAAGGGAAGAAATACATTCACCTGTGTTCCATATCAATGTAATAAATCACTTAGCTTTAATAGTAGAGTCTTCCCCCATTTCGTATGTAAGCATATAAGAAGTATGTCCTATCCAGATTAAAAAAAAATTAGTTGCTCTCTCTCTCATATTCCCTAGCTCCCTGATCCAATAGTCCTAATCACTGAAATAGATGTTCCTGTTAGGAAGAATAATGGGGCATGCATAGGATACTTAATACTGCTTCACAAACAATACCTGACCTTGTCATCTTACTCATGGACTTTTTCCAGATGTTATAGGATGAGGGAGCTTATAAAATAAGGAATCCATTGACAAAGCCATCACATTTTAAATGTTATCAAGTAAGGAGAAAAGGACTCCATATATCTATGTAATGAGGGGACGAAACAATGCCATTCACTAGTAATTCCATCAATGGGAATATTTTTAGCAAGGCTTTTTCTTCCATTCTCTCTTTTCCATCTCTAATGTCTGGCAGTTTTCTCAAGTCTGCTGTTTATGAACTGACTTGAGCAACTGTTTCTGTTTAAATCTAAAACCAGAAGGGAGTTATGGAGATGCATCCCCATGTGAGTCTAGCCACTGTGGTGATTACTCAGTGTGCATACAATTGCCATAATCTAGAAAGAACTGAAAAAGCAAGCAGGAAGGGATCTTTAAAATTGTATTTATTTGGCATATGCAATCTGATTAAGCCAAGCCACCACAACCAATGATGTTCCAGGCATGAAAACCTCCAGGAAGTTGAGTCATTTTGCAGTCCTCAACAATGTGTCATGTATTGTGGCTGCCCATATTGACATAATGGACTGTCTCTAAAACGCCACCGAAATTCTGCTGCAGCACAAATTCCATGTCCGGTACAAAACTTTCAAATAGAGCACAACTATAACTACAGCTAGAAATAGGGACACAGTTCCTCAACTTGTGTAAACTGTCAGAGATCCACTGGCTTCCATGGAACTGTAACAATGGACATCTGCAGAGGAGCTGCCCCAGGATGAATTTTTTTAAAGTCTTGCAGGCAACAGGAGGGTGGGATGAAAAAGAGACAGAGATATGAGAGATGGGGAAGAAAAAACATTTTGTTTTCTAATTGTGATATTAGTACACAGAAAAGAGAGAAACAAAATTCGTGACTAGATGTAAAAAGCCATAGCTTGCATGCCACATTTGTCTTCTCTTCTACTTTTAGCAGCCAGCCGTTTCACACTGGAGATGGCTTTTAGGCAAAAGCACTAGTTATTTCGACATATAGTACATGTCACCCAGAGATATTTTTCCACATACTTTCAGTTGTGAATATGTTTCACATTGACTTCCTGTATAGTGGCTTTTATCCACCAGTCCTGCATATAGGACATCCCATGCACCACCCCAGGAGAAGCGCAGAGATGGACTTAAAGAAAAGGAATACTTGTGGCACCTTAGAGACTAACAAATTTATTTGAGCATAAGCTTTCGTGAGCTGTGGCTTATGCTCAAATAAATTTGTTAGTCTCTAAAGTGCCACAAATACTCCTTTTCTTTTTGCAAATACAGACTAACACGGCTGCTACTGTGAGAGATGGACTTGTATGTAAGGGTCTTTGGACTAGAAGGCGCATCTGCAGAGCCTGGCATTGCTGATGGCCCCACAGTACTACCAGGAGGCCATGCAGACCTGCAGCCAGAGAGCACTGTGGAGAGTCGGTGCCACAGAAATTGCCACCCAAGGGAGACCGAGCGACAGTACCCTGCGGTCCCCTGACTGGCCAAACACTGGGGGTTGCCCCAAGAAGTTATGTAGGCAACCACACAGAATTAGGCCCGCTGCAACTCCAGACTTCGTCTTGTCTCCTGATCTCCAGTCTGAGATCCCAGAATGATTCTGACCCTGACTCTTGCCCTCTGACTCCAGCCTTGTTCTATCTCTGATCTCTGACTCCAGCCTGACTCTCATCCTGATTCTAGCCTGGTTATGCCTCTGAGACTCTGCCCTGACTCCGACCCCCAACTCTTGCTTACTGAACCTTGCTCTTGTGATTCTTTCAACTCCCACTCTCGGAATAACATCCCTGGCTTGCAGAATCTAGCTCAGCTGTCAGCCCCTGGGCCAGACCACCTATGCCCCACTCCCTTGCATTGTATCTCATAAAGGCACAATTCCTTCCTTCCTTCCCCCTTGTTCAGGGACAAGTCATTTGATACTATCTATGAAGGGGAGAATTCAGGGGTGGGTGGGGAGAGCAGGGTCTGAGTGGTTGGTTAATGGAAGCTATGCACCCAGATGAAAGGTCTGGGAAAGCTTTGCTGGGGCATATCAGGGGAGGGTGATCTAATTCCTCTTATAGCCCTGCAATCTAGCCTTATGTGTGGCTGTACATCGTACAGTGATACCAAAATCTCCAGTCAGCTGCATATTCATGGATGATTTGACCTTAAAATGTAGCTCTGCTCTGAAAAGTGATTCTGTAAAAATGAAATTGCAGAGGTTGTGTATGTATTGTGTCTCCAGGGCAAATTTTCTCAGTGTGCATATAAAAGGATTTCTTCTTTTTTTATTAACTAACACTCCTGGAAACTGATCCTGGAATGTGGAGGTCAGGCTTTGTTCTCACTGTCTCACACATGAGCACCTTTACATTTCTGGATCTTCTACTGCTGCAGAAGGTAGCTGCCATTTTGTGTTCAGAAGCCAACTGTTATGGATGAGACACAGATCATGTGGTTACTCTGGCTTTCTTCTGTTTTGTAGTCCCTCTGTAATCCAAAATAAATAGTATTGATTAGGGCTGTTGATTAATCACTGTTAACTCATGTGATTAACTTAAAAATAATCATGATTAATTGCACTGTTAAACAATAGAATACAAATTAAAACATATTACATATTTTTGGATGTTTCTCTACATTTTTAAATATATTGATTTCAATTACAACACAGTATACAAAGTTGACAGTGCTCACTTTATATTATTATTTTTATTACAAATATTTGCACTGTAAAAATGGCAAACAAAAGAAATAGTATTTTTCATTTCACCTCATATAAGTACTGTAGTGCAATCTCTTTATCATGTAAGGTCAATTTACAAATGTAGATTTTTGTTTGTTACATAACTGCAGACAAAAACAAAACAATGTAAAACTTTAGAGCTTACAAGTCCACTCAGTGCTACTTCTTGTTCAGACAATCACTCAAACAAACATGTTTGTTTACATTTACGGGAGATAATGCTACCTACTTCTTATTTACAATGTCACCTCAAAGTAAGAACAGGCATTAGCATAGCATGTTTGTAGCCAGCATTATCAATTATTTATGTGCCAGTTATGCTAAACTTTTGTATGCCCCTTCATGCTTTGGCCACCATTCCAAAGGACATGTTTCTAGGCTGAAGATGCTCATTAAAAAATAATGCATTAATTAAATTCATGACTGAACTCCTTGGGGGAAGAATTGTATGTCTCTTACTCTGTTTTACCCACATTTTGCCATATATTTCATGTTATAGCAGTGTCGGATGATGACCCAGCACATGTTGTTCGTTTTAAGAACACTTTCATTGCAGATTTGACAAAACGCAAAGAAGGTACCAATGTGAGATTTCTGAAGATAGCTACAGCACTTGACCCACGGTTTTAGAATCTGAAGTGCCTTCCAAAATCTGAGAGGGATGAGATGTAGAGCATGCTTTCAAAAGTCTTAAAAGAGCAACACTCTGATGCGGAAACTACGGAACCAGAACCACCAAAAAAGAAAATTAACCTTTCTGCTGGTGGCATCTGACTCAGATGATGAAAATGAACATGCATTGGTCCACACTGCTTTGGATGGTTATTGAGCAGAACCCATTATCAGCATGGATGCATGTCCTCTGGAATGGTGGTTGAAGCATGAGGGGACATATGAATCTTTAGTGCATCTAGCACATAAATATCTTTCATGCCAGCTACAACAGTGCCATGTGAATGCCTGGTCTCACTTTCAGGGGATATTGTAAACAAGAAATGGGCAGCATTATCTCCTACACATATAAACAAACTTGTTTATCTGAGCGATTGGATGAACAAAAAGTAGGACTGAGTGGACTTGTAGACTCTAAAGTTTTACATTGTTTTATTTTTGAATGCATTTATTTTTGTACATAATTCTACACTTGTAAGTTCAGCTTTCATGATAAAGAGATTGCACTACAGTTCTTTTATTGGGTGAATTGAATAATACTATTTTCTTTGTTTTTACAGTGCAAGTATTTTTAATAAAAAATAAATATAAAGTGAGCACTCTACACTTTGTGTTTTGTGTTGTAATTGAAATAAATATATTTGAAAATGTAGAAATGTCCAAAACTATTTAAATAAATGGTATTCTATTATTGTATAACAGTGCGATTGATCACACAATTAATCACGATTAATTTTTTTTACTTGCTTGCCAGCTCTAGTATTGATACTAAAAGTATATGGTTGCTTCTTCTGTTTGGAAAACATAACAACTGCCTCTTGGTATTGAATCCCAGAAAATCATTCCTAACTCTTAAGATGTTTTAGTGCACAGTGATCATAGAGCATTTTAATATTTCCTATAATAAAGTATGGTGCATTTACATACATATAGCTTTGATTGTATACACTCTGGAATTACTTGAGGTGAGTTATTGTTTGCCAGTGGCTCCTACTGCACCATCTGTGAATTACTGGAAGAATTTGGAAATGTAAGCAGCAGACCTGAACATTCCAACAGTAAGGGTAAATGATGTTTAGGGTATACCTAGGGGCCAGTGAAAACTATATATATAGTATAGTATAGTATATGTATAGTAGCCCTTTTTGGACAATATCTTCTCTTAAAACCCAATGATATCCCCAAACATGCCAAGTGCAGTTCTGCTCCACTTTTATGAAAAGATCATCTTTATCAAGCTGCCAATTCTTTCCCATTCCTTGTGTGGTGCGTAAGACAGGTTTCCCTGTATTTGTGTCCCAACTGGTTTTGTTTTGTTTGTACTTTTGTTAATGGTTTATTTCAAAAATACTTTTCCAGGGCCTTTTCATTGCTGGAGGAGAGGTAAAGCAGACCTGATGTGTGCTGTAACCAAATGCAATAAAAGCAATTGAACATATTTTTGTCATGCATTTTTCCTTCAGAAGAATATAAATTAAAGAAAAAAGAAAAGGAGTACTTGTGGCACCTTAGAGACTAACAAATTTATTTGAGCATAAGTTTTCGTGAGCTACCCACAAGTACTCCTTTTCTTTTTGCGAATACAGACTAACACGACTGCTACTCTGAAACCCATAAATTAAAGAAATACTTTCAGAATGACAATTTTGATGTGATAATAGCAGATTAGACAGTCTTTGAAGAACAAAAATCAGCTGCTGCTGCTGCCAGACCTGCTAATACCCTGCATTTAGGGCCTGGTCTTGCAGTGTGGAAATGCACAAGAATGGTTCCACTGACTTCAATCAGAAGTTTCACATTGTCTGAAAATGGTAAGCCCAGATATATTTATAATTTATTCATGGTTGGCTGATCTTGATTAAAACAACTTCCTCTTCTAATTTTAGCTTAGGGCCAAATGGGCATACATTTATGATATAATCTGTAATACAATCATAATTAGACTGAATATTCGTGGGTATGCAGGACAAATACTTCAAGGGATTTTTTTGTGGGGGGAGGGATGGGCATGCACATCTCTTGCATTGCCACTAAATGACAAGGGATGAGTATTTATATTGGATCTAGTGGCTCATGGAACAAGCATTGAACTACGATGATAATTTTTAGGCTGCACAAATTCAAATATCTGTCTTTATCTTCCCCCATTAAACTATTCAGTTCAACCAGTGTCCACAAATATTAACATATGGAAGTCCTGCTGCTTCCACCACCATTCCTTGGTAATGCTCATAATGGTTTATGAGTCTTGCAATGCCTGGTCAGAGAATGAATGTTTCTCACACTGAGCACATTTTTGAGTGAAAATCTGATCTTCTAGATCACTGGTCTCCAAACTGGGGTGCGCGCACCCCAGGAGGTGCGTGACATGATCCCAGGGGTTGCGCAGCAGTAGGAGCGCCGCCGGATGGCACTCCATTATTTTTTTCTTCAGCAGCAGCTCTGCACGTCCACGGCTGGTGTTCCCCTCAGGTGGCCCGCCTGCGGTAAGTCTTCCAGTCTTCTTCCGTTGGCGGTGTGTCTGCGGCATGTCTTCTGGTCTTCACCCTGGGGGTGTGCGAACCAAAAAGTTTGGAGACCACTGTTTTAGATTTAGTCCAGAAGGGACCTGCAGATCATCTAGTCTGACCTTCTGCAGACCACAGACCACAAATAGATCCCAGCACCAGCACACTCAACCCAACAACTAAAATTAGACCAAAGTATTACAGCCCTCATAAGACTAAAATACTATGTGCCACAGGAGAGACCAGGAGATACTGAAGTGCACCAATGCTCGAGGGACATGCAATGACAGGAAATTGATTGAGATTACCCAGATGATCTTGGCAAGCCACCCATACCCCAGGCTGCAGAGCAATGTGAAAACCTCCAAGGATACTGCCAATCTGACCTGAGAGAAGATTCCTTTCTGATCCCACATGTGGTGATCGGTTAGACCCTGAGTATGTGAGCAAGAATCAACTAGCGAAGCAACGGAGAGAGAGAATGCTCAGTGCCACCTCAAAGCACTGGCCCATCCTGTCAATCTCTGGCTATCTCTGATGCTCCAGCGGAAGGTGACACAAACAAACAAACCAGAATACATTGGGGGAAGGGAGAAAGCAATCTCTTTCTGAACCCTGTAGATCACCCACTGAAGCCCTGAAACATGAGAGTTTAGGAAGATCTGACATGAACCAAAGGGGACTCACAGGATTTCTGAGCCCTGTTCCACACCATCATAAGCAGTCCAGTTATACAATCCCACTCATAAACTGATCCAGCTCTCTCTTAACACTAATTAAGTTGTTTGCCCACATAACTCCTTTGTGGAGGCTGTTCCAGAACCTCACTCCTGTGATTAGAAACCTTCTTCTGATTTCCAACCTGAATTTATTCATGACCAATTTACAACCATTTGTTCTTATGCCAACATTGTCCTTTAGCTTAAATAGCTCATCACTCTTCTTAGTGTTTAACCTTCCCCCCTCATATATTTTTTGAGAGAAATCACATCCCCTCTCAGCCTTTGTTTTGCTAGGCTAAACAAACAATGTTCTTTAAATCTCCTCTCATAAAACAGGACCTTCAGTCTCAAATACTGTACTGAAGTCCAAGTATATTGGATCTACTGCTTTCCCCTTATCTACAATAATCAGTTTTTTTCCCTCAGATAAGGATACCAGGTTATTTTGGCATGATCTACCTCTGATAAGCCCATATTGTTTTTTATCCCCTTTTCCAATTAACCTTCATTCATGTAATTATTCTTTCCTTCAAAATTTATTCTAAAGCCTTGAATGCTGATGAGATCACACTAACAGGTCTGTAATTCACCTGATCTCCCCCCATCCCTTTCTTAAATAAAGGTATGACTCTAGCTATTCTCCAGTCATACAACACCACTCCTGGATAGATAGATTTGTTAAAAATCCTTGGTACTGGACTGGCCATTTCATGTTCCAGTTCTTTCAGTATTCTGTGATGGAAATTCTCTGATTTGAGCACATTAGACTCTTTTACGTTTTTCTCCTACTTCAGATGTGGTAATTTCAAATTCTATACACTCATTTCCATCAGCCATTTTACCTTCATGCTCATGTTCTAGAATATCATCCTTATTGAATACAAAGGCAAAATATGCCTTTACTTGTTGAGCCATACCTAGATTATCTTTTATCTCGTCCCAAACCACACTGAATAGCACCCAAATACCATCTTTCCTTATTCTCTTTTTATGTATATAAATAAATATTTGTATATATAAATCACTCTTATTATTTATTTTAATATCCTGGGAAAATTGTAATTCAGCTTGACTTTTAGCAATTCTCACTTTATTCTTACATTTTCTGACCTCCAAGATGTAGGTTTTTTGGATCCTTTTTTCCATTCCCTGGAAAGCTCTCTGCTTACTCCTAATAACATTTGTGGGGGGGGTTATTCATCCACGTGGGTCTGGAGCCTTTCCCTACAAGGTTTGCTTGGAGTGCAAATTGCAGCTAATTTTTGTATTCTTGATTTAAAGAAATTCCAACTCTCCTCCACATTTAAGTGCTTGAGCTCTTCAGCCTACCTTAGTTCTTTAGCTAATTCCTATAATTTCCCGAAGTCTGCTCTTTAGAAATCAAAAAGTCATAGTTGACTACCTGGTTTTGATTATCCTTCCATTTAATTTAAACTGAATCAACTCATGATCACTTGATCTAAGGTTATTTCCTAGAACCACCTCTTCTATGATGTCCTCACTATTTACCAGAACCAAGTATAAAATTACATCACCGCTTTTAGGTTCAGTGACTGTTTGACAAAGAAAACTGTCATCTATCATATCCAGGAATAGCTGGACCTTACCAGTATTAGCAGCATTTAATCTCCAATGTATATCTGAGCAGTTAAAGTCTCCCATTATGACACAATTCCCCACAGTATTTCTCTCTCTAATAATGTTAAAGAGATCTCTATTCATATCCAAGTCTGACCCCAGGGGTCAATGGCAGACCCCCAAACTATCCCATTAGAATCTCTTTTACAATCCTCCCCACAGTCATTTTGATCCAAGCAGATTTTTATACAGACTACTGTGACCCAATAAACTCTTGATGCAAACTGTAAGAGGGCACAGGATACAGGGATCACCTGTGTTCACCAAAATAATGTCATGTAAGGTTACAAATGAAAACCTGTGTCATACTGGTAATCATAACAACTGCAACATGTGTATATATATGAAAAATATGTGAGGAATTCTGTATATATGCTGAAAATTATGTTCTCTAGGCATTATAGTTAAAAGCAGGTCACTTATGGTAGCGTGTGCCCTGGGACAAACTCTTTCAAACTGGAGGACGGAGACACTTATCTTCCTGGTGGACCATTGTGTGTCTTACAATAGAATATTGACATACTGGGTCAAATGGTAATGAAGCGCTTACAGAGACTTCAGAAGGAAATTAACAGAGATAAGTAAACAATGCAGTGGTGGAGGGAGAAACTGTTTTCATGGGAAGATCAAAGGTCTCTGGTGTATCTAGGGAGTCCAGATAGAAGTGCTTGTATCCTCCAGCCTTTGAAGACAAGCTGCCTGAAGCCTTGATTTTATGAAAGGGGAATCTCAGGCATCCTGGCTGCAAACGCTGGGAGAAGGACTTGAGGTAAAGGTGAATGTCTTATAACTTAAATGTAGGCTCTAGAAAGCATGTTATAATTTTATATGTAATCATTTGTTTCCTGTCTTCTTACTATCATTTGAATCTCTGTTCTTTGATAATAAACTTGTTCTTGCTTTCACTATAAATATATCTAAGTTCTCTCTGTTAAGCTGTTGTGTACTATTCCTTTTGGAGTACATAATCTGGGAGTTCTGTGAGTGTCC
Source organism: Dermochelys coriacea (assembly GCF_009764565.3). Classification (NCBI taxonomy): domain Eukaryota; kingdom Metazoa; phylum Chordata; order Testudines; family Dermochelyidae; genus Dermochelys; species Dermochelys coriacea. The sequence goes on along the minus strand of NC_050068.2, from coordinate 319,983,154 downwards.
AATGGTTCTGGGGCTGGGCACTCTTGAGGGCTATTCAGAGTACTCAAGAGTTGGTGTGTGCCTATCGCTAACTTGTCCAGAAAAATCAATGTCTGTGGAAGCCTGAAAGGCAGTGTTTGTGTTGCCAGAAGCTGGTGGAGTCAGAGCGCTAATCCATAGCAGGCACAGACAAGGTACCCATGGGAAGCGTCCCAATGATCACTTCTTATTTCTTTACATCTTAATGCATCATTGATGTAAAATGCTAACCCACCACCTTTTCTCTCCTTTATCTTTATATCTCCTAAACCACTATGTTTCTGTAATTTCTATTATATCTGGTTGACCTCCTGCACCAGTGATTCCAGTTCCTTCATTTTATTTCCCAGACTTCTTGTATTCATATATAAACATCTCAGTTGCTTCCCTCAGATCTCACCCGGTTTTCTAGGTTGATTAGTTATAGACCTTTCACCAACTGTATCACTGTATTGCCTACTTTACTTCTCCAATTAATATTTTTACTTTTTTTCTCCTTGGTGTCCATATCCCTTACCTTCTGGTGTTTCTTCATCCCTTACTATATCTTCATTTAGTAGATTTTTCTCTTGTTTATTGAAGACAGTTGTAGAGATTTTTTGAGTTTCTCCCAGCCTTCTCCCCTCATCTCCTCATTTAAAGACCTTCCTATCAGTTGTGCCAGCCTTGATCTCAGAAAGTTAATACTCAGGTATTCAAGTGGAGTTCATCATTTGAGAAGACTTTTTTCTGTGAATGCCTCTCAATTGGTAAATCATCCCCAAACCTTCCTTTTAGCACAAGTCCTTGTTGAGCCATCTGTTGATCTTCATTATCTTGTCACCTTCACCCTCCATCTCTAGGGAATAGAAGTATCCCTTTGAAGATCACCCAAATGTCTAATTCTTTGTCCATCTTATCCAGTTGTGCATAGTCATGCTTGATCCATTCCAGTGTTCTGCAGTTTAATTCATTTCAGCATGCAGTACAATCAGTGGATTTTTCCCCCACTCCCATCAGAATCCTTTTCAGCCTCACTTCCACATTTCGTATCCTTGCTCCTGGCAATCAGAACACTTTTCTATTATCTGGATCTGGTCTGGTGACAGACAAATCAATTCTTCTTAGTATTGAGTCCCTTATCACATAGATCTGTCTCTTCTTTGTGCTGTTATAAAGCTGTCTTATGTTCTCTCTTGCAGTCTCTGTCCATCAGGTTCATTTTTAATTAGGTTATAGTCCCAGGCTATGACCATCATCTATTCCTCTCTTCTGCAAGGGCTGGCTTCCTGTCTTTTCTTCCTTCCTGCTCAGGTCAGGTCTAATTAACATGGTACTAAGAACACCTTGAGCAAGATGGCATGATATCTGCACCAGGTATCACAATGCTGCCATTAGTGGAGGAGATTACCATGTGCTAGCCATCTTGGGAACTGTTTAGAAAGTGTTCCTAAATATTGGCAGGGTCAGAGTCACCCCCAGACAATGCACCACCCTCTCCTCCAGTGCCTTCTGCAACCTCTCCTACACAGTCACTCCATCCACACAACTGCCCTACACAGAAACGCTTCACCTCACTCACACAGATCCATACATTCTCTCTAAATTACTGCAAGCCCCCTCAGATAACCCTCTCAATACAATTACTTACTCTCACCCAGTCATTTCCTCACATCTCCACCCATGGCTAGTCCACACACACTCACTGATCTGCCCTGCACTCACAGCCACTCTTCTCCTCCATTCCCCCAACACCATGCACCTCAAACTCAGTGTGTGTTAAGCAATTTTCTCTCCCTCTCTCTGCAAGCCAGATAGGGGGAGCAGAAACGGGTTGCAGAACAGCCTTCAACCTTCTTCGTATATGCACAACTTGCCTCAAGTGGCACATGACCATGATTCATCACTGATTTTGGTCTGCTGGTTGGGTCATTAGTTTCCCCAGCTCGGGCCAGGTAATGACAGGGAGTGCAACATGAACACATTCCTTCTTCTTTTCTCCTAGCAAGCAGGTTATTTTTCACCCTCTTCTCTCTCTCTGCCTATGGAGGGAGAGGGGTGCCTGGGGATTCAACCAGCATTTGAGACTTACTGGGCATACAGCAGTCTGTGCTGGTTCCCCCACCAGTCTCTCCTGTGCGTCAGTAAGGGTGAGACAAACACTTGGAGGAGCCTGACTTGAAGAATAGCCAGAAGCCCCATGTTATTTGCAGACACTGCAAGCAGCAATTTGAAAGAAGTGTTCAGTGTGAGTAGCTGAATCTAGGCTGGGAAAATATTTCCATCTGTCCCCAACACTCAGTGGCGCAGTTGTGTGGAGGAGAAGAACTCATTCTCTATCCTTCTCTCTGTGGTGCATCTTTCATTTCTTCTAGTTCTGCATCTTGTCAGAAATGACCATGAATATTCTACCCCTCTTTATCTACTTTGTGCATTATGATGAATCTGGTATTTTGGTATATTTGTTGTATTTGGAATATATATATATATATAATAAATGACCGTGAAATTAACTGTACAGCATGAAGCTTTTGCTGTGCAGCATTTCAATGTTGGTTTGATATTGCTTTCATCTTAATAACATACAGTTTTCTAAGTTCCCCTCAGGTGCCGGTAGCAAGTCAGGGCTTAAAGCCTATTTATTTGGACATATTACATTGAGTGGTAGTATGAATGCTGGCAGATCGAAGGCTACATAAAGAATATGATTGCTGAAATCCCTGTCATTGTTGGTGTTCCAAAAGATGGGCTATACAGCCACTAGTGCAGATGTATTTTTATTGCGTTAAAATTATTTGAATTCTACCACTACATTCAATTTAGTGAGGTTTATGTTATGCAGTTTTGGAGTGTGCTGCCTATTATTGACCATCGCTGCCAGGGCCAAACCTGTCATGTGTAACAATTAATGCATTTATCAATACGCTTGTATTTTGCTGCAAATGATTCAAGCGTTTACTCCCTTTAAATGGGGAAGAAACCAATGCTAATCACAGAGCATTGAGCTCTGGACCCTTGAAGACTAAGTGCACTAGCTCTGTTAGGAAGGTGAACTGGAATGGCTGAGAGCATTTCATGTAATTGAGAATTGAGGCAGGTGCAATTATCACTTGATAAGTGCCAGAAAGAGGCACCATTTTATTTTTTAACACTGTGCCTTCACATGCATTTCAGCCGCAGTGACATCATTTGATTTTTAATTTACAGTAAAATAAAAATCACAATAACCAGAATGCATTTTCTGCTTGGGATTTTGCAGATACTAAGTGGATTGGATAAATTCCTGTTTGCAAGTGATCTCAACTTGCTATGAATTATTTAAAGAATATAGACAGCTTGCAATATATCACAGTGTTCTTGTAAATGAAGATAAACCCTCGCAACCTAATGATTGGTCTTTCATAAGATATTAGGTGGTCTTCATGCTTGTGGATTTTGGGGAACTACAGGTGAACTGCTAAATTGTGGATCATTGACATCTGCTGCAGGGATCTCTTAATTTTTCTTTTCAACCTCAATGCAATTTTTTTCCAGAGGTCAGTTGTCACTACATATAAATGATGTAAATGAATGATATCAGGGCTACCTGGCAAATGGAAAATTCATTTTATATATGAGAAATTATTCTGAAGGATGTGATATGCAACAAGACAGAACAGAACGTTTCATTTATTTAGACTCCCATCACAAGTAACAGGCATTATACAACAAATACATAGACCAGGGGTCGGCAACCATTCAGAAGTGGTGTGCCGACTCTTCATTTATTCATTCTAATTTAAGATTTCATGTGCCAGTAATACATTTTAACATTTTTAGAAGGTCTCTTTCTATAAGTCTATAATATATAACTAAACTATTGTTGTTTGTAAAATAAGGTTTTTAAAATGTTTAAGACACTTCATTTAAAATTAAATTAAAGTGCAGACCTTATCAGTTTAGTGTGATCCTTGCCCTTGCTTTTCCTTGCTGAGTTTCCAGTGTCTGGCACATATTTAGATACTTTAAGCTCCACATAGGCTTCTGAGTTGATCAGTTGTTAACCGGCTCAGAGAGGGACAGAGGACAGATTTAATGTATGAAAATATCTGTTCACACAGGTATGTGGATCCAAATGCTGAAAGCATTGCAAATACAATTTTCTTTGAACAGTTAAATTTCACTGGCAGGGACATCCAGCAGGTCAGAATAAAGGCCCCATGATCTATCTCGGCAGCTTCAAGTGTACTCCACAGATCTCCAAACTTTTATGCCCACAATTCTGAATTTTTTAACTGAATGAGCTGCATTTCAAAATCTTCAACACTCATCCACTGGATCCACAAATCCAAGTTGCTTTCGTTGATTTTTTCAGGTTTAATTAGAAAAGAAAGCATTGGGCCAAATCACTGGAAATCTTGAAATCTGTCAGAAAATTCTGATTTCAGTTCTTGCATGTACATTCTAATCTCAACATCAAATGCAGTGCACTGTTGCACGTGATGTGATAGTGAAGTAAGAAGCAAATAAGGACTTAAAAATATTCCAGTACAGTTGTGCTGGAACAATTTTTAAGGTGGGCGTGCTGAGCTGTGCCCCCTCTTGCCCCTGTCTACACCCCTCATTGCCCCAGGCTGGGGCCGGCTGCAGAGCCCCGGGCTGGTGGCCAGGACCCCAGGCCAGCAGCAGAGCCCCCCGGACCAGTGGCTGGGACCCGGGGTGGGCTGCAGGCTGAGCAGGTCCAGTGGCCGGAACCCCAGATGGCAGGGGCCGGCGGCTGGTACCCCAGGCCAGCAGCAGAGTCCCCCGGGACCGGTGGCCAGGACCCAGGCAGTGTGAGTGCCACTGAAAATCAACTCGCATGCCGCCTTTGGCATGCATGCCATAGGTTGCCTACCCCTGACATAGACAATATTTTGTGCAAAGGTCAGAAAAAAGGTTTATACACTTAATAGAATTATGAATACCAGAGCTAATAAACAACCACTTCATAACGATAACCCATCCATGCACCAATCATATCCCAAACTATCAACCCTTCTTCTCCTCAAGGACCTCAAGCAATGTCTAGTGAAGTCAATGTAAAGACTTCCAGACTCTCCACATCAGGTGCTGAATGCCCAAGAAAATATGATGTTGCGTGCTCAGAACCTTAACAAAAACCAGGCTCTGGTGGCTAATAAGGTGAATAAGTTTCAATAATGTGTGGAAGATGTCACACTAACAGCCTCCTCTTTCCTCTATCAAGCTGGTGCCCGCTCATGTGCTGCTGTGGCAGTAATATTGCACAATATTGCACAGAGAGAAGTACCATGCACATCTTTTGTAGCTATATGCAGGTGTGTTGAAAAAGCTACAACTCACAGTTTAGAGTGTATTTTAATGGAGCATAGCACATTGACTAAAAGTTTGGATGATCTAAGATCATAAAACAGATATAAAAATTTCTGAAATTCTCTCATTGCTAAACATGGTCCCAGTTTGCCGGACTACATAATTATAAACACAGCCGTACTTCATTCAGTTGAACTCTATTTAGTGATGCTCCAGCTATGTGGTTTTGTTTTGTGCTGTCTGTTACTAACCAACTCTTCCAGGGCTTATCCTGTCACTAGCAAAATTAATGCAATTGTCAATACACTGTGCATTTCAGTTTACGAGATTCAGGTGCCTGGTTCCTTTTATGGACAAGGAAACAATGCTTATCACTGGAGGATCAAGCACTGCATTTTTACCAACTGGGAAGGCTGTCACTTTAAGAATGGTGAGCTGGAATAGCTGACAGGTTTGTGTCTTTAAGAAGCAGGGAGGGCTTAATTATCATCTGGCTAATCCCATAAGGACACATAGTTTGATTTTATTCGTAGAGTGTAATTTTGTACCCTTCACAGTAGCTGCACAGGTTGCCTTAGTTATCCAATGACTCTACAAAGTAGTTTGCACGAACCTCCCTTTCCTCCTACAACAAAAAGGCAAAGCCAACAGAAAGAGAATGAAAAATAGGCTCAGGTGAAGAGGCCTAATCAGGAATGATCTGTCAATTTCCTTCAGTTACTCTCTTTCAAAGGAATTTAGGTGTTTCAAGTTAGCGCTCTCTCTAATAGTCATTGCTCTTTTCAGAGCAGGTGGAAGAATGAATTGACAGCTATATCATATTACATACTGTATACTTGGAGGACAATTTACAGATGATGCTGTGAATTGCAAAAGAAAGAACAAAAATTGAAATTATATATACGTATATATAAACGGTTCCCTTTGATATCAATCAGTTTTGCCAGTGGTTTCAGTAGGAACTGGATTTTTACATACTCTTGTATCATACTAGTAACTTGAGTCAAATTAAAAAAATAATTCTACAGGTAATAGCTACAGAAAATTAAAGAGAATTTGGAGAACATGGAGAATCTGAGTACTATAACATAGGTAAAGTGAAATATTTTTCCAAGGGCCTTTCACTGTAAGGAAATTGCCTTCCAAGACCAGTATAGTTCTTTATGGGGCATTTGCCTAATAGCACATTCTGTTCTGGTCTGTTTCATTGGATGCTAAATGGCTCTTAGTTGCTCTGAGAAGCCAATGTGAACTATTCTCTGTGAGGGGCTGATTGATCTGTTCCTTCTGATTGACTAATATATTCACAAGCTTTGAATAGATTTCAGTACTAATATAAATATTCATCTGATAGGATGGCTGTGACAAATTATAAATGAAGCCAATGCTGATAGGCACCTGCTAACCTCAGTCACCTTCTTAAGAGCAAAGCAAAATCCTGTATCCCACAAAATACTCTCCATATTAATCAGATTTTGTTAAGTGACAACTTTTTATAATGTCCAAAAGTAAACAAGACCCTTCGGTGTCTATTAATAATAAGATTTGTATAGTATAGCACTTGACTGTTTTAAAAGTGAGCTATTTATAATTTATTTGAGGCAATTGAGCTGGCTAATCCAGAAAGGATTAGCACCTTCTATCACAAAAGAACCAAAAAGCATGCCTGGGGCAGTATTTTTATCCAGATGATCTTCTCAAAACATTGTTCAGCTGCTGAAGGCTTATGCAAGTTTAGGCCCTACTTGCTTAGATATTTAGTGTCAAAAGCCTTTTTTAAAAGTAAAAATAAAAGCAAAAGCCATGTGAATATCTTTCAAAAAGTGTTTTGAAACAGCATCTCCTTTCCCCTTTCCCTTCTTTGCCACTTCTGCTTGTCCTTGTTTCTTTGTCTGCTACCTGGTTTCTCTGCTTATTTGTTTGCTTGCTTAAGGAGAGCATTGAAACTGACTGTGAGAGATAAAGAAAATGTAATAGCTTAAAAACAATAACATGATATAAAAAGGAATTGAAATGAAAAAAATAAATATTTGCAATGTAGTGCTATTCAGGGGATAATTCAGTCAGAATTAATCAGCCACAGTACAACAGGAGCTTACTTTATTGCAGACTTAGAAGGAGATTTTAAGGCCTCGAGAATACAGTCAATGGGGTCAACCTGCCTTCCATTGAAAATGTGTACATTCACTTCAGTGGGATTGGACCTAATAACTATGTATTGTACAAGGTAACTCTTTGCAGTTCTTTTAAATTTGAATTTGTGTAAATGACCCTAATGGAAATCAGTGGAACTCTACACATTCAGAAATTTAAGCATGAACATAAATCTTTACAAGTCTGGGGACTCATTTGAAATCCACACCCAGATCCAGGTCTGTGACCTTTCACATTCAAAAGTTCTGCAGCCACTGGAAAGTTAATACAATAGAATTATGTAGTATCTAAAGACTGGACAAAGCAATTCATGTCCTTCTGTCAAGGTCAATCATGTTGTCCTCTTAGGGCCAAACAGACACAGCGAGATATTTTTGCAGGAAAAAAATGTACTTTATAGGCAAATTCTTTGGAAAAATATTTTATTACATACTAAATATCAGTCAAATCTATCACATTCCTGGAGAAATGTATCCCTCCAAATAGTAAACTTCTCATTGTTGTATTTTTATTGAAGAAACAAAACACAATAGATAAAGTCTGCAAATCTGTGCCACAGTGCTGCAATGAACTCTGCGTGCACAGACTTTGTTCCTGGGCACAGACCTGAGTTGTTGATTTCAGTGCAGCTTCATGTTGGTGCAGCATCTGTCTGTGAAGAGCCTTAGTGGGCTAAATTCTGCTCTCCATTACACCCATAAAAACATAGTAAAGTTAGTGGGATTGCACAGATGCCACAGAGGGCAGAATTGGTCTCATGGTAAGCATAGCTCACATCTGGTGAAAAAAATATAGTAATACGCAGTCATCCTTCTCCCCCCGTTCCATAATGGCCCAATACTGCATTATTTACTTAGTGAAGTGTATGGCAGTACTCACATGAGCATGAGTTGCAGGACTGGCTGTAAATGCACACAGCTTATCAAGCTGATTTATGCTCATCTTGTTAGCCAACTGTAGGCACTTTAACAAATATACTTCTCTATTGTCCTTTCACACATTTATTCAGTGTTAAAGTAGTAGTCGTTTCTGCCTATTCTTACTCAGATGAGAGCTAAACACAAAATTGCACTGGTTTAGCTAAACAGTTTCAGACTGACTTAAATTGGTGCAACTCTGAGTGCGGATGCTTATATTCATGTGAATCTGTCATCTGGTAAATTTACAAATACAAACTAAACTGATATAATCAATTATTTTAATAAATAGGAATGTTGTCTACCTGGATGCTTGCTGTAGTTTACCTAAATCACTTTTTAAAACCAATTTAAATTAAACTAGTGCAGCTTCTGTGTGTAAGGATGCCCTTACTTAACTATTTCTTCTCATGAGTAAAGCCTTGCAGGATTTAAACTATTCTGAAAGAATCATTAGTATAAAATCAAGATAGAATATGTTAAAAGACAAATCCATAACCATAACAAATTAATAAGAGCACAAAATAGCTTATAGAACAGCAGCTGAAATCAAAACTAGCTTTCAACATGCAGTTTTTCTAATTTGTATGTGGATGATTGAATTCATTCTCCTTGGATGTAACATTTGAAAATATGTGTCTGTAAAAATAAGAGCATGGGGGAGATTTTTTTAGAAAACCTTTCAGATACGATCTAAAAATTGTATTTATATTACATATGGTGATGGACTGGTATCTTATGTTTCATTTCATACAAGGTAGTAAGATCTAGATCTAGCTTTACTGTGTGTGTAACTTTAAGCCCATGAATAGTGCCAATTGACTGCCAGGGGACTAGTCATGTGCTTCAAGTTACACCTGTGCTTAAATGCTAGATCAGGAAAGTGCTCACCTTATGTGCTCTCCTAAATTAGGAAAATTAGTAAGGATACTTTTCTCCACATGTAGTTGTGTTTTTAAAATTAAAAAAAAACCCTCAGAACTGTAAAAAGAAAAGGGTCAATTTAAGCAAAACATAATGAAGGTTAATTTGGTCTGTGTTCTAGAGTACATAATACTGCACATATAACAAGAACTTTAAACTGGGAGGTGAGATAAAGCCTCAATGGGGTTTTGAAATTGATTGCTCAAATGGACAGACATTCTTTTATGATAGCTGTTGGTACATCTAACATGGAAGAAATTTTCAGAAGCACAAAGTGCAGTCAGGCACCCAGCTCCCACTTTCAATGGGTGTAGGGGACCTTTCAGGGTGAGATTCTGTGCTGCAGCTCTTAGAGGTGCAGCACAGAATTCATAGCATAGGGGGAGTAGGAACGAAAGTGGCTTTAAGTCATTTATGTCCTCTCAGTCCTGGGCTGCTTTCGGGACTGGAGAGGCCCCCAGCATAATTTAGACAGCCCTAGCGGCCCAAGTTATGGCAAACTCCTGAGGTCGTCCTATGGGCTGTAGCACTGTCCAGAATCTCCATACTGCTGCAGCCCTATCTCACACTTCCCTTCACTCTATCCATGCTCTAGACATTCCCCTTAAACCAGAGTTGTGATAGGATGCCTGTCTTCCATGGTGTCTGCAGCAGGGGAATCTTCCCCCATTTAGAAACAGGGTTCCTTTATGCCAGTCAGGCCCTTCTATGTGGAATAATGGGGTTGGGGCAGGGGTGAGGATCTCATCCCCACATATGACTAACCTGTTGTTTTTCTAAGTGACCTTATTTTAAACAACTGATTTCATCTGGATCAGATTTAAGTTGCCTTAAATATACCCACTGATGAATTAACCTATTAGAGAGACAAGGTGGGTGAGATAGTATTTTTTTATGGGAACAAACTTCTGTTGATGAAAGAGACAAGCTTTCAAGCTTCCACAGAGCTCTTCCAAGAATATCCTATTGCTATTCTGAATAGAATGTATTTTTTAAAAAAATCTGGTTCACTCTGTAGGCATTGGGGTAACCTCTTGATGTGCACAGTTATGCTTCATTTTCATTAGTGTTCCAGGGTTATTTGTCTTAATGAGAAACTTATCAATGTCTCTGCTGTGAAGACCTGAAGGGTTATGTCTTATATTCTTTCCACAAGAAACTTGCAAAACTTTGAACTTCACAGTTACAGCCATTCAAATGATCTATTGAGTTCAGCATTAAAACTATAAACCATGTTAACAGAGACTTCTGGTCAATAAGCTCATGTGAACTTGTTTCCATTACTAACTGTTCATAGCGGTACACAAAAAGCATCCAAATTCAGGGGGGGAAAGTTTTATTTCTCCCAATTCAATGTCCTTCAACAGTAGCCTGTTATAGACACAAGAGCAAAGTTTTAGCCTAGCTGTCACATTTAATATAATTTGCACGACAGATGCCAGCAAAGATGTCCCAATAAGATGGTATTGTGAGTCAGTTCTACTATTATGAGGAGATGAGATACTAAGAGTTATCATGGGGAATTCCAATAGCATTATTTTGCAGTTACTGTAACTTCAGTGGCAGCTGCTAGATGCTCAACACTTCTGAAAATCAGGGCACCTATCTATACACCTTAATAAAGATAAAAGAGCCTAATTTTAGGTGCACATTTAAAATTTTTTATCTGTGGTATTATCTTTGAACATTACCAAAGGATTTTTCTTTCACGGTAATAATGTAATTAGCTAACACCTATAAATATAGACCGAAATGACTCCAATCAATATTCTAGTTTACAGAAAATGATCAAAATAATTCACCAGTAGCTCTTAAACAATAGATGTATTTGGTCCTATTGTATCAGAGTATATCAGGGATGGAAGAGAAATCTGCTTTCTACTACTGTCCTAATAGGGACAAAGGCTTATCTCACCCTTTTTTCACTCACAATTCATTACACTAGATTATGGTCTGTTTTTTATCCTTTCCATACCTTATGAACGTACAAAATATATATGAACTTTCAGTCATATAGCCCTGAGTGCATGGGATGTGCCATGCATTAAAATGGTGAGGATACATGTAGATAGTTTTGACAAAAGTGCCTAGGATAATGTTCTATTATCTAAACAGGTAGAAAAACACTATGGTATTACTTTGGGCTGCAATTATATTTTAAGAAATACAGAAACACATGACAATTCCTTCTAACAATATGTGACAGTGTAACCCACACACCTCTAGGTGTGTTCTGTCTCATCTAGTGGCAACAAGACCACTTAAAGAGAGAGAGTTAAATGACTCTGCTCTACAGCCTTAGCTAAGAGCCAGTTGGCTTTTAGCTCATGCGGTAGAGGCTCATGCACTAAGCTCCAGAAGTCCCCCATTTGATCCTGCCCGCTGACTACTGGGATCTGACGGTGTTACAAGCGGGGGCTTGTCCGGATTTCAACTGGGAAGTCTCTGAAGCTCAGGACGTGCTTCCTTAGCTAGGGGACGTATGTAACCCACACATCTCCGGGGTGTGGTGCTGTGTCCCATCTAGTAGCACCAAGACCACATACAGAGAGAGATAAAATGAGTCTGTTCTACAAACCTAGCTAACAGTTAGTTGGCTTTTAGCTCATGCTGTAGAGGATCAGGCACTGAGGTCCGAGGTTTGATTCCGCCCTCTGACAACCGGGATCTGTTGGTATTACAACAGCACATCTGTCAGTGAATTCCTAACAGGAATAAATAGGTTCATACTAGATTTCATCAATGACACGAAGACCAAAAAATCCTTTAACTTAATTTGGGGGTTTGTAAATCCAGAAGACTTTCCCTGTTGCTAAGATTACTACTCAATTGCTTTTTGATAGCACAGTATGTATTAAATTGATGGCATATCAAAGCTTTCTCTTGCTACAACTCAAACAATAAATGGCAGTTAAGAAATAATTAATCCCAGTGGACACACAAGATTCTCCTTCAAATGCCCATTACCTCGCACTAAAGACTTTCAATTTCCTTTTGAGTTATTATATTCATAGATCTAAAGATGCACGCAGGTTAGAACAATTTTTTTAGTATCTTCCCTGCCATGAAAGGCAGGAGGTTAAAAATCCATCATGTCTTTTTGCCATTTCTGTAAGCGTTTACTTACCTAAAAGCTATTGTACATGACTGCTTTTTCAACAGATTTAAATGCAGTCAATCGCACTGGTTCATGACTGAGCAGGTAACTCTGTAAATATGTATGGTCCTCTATCCACAAGCTAACATACTAGGCACAACAGGGATCCTTGTTGCAAAACAGCAAGGACCAAATGATGTTTGAAAATGCTCTCACCTAATTCTACCACTTTCATCCACTTAAAAATGTAGCATCAGTGCTTGAACTCAGCAGTCTAGCATCTTACAATCCTTCAGGGAAAAATTCTGATGAAGTTAACAGTGGCTGGCTGGTAAATTATTTGAAATCACCCAGGTCCTAGTCATCTAAAATGGTTTCAAAAGAAGAATGATGGAGTCCTAGACATGGACATTCCTTTTTTCTCCCATGGAGGTAACTGCCTAATAAATGGCTCTTGTGTAGTATTAAAGCAAAAGAAGTTGTCAAGTACCCTTGTCCAATTTTGTTTATAATACTGTTTTCAGATTTTAGTCATCACTCTGTAGCCAAAAAGGCCGGCTGTGACGATTATCATTTAAAATATCTGAGGGGATGCCTTTTGGTCTCCTCATGCCAGAAGTATTTTTCTTTTGCCAAGGACATATTGAGGACTCAATTTACAAGGGGAAAAAATGGAATAGGACGCGTTCTTGCTGTTACCAAATAGCAGGCCCCATTAATATCTCTTTGCTGGTTTTCAGAAGTTGTTTGCCCCATGATGTATTTTTAAACTGAAATTACCCATGGAAAACTGAAAGAGCTCAAAACAGAAACGCATCTGACTTTCTACACTATGCCCATTTCATTTCAGAATGTGCATTACAGGTGCATACACTTAACTCCCTAGACAAATTGCTTTTTTCTCAGAAGAAAACCTGGGCACTTCCTGTCAGAAATGGGTTGAAGGAAATTGGTTCCACTAAATTAATTTATACAAACTTCAAATCAAATTCAGAAGATGTCTGGATACCATACACTACCATAGTGCAAAAAAGACACATTACTATTGTTTTATAATTTTTGCAGCTGTACTAACCAAGGACCTGATTCTCCATTATCTTGTATCTTGGGCCGTCATTTTACACCTGTGAAAATTGAGTGCAAAACACTACCAAACAAGAATTCTCCATTGAAACCAATGATAACATTTTATGTCCACTTTGGACAGGTGTAAATGACTACACAAAGGGAAACCAGTTGACATCTGGGACTGAGTCCTTAACTAGTTTTCCCCCCTGGAGTATCATCTGCACTGGTAGTGAAAATCTTTCAGTTTAAATCAGCGCAAAAGAAGAATATTCTACTTGTTACTCTTAGCAAGCTAAAATAATCCCTCATTCTCAAATTAATGTATAAAAAGTTAAGTGTCAGCCATTAAATTTTTTTTGCTACATTGAAATGGAATTTTCACAATAGAATGGAATTCATATGGAATGAACTGCATTTTAGTTCCAGTTCATATTTTTCAGTTTCTTTTAACTATTTTTCTTTTATCACAAATGTCCATCTTTCCATTTTATTTGTAGAAAGGTGAAAGAGATAGAGAAACAGGAGAGGCATATTCATTGGCTGTTCATAAAAGCTATCCATAAAGCATGTGCTAAATCCCACTGAAGTCAGATGTTTAAGGGCATGTCTATATATATAGTGCTGAAGCGGTAGTCTGGGAAAGACTCTCTATGCTGATGGGAGAGAGCTCTCCTGTCGGCATAATAAAACCACCTCCACGAAAGCGACATAAGTTATGCCGACATAAGCTGTACTGTAGCGATAACCTAAGAACATGATCCAAAGCCTGTTAAATTCAATGGAAAGTCTCCCAATGGGCTACAGCTTGGGCTCTGAAAGCCAATCCTGTTCCCACTGAAATCAGTGGTAAAGCTGCCATTGACTTCAGTGGCAGAGCATGAATGCCTAAATGCTTTGCTGAAAAATGATGTAAGCACATGTTTGAAGTTAAACATCTACTTATGTGCTTTGCTGATTTGGGGCCTAAGTTGTAATTACCCTCTCCCTGCATTTTTTAGGTTGTTTTTTCTAGAGTTAGTAAGCAATGCTCTAAAGATTAAAAGATAGGGAGCAACCCCCCTGCCAATTGCACTATGGTATTGTACATATTCTTGGAAATACAAATGCCCATTTCAAGTTGAAATATATAAAATATTCTATCCACCTACAGGATATGTTTTTATTCAGCAACCTGAACCTTCAGCTGAATCTTAGACCAAGCCAGAACTAGAATTTTGGATTTCAGAAGGATATAGGTTCTCCCCACTACCACACCCTTTTATACATCTCTCCAGGTTTCATCCTTGACTGGAGATAAAACTACAAAAAGATATTTTTTCATATTCAGAATAGGAACTGCCAGAAATCTTACCTATTTCCATTAGAGTTCTGGGCCAATTTCTAGGATATCTTTGGATAAGTGTTATTTTAATCAAGTTGCAGGCTTTTATGGTTTGCTTAACACAATGTAGATGTTAACATTTGATGCCCCAAACAAATCTTCATATCATAACTACCCCCTACCAGCTGAGGAGAGCTGGACTCAACTTCCTTACTTCATCCAGAACCTCTCAATGAACTCCTTAAATTTCTCAGAGGGATTGTTCCTGGGTGCTCTCTCTCCCTAGGGATTGCACAGATTGTCTTATTAGCACACCCCTGACTCCTGTGAGCCACAGTGAGTGTTAGGATGGGGCTAATTGGCATATTTTGTGGGAGTAGTAGTGCCTTTTAATATATGTTTACATCTGCGGGGGAGCATCAATAAATCCTCAGATTGTATGTCAACATTTTGATGGGATAAGAGAGGCAGATTTGTTGTTTGGTTTTCTGAGGTGGGTGGCAGGGTTGGTGAGGTTTTTCAATAAATGATCTGAGAAGGAAAGAAAAAAGATGAATTTGAATAAGCACGTTGTATGCTCCTCAATCCTTATTACAGACTCATTCCCATCAGAACACATGTGCTGTTTCACTTGTTTCATATCACCTCCATCACCTCACTCTCATAGCACACAGTTCCGTGTAACTCCTGGCTTTCCAGGGGGGAAAAAAAAAATCTACAATTGTGAGATCCAGTGCACTAAGAAAGAGAGATAGATTGGGATAAAAGCATCTCCATTTTCAATCCTCATTGGAACCGGTAGCTAGATTGGACATCTGCCAGCCTATTGGTTCTGCAGGCTAGATTGTCCTGGCACTACTGTTCTCTTGCTTGTACTCCTTATGCTTTGTTTTCTAGTATGTACATATAATAATATGAACTCTGTGGTGTAACACATATGCTATATATAGAGGCCTACACATTTCCAGTCTAAGTGCTGCCTACCAGAGTGCATTTCTGCTTGTTATTTCACAGTTGTTCTCTTACATAGCTGAAGGGTAATTGTGCCATTCAATATATTTCAACTGTCAGTGTGGACTGAATCCATCACTGGAAGGATGTGCAGTCAGACTGGCAGGGAATGAATGACTGATAGCCTTTGGAATACAGTCTATGGTAGCAATGATTTGGCATATCAGTAATTGAAAATCTATACTAATGAAGGTCATTTACTTTATCAAATGTGCCACTGTTGAATATGCAAAAGAAAAGGCTTAATGTTCTGTATCCATTCCAATAATTTGTAGAAACATGGGAGTTTCTCAGTGACTAAATAGTTTTTATTCAGAAAAAAATCCTTTTGTTGGTTTTAACCCTGTTGCCTTTGGCTGATTCCTTTTCACACTCCTTCTTTGAATTCCTAATGTTCATAGTATGTTTTACCTGGCATATAGCTCATGTTCTTTTGTACTGGCCTCACTAGGGCTGGATTTTCATTTTTCAAAGAGTTCCTTTTTTGGCTCAATAACTTCTTGTGATTTGCTATTTAATCATCTTGACCCTTTTCTACTTTCCTTTCTTTTTTCTTCAGCATCATGTTCTGTGACTTCATTGTGGTGTGCTGTTTATGTAGCCTTTATATTGAGTCTATGTATTTTTAACTTCCACAATTTTGACATTAGGGTCTTTTATTCATATATTTATTTTTCAATGGCCTCCAAATTTTTTTTAAAATCCCATTTTCTAAGGTTAATATCCCATTGCTAGTTTTTGGTATGATCATTCTCCAAGGACATTATACTTAATTACATTGTGGCCTCTCTTACTTAGTGTCTCAACTATTGTCACTTCTTGAAATGACTCCTGTGTATTACTTAGGACTTTTCTGCTGCATGTTCTCTCAGACCACGTATTCCATAAAGCTGTCATGTAAGGTGGCAAGAATTTGCTTCTTTAAGCAAATATCCTAATGTGATCTATGACCATTTTAAATGTGAGTAGTTTAAGTGACTCATTATTATTGCTTTATTAGAGTTCATTGACTCTTTAAGCCCCCTAAAGATTGCACACACAATATCTTTTTACTAATCTGGAATCTAATAGTATAACCCAGGTATAGTTTAGCATCAGAATTATGCAAAATTCATGTTTTGATGGCAAACCTGGAGGTTTCAATGGAGTTTCCTTTTGAAAATTTGACTTTGTTCAAAGCCAACAATGAAAGTGCAACTCTGAGATTTGCAAACCCACAAGGATTGAAACTGAAGAAAAAACTGACATGAGAAGTAAAAAACTTTTCTCATGTTGAGTTTTGCAAAACCTTAGCAAAATATCTAGACTGGTAAAAATGCAGGATGTCATAAAAAGCCATTGACTGTATTTTCATAGCTCTGTTAATATGAATGGTATAATAGCAATGGTTCAACTTGAAAATGATCAAGTATGAGTTTATGCTCACGCTGAAGATTGCAATAAGAATGTAAACTGCTACTAAAAGAGCTTATTGGGGCTGCATACTAAAAGGATTCTCTGTGGAAGAAATCCACACGTGCTATCCTTCACCCTGACAGTGATCTCTACCTTGATTAACTTCAGTTGCTCATTACTGCTAAATCTTCTTAAATGCAGCCTCTTGAACAAATAACTTCTGAGTCGGCCAGTACTGATGCACTGAGGGGTGATGAGAGTAAACTGGGGCCCAGCAAGGGCCACCCTCCCCCACCCCCTGACCCAGAACAGATCAGGGGAGACATTTCAACTGAAATCAGTGGAAGCTGTGCTTTGAACACATAAAGTGCTTGTCACAGGGTACTCACTTACTGCAGGTGGGTACCTCTTCCTAGTTACTCTGGGGATCAGCTCTTTATAAGTCCGACACCTCCCCTTGTAGTCGCTCAACCTGTTGTCCTCTCCCTCACTCCAGGAGCTGCAGCTTTCTCTTCATGACTTATCCCTCTGGCTAGGTTACTATGTGGTTTCCCCTTCTGGGGGTATCGAGTAACATTGGCAATGTGACTCTATCAGTGGCTGGAGGGGAACCTGGGTACACCCACTACTCTGGGGTCGAGCCCAGGGACTCTGCAACACGCAGCCAAGATCGACTTAGTCCCCGCCTTGCAGCTCACTCCCTGGGTCACTTCTTACTCCACCTCCCACAGGATTTCTTCTCCATCCTTCTCTCTTCAGGGGACACGCTTCCCTTAGGGCCAGGCTCTCAGGGTCCTACTCTCAGGGTGGGCTCAGGGTCCGGACGAATTGCATCCGAGAGTGCTGAGGGAATTGGCGGCTGTGATTGCAGAGCCCTTGGCCATTATCTTTGAAAACTCGTGGCGAACGGGGGAAGTCCCGGATGACTGGAAAAAGGCTAATGTAGTGCCCATCTTTAAAAAAGGGAAGAAGGAGGATCCTGGGAACTACAGGCCGGTCAGCCTCACCTCAGTCCCTGGAAAAATCATGGAGCAGGTCCTCAAAGAATCAATCCTGAAGCACTTAGAGGAGAGGAAAGTGATCAGGAACAGTCAGCATGGATTCACCAAGGGAAGGTCATGCCTGACTAATCTAATCGCCTTTTATGATGAGATTACTGGTTCTGTGGATGAAGGGAAAGCAGTGGATGTATTGTTTCTTGACTTTAGCAAAGCTTTTGACACGGTCTCCCACAGCATTCTTGTCAGCAAGTTAAGGAAGTATGGGCTGGATGAATGCACTATAAGGTGGGTAGAAAGCTGGCTAGATTGTCGGGCTCAACGGGTAGTGATCAATGGCTCCATGTCTAGTTGGCAGCCGGTGTCAAGTGGAGTGCCCCAGGGGTCGGTCCTGGGGCCCGTTTTGTTCAATATCTTCATAAATGATCTGGAGGATGGTGTGGATTGCACTCTCAGCAAATTTGCGGATGATACTAAACTGGGAGGAGTGGTAGATACGCTGGAGGGGAGGGATAGGATACAGAAGGACCTAGACAAATTGGAGGATTGGGCCAAAAGAAATCTAATGAGGTTCAATAAGGATAAATGCAGGGTCCTGCACTTAGGATGGAAGAATCCAATGCACCGCTACAGACTAGGGACCGAATGGCTCGGCAGCAGTTCTGCGGAAAAGGACCTAGGGGTGACAGTGGACGAGAAGCTGGATATGAGTCAGCAGTGTGCCCTTGTTGCCAAGAAGGCCAATGGCATTTTGGGATGTATAAGTAGGGGCATAGCGAGCAGATCGAGGGACGTGATCGTTCCCCTCTATTCGACACTGGTGAGGCCTCATCTGGAGTACTGTGTCCAGTTTTGGGCCCCACACTACAGGAAGGATGTGGATAAATTGGAAAGAGTACAACGAAGGGCAACAAAAATGATTAGGGGTCTAGAGCACATGACTTATGAGGAGAGGCTGAGGGAGCTGGGATTGTTTAGTCTGCAGAAGAGAAGAATGAGGGGGGATTTGATAGCTGCTTTCAACTACCTGAAAGGGGGTTTCAAAGAGGATGGCTCTAGACTGTTCTCAATGGTAGCAGATGACAGAACGAGGAGTAATGGTCTCAAGTTGCAATGGGGGAGGTTTAGATTGGATATTAGGAAAAACTTTTTCACTAAGAGGGTGGTGAAACACTGGAATGCGTTACCTAGGGAGGTGGTAGAATCTCCTTCCTTAGAGGTTTTTAAGGTCAGGCTTGACAAAGCCCTGGCTGGGATGATTTAACTGGGACTTGGTCCTGCTTTGAGCAGGGGGTTGGACTAGATGACCTTCTGGGGTCCCTTCCAACCCTGATATTCTATGATTCTATGATTCTTTCCCAGAATTCCTGTCTTCCCTCTCTAAAGCACAGAGGATGGTTGCAGGCTTCCTCTCTGTAGTTTCTGTTGCCAGCTTCCTGGCTTTATATTAGCTCAGCTCACACCTGCTCAGCTGAGCTCCATCTTCCAATTCCAGGTTGCTTCTCCAGCCTAAGCCTCTCATGTGTGGCCCATCACAGTCTGAGTTTGTGTTTGAGGTGCAAGCCACGTTCTCGTCCATCCTCCCTGTTGAAGGAAAAGACCCAGGTAGGGATCATCGAATTGTGGAAGTAAATGCATGGTTACACAGGTGGTGTCGGAGAGAGGGCTTTGGATTCTTCGACCATGGGATGTTGTTCCAGGAAGAAGGATGGCTGGGAAGATGAGATCCACCTAATAAAGAGAGGGAAGAGCATCTTCACAGGCAGGCTTGCTAATCTAGTGAGGAGGGCTTTAAATTAGGTTTGCCATGGGATGGTGATCTCCCATGAGGTAAGTGGGGATATGGGATACCCGGAGGAAACATAAGGAGGAGGGTGCAGCAGAGGAGGCCTCCTGATTCATACAGAGAAATCAGGGCAATCGCCTAGTTATTTTAGATGCCTGTACACGAATGCAAGAAGCCTGGGAAATAAACAGGGAGAACTGGAAGTCCTTGCACAGTCAAGGAACTATGATGTGATTGGAATAACAGAGACTTGGTGGTGTAACTCACATGGCTGGAGCACTATCATGGATGGACATAAACTGTTCAGGAAGGACAGGCAGGGAAGAAAAGATAAAGGAGTTACACTGTATGTAAGAGAGCAGCATGATTGCTCAGAGCTCCAGTATGAAACTGGAGAAAAGCCTGTTGAGAGTCTTTGGGTTAAGTTTAGAGGCGATAGCAACAAGGGTGATGTCATGGTGGGTGTCTGCTATAGATCACCAGACCAGGAGGGTGAGGTAGACGAGGCTTTCTTCGGACAACTAACAGAAGTTTCCAGATCACAGGCCCTGGTTCTCATGGGGGACTTCAATCACCCTGACATCTGTGGGACAGCAATACAGAAGTCCACAGACAACGAGTTTTTGGAGAGCATTGGGGACAACTTCCTGGTGCAAGTACTGGAGGATCCAACTATGGGCCGTGCTCCTCTTGACCTGCTGCTCACAAACAGGGAAGAATTGTTAGGGGAAGTGGAAGTGGGTGGCAACTTGGACAGCAGTGACCACGTGATGGTCGAGTTCAGGATCTTGACAAAAGGAAGAAAGGAGAGCAGCAGAATATGGCCCTGGACTTCAGAAAAGCAGACTTTGATTCCCTCAGGGAACTGATGGGCAGGATTTCCTGGGAGGCTAATATGAGGGGGAAAGGAGTCCAGGAGATCTTGCTGTATTTTAAAGAAGCCTTACTGAGGGTGCAGGAACAAACCATCCCAATGTGCAGAAAGAATAGCAAATATGGCAGGTGACCAGCTTGGCTTAACAGAGAAGTCTTTGGTGAGTTTAAACACAAAAAGGAAGCTTACAAGAAGAACTTGGACAGATGATTAGGGAGAAGTATAAAAATATTGCTCGAGCATGCAGAGGTGTAATCCGGAAGGCCAAAGCACAATTTGAGTTGCAGCTAGCAAGGGATGTGAAGGGTAACAAGAAGGGTTTTTACAGATATGTTAGCAACAAGAAGAAGGTCAGGGAAAGTGTGGGACCCTTACTGAATGAGAGAGGCAACCTAGTGATAGATGATGTGGAAAAAGCTGAAGAACTAAAAAAAAAAAAACCTGCTTTTTTTGCCTCACCCTTCACAGATAAGGTCAGCTCCCAGACTGCTGCACTGGATAGCACAGTATGGGGAGGAGATAAGTAGCCCTCAGTAGTGAAAAAACAGGTTAAGGGCTATTTAGAAAAGCTGGACATACACAAGTCCATGGGGCCAAGTCTAATGTATCCGAGGGTGCTGAGGGAGTTGGCTGATGTGATTGCAGAGCCATTGGCTATTATCTCTGAAAAATCGTGGTGATTGGGGGAGGTCCCAGATGATTGGAAAAAGGAAAATATAGTCCCCATCTTTAAAAAGGGAAGAAGGAGAAGCCGGGGAACTACAGACTGTTCAGCCTCACTTCAGTCCCTGGAAAAATCATGGAGCAGGTCCTCAAGGAATCCATTTTGAAGCACTTGGAGGAAAGGAAGGTGATCATGGATCATTCAACATGGATTCACCATTTGCAAGTCATGCCTGACCAACCTGATTGCCTTCTATGATGAGATAATTGTCTCTGTGGATATGGAGAAAGCGGTGGACGTGATATATCTTGACTTTAGCAAAGCTTTTGATACCGTTTCCCCACAGTATACTTCCTAGTAAGTTAAAAAAAGAATGGATTGGATTAGTGGACTATAAAGTGGATAGGAAGCTGGCTAGATCATCAGGCTCAATGGGTAGTGATCAACAGCTCCATGTCTAGTTGGCAGCCGGTATGAAGCAGAGTGCCCAAGGGGTCTGTCCTGGAGGCAGTTTTGTTCAACGTCTTCATGAATGATCTGGATGATGGGATGGATTGTGCCCTCAGCAAGTTTGAGGATGACACTAAGCTGGGGTGAGAAGTAGATATTCTGGAGGGTAGGGATAGAGTCTAGAGGGACCTAGACAAATTGGAGGATTGGGCCAAAAGAAATCTGATGAAGTTCAACAAGACAAGTGCAGAGTCCTGCACTTAGGATGGAAGAATCCAATGCACTGCTACAGGCTGGGGACCAACTGGTCAAGCGGTTAAGCTTGCCTGCAGAAAAGGACCTGGGGATTACAGTGGACGAGAAGCTGGATATGAGTCAACAGTGTGCCCTTATTTCCAAGAAGGCTAATTACATAGTGGTCCACATTAGTAGGAGCATTGCCAGCAGATCAAGGGAAGTGATTATTCCCTCTATCAGCACTGGTGAGGCCACATCTGGAGTATTGAGTCCAGTTTTGGGCCTCCCACTACAGAAAGGATGTGGACAAATGGGTGAGAGTCCAGTGGAGGGCAATGAAAATTAGGGGACTGGGGCATATAGCTTATGAGGAGAGGCTGAGGGAACCGGGGTTACTTAGTCTGCAGAAGAGAAGAGTGAGGCAGGATTTGATAGCAGCCTTCAACTACCTGAAGGGGGGTTCCAAAGAGGATGAGCTAGGCTGTTCTCAGTGGTGGCAGATGACAGAGCAAGAAGCAATAGCTTCAATTTGCAGTTGGGAGCTCTAGGTTTGGATATTAGGAAAAAATCTATTTCATTAGGAGGGTGGTGAAGCATTGGAATGGGTTACCTAGGGAGGTGGTGGAATCTCCATCCTTAGAGGGTTTTAAGGACTTATTTGAGAAAACCCTGTCTGGGATGATTTAGTTGGGGTTGGTCCTGCTTTGAGCAGGGTGTTGAATTAGATGACCTCCTGAGGTATCTTCCAACCCTAATGATCTATGATTCTATCATAACACTAAGAGGTCCTTTCTCAGCTTCCTTAACCCTTTCATGGCTGGCAAGGGGTCAGCACCCCATGATAGTGCTACTTTGAAAAATCTGGTCCTAGTCATCTCAATTTCAGCATCCAAAATTAGTGGGTACTTTTGACCTTAATCTCTTTGCCTTAGTTCCCCATCTATAAAGTGGGGATAAAACCACCCCTCAGTGTTTTTTGTGAAAATAAATTCATTAATATTTGTGAAACATGCAGATGCTATATTGATGAGCACCAAAGAAAAGCTCATGTGGAAATTAACAATTCTGGTTGCAGAGCAGGGTTTGAATAGTGTGCGCTAAATAACGCTTGGGGAGACAAATCGTACAATGAGGGAAAAACATATTGCATAGCTGCTCAGTTAGTGAACACTACTCAGTTTCTGCAATGTATGAAGCAGGGTCCTGTGGAAAAAATACTATTGGATCATGTAATTAAAGACTGTATCATAATTCATATGCACAAGAGGGGCCGAATGAAGTTTGTACAAGCAACCTTAATACTGGCATTTCCTAATTTCTGAGTTTGAAACCTTAATAATTTTTCATTTATTTTAATATACATTTTGTGTGTGTGTGTAGATAGATAATTGCTGGATTTATTGACAGGCTATCAGACTCATAACAGAAAAGGATCAATAACAGAAGGAAACATTACTCCCAGGCCGTGGAACAATTAGGTTCCTGGTAGTTCATGACCTATACAGAACTGAAGCATAATCTTTCTCCACACATTCCACTAATGAACTGACCTGAATATTAGTTTTTCTCCCCTTAAGATGAGTTAGTCATCACTTAATACCTGGCTTTTAATCAGATCAATAGTTTTATAATCATCCACCTGAATTTCACTACACTAATACCACAATTAAGCAGTTTACATTCATTTCAGTTAAATTAAGCAGTACTCACTGCCTTTCAGATTTCTGCTGTGTACAGGAATTTCCCCTGGGGAAACAGTTCCCAAAGAGGGGCTTTAGAGAGGATCCACCTACTCATAAGCATAAGAGGATATCCGCCAGCATGAGAAAGTGAGAATAGGTAAATTAACTCTATCTGTTCATATCTCATATACACACATCCCATTTAATCCAAAAGAATGTAACATTAAGGTCCCAGGATTTTATTTGAAGTGGTGTTCTTTGGGGATATGTGAAGGCTCTTAAAGTTAGAGCTGGGTGAAATTTTCAACCAAAAAATGAAGATAGGTGTTAACTAAAATATTTCACAAATTTGTGTTGAATTTGCCCATTTTTTGGGTCAAAAACAAATTCCAAAATATCTAAATGTTTGTGGTGTTCAATTTGGAATGACTTTATTTCAAAATTTCCTTTAAAAAATTAAAAATATAAAAATGCATGAAATCACAGGACCCCAAAATATATTTTTTGCCTTTTTGCTTTCCTGATTTTTTTAAAAATTTGTTTCATATCAGACTGAAAACAATTCCCCCCTAGTTTCTCAGTACAGCCAGAAAACTGAAAAATCAGTTATTGGCACAGCTGTAATTACAATGCTTCTGCAAACCCAGTTTCTTCACACACTATGGGCAGGATTCATGCTAGGGTATAGGCCCATTTAAGTCCCTAATGCACCAGTTAAGCTCAACATCAGACCCACAAGAACATAAGGATACAAGAATAACCATACTGGCTCAGACCAATGGCCCATTTAACCAAAGTATCCTGTCTTCTAACAGTGAACAGTGCCAGATGCATTAGAGGGAACGAACAGAATGGGGCAATTTACCAAATGATCCATCCTCTGTCTTCCAGTCCTAGCTTCTAGCAGTCAAAAAGTTTAGGGACACCCAGAGTATAGGGTTGCATCTGTGACCATCTTGGCTAATAGCCATTGGTGGATCTATTCTCCGTGAACTCACCTACATTTTTTTTTAACTAAGTTATATTTTGGCTTTCACAACATCCCCTGGCAGTGTGTTTCACAGGTTGACTCTGCATTGTGTGAAGAAATACTTCCTTATATTTGTTTTAAACCAGGGGAATATTAATTTCATGGGGTGACCTCTGGTACTTGTGTTATGTGAAGGGGTAAATAACACTTCCTGATTCACTTTCTCTACATTATTCATGATTTTTTTAGACTGCTGTCATATTCCCCTTTTAGTTGTTTCTTTTCTAAGACAACCACTCCCAGTCTTTTTAATCTCTCCATATTTGGAAGCTGTTCTATAACCCTAACCAGTTTTGTTGCCCTTCTCTATACTTTTTCCAATTCTACTATATCTTTTTTGAGATGGGGTGACCAGAATTGCACACAGTACTCAAGGCGTGGGTGTGTCATGGATTTATACAGTGACATTATGATATATTCCATCTTATTATCTATCCCTTTCCAAATGGTTCCTAACATTCTAATAGTTTTTTTGACTGCCACTGCACACTGAGCAGATGGTTTCAGAGGACGATCCATGATAACTCCAAGATCTCTTTCTTGAGTGGTAATAGCTAATTTAGACTCCATCATTTTGAATGTATAATTAAGATTATGTTTTCCAATGCACAAATGTTTTGCATTTATCAACACCGAATTTCATTTCATTTTGTTGGTCAGTCACCCAGTTTTGTGAGATCCCTTTGAAACTCATCACATTCATTTTTTAATATAGCTATCTTGAGTAATTTTGTATAATCTGCAAACTTTTTAACTCTTTTTCCAGACCATTTATGAACGTATATTGAAAAACACTGGTCCTAGTATCTCTTATACACTGTGCAAACTGACCGTATAAGGCTTTCTGAAAATTCAAGTACACTGTATCCACTGGATCACCTTTGTCCACATGAATCATCTAGTTTAGCACGTTGTCCACAATGTAATAAACAATCTACCTGTTTGACATAACTGTAATATTCTGAAACTTTGACACTTTGTGGCAGTTCAGAAATATAACCTACTTCTTATAGGCAGAACTGACCCCAAGCTTTTACACACAGACTTTGAATCACAGTCTAGTCACTGGAAAGAAGAAACTAAAATGGCTAAAGCAGAAGAAAACTGTGGAAAAAACAGCTGCTTATCTGTTTTTTTGAAAATCCAGACAAAATATGAATGTGATGTACATCTTATTTCTCTGGTTGAGTATATATCCTTTATTTTTTTAATCAACACTTTGTACCTCATATGCTAGCCCAAGCCTCTTGGTCCATCGGATTTAATATAGCAGCAATGGAACAGTAGGACATCCTCATAAAGCCATGCAATTACCCTTGTAAAAATGTGGCATACATTCTAAGGCAGTGAAGAAGCCCATTATTATTGTTACTAATGCTGAGAAAATGGTATTTCAAAGTAAAAAGAAAGGAACTCTATTAATGCATAATGTCTGGTTTCCCAGTGACAGTTATTAGTGTTCTTTTCCTATTGCCTATAGTTTGTCTTTATTCATTTTCACCACTGAAATGTTATCACCCTTTCATCCTACCCTAACTTTCCATCCTGCAAATCTTCTTAATGCTCAGCCTCGGAAGATAATAGGCAACCTGGACTATGTTTTCAAACTAGTATGAGAAAAATTTAACCTAGAAGCAGGGAGAGGAAGAGTATTCTGAAAAGAAAACTTTTTAGAAAATCAAAAAGGAGTGTTTTGCCATCGTTTTCTTTCCAGTTAAAAAGTATGTGGTAATATCTCATTTTAGGGCTTGATCCTTTAAAGTGCTGAGCATTCAGCATCTGATCACACAAAACACTTAAGAACAGGCTTAACTTTAAGCTGGTGCATAATCCCATTGAAGTCAATGGGAGCACATACATGTTTAAAATAAAGCACACGTATTAACTGCTTTACTGGATTGGGCCAGAGAGTTCGGGATCTTGCTGGCTCAAGCCTTTACTTCTATTTTCTAATACTGCCAAGACAGAACTACTTTCTGCATGTCATGACATGCAGTTGCTCTTAGTGACATGGACTATTTTATTAACTTTGATGCAACTTGGTAGAAGCAGAAATCAATGGCATATAATCTAAAAAATTGTAAATCATTTTTTTTTAAATTCAGGTGAGAAGAGTCCTGAGAATTGTCATTATCCCTCTTTACAGTCTCTGGCATCATTATCAGTCATTAGTTGTACTGTCACCTATCACATTACCCATCTCATGGGTCAAGAAGTGTTCCTGAGTCTCTGTACTATGCTGATTTTAGATGATTGATATGTAGAGTCTGGTACATAATTGGTTTCAGTGTATTCCTAAGGAATAATAAGGAAAACAGTGTCTGACATTTTACATTGTACATAGCCCCAGATGTTTCTTTATTTTGGAAGACATAAGAAGTTGATTAAGCCCATTATGCAAAGGATAGATTTGCTTGGCAGTACACAGCAGGAGATGTTTGCAAAGGATTTACAGAAATAACTGCGAAAGTAAATGGCTCAAATTTGAATTTTAATAATGAAAATGGAAATAAAATCATTGATTTTTTTCCAGTGCTTACTCATTTACCCTTTTCCAGTGTATAGCCTTTGATATTTTTAAATATTCTGCGAGACACACTTTTATTAATCATGCATCTAGACATTCACCTGCAAACCCCAACAAAAACAGTGTGCTCTCTTGATATCCCTCATGTTTCTTTACTCTTACATTTTTCTTCAAACAATTAGCTTTACACAAAGACATTAATCAATGATACATAACACAGACAGCAGATAAGTAATTTTAACAGCAATTTTGTATTTATATATGTAACCCACCTTGGTCAAAGAGGCAGATTTCCATTTTGTTAATAAGCCTCTTGAAGAAAGACACATTTGGATATGCAGTAATTTCATCACACAATGACACTGTTAGCAGAATCTCAGCTATCGATGCACATTCTCAAAAGCAACCTGAGAGGTCATAGCCTTCTTCCTGGTAAGGTATACAAAGCATTGGCCCAATTCTGCTCCTACTGATGTCTCATCGATTTCAGTGGGAGGAGGGCAAGGCTAATGCTGAGCGCTTTTGAAAATCCCATCCAAACTTTCCAGCCCCATAGCTAGCCAGGTCACTCAGACTTACAGAGTATGATGCCACTTACCTAAACGCTGCTGACACTGTAGGTGGGACTATAGTCTGTGTTCCACACCACAAGTCTATTCAACACAATGAAAACTGCACCCTTATTTACCAATCTATTAACCATTCATTCTAGGGTCTGGCATGTTGTGAAGTGCAACTAATTTATGTTTGTAAAAAACTCTTTGAGCTTCTGTGAAAGGTGTGATAGAATTAAAATACAAACATTTTATTCTTCTACTTAATCCATCCCCTACCTTTTCTCTCAGAACCATTCAATCCACATGGGGCCCTTTTCTCAAAGACATAATACAAAAATGGACAACTGGAGCCTATAACAACAACAACAACAATAAATAATAACTATTGATCCTTTCCCTCCAATTTTAACAACTGGATAAGTCTCTCCTGGTCCTTCTGAAAGCGGCACAGGAGCTAGCAAACAGAGCTCTAAACAGGGGAGTTTGAGTGGGAGTTCTGTTGGAGGAGAAGGTAGTTGTACTTGGTATTGTATTTTTAGTATTTGTATTTGTGTGTGTGTAGGGGTTTTGTGCTGGGAGAGCAGCTGAGCCTGATTAGGGGGTGGGGCTTTGTGCTGAGAGAGCAGCTGAGCCCTGCATAGGGGGTGGGGCTTCTGACTAGGGGCCCTATAAAGGTAGCCAGCCAGTCAGGCAGCGGCACAGACAGCTGCAGTGGCACAGGAGCTAACAAACAGAGCTCTAAACAGGGGAGTTTGAGTGGGAGTTTGGCTTGTGGTGCTTGTTTGGGGTTTGCTTTTGCTGGGGGGGTGGTCTTTTTGGTGTGGCTTGTGTTTCCCAGATTAACAGGATTTAGGTGGGAAGGAGATGACAGATACAGAGGAAGCTGTGGGAGTGACTCCTGCAGTGAAAGACACATTGAGGATGACTGGATGTGGAAGCTGTGGTATGTACATGATCCTGGAGGGGGGAACTGGTAAGAGTTTTGTCTGCATGAAATGCCGTCTGATAGAGCTGATGGAGGAAAAGATCTGAGGTTTGGAGATGCAGGTGGAAAGTCTCGTTGAGTTTAGGAAGGGGTTTGAGCAGATGATGGAGCAAAGATATGAGGTATCTGAAGGGAAAAGCTCAGACTCTCGGATGGAAGCAGGGCTGGGGAATTTTGAGGAGAGACTGGATGAGGAAAGTGGTCAGTGGAAACATGTGACTCAAAGAACCAGGCAGAGAAAAAGACGGGCTAGTGAAGAAGAAATAGAGCTTAGGAACAGGTTTGCAGAGTTGGAAAATGAAGAAGGGGCTCAGCAGGTAGTCGCTGAAGGTGGAAGGGTAAGGAAGAAGAGAAGAGAGGCTAGCCCTATAGAAAAAGGGGAAGAGTCAAGGGAGACTACACCAAATATGAGCCCCAGGAGGATACAGGATGGGTTGAAGAGAATTGTAAGGGAAAATAGGAATGGAAAGAACTTGCAGCCAGAGGGAACAGGGGAGAGACTGGAGAATAGCACTGTCACCAGGAAAAGGCAGGTCTATGTGATCGGGGACTCTTTATTGAGAAGAATAGACAGGCCTGTAACTAGAGCTGATCCTGAGAATAGAAGGGTGTGCTGTCTTCCGGGTGCTAAGATAAGGGATGTAGACCTGAGGTTGAAAAGGATCCTCAAGGGAGCGGGAAAGAATCCCCTAATTATCCTTCATGTGGGAACAAATGATACAGCCAGATTCTCGCTGGAAAGTATCAAGGGAGACTATGCTAGGCTGGGGAAGACGCTTAAGGAAATTGAGGCTCAGGTGATCTTTAGCGGGATCCTTCCTGTTCCTGGAGAAGGGCAACAAAGGTGTGACAAGATTATGACTGTCAACAGATGGCTTAGGCAGTGGTGCTATAAGGAGGGCTTTGGGATGTATGGCCACTGGGAGGCATTCACGGACAGAGGTCAGTTCTCTCGGGATGGACTTCATCTGAGTAGGGAAGGAAATAGACTTCTAGGATCAAGGCTGGCACAACTGATAAAGAGAGCTTTAAACTAGGAATTGGGGGGAGATGGATGGGAGATGTCTGGAAAATCTCCACGCCAGATTTTAGCATTGAGAGGGAAGAAGATGAAGTAAGAAAGGATACAGCCGTGGGTAGGAGAATGTATATAAGGAGCGAGGGCGGTGTGGATACTAGTCTAATAGGTTATAATGGCTGTAGAATGACTGTGCCTAATAGGGTACAAAATGTGAGCGAGGCCAAACAGCAAAAATTAAGATGTTTATACACCAATGCGAGGAGTCTAGGTAACAAAATGGAGGAACTAGAGCTACTGGTGCAGGAAGTGAAACCAGATATTATAGGGATAACAGAAACATGGTGGAATAGTAGTCATGACTGGACTACAGGTATTGAAGGGTATGTGCTGTTTAGGAAAGACAGAAACAAAGGTAAAGGGGGTGGAGTAGCATTGTATATCAACGATGAGTTAGAATGTAAAGAAATAAGAAACGATGCAATGGATAAGACAGAGTCTGTCTGGGCAAAAATTACATTGGGGAAGAAAACTAGTAAAGCCTCTCCTATGATAGTGCTTGGGGTGTGCTATAGACCTCCGGGATCTAATTTGGTTATGGATAGAGCCCTTTTTGATGTCTTTAATAAAGTAAATACTAATGGAAACTGCGTGATCATGGGAGACTTTAACTTCCCAGATATAGACTGGAGGACCAGTGCTAGTAATAATAGGGCTCAGATTTTCCTAGATGCAATAGCTGATGGATTCCTTCAACAAGTAGTTGCTGAACCGACTAGAGGGGATGCCATTTTAGATTTAATTTTGGTGAGTAGCGAGGACCTCATAGAAGAAATGGTTGTAGGGGACAATCTTGGCTCAAGTGATCATGAGCTAATTCAGTTCAAACTAAATGGAAGGATTAACAAGAATAAATCTGCAACTAGGGTTTTTGATTTCAAAAGGGCTGACTTTCAAAAATTAAGGCAATTGGTTAGGGAAGTGGATTGGACTGAAGAACTTATGGATCTAAAGGCAGTTGAGGCCTGGGATTACTTTAAATCAAAACTGCAGAAGCTATCGGAAGCCTGTATCCCAAGAAAGGGGAAAAAATTCATAGGAAGGAGTTGTAGACCAAGCTGGATGAGCAAGCATCTTAGAGAGGTGATTATGAAGAAGCAGAAAGCATACAGGGAGTGGAAGATGGTAGGGATCAGCAAGGAAACCTACCTAATTGAGGTCAGAAGATGTAGGGATAAAGTGAGAGAGGCTAAAAGTCGAGTAGAGTTGGACCTTGCAAAGGGAATTAAAACCAATAGTAAAAGGTTCTATAGCCATATAAATAAGAAGAAAACTAAGAAGGAAGAAGTGGGGCCGCTTAACACTGAGGATGGAGCGGAGGTTAAAGATAATCTAGGCATGGCCCAATATCTAAACAAATACTTTGCCTCAGTCTTTAATAAGGCTAAAGAGGATCTTGGGGATAATGGTAGCATGACAAATGGGAAGGAGGATATAGAGGTAGATATTACCATATCTGAGGTAGAAGTGAAACTGAAACAGCTTAATGGGACTAAATCGGGGGGCCCAGATAATCTTCATCCAAGAATATTAAAGGAATTGGCACCTGAAATTGCAAGCCCATTAGCAAGAATTTTTAATGAATCTGTAAACTCAGGAATAGTACCGAATGATTGGAGAATTGCTAATATAGTTCCTATTTTTAAGAAAGGAAAAAAAAGTGATCCGGGTAACTACAGGCCAGTTAGTTTGACATCTGTAGTATGCAAGGTCCTGGAAAAAATTTTGAAGGAGAAATTAGTTAAGGACATTGAAGTCAATGGTAAATGGGACAAAATACAAAAGGTAGATCGTGCCAAACCAACCTAATCTCCTTTTTTGAAAAAGTAACAGATTTTTTAGATAAAGGAAATGCAGTGGATCTAATTTACCTAGATTTCAGTAAGGCATTTGATACCGTGCCACATGGGGAATTATTAGTTAAATTGGAGAAGATGGGGATCAATATGAACATCAGAAGGTGGATAAGGAATTGGTTAAAGGGGAGACTGCAACAGGTCCTACTGAAAGGCGAACTCTCAGGTTGGAGGGAGGTTACCAGTGGAGTTCCTCAGGGATCGGTTTTGGGACCAATCTTATTTAATCTTTTTGTTACTGACCTTGGCACAAAAAGTGGGAGTGTGCTAATAAAGTTGGCAGATGATACAAAGCTGGGAGGTATTGCCAATTCAGAGAAGGATCGGGATATTATACAGGAGGATCTGGATGACCTTGTAAACTGGAGTAATAGTAATAGGATGAAATTTAATAGTGAGAAGTGTAAGGTTATGCATTTAGGGATTAATAACAAGAATTTTAGTTATAAGCTGGGGACGCATCAATTAGAAGTAACGGAAGAGGAGAAGGACCTTGGAGTATTGGTTGATCATAGGATGACTATGAGCTGCCAATGTGATATGGCTGTGAAAAAAGCTAATGCGGTTTTGGGATGCATCAGGAGAGGCATTTCCAGTAGGGATAAGGAGGTTTTAGTACCGTTATACAAGGCACTGGTGAGACCTCACCTAGAATACTGTGTGCAGTTCTGGTCTCCCATGTTTAAAAAGGATGAATTCAAACTGGAGCAGGTACAGAGAAGGGCTACTAGGATGATCCGAGGAATGGAAAACTTGTCTTATGAAAGGAGACTTAGAATCATAGAATATCAGGGTTGGAAGGGACCCCAGAAGGTCATCTAGTCCAACCCCCTGCTCAAAGCAGGACCAAGTCCCAGTTAAATCATCCCAGCCAGGGCTTTGTCAAGCCTGACCTTAAAAACCTCTAAGGAAGGAGATTCTACCACCTCCCTAGGTAACGCATTCCAGTGTTTCACCACCCTCTTAGTGAAAAAGTTTTTCCTAATATCCAATCTAAACCTCCCCCATTGCAACTTGAGACCATTACTCCTCGTTCTGTCATCTGCTACCATTGAGAACAGTCTAGAGCCATCCTCTTTGAAACCCCCTTTCAGGTAGTTGAAAGCAGCTATCAAATCCCCCCTCATTCTTCTCTTCTGCAGACTAAACAATCCCAGCTCCCTCAGCCTCTCCTCATAAGTCATGTGCTCTAGACCCCTAATCATTTTTGTTGCCCTTCGTTGTACTCTTTCCAATTTATCCACATCCTTCCTGTAGTGTGGGGCCCAAAACTGGACACAGTACTCCAGATGAGGCCTCACCAGTGTTGAATAGAGGGGAACGATCACGTCCCTCGATCTGCTCGCTATGCCCCTACTTATACATCCCAAAATGCCATTGGCCTTCTTGGCAACAAGGGCACACTGCTGACTCATATCCAGCTTCCCGTCCACTGTCACCCCTAGGTCCTTTTCCGCAGAACTGCTGCCGAGCCATTCGGTCCCTAGTCTGTAGCGGTGCATTGGATTCTTCCATCCTAAGTGCAGGACCCTGCACTTATCCTTATTGAACCTCATTAGATTTCTTTTGGCCCAATCTTCCAATTTGTCTAGGTCCTTCTGTATCCTATCCCTCCCCTCCAGCGTATCTACCACTCCTCCCAGTTTAGTATCATCCGCAAATTTGCGGAGAGTGCAATCCACACCATCCTCCAGATCATTTATGAAGATATTGAACAAAACGGGCCCCAGGACCGACCCCTGGGGCACTCCACTTGACACCGGCTGCCAACTAGACATGGAGCCATTGATCACTACCCGTTGAGCCCGACAATCTAGCCAGCTTTCTACCCACCTTATAGTGCATTCATCCAGCCCATACTTCCTTAACTTGCTGACAAGAATGCTGTGGGAGACCGTGTCAAAAGCTTTGCTAAAGTCAAGAAACAATACATCCACTGCTTTCCCTTCATCCACAGAAACAGTAATCTCATCAAAAAAGGCGATTAGATTAGTCAGGCATGACCTTCCCTTGGTGAATCCATGCTGACTGTTCCTGATCACTTTCCTCTCCTCTAAGTGCTTCAGGATTGATTCTTTGAGGACCTGCTCCATGATTTTTCCAGGGACTGAGGTGAGGCTGACCGGCCTGTAGTTCCCAGGATCCTCCTTCTTCCCTTTTTTAAAGATGGGCACTACATTAGCCTTTTTCCAGTCATCCGGGACTTCCCCCGTTCGCCACGAGTTTTCAAAGATAATGGCCAAGGGCTCTGCAATCACAGCCGCCAATTCCTTCAGCACTCTCAGATGCAATTCGTCCGGCCCCATGGACTTGTGCACGTCCAGCTTTTCTAAATAGTCCCTAACCACCTCTATCTCTACAGAGGGCTGGCCATCTCTTCCCCATTTTGTGTTGCCCAGCACAGCAGTCTGGGAGCTGACCTTGTTAGTGAAAACAGAGGCAAAAAAAGCATTGAGTACATTAGCTTTTTCCACATCCTCTGTCACTAGCTTGCCTCCCTCATTCAGTAAGGGGCCCACACTTTCCTTGGCTTTCTTCTTGTTGCCAACATACCTGAAGAAACCCTTCTTGTTACTCTTGACATCTCTTGCTAGCTGCAGCTCCAGGTGCGATTTGGCCCTCCTGATATCTTTCCTACATGCCCGAGCAATATTTTTATACTCTTCCCTGGTCATATGTCCAACCTTCCACTTCTTGTAAGCTTCTTTTTTATGTTTAAGATCCGCTAGGATTTCACCATTAAGCCAAGCTGGTCGCCTGCCATATTTACTATTCTTTCGACTCATCGGGATGGTTTGTCCCTGTAACCTCAACAGGGATTCCTTGAAATACAGCCAGCTCTCCTGGACTCCCTTCCCTTTCATGTTAGTCCCCCAGGGGATCCTGGCCATCTGTTCCCTGAGGGAGTCAAAGTCTGCTTTCCTGAAGTCCAGGGTCCGTATCCTGCTGCTTACCTTTCTTCCCTGCGTCAGGATCCTGAACTCAACCAACTCATGGTCACTGCCTCCCAGATTCCCATCCACTTTTGCTTCCCCCACTAATTCTACCCGGTTTGTGAGCAGCAGGTCAAGAAAAGCGCTCCCCCTAGTTGGCTCCCCTAGCACTTGCACCAGGAAATTGTCCCCTACGCTTTCCAAAAACTTCCTGGATTGTCTATGCACCGCTGTATTGCTCTCCCAGCAGATATCAGGAAGATTAAAGTCACCCATGAGAATCAGGGCATGCGATCTAGTAGCTTCCGTGAGTTGCCGGAAGAAAGCCTCATCCACCTCATCCCCCTGGTCCGGTGGTCTATAGCAGACTCCCACCATGACATCACTCTTGTTGCACACACTTCTAAACTTAATCCAGAGACACTCAGGTTTTTCCACAGTTTCGTACCGGAGCTCTGAGCAGTCATACTGCTCCCTTACATACAGTGCTACTCCCCCACCTTTTCTACCCTGCCTGTCCTTCCTGAACAGTTTATAACCATCCATGACTGTACTCCAGTCATGTGAGTTATCCCACCAAGTCTCTGTTATTCCAATCACGTCATAATTCCTTGACATCACCAGGACCTCCAGTTCTCCCTGCTTGTTTCCAAGGCTTTGTGCATTTGTATATAAGCACTTGAGATAACCTGTTGATCGCCCCTCATTCCCAGTATGAGGCAGGAGCCCTCCCCTCA
The DNA here is from genome assembly GCF_009764565.3 of Dermochelys coriacea. Lineage (NCBI taxonomy): Eukaryota > Metazoa > Chordata > Testudines > Dermochelyidae > Dermochelys > Dermochelys coriacea. The sequence continues at coordinate 319,947,563 of NC_050068.2, read as the reverse complement.
CAGACATTCCTGCCTGTGCTTCCTCCCGGTATCCCGCTTTCCCACTTACCTCAGGGCTTTGGTCTCCTTCCCCCGGTGAACCTAGTTTAAAGCCCTCCTCACTAGGTTAGCCAGCCTGCTGGCAAAGATGTTCTTCCCTCTCTTCGTAAGATGGAGCCCGTCTCTGCCCAGCACTCCTCCTTCATGGAACACCATCCCATGGTCAAAGAATCCAAAGCCTTCTCTCCGACACCACCTGCGTAGCCATTCGTTGACCTCCACGATTCGACGGTCCCTACCCAGGCCTTTTCCTTCCACGGGGAGGATGGACGAGAACACCACTTGCGCCTCCAACTCCTTTATCCTTCTTCCCAGAGCCACGTAGTCCGCAGTGATCCGCTCAAGGTCATTCTTGGCAGTATCATTGGTGCCCACGTGGAGCTTGGCTTGTTTAGCCTAACTAAAAGAAGGTTGAGGGGAGATATGATTGCTCTCTATAAATATATCAGAGGGATAAATACAGGAGAGGGAGAGGAATTATTTAAGCTCAGCACCAATGTGGACACAAGAACAAATGGGTATAAACTGGCCACCAGGAAGTTTAGACTTGAAATCAGACGAAGGTTTTTAGCCATCAGAGGAGTGAAGTTTTGGAATAACCTTCCAAGGGAAGCAGTGGGGGCAAAAGATCTATCTGGTTTTAAGATTCTACTCGATAAATTTATGGAGGAGATGGTATGATGGGATAATGGGATTTTGGTAAGTAACTGATCTTTAAATATTCAGGGTAAATAGGCCAAATCCCCTGATATGGGATATTAGATGGATGGGATCTGAGTGACTATAGAAAATTCTTTCCTGGGTATCTGGCTGGTGAATCTTGCCCATATGGTAATCAGCTAAACCCTGAGCATATTTGGGGTCGGGAAGGAATTTTCCTCCAGGGCAGATTGGAGAGGCCCTGGAGGTTTTTCGCCTTCCTCTGTAGCATGGGGCATGGTTGACTGGAGGGAGGCTTCTCTGCTCCTTGAAGTTTTGAACCATGATTTGAGGACTTCAATAGCTCAGACATGGGTGAGGTTTTTCATAGGAGTGGTGGGTGACATTCTGTGGCCTGCGCTGTGCAGGAGGTCGGACTAGATGATCAGAGTGGTCCCTTCTGACCTTAGTATCTATGAAACAGTGTTGTGACACTGGGCACTTTTTAATCACATGTACGAGACTCAGATTCAACAATTCATAATATTCCAAGCAGAATTTAAAAGCTGACCTTCCTCTCTGACTGTGTGACAGAGGACATTTTTGCTACTTTTAGTTTATTTTTTAAAAAGCTCTTTTTTGTCAGGGATAAAAGATTTTAATCCTGTGAAATTCACAAAGTAGCTTGGCAAAAATGACACTTTCCTTTATCTCGCCTCAGGTATGGAAGCTTTCTTACAATGCTAATCTTGGACATAGTCTCTTTAAACCACTTTTTGTTGTTATTAATACAAATCACATGTATTTCATCTATTTTATGCATGCACCATTTACAAGATTTAGAAGGCATTTTGTTCATGCTGTTGCCTATTAAGATAATAAAAGAAAGTCCAAATACTGTAAATAGAAACTTTTTTCTTCTGACTTCACTCCATGTTCATGAAAGCTATGTTTAAACCAGAAGAAAGTTGTCATTGCATACTAGTGATATTTCTAGAGGAGATCTATCATCATTAAATATGAATGCTATGCATTCAGATAAAAGCAGAGGTAAGTCTATGTCGTAAAGCAGACTTTTAGATTCAGGTTATAAAGACTACTATCAGTCAAGTGTAATACATAGAAAATGGTTTCAACCTAAAAAGAAGCCTTAGTTGCCTTTTTATATATTTTAGAATAAAAATCAATGCCCTTTAGCAAAGTTATGAACTTCAAACAGTACTGAAACTTTGTGGAGGAGGAGGCTAGTTAGCGGACCCCAATTGATTTACTCAGTAAAGTTCCTGGCAAGAACAGCTTACCATATCTGTACATCTGGACAGTAATTCTAGCAAATTTAGCACTAGAATAGATAAGGATGTGAAGTATTGTGTTTGACTGTTTTTTACAGTGGCACCCTTTGTTAAAGTATAAAACAAAGCTTCCACTGTGTTTGCTGTAAGAATAAATATTTGGTGCCAAATGGTTCCTTCTGCATATGCAATTGAGAAGAGCATAAAGCAGCCAACATGACTGGAGAAAGGGGACATGCAGGTCATTGAAAGAGTTCTTCTACCCTCTTTACCCCTACCCCCTGAAAGCACTTCTGTGGGCATTCCATGGGAATTGGGCTCTGAATCCAGGAAAGAATGGGCATGGGCTCAGGTTAGGTAATAGCCATTCTCTGTTGCATCATTTCACCACCACCATGTGCACTCAGCCTTAAATCCCCAGGACATGCTGATCCAAATTAATTATGACTCAAGCAACCAGACCTTCCATCACACACACACAATTATTATTTCTTTATCATCTGTATTACTGTGTCATGTAAGACACCTAGTCATGGATCAGGACCCCACTATGCTAGGCTAGATTTGGCAGATAAGGAAGGCAGGCTACGCAACTCCTGCATGTGGTATCATGGGATCAACTAAGCACCGAGAAGTGAGTGGACCTGGCTTCTTTTGGCTCTCTTTTAATCTGTTGGTCTCTCTCTGGGAATGGGAAACACTTCTTCCCTGACAGCTGGATCAGATGGAAACTCCACAAGTGGGGAATACCAGATTGTGCCCTGATGTTGGGGAGTTGGCTGTGTGCTCCAGGCTGGCACTACTGCCAAGTGGTGGTACTCTGAGGCATGACACCTAATGGAGAGAGTCCAAGGATTGATTTATTTGGCTGTTACAGACCAAGGTAGTGTTACTCACTGATTAGAGTCCAAAGGCTGCTCTGCCTAGTGGCTACAGTTCTGGGGTAGTGTTGCCTACTGGCAAGAATTGGTGGGGTAGGGGACCCTAGGTCTACCCTACTCTACTGAGTTCCAACCCAGGGCCTTAGGAAACAGGGTCATTTGCTACTGTTTCTCCAAATCCATCATTGGTCAGATGTGGGATCCCTCCTATGCCCCTCCAACCCACCTCCACATTCGCTCCTGCTGGCCCCTGTGAGTAGTCACCCTTGGCTCTTAGTTAGTGGGCCCCGGGTGGCTGCACTATGAGGCTCAGTTCTAGCAGTGTGGAGCTCTGGCAGCTTCCCAGTAGGCTTGCCAACTCTTCTGGTTTTGCCGGGAATCTCCCAGCACCAGGCTCTATCTCCTGGAGGCTACTGAAGCCAAACCGGGAGATTTTAGGCCGCTAAAAATCCAGTGGCACAGTGGGGCTAAGGCCGACTCCCTGTCTGCCCTGTCTCTGCCCCACTCCTGGAAGCTGACGGCATGTCCCTGCAGCCCCTGGTGGTTGGGCAAGGGGTCTCCATGTGCTTCCAGTGCCCTGGGTACTGACTCCACAGCTCTCATTGGCCAGGAACTGCAGCCAATGGGAGCTGTGGGGGTGGTGCACGCAGGCAGGGGCAGTGTTCAGAGTTGTCTGCCCCCGCCCCCCTTCAGGGGCCTCAGGGATGTGCTGGCCATTTCTGGAAGCAGCGTGGGGTCAGTGCTTTAGCTGCACTGCTGCCCAGAAGGCACCCAAGGTAAGTGCTATCTGGCTGAAGCCTGTACCTCTTACCTCATCCTGCATCCCAACCCCTTGCCCCAGCCCCAGCCCGAGCCCTCTCCTCCTGCACTTAAACTTCTTCCCAGAGCCCGCACCTCCTCCTGCACCCCAATCCCCTGCCACAGCCCTGAGCCCCCTCCCAGAGCTCGCAGCCCTCTTCTCCTCCCCCAGCCCTGAGCCCCCTCCAGCAACCAGACTTCCTCCCAGAGCTTGCACTTTGCACTCCTCCTGCACCCAAACCCACTGCCCCAGGCTCAGCCTGAAGCCCTTTCCCACACTCTGAACCCCTCAGCTCCAGCCCAGTGAAAGTTAGTGAAGGTGGAGGAGAGTGAGCAATGGAGGAAGTGGGGATGAAGTGAGTGGGGTGGGGTCTCATAAGGGGTAGGGCTTCAGGGAAAGGGCAGAGTAGGGGGCTGGGAAAGGGTGTTTGGGTTTGTGTAATTAGACAGTGGGCAACTCTACTTCCCAGCAGGAGTCTGCTGTACCCAACTGCTCTCCTCCATGGTCCACCCAGACTGAGCTGAGTCATTCCCTTTTAAATGCTCTTTCCACTGTAAGCATACTCAACAGAGGTGAGGGGGTGTGGCCTTTTGGGCCCAGAGCAGCTTCTTAATCCTCATCTGACCAGTGCGGAATTGGTACATCCCATCACACCTGGGTTCTTAAAGGACAATTTAGCCTTTATGTGTATTCTGTTTCCCTACATTATCTCTATTATAACTAAAACCATTAATGCATTTGTTTGTGTGTTTGGATCATGTGTGGATTTCTTTAACAGTGCTGTGTGTACAGCTTTATGCACTGTAGCTATGCTATCTTTTGATGTGATCAGCTTAGATATTGCAAGCTAAGCAGAGTTTAGTGAGCAGTAATTTTGTTGGAAGGCCTCCAGGCCTTCCTCCAGGGGGGAACAGCTAAATGATTCAGGAAGTGGTTTAGTAGGTGGCACTTTTTCCTCTGGGGCATTTTTGCATCAATGTGCCAGCATGGTATTAAGGGCAGTGGGCAGCAGGAGGTGTTTTCAGACATAAAATGAATATAATCATCACCTGTGATCATTACATATTTCATGAGATTTTTCATAATTGGTGAGTTAGCCTGAGTGTTCTGGCTAACTTACAGCTAAATTGTGTTGTACTTTCTGAAATTTCCACTTTGCTTTCAAATTGACACAGTATTTTTCTTCATTTCCTGTCCTGAATTATTATGCAGTGTTGCTCTGCACTGTAAATACATTGAAACTTCAGTTCCCATATATACATGAACTACTTCAACTGAGATTTTTTGAGACTTAATTCATATATTTCAAGCTCTTTGAGATCCATTCATAAATTACGCTATATACGTACCTGCAAAAATTAATTTCAGATTTAGCTGCTTTCCTTTTCACACAAGTTTTTAAACATAATAAAACACATACCTTAATTTAAATATAAACAAACTAAACCAAGAAAATAAAGACAATGAAGATAAATAATTAGTACCTATGGCTTCTGTTCAAGAGATGCTCTCTCATTTCTCTTGTCTTGATATCCTTTTATTTCAACAGCCAAGAGAAAGAAAGGAAATCCAAACTTTGGTTTTCTAAGGGCCAAAATATGATCTTAGTTTCATTGGTGTAAGAAAAAATTGCACTGAAATCAGTGGAGTTATTTAAAAATTACACCAGTATATAGGGTATTAGAATCTAGACCTAAAAACAAAACTAGCAAACTATTCAAATACCTGGTTTAGCCCCAGGTGCTGTTCTCCTCATCCTTAAATACCTGCCTAATTCATCTGTGTTAGATACTGGCTATGTTTTATTTTACTTATGGGAAGATCAGTTCTGAAATCACGCTACTTTCGGTTGCGACATCACAGTAGGCAGTGCATGGGAATGATGAAAGCACTAATTCTCAACATTCGCGTCTTCCTACTTGGGCAGTGTGAAAGTTATTTAATATACTAATAAATATACCTTGCTAGTACCTTGTATCTAAGACTCTCAAAGTACATTACAGTTTTCATTCATTACTCCTCAAAATAACCTGTGACAAGTGAGATAATTGACCCAATTCACAAAGCCAATAGCTGTGACTACTAAAAGCAGCAGAATACATTACAAGTCAACTAGTATCATAACAAATACAATTTGCATAGAGAAGTTAGTCAGAGAAGAGACAAAGAAATGAAGTAAAATTAATGTTAGATTTCCACATAGACAAATTTTTATTTCTCTTCCAAATACCATACGCTATGCATTACTCACTCAAAAGTAGGTGAAACTAGATGAAGTGAGGATGAATACTTTGCACCAACTTTTAGAGGCTGTGATAAAAGACTCAAGAGATCTGAAAAAAATGCAAGGGATAATGCTGGCAAATGTAGGGTCTTAAAAAATGAGTTGAAAATAATTTTGCCTAAAGGAAAAATAAAAAACTTCAGATAAGGAACAAAATAGCACAACTGTAAGTCTATAACTTTAAAGAGAAATGTGATCTATTTCACCAATGGAGATTCTGCTGATAGAAATACATCAATTGCCAGGATATGGAATATAGGAAGAGGTGAAGCTTTACACAAGAAGTGGGAATACAGTAGTATAAGTGATGAAGGACATTGTGTCTGAAAAAAAAAATCATATGTGCATCATGGTTACTACAGCAAAGGCAGTTTGGCCTGAGGTGAAAGTTAAATTTATTAAAAAAATGTCCATAGACAATTTAATATAGACCTTGAGGGAAGAATAAGAAGGCAGATCAGGAAATGTTGGTAGCTAAATGAGGCCTGTAAAATGTTTATAACATTGACAAGGAGGGATTTAAAGTTTCTGATATTTATTGGAATACAAATTTTAAACAGTTAAGGGGACATTGTGATAGGTATTGCCAAACACTTGACTTAGTGAGCTATTTTCACAGGCTATTTTCAATTGTGTTTTAAGAAATAAATCATGTAAAACGTATGCTGAATGTAGGAAGACAGAAGTATTGACTTTTGATCCTTTAATAAAGAATGCCCTGCACTTGGTTCTGTTTCCTTTCTACACCTCCATTTATGTTTTTAGAGTTTGAATTGGGGTCAGTTATTCAATACACCCTCTCTCTATCAGAAGAATGGAAACAGGAACCAGGAGAAAGCATGCAAAATGTGAAAAGAATATTGAAAATTCTGAAAAAAAAACCTGCTTATTCTTCCTTTCAAAAAATTAATGTGGCAAGATTAATGTGAAGATGCCAGTTTCTTTCTAAGCTGAAGGTATGAATAAATGCATTTCTGGATCAACAACTCTTCATTTGGGGTAAAACCTTGTGTTCCTTCTATCTCTATGTTGAATCCACCTTTTGTCTTATACATAGACAATAAGCTCTTTGGGGCAGAGACCATTATTTCATTATGGGTTTGTATAGCACCTAGAACAATTGGGATGGGGCCTCTAGCTGCTACCACAATATCAATAAAGAAATAAATAACAATGACTAAAATGTATCTCTCTCTCTAGTGAACCAGCTGAATTGTCTAATACAGTGATACTCAGACCACAGTGGTTAGGAGCCAAATTAGTGATTAACATAACCTAAAAAAGCCAAAGTAGTGTGAATTCATTGTTTCATTTGCTATAGAACTATATATTCATATTAAAGAGTATGACGGGGAAATTTTGTGTGTGTGTATTTTGTGACAAAGCTCTGTGCTTGCCTCCATGGGTCCCGCGTTTCCTGGCAGATTTCGCTAGCCTCAGAGGCTCACTGTGACCCTCCACGTAACCCTTCTTTCTCTAGAGACAAGGGTCACAGTCTACTGAGCCATTTCCATCATAAGCCAGTGAGGGAGGTGAGGAGAAGTTATCCTTCCTTGCACAGTCTCTGTTGTCTCCCAGTCTCAGTGATTAATCAGGGGGCAAAGGTGGGGCGGGGGAGCCCGGGCCCACCCTCTGCTCCGGGCTCCAGCCCAGGGACCCCAATAGTATCAGCTATGGTAGCTGACCTTTTAGAAACATGACATGTACAATTCCCTGGGCTACTTTCCCCACAGCAGCCCTCACTTCCTCAAGCTCTACTTCACCCTGACCTCAGGGCCTCCTTCCTTGTGCCTGATATGGTGTATACTACTCAGCTTCTCCAACCACGCAACTTCTTCCCACAGCTCCTGACATGCACACCCACCTGACTTACGGGAGGCTTTTAACTAGTTTCACTGATTGGCTTCGGTGTCCCAATCATAGATTCATAGATACTAAGTTCAGAAGGGACCATTCCGATCATCTAGTCCGACCTCCTGCACAGCGCAGGCTACAGAATCTCACCCACCCACTCCTACGAAAAATCTGACCTATGTCTGAGCTATTGAAGTCCTCAAATCGTGGTTTAAAGACTTCAAGGAGCAGAGAAGCCTCCCTCAAGTGACCTGTGCCCCATGCTACAGAGAAAGGCGAAAAACCTCCAGGGCCCCTCCAATCTGCCCTGGAGGAAAATTGCTTCCTGACCCCAAATATGGTGATCAGCTAAACCCTGAGCATATGGGCAAGATTCACCAGCCAGATACTACAGAAAATTCTTTCCAAGGGTAACTCAGATCCCATCCATCTAATATCCAATCTCAGGGGATTAGGCCTATTTACCCTGAATATTTAAAGATCAATTACTTACCAAAATCACATTATCCCATCATACCATCTCCTCCATAAACTTATCGAGTAGAATCTTAAAGCCAGATAGATCTTTTGCCCCCACTGCTTCCCTTGGAAGGCTATTCCAAAACTTCACTCCTCTGATGGTTAGAAACCTTCGTCTAATTTCAAGTCTAAACTTCCTGGTGGCCAGTTTATACCCATTTGTTCTTGTGTCCACATTGGTGCTGATCTTAAATTCCTCTCCCTCTCTTGTATTTATCCCTCTGATATATTTATAGACAGCAATCATATCTCCCCTCAACCTTCTTTTAGTTAGGCTAAATAAGCTAAGCTCCTTAAGTCTCCTTTCATAAGACCAGTTTTCCATTCCTCGGATCATCCTAGTAGCCCTTCTCTGTACCTGATCCAGTTTGAATTCATCCTTTTTAAACATGGGAGACCAGAACTGCACACAGTATTCTAGGTGAGGTCTCACCAGTGCCTTGTATAACGGTACTAAAACCTCCTTATCCCTACTGGAAATGCCTCTCCTGATGCATCCCAAAACCGCATTAGCTTTTTTCACATCCATATCACATTGGCAGCTCATAATCATCCTATGATCAACCAATACTCCAAGGTCCGTCTCCTCTTCCGTTACTTCTAATTGATGCATCCCCAATTTATAACTAAAATTCTTGTTATTAATCCCTAAATGCATAACCTTACACTTCTCACGATTAAATTTCATCCTATTACTATTACTCCAGCTTACAAGGTCATCCAGATCCTCCTGTATAATATCCCGATCCTTCTCTGAATTGGCAATACCTCCCAGCTTTGTATCATCTGCAAACTTTATTAGCACACTCCCACTTTTTGTGCCAAGGTCAGTAACAAAAAGATTAAATAAGATTGGTCCCAAAACCGATCCCTGAGGAACTCCACTGGTAACCTCCCTCCAACGTGACAGTTCACCTTTCTGTAGGACCCGTTGCAGTCTCCCCTTTAACCAATTCCTTATCCACCTTTTGATGTTCATATTGATCCCCATCTTCTCCAATTTAACTAATAATTCCCCATGTGGCACGGTATCAAATGCATTACTGAAATCTAAGTAAATTAGATCCACTGCATTTCCTTTATAAAATCTGTTACTTTTTCAAAAAAGGAGATTAGGTTGGTTTGGCACGATCTACCTTTTGTAAAACAATGTTGTATTTTGTCCCATTTACCATTGACTTCAATGTCCTTAACTAATTTCTCCTTCAAAATTTTTCCCAGGACCTTGCCTACTACAGATGTCAAACTAACTGGCCTGTAGTTACCCGGATCACTTTTTTTTTCCTTTCTTAAAAATAGGAACTATATTAGCAATTCTCCAATCATTCGGTACTACTCCTGAGTTTAGAGATTCATTAAAATTCTTGCTAATGGGCTTACAATTTCAGGTGCCAATTCCTTTAATATTCTTGGATGAAGATTATCTGGGCCCCCCGATTTAGTCCCATTAAGCTGTTTCAGTTTCGCTTCTACCTCAGATATGGTAATATCTACGTCCATATCCTCATTCTCATTTGTCATGCTACCATTATCCCTAAGATGCTCTTTAGCCTTATTAAAGACTGAGGCAAAGTATTTGTTTAGATATTGGGCCATGCCTAGATTATCTTTAACCTCCGCTCCATCCTCAGTGTTAAGCGGCCCCACTTCTTTTTTAGTTTTCTTTTTATATGGCTGTACAACCTTTTACTATTGGTTTTAATTCCCTTTGCAAGATCCAACTCTACTCGACTTTTAGCCTGTCTCACTTTATCCCTACATGTTCTAACCTCAATTAGGTAGCTTTCCTTGCTGATCCCTCTCATCTTCCACTCCCTGTATGCTTTCTGCTTCTTCTTAATCACCTCTCTAAGATGCTTGCTCATCCAGCTTGGTCTACAACTCCTTCCTATGAATTTTTTCCCCCTTTCTTGGGATACAGGCTTCTGATAGCTTCTGCAGCTTTTACTTAAAGTAATCCCAGGCCTCCTCTACCTTTAGATCCATAAGTTCTTCAGACCAATCCACTTCTCTAACTAATTTCCTTAATTTTTGAAAGTCAGCCCTTTTGAAATCAAAAACTCTAGTTGCAGATTTATTTTTGTTAATCCTTCCATTCAGTTTGAACTGAATTAGCTCATGATCACTTGAGTCAAGATTATCCCCTACAACCATTTCTTCTATGAGGTCCTCGCTACTCACCAAAATTAAATCTAAAATGGCATCCCCTCTAGTCGGTTCAGCAACTACTTGATGAAGGAATCCATCAGCTATCGCATCTAGGAAAATCTGAGCTCTATTATTATTACTAGCACTGGTCCTCCAGTCTATATCTGGAAGTTAAAATCTCTCATGATCACGCAGTTTCCATTGGTATTTACTTTATTAAAGACATCAAAAAGGGTTCTATCCATATCCAAATTAGATCCCGGAGGTCTATAGCACACCCCAAGCACTATCGTAGGAGAGGCTTTACTAGTTATCTTCCCCAATGTAATTTTTGCCCGGACGGACTCTGTCTTATCCATTGCATCGCTTCTTATTTCTTTACATTCTACCTCATCATTGATATACAATGCTACTCCACCACCTTTACCTTTGTTTCTGTTTTTCCTAAACAGCACATACCCTTCAATACCTGTAGTCCAGTCATGACTATTATTCCACCATGTTTCTGTTATCCCTATAATCCCCTGGTTTCACTTCCTGCACCAGTAGCTCTAGTTCCTCCATTTTGTTACCTAGGCTCCTCGCATTGGTTTACAAACATCTTAATTTTTGCTGTTTGGCCTCGCTCACATTTTGTACCCTTTTAGGCACAGTCATTCTACAGGCAGTATAACCTATTAGACTAGTATCCACACCGCCCTCGCTCCTTATATACATTCTCCTAACCACGGCTGTATCCTCTCTTACTTTGTCTTCTTCCCTCTCAATGCTAAAATCTGGCATGGCGATTACCTGGACATCTCCCAACCATCTCCCCCAAATTCCTAGTTTAAAGCTCTCTTTATCAGTTGGCCAGCCTTGGTCCTAGAAGTCTATTTCCTTCCCTACTCAGATGAAGTCCATCCCGAGAGAACTGTCCTCTGTCCGTGAATGCCTCCCAGTGGCCATACATCCCAAAGCCCTTCTTATAGCACCACTGCCTAAGCCATCTGTTGACAGTCATAATCTTGTCACACCTTTGTTGCCCTTCTCTAGGAACAGGCAGGATCCCACTAAAGATCACCTGAGCCTTAATTTCCTTAAGTGTCTTCCCCAGCCTGGCATAGTCTCCCTTAATAATTTCCAGCGAGAATCTAGCTGCATCATTTGTTCCAACATGAAGGATAATTAAGGGATTCTTTCCTGCTCCCTTTAGAATCCTTTTCAACCTCAGGTCTACATCCTGTATTTTAGCACCCGGAAGACAGCACACCCTTCTATTCTCTGGATCAGCTCTAATTACAGGCCTGTCTATTCTTCTCAATCGAGTCCCCTATCACATAGACCTGCCTTTTCCTGGTGACAGTGCTATTCTCCAGTCTCTCCCCTGTTCCCTCTGGCTGCAAGTTCTTTCCATTCGTATTTTCCCTTATAATTCTCTTCAACCCATCCTGTATCCTCCTGGGGCTCATATTTGGTGTAGTCTCCCTTGACTCTTCCGCTTTTCCTATAGGACTAGCCTCTCTTCTCTTCTTCCTTACCCTTCCACCTTCAACAAGTACCTGCTGAGCCCCTTCTTCATTTTCCAACTCTGCAAACCTGTTCCTAAGCTCTATTTCTCTTCACTAGCCCGTCTTTTCCTCTGCGTAGTCCTTTTAGTCACATGCTTCCACTGACCACTTTCCTCACCCAGTCTCCCCTCAAAATTCCCCAGCCCTGCTTCCATCTGTAAGTCTGAGCTTTTCCCTTCAGATACCTCATATCTTTGCTCCATCATCTGCTCAAACCCCTTCCTAAACTCAACCATACTTTCCACCTGCATCTCCAAACCTCAGATCTTTTCCTCTATCAGATAGCATTTCATGCAGAAAAAACTCTTACCAGGTCCCCCCTTCAGGATCATGTACATACCACAGCTTCCACATCCAGTCATCCTCAATGTGTCTTCCACTACGGAGTCACTCCCACAGCTGCCTCCATATCTGTCATCACCTTCCCACCTAAATCCTGTTAATCTGGGAAACACAAGCCACACCAAAAAGACCACCCCCGCAAAAGCAAACCCCAAACAAGCACCACAATACAAACTCCCCCCCTTTACAGCTCTGTTTGCTAGTTCCTGTACCACTACAGCTGTCTGTGCTGCTGCCTAACTGGTTAGCTGGCTGGCTACCTTTATAGGACCTCTAGTCAGAAAAGCCCCGCCCCCTAATCAGGGCTCAGCTTCTCTCCCAGCACAAAGCCCCTACACACACACACACTAAAAATACAAATCCAAGTACAAATACTTTCTCTTCCAACAGAACTTCCACTCAAACTCCTCTGTTTGCTAGCTCCTGTGCCACTGCAGCTGTCTGACCTAGCCTTCTCCCTGCCTTCTGGGAAGTTCTTAATTGGCCCCGGAGCAGCTTCCATTTCACTGATCCTGGTGCCAGGGATTTGTGTAGCCTGGAAGGACTCTCTCTCCCTCCCACTGCTCTCCCACAGCCTTCTAGCTTGGAGGGAGGTGGGAAGCTGCTACTCCTGCTGCTGCTAGGCCCTAAACTCTCCCTGCTGCTCCAGCTGCTCCCCTGGCTAGGCCAGACGCCCCCCATTCTCTGCTACCTGGTTGCTGGACCCCCTACTCTCGGGTGCTGCTATTGCTCCAACTGCAACCCCGGGGGGGGGGACTGCTAGCCCACTCCCCAGAGAGGAGGAGTGAGGGACCCCAGCCACTGCTGTTGTGGATACCACCACCAGCACCACCACCTGAGAGGGGTCCATTCTGCCTGCCTGGATGACCACCTGGAGTTCCTGGAGCTGCTACTGCTGCAGAGGCCGCTGCCTGGAGCTGCTGAAGCCCGAGGAGGAGAAGAAGAGGATCATCTGCCAGTGGGGCAGCACCTAGAGACTTTGCAGACCACCGTGGAGGGGGCCCTAAGACTGAGTAATTTCCAAACTGTGCTCTTGCGGTGGGGGTTTTGACTGTGTTTGTAGGGACACCGGGGGTGTGGCGTGGAGCTGCCCCCTGATCCATCTGTGTGTCCCCCCCAACCCCCACCACTATTACTACCACCACTGCCCCCTCCACCACCCCCACTGGCTGTATACCATCTGCCTCAGCTCCTGCCTCTGGACTCAGCTGCTTGCTTGGCTTGCCACGCCCTATTTCCACCCTTTGGGCCAGAAGCAGCAGCAAGCTAAAAAAGACTTGTGCAAGTGCACATGGGCACATGTGCCCCCCCCCGGACTGCCTACCCCCAAGCTTTGCCCTTTACTACCTGCCCCGTTTGCCACTTGCTTTGCCTCCTCTTTTGCTCCAGCCCCCCTTACTAGCTTCAGTTTGTTTGCCTGCCCCGCCCATTTCCTTCTGCAGCCTTTGTTTGTTTGCCCCGCCCCAGCCTCTGAAGCTAGCCCCTTGGTTTCCCTGTTCTACCCCCAGACCTCTTAGCCCCTCGCTCCATGTGCCCATGCCCCCTCCCATGCGCTTGTGCAACTCCCCATTTCAGTTGCAACCCTCTTCACTGCACCTTCAATGTTGTTGAATCCTGCCCCCCATAGTGCACCAAGAGGAGCCGGAATTTCCACCTGTGTCGGTGACTGACCCCTAACCCCTGATTGCCCCCCGTCCAGCCCACCCCTTTTGGCGCCCTCCTCCCCTGCCTGCAGCCTAGCGGGGAGGAGTGGTCGACCTGCTTCCCCTCTCCCCTCCTCCTTTTGATTTCCTCCCTTTCCTCCTTGCTCATGATGGCGGGGGATGAGACGGGTGAGACCACTCCAGTAGCCCGAGCTCCCCCTCCCCCGCCTGCCCCTCTGTCACCCCCCCAAGCTTCTACCTCTGCTGCCAAACCATCTGCCATCGCCCCCGTTGGGGCACCAGCAGCGACGGGCACCGGGGTGACCTCCACTGCTGCCACGTCTATCACCCCCTCAGATTTGCGGGGAGTCCTCCCAGCCGGCGGGAAGGGCCAGGGGAAGAAGAAGGGGAAGGGCCCCGCTAAAAAGACCAGGCCCTCCATGGCAGAGGCTGTCCCCGATGCCCCGGCCCCATCTCCAGCTGGGGCGCCTCTCCCCGCTGTTCCCTCCACCAGCTCTGCAGGTGTCCCTCCCCCGGCCCCTAGAGCATACGCCCAGGTGGCGGCAGCCCCCCCGCCTGCCTCTACATCATTTCTCCAGCCCACCGCCTCCGCTACCATCTATAGCGGCCGGGGCCCCTTTCCCACCATGACCAGGAAGCACGGCGTCCGTTGCCTCCTGGTGCCCGCATCACCCCACATGGAGACCTATGTGCGGGCGTTGGCGAGGGTAGTGGGGCCCACGGCCATTGTGGCGGCCTCCAAAATGTATGGCAAGGTCGTCTTCTTCCTAGCATCGGAGGCCGCCGCCCAGGAGGCAGTGGAGAAGGGCCTGGCGGTGGGGGGCGTGTTCGTCCCCTTAGAGCCACTAGAGGACCTGGGCGTCCGCCTGGTCCTGACCTCCGTCCCTCCCTTTCTCCCCAATACCCGCCCTTTCTACCTTGGGGAAGCCCATCTCTGTCATCAGCCCTCTCCCGTTGGGCTGCAAAGACCCCGCCCTCCGTCACGTCCTCTCGTTCCGCCAGCAAGTGCAGCTTCAACTGCTGCCGGCGGCGCGTGACGGAGAGGCACTGGAAGGGTCCTTCCTAGTCCCCTACCAGGGGGCCCGTTACAGGGTGCATTATTCCACCGGGGAGGCCCAGTGCTACCTCTGCCGGGTGATGGGGCATGTCCGGAGGGACTGCCCCCTGGCCCGGAAAGGAGGGGCATCCAGGACACCCGAGCCCCAGCAGGACACCGGCCCCGTCATCGCCGACGCTCCTGGCTTCCCGGCACCCGAAACCGCCCCTCCTCCTTCCCAGTCCACCATTGCTCCCGCTCGGGCCCAAGGGGTACCTCCCCCACTATGCCCAAATGAGCGGGAGAACCCCTCCCACGCTGTTTGCAATCTGGCGGGGCCTGTGGAGGAGGGTGCGGCAGGGACACCACCAAGCATGGGAGAGGACCCACCCCAAAGGGAATCTTCCCTCCCTTGTGCTGTACCACCGTTACCCCCTCGAGTCCCTGAGCCATCGCCTCTGCCCCCTGACACAACCCCTGCTAGCCAGCCCCCGGATGATGCTATGGAGGGCTGGGCCCTAGTCCAGGGGAAGCGGGGCAAGCGGAAGGCTCGAGCTCCGCTCCTCCCATCTGATGCGGAGGCCCCCCGGAAGACCAGGAAGGGGGGCACCGATGCCGAGCCTTCCGCTTTACCCACGGGTGTGTTCCATCCACCAGAGCCGGTTGGGGAAGACGTGGCAGCACTGGAAGACGGTATCTCCCCTCCACGGGAGTCCCTCCCCTCCAAGACCCCCGAGGCACCATCTGAAACCCCAGTGTGCCCCGAAGTAACCATCGCGTCAGGTGCCGGCGGGGAGAATCCCGGGGTAGCGGAAAATAATTTCCCCTCTATATATGAGGAGATCGAGGCCCTGGGTCTGACCCCGGTCACCCAGGGGAAGGACGATCCTATGCCAGCGGGCCTCGATCTGGGCGACTTCTTTCCAGCCCCCCTTTCCCCATACTCCCTCCCCCTAACCGTCGCTTCTGCTCCCACCTCCGAGGAGCCCCTGGACTCCTCCATCAACCTGGCTGCAGAGGGCACCCTGCTGAGAGCCACCGAGCCAGTTGAGGCGACGGCCAGTGCCACGCGGCTGGAACCTGAGCCACCAGGGGCATCCCTTGCTGGTGAGGAGCATTCGACCTCCTTTCCGGGAGAGGACCCTACAGAAGAAAGTCCACCTCCTGATGCCGTGGCTGCCAAATCCACCAGAGAGCTTGCGCCCGGCATCGGTGAGAGCCCTCTCCCGACCCAGAATCTCACCTCTACCCCTGCCCCTGCCCTTCTCCCGCCCACCTCCCGAGATATTATTGCCACCCCTGGGACAGTCTCCTTCCCCTTTCCAACAGATGACTCCCAGGGAATGGCCTTTGTGTTTGCCCGTCCCGACCCACCAGGGGCAGCTATTCTCCCTCCGCCGCCCCCTATCGCCCCAGCATTCAGGTCAACCCATCAAGAGCCCCGTCGGGGGTCCGCACCCTGTCTGCCCGTCTCGCTGGGCCAGGGGGCTGTACCAAGGGCCCCATCGGGAAGCAACCAGACCATAACCCCAGCCCCCCATGCGCTGCGAGAGGAGTTGCGGGAGTTCCTAGAAGACGTCCGTGGCTCCCGCAACAAAGTCCAGCTTGCCCTCCAGCGATGGGGGGACTTTAATCAAATCCTCCGGGCCGCAAGGGCCCTCATGGGGGAGGGGAAAAGGACCGGGAGACAGGGCGCCGCGGCCTACCAGCGGGTCCGCCACTTCCGTGACTCCTTACTCACCTACGGGGTGGGTCACGGATTGCTACGCGGCCCGCCGGGAGCCACGAGCATCCCTGCCGGCGAGGATCCCCCCCAGCCCTCCTCATGGCACCCTTTACCATCGCAACATTGAACACCCGTGGCTGTAAGATGGGTCTCCGCAGGTCCCACGTGCTCTCCTTCCTTCGAGAGGGGAGGTACTCTGTGGTTTTCCTGCAGGAGACCCATACGGATCCGACCGCCGAAGACAGCTGGCGGCTGGATTGGGGGGACAGGGTCTACTTTAGCCACCTCACAGTTCATACGGGTGGAGTGGCGACCCTGTTCTCCCCCGACCTACGGCCCGAGGTGCTGGGGGTCGCCGAGGCTGTGCCGGGTCGCCTGCTGCACCTCCGGGTCCACATGGAGGGGCTCGTAGTCAACCTCGTCAACATCTATGCCCCAGCAGCGAGCCCGGAGCGGCTGCAATTCTATCAGCAGGCATCCGCCTTCCTCGGCACCTTGGATCCTCAGGAGTGCCTGGTCCTGGGAGGGGACTTTAACATCACCCTTGAGGAACGGGACCGCTCGGGGACCGAGAAGAGCCCGGCCGCCGTGGCCGTCCTCCAGGAGATAGTCGAACACCACTCCCTGGTGGACGTCTGGCGCGACCACCACCCGGATGACACTTCCACGTTCACCTTTGTCCGGGTGGAGGCCCATCGGTCGCGCCACTCCCGGTTGGACCGCATTTATTTATCACGCTTTCATCTTACACGAGCCCACTCCTCCAGCATCCGGCCGGCCCCATTTTCTGACCATCACATAGCCACCGTGACAGCCTCCCTCTGCGCGGAGAGGCCGGGGCCGGCCTATTGGCATTTTAACAACAGCTTGCTGGAGGATGCGGGCTTCGTGGCGTCCTTCCGGGAGTTCTGGCTGGCCTGGCGAGGGCAGCGGCGTGCCTTTCCCTCGGCACGGCGGTGGTGGGACGTAGGGAAGGTGCGCGCCCGGCTCTTCTGCCGTGACTACACCCGGGGCACCAGCCGACGGAGGGATGCAGCGATAGAGCAGTTGGAACGGGAGGTCTTAGAGCTGGAGAGGCGTCTGGCCGCCAGCCCCGAGGATCCACCCCTCTGCGGAGCGTGCCGGGAGAAGCGGGAGGAGCTCCGGAGCCTCGAGGACCATCGGGCCCGGGGTGCCTTTGTTCGATCCCGCATCCGTCTCCTTCGGGAGATGGATTGCGGCTCCTCCACAGGTTAATGGAGGGCTGGAGGGCTGTGGCTCCTCCACAGGTTAATGGAGAAACCCTGCAGGGACCCAGTGCAGTCCTGACCAAAAGAACTCCAGAATAGATGTCCGGAGGTTGGTCAGGAAAGCCGGGGCTGGGACCAGGGTGTTGAGACGGTACCAGAGCATGGACAGGACTAGTTGATTAAGCACTAACGCTCTCCCTCGAAGGGAGAGGCACCGGAGTAGTCCTGTCCATTTCCGGAGTCGTTCTATCACCCCACCCTCTAAATTCTGCCAGTTCTCCGGCGGAGAGGGATGCGTGGCAGAAAGGTAAACGCCCAGATAGAGCAGCAGACCCGTGCTCCACCGGATGGCTTGAAGCGCGGGTGGGCGGGGGCTCGCCTGCCGCCAGTCCCCTACCACCACGCCAGAGCTCTTGACCCAGTTGACCCGCGCAGAGGAGGCTGCTGAATAGGTGGCCTGGCAAGCCTCCACTCGCACCAAGTCGCCCGGGTCCTGGACCATGAGGAGCACGTCATCAGCGTACGCCGACAGGACCAGCCGCAGCTCCGGCTCCCCAGCCCTCCTCATGGCACCCTTTACCATCGCAACATTGAACACCCGTGGCTGTAAGATGGGTTTCCGCAGGTCCCAGGTGCTCTCCTTTCTTGAGAGGGGAGGTACTCTGTGGTTTTCCTGCAGGAGACCCATACGGATCATAGAATCATAGAATCATAGAATATCAGGGTTGGAAGGGACCCCAGAAGGTCATCTAGTCCAACCCCCTGCTCAAAGCAGGACCATGTCCCAGTTAAATCATCCCAGCCAGGGCTTTGTCAAGCCTGACCTTAAAAACCTCTAAGGAAGGAGATTCTACCACCTCCCTAGGTAACGCATTCCAGTGTTTCACCACCCTCTTAGTGAAAAAGTTTTTCCTAATATCCAATCTAAACCTCCCCCATTGCAACTTGAGACCATTACTCCTCGTTCTGTCATCTGCTACCATTGAGAACAGTCTAGAGCCATCCTCTTTGAAACCCCCTTTCAGGTAGTTGAAAGCAGCTATCAAATCCCCCCTCATTCTTCTCTTCTGCAGACTAAACAATCCCAGCTCCCTCAGCCTCTCCTCATAAGTCATGTGCTCTAGACCCCTAATCATTTTTGTTGCCCTTCGTTGTACTCTTTCCAATTTATCCACATCCTTCCTGTAGTGTGGGGCCCAAAACTGGACACAGTACTCCAGATGAGGCCTCACCAGTGTCGAATAGAGGGGAACGATCACGTCCCTCGATCTGCTCGCTATGCCCCTACTTATACATCCCAAAATGCCATTGGCCTTCTTGGCAACAAGGGCACACTGCTGACTCATATCCAGCTTCTCGTCCACTGTCACCCCTAGGTCCTTTTCCGCAGAACTGCTGCCGAGCCATTCGGTCCCTAGTCTGTAGCGGTGCATTGGATCCGACCGCCGAAGACAGCTGGCGGCTGGATTGGGGGGACAGGGTCTACTTTAGCCACCTCACAGTTCATACGGGTTCATAGGGATAGTCTGTCGTTCGCCCTCCTGTCCTTAGATCAGGAGAAGGCGTTCGACAGGATGGATCACGGGTATCTCCTGAGCACTCTGCAGGCGTTTGGCTTCGGACCCAGGTTTGTGAACTTTCTCCGGGTGCTGTACGCTTCCGCAGAGTGTCTGGTAAGGCTCAACTGGACCCTGACCGAACCAGTCAGCTTCGGGCGAGGAGTACGGCAGGGGTGCCCCCTCTCAGGCCAGCTGTACGCTCTGGCGATCGAGCCCTTCCTCTGTCTCCTCCGAAGAAGGTTGACAGGGTTGGTGCTGCGGGAGCCGGAGCTGCGGCTGGTCCTGTCGGCGTACGCTGATGACGTGCTCCTCGTGGTCCAGGACCCGGGCGACTTGGTGCGAGTGGAGGCTTGCCAGGCCATCTATTCAGCAGCCTCCTCCGCGCGGGTCAACTGGGTCAAGAGCTCTGGCTTGGTGGTAGGGGACTGGCGGCAGGCGAGCTTCCTCCCACCCGCGCTTCAAGCCATCCGGTGGAGCACGGGTCCGCTGCTCTATCTGGGCGTTTACCTTTCTGCCACGCATCCCTCTCCGCCGGAGAACTGGCAGAATTTAGAGGGTGGGGTGATAGAACGACTCCGGAAATGGACAGGACTACTCCGGTGCCTCTCCCTTCGAGGGAGAGCGTTAGTGCTTAATCAACTAGTCCTGTCCATGCTCTGGTACCGTCTCAACACCCTGGTCCCAGCCCCGGCTTTCCTGACCAACCTCCGGACATCTATTCTGGAGTTCTTTTGGTCAGGACTGCACTGGGTCCCTGCAGGGTTTCTCCATTAACCTGTGGAGGAGGGAGGGCAGGGCCTCAAATGTCTGCTTACTCAGGTCCATGTCTTCCGCCTCCAGACCCTGCAGAAGCTCCTTTATGGTGCAGGTAGTCCGGCGTGGAGCATACTGGCGCACGCCTTCCTGCGCCGCTTCCGAGGGCTCCGATACGACTGGCAGCTCCTTTATCTCCATCCGAGAGGTCTTCCGGGAGACCTCTCCCGGCTGCCGGTCTTCTACCAGGACCTCCTCCGGACCTGGAAACTCTTTTCAACGACCAGGTCCGTGGCGGCCACCGAGGGGGCAGATCTCCTCGCGGAGCCCCTGCTACACCACCCGCAGCTCTGTGTGTAGGTGGCGGAGTCCCGCTCGGTACGTCAGAGGTTGATCCTGGTAGAGGTCGCAAGAGTCGGAGACCTCCTGGACTATGACCGGGGACACTGGCTGGATCCCGTGACGCTCGCTCAGCGCATGGGGCTTTCCAGACCTTGTACTCCCCGGCGCATAGTTCAGGAGGTGAAGGCCGGTTTGCTGCCCGCTGCTCGGGTTTATCTCGACCGGGTCCTGCACGAGGGCACGCCCCGCCCACCCGCTACCCCAGGCCCGCCGGACTTTTAAATTGGACCCTTGCCCTGTGGACCTAACCGAGCCCCTCACCCCTTCACTGGAAGCCGGCTGCACGAGATGCAGGCGGTCTGCTTTCAAACCGCGCCAAGAAAACATCTATACATTCTCATGCTCCACATCATTCATGCCCTCACCTTCGTGTCCCACCCCGATACAAAATGGTGGGACCTCCTGCCACCTTTGGAGGGTGAGGAGCCCCGGTGGGCCAGCCTATATTCCACCTTAGTTCCAAGGTCTGCCGGGGATGTCAGTTGGCGGCTCCTTCCCGGAGCCGTGAGCACGGGCGTGTACTTGGCGCGGTTCACTTCAATCCCAGACACCTGCCCTTTTTGCGGCATGAGGGATACCCTGGCACATATATACTTGGAGTGTGCCAGGCTGCAGCCCCTATTCCGGTTCCTCACCAATATTTTTTTACAGTTTTGGTTGCACTTCTCCCCTCACCTTCTCATTTATGCACTCCCTATCCGTGGCCCCACAAAGTCACGGGATCTCCTGGTCAACCTCCTCCTGGCCCTAACTAACATGGCCATCTACAAAACCAGAGTGAGGAGGTTGGCCGATGGAGTCTCCTGTGACTGTAGGGCCTATTTCCGATCCTCGGTCCGTTCATGTATCCAGGCAGAGTTCCTTTGGGCAGCGTCCTCTGACTCCCTTGACGCCTTTGAGGAGCAGTGGGCACTGTCCGGGGTTCTCTGCTCGGTGTCCCCGTCCGGTTCCCTTCATTTGACCCTTTGACCGCACTCCTGTCCCTGTTATTTCATTAGTTGTCCCCTGAAATTAATTGGAATCTAGGTCCTGTGGATCCCCGTTCTAGGCTGGGGGGGATCCTTTAGCAGTGGACGGGCTTCGCCCGCCCACTTCCTGGATCCCAAAAGGACTACTCTTCCATAGCCATCTGGCCTTGCCCTGTCACAATATGTATATATAATACTTGGTCAGTCATTTTGCTATGAGAATATATATATATAAAAATAAATAACTGATTGGTTAAAGTTAAATAGATATAGATATAGATATCTATCTATATATATTTAACTTTAACCAATCAGTTATTTATTTGTGTGTGTGTGTGTGTGTGTGTGTGTGTGTGTGTGTGTGTATATGTGTATGTATATATATATATATAAATTCTCATAGCAAAATGACTGACCAAGTATTATTATTTTATCAACTACAATTGGTTAATAACATAGTAAAAGCATCCTGATTGGTTAATAACTTAGATTGGTTAAATTTAAATCACAGACTGTTTTAATATTATGGCTGCAAAGAGCCACAAGAAACACGTTAAAGGGCTACTTGCGGCTCACAAGCCTCACTCTGAATATCACTGGTGTAATGCATCAATTAACTCCTACATATTTTAGCACTTGTCTTTCCTATAATTTTATAAGTGCTTGTACACACATTTTATAAGTGCCTATAAACAAATGTAAGAAGACTAAATACTAAAATGGAGTAACATGAGTGTCTGATATTAAATGAGTTAAATGAAATAATGAGTAACACAGAAACTTAGTGGAACAATGATAACTAATGGGACATTGTACTCTGGTACTACTAAGTATATAGGGATGACGGAGTAGGTCACATTGATGGGGATGGTGTGGCACTATGTGTGGAAGAAAGATTAAAGTCAAATATACTAAAAATCTTAAATGAATCAGACCGTATCACAGAATATCTATGCATAGAAATTTCTTGCTTGAATAATGAGTATAGCAGTAGGAATATACTAATGACCACCCAACCAGAATGGTGACAGTGATTGTGAAATGCTCATGGAGATTAGAGAGGTTACAAAAACAGAAAACCCAGAAATAATGGGACATTTCAATTATCCCCATGTTACCTCAGGATGGAATGCAGAGATAAAATTTCTAGACTCCACTAATGACTGCTTCTTGGAGCATCTATTTGTGGAACTCCCAAGGGGAGAGGCAATCCTTGATTTAATCCTAAGCGATGCACAGGATCTTGTCTAAGAGGGCAATATAGCTGAGCCACTCAATAATAGTACCAAAGTTTAATTAAATTAAACATTGTTGTGGGGGAGGGGAATACCAAAGAAACTCACAACTTCAAAAAGAGGAACTACACAAACATGATAAGAAGAGTTAAGCAAAAATTAAAAGGAACAGTCACAAGAGTGAAATGCCTGCAAACTGCATGGAAACTTAAAAAAACACCATAACAGAGGTTCAAACAATATGTATACCCCAAATAATAATAATAAAGAAAACAGCAAGGGGATCAAAAATGACAGCATGACAATATGGCTAAACAGCAGAGTAAAAGAGGTGGTTAGAGACAAAAAGACATATTTTAAAAAGGGAAAGTCAAATCCTATGGAGGAAAAATAAAAAGGAACATAACTCTGAGATGTCAAGTGTAAAAGTATAATTAGACAGGCCAAAAAAAGAATTTTAAGAGCAACTAGCAAAAGACACAAAATTAACAGAATTTTTTTAAGTACATCAGAAACAGGATGTCTGCCAAACTGTCAGTGAGGGCCCTGAATGAACGAGATGCTAAGGGAGCACTCAAGGGAGATAAGGCCATTGCAGAGAAACTAAATGAGTTCTTTGTATTGGTCTTCACTGCAGAGGATGTGAGTGAGAGTCCCACATCTGAACCATTCTTTTTAGATGACAAATCTGAGAAACTGCCCCGGTTTCAGTGTCAGTAGAGGAGGTTTTGGAACAAATTGATAAATTAAATGAAAATAAGTCACCAGAACCAGAGTTCTGAAAACAAATATGGAATTGCAGAACTACTAATAGTGGTGTGTAATCTATTTCTTAAATTACACTCTGCAACAGATGAACGGTGGATAGCTAATGTAATGTTGATTTTTAAAAAGGGCACCAAAGACAGTCCTGGCAATTACAGACCAGTAAGCCTAACTTCAGTACCAGACAATTGTTGCAACTGTAATAAAAAACAGAATTATCAGACACATTGATGAACACAATATGTTGGAGAAGAGTCAAAAGACTTTTGTAAAGGGAAATCATGCCTTATCAATCTATTAGCATTCTTTGAGGGTGTCAGCATGTGGACAAAAATGATCCAGTGGATATAGTGTACTTGGACTTTCAGAAAGCCTTTGACAAGGACCCTCACCAAAGGCTCTTACGCAAAGGAAGACATCATGAAATAAGAGGGAAGGTCTTCTCATGGATTACTAACTGGTTAAAAGATAGGAAACAAAGAGTAGGAGTAAATGGACAGCTTTCACAGTGGAGAGAGGTGAATAGCAGGGTCCCCCAAGAATCTGTACTGGAACCAGTCCTGTTGAACATACTCATAAATTATCTGAAAAAGACTTCAACAGTGAGATAGCAAAGTTTGCAGATGATACAAAATTATTCAAGATACACAAGTCCAAAGCAGAGCGTGAAGAGTTACAAAGGGATCTCACAAAACTGGGTGACTGACCAACAAAATGGCAGATGAAATTCAATGTTGATAAATGCAAAGTAATGCACATTGGAAAACATAATCCTAACTACACATACAAAATGATGGAGTCTAACTTAGGTGTTATTACTCAAGAAAGAGTTCTTGGTGTCATCATAGTTCTCTGAAAACATCTGCTCAGTGTGCAGCTGCAGCCAAAAAAGCTACCAGAAGTTAGAAATCATAGGAAAGGGATAGACAATAAGACAAAAAAATCATAATGCCACTATATAAATCCATGGTACATGCACATTTTGAATAGTATGTGCACTTCTGGTCATCACATCTGAAAAAAGATATATTCAAATTGGAAAAAGTACAGAAAAGGGCAAGGAAAATGATTTGTGATATGGAACAGCTTCCAAATGAGGAGAGAGTAAGAAGACTGGTACTGATCATCTTAGAAAAGATACACCTAAGCGGGGATATGACAGGGGTCTAAAAATCATGAATGGTGTAGAGAAAGTGAATAAGGAAGTATTATTTATCTCTTCACATAATACAAGAACCAGGGGTCACCCAATGAAATTAATAGACAGCCAGTTCAAAACAAACATAAGGAAATATTTCTTCACATAACACATAGTCAACCAGTGTAACTCATTGCAAGGGGATCTTGTGAAAGCCAAAAGTATAACTGGGTTCAAAAAAGAATTAGATAAGTTCATGGAAGATAGGTCTATCTATGGCTATTAGCCAAGATGCTCATGGATGCAACTTCTTACTGCCAGAAGCTGGGACTGGATGTCTGGATGGATCAGTCAATAATTGCCCTGTTCTGATAATGCACTTTGAAGCACCTGTCACTGGCCACCATTGCAAGAGAGGATACTGGGCTGGATGGACCATTGGTCTGACCCAGTATGACCAATCTTATACTTTTATGTTCTAATCTCACTTCAGCTAGATTTTATCTTTCAGGACAGCCATGCATTAGCAAAGATGCCATGGTCTTGTGCTTGAACCACAGATATAGAAATATAAAAGGTATTGGCTAACAAACTGCAGTATTGTTGTGCAATGTCAGAGTTTTAAAGAGAGCCCAGGTAGCTACTTAAATGCTTAGATATGAAGGACCAGAGGATATGCCACATCTTGAGAATTTTTCAGATGTACCAACACAAATAGCTGTGGAGGCTTTACAGGTGCAGCAGTACCAACTTTCTACAGTTTCAATTACATCAGCAGAACCAACTCTCTGATGAGGTTCGGTACCTCAATATACCTCAGCTTGGATGATACTAGCTACCTTGTGCAAGTTCCAAACGCTTGAGTCAAAACCCTGAGTATTAAATTGCTTTAGTCTCTGAGTAGAAGTGAATGAATAAGGATTCAAAATTTGATATATGATGATGAAATGATCATTGACTGCCTCATCTTTGATATGGTGACTATTATGGTTTTTCATATAACTATCCCAGTCTTCTGAAGTTGACTTATTGACTTGGTGGCTTGAGTCATTCTGAAATCCATTTGTGTATTCCACTTTACTGATATCACTCTCATGACTATAGGAATAATGGGGTTTCTGTTAAATGCATTAGTGTGTCATTGATCATAGTCTGAGAGACTTATTCCTGTGCAGAAGTCCAGTGTAAGGCCTTTGTACTACTTAAATCAAGGGCTTACATGGGACAAAGTGCTACATAGCACTTCTACTAGCCTTCTGCATATGGGATGAATTTCACCAGCAATGAATTATGAATACATTCCCATCACAGCACTATGTTGATATAAGTGGACTCCAGGTTACTCCTTTCATGAATGTGAGGCTTGTTGGGCTAAAAGAACCTTGACCTCAAATGCTCAGTCCCCTCTGAGCCTAATACTAACTCTCTGAAACAAGCAATAATCTCCCTGCTCTAGTGGAAAAGTTCCCAAGCATATCCCTGGCTTGCATCCCTAATGTCTTTTTAAGATTACATAGCTATCTAAAGAGTGCTTCTCAAAATAACAAGCGATATCAATAAATAAATAAATAAAATCACAAGACTGCAGAACTTCAGAAAATGCTAATGTGTTTACAGAGATTTTCTTTTCTGGCTATGGTTCCTAAACACTGTGACAGATATTTTGCTGATGCTTCCAATTCTCAGGAGTCTGTCAAACCCAATTAAAAATTGCATTTTGGTACTCCCTGTACATTGCAGTGGTAGATTGCTGTGGAGATAGCACATAGAAGGTAGCATACTATCAGTAATCCTGCTGTGTTTACCCTCTGCCTCCTCCACAAACAAACATACAAACCAAAAAGAAGGGAATAAAATTTTTTCTTGCTTGCATTCTGTATGTGCCAACATCTTGTTAAACAGCTTGGGTTTTGAAATGTAGAACAGTTAGACTGACCTCACAAAATAGCCACTAAATTTTGCACCGACTCTTCCTCTCTCCAAATATTAGACTTGTTTTTAGTGCTCTCTACATAGGTCAGTACTCTACAGATGTGAAGTGTCCTAGTCCCGCTGAAATCAACAGGAATTGGGGTGCTCAGCACTAGAGCTGTGTGAATAATGGATATTGTGGTTTACTGGAAATTCTGAAAAAATGGGGAAAAATAATTTCAGGGGGAGCTGAAAACATTTCAAGTGAAATTGAAAACAATTTTTTTCAAAAATTTCAGCAATTCAAAGAGAAAAAAAATCATTTTAGGTTAAATGAAATGTTTTAATTGACCCACAATTAAATGTTTCAGTTTAATTGTTAAACAGTTTTGATTCCTATTAAAATAAAATTTAAGGAATTTTGAAAAAAAGAGTCATTTTGTACCAAAAATTTGAAACATTTTATTAAGAAAAAGTTGAAATGAAATGATTATTTTTTTTGAAATAAATTCGCAAAATATTTTGGTGTTGCTGAATCTTCATTTCATGCTGGAAAACAAATTTTTTGTGAAGTTTTGCCCTGTTCTACTCAGCACTTCTCAGGAAGCCCTAGCCAATTCCTTGGCTACTATTTCTGCTTGTGTTGCAGTTGTAATTATATCACTGTGTTGAGCGCCATAACTGAACTGTAAAAATTCTCCTTGTGTTGAAATAAAGCACACTCAGGGTCAGATCGACCCCACCCTTCCTCCCATTGAAGTTAATAGAAAGACTGGTCCATGAATCAAGCCATCTGTTGGAATTCTCTTGGAGGATAATGAAAGTTTCATGCCCAGAGAGGATACGGAGTCTGGATAAAGGTATCCAGTCCCAGTGCTGATCATTCTAACCAATTTTAGGGTAGTTCTCCATTTTATTTATTTCAATTTTTAAACATAAAAAGTGTCCTTCAAGAAGGTCTTTCCATTTAATAGTCTTTAATGGTTCAAAACCTATAAGGGTGGGAGACTGAAAGTAGCCTACGGAATTTAGGAGCACAACCCCTACTCCCACTGACTTTTAATGGGAGTCAGGGACTCAACTCCCATAAGCCCCTTTAAAAATCCCAACCCTAAACCACAAAAACAAGTGCAGTGATTTTTAAAAAAAAGATTCAAAATCTCTCAATGTAAGCACTAATCCCAGTCACACAATACAATGCCTAGCACTCAGCTGCTTCCTCCCTCCATGAAAGCCTGGGAAAAGGAATTGGCTTTGAAACATGGCTTGAAGAGCAACAGAATCAGACTATTTCAGACCAACAAAGGGAGTGGCTTCCAAGTCCTGAGCCCTCGAAGAGTGTTCTGTCACCATTCCATTCTTTCCATATAAAACTGACGCTGTTCTGGCTTGACAGCGTCTGCTCTCTGTGACAGCTGGGCTTGGGGAGAGAGGCAGGGAGGTCCCAAGACATTTATATGCCAAAAACAACATATAGTTAGCCATTTTAATAAATAAAACAAAACCCAAAAACCATGGGCCATATCCTCAGGTGATAAGTTAGCAAAGATCTGTGGACTTCAGTGCAGCTCTGCTGATTGACAAAAATGATAGTTTTTTTTAATTCATATTGGTGCTTCTAAAATTCCAAGTGGGCTTTGCTGTAACATAAATGTTATTCACTCTATTACAGGATACTGGAGGGTATACTCCGTTGGAACTTATGAAATGAAACTGGCAATGGCTGTGGATTTGGATAGGTACCCAAGTAGAATTATTACTGACCAATAATAATAAATAATAATGTGGGGTATTTTCCTACTTCATATTTAATTTGTTCACTATGTTTATATTAGCACTTGGAGATTTTTTAAACTGAAATTTGTTCCCTTTCTGAATAGTCTTCTCCCCATTCAGTTACTGTAAACCGGTTCCTGAGTGCTGAGGCCACTAGCACAGGGATTTTTTTT
This sequence comes from Dermochelys coriacea, assembly GCF_009764565.3. Classification (NCBI taxonomy): domain Eukaryota; kingdom Metazoa; phylum Chordata; order Testudines; family Dermochelyidae; genus Dermochelys; species Dermochelys coriacea. The sequence goes on along the minus strand of NC_050068.2, from coordinate 319,918,881 downwards.
TCTTTTTTAAGGAAAAACAGCAGTGATACATACAAGAATATGCAGAATGGGCCTGGCTGACCACTGTGTTACTCTGCTCTGACGCCATTGAATTTCAGTGACTGATTCCAATATAAATACAAAACTGGACAAATATAATGTGCTAGGCACTTTACAGACCAGTCTAAAAAAACAAGATCTCTACTCTGAAAAAATATCAATGTACTTTAAATGTTGTGCTTATATAATATCTCACTTGGGAATGTCTCAGCAAAGACATGCTTGATATATCCAAATTCTGTACCAGGATTGAGAAAGAGAGATTGCAGAATATAATTTACAAACAATGTGGAAATAGAGTCCACCCTTTAATATGGTATTCCTCTAATTCTGTATGTATAATGAATAGTGCTTAATCAGGATTTCTAAGTACTTTGTAGAGTGTGCCCCTTAAAAATATTAGACAATACAATGGCAGAATCCAAAGGCAAAGTGCCTAAATGTAGTTGTGACATAGCCTTAGTTTGTTTTCCATCTGGCATCATATGATGCTTGATTCATTCTTTAGCCACCTGTTGAAATTAATCACAGAAGTAAAAAATTGATAGATCCAGATAAGAAAGAATGAGTCATTGTCCCCCCACACTTCAATTTCCTTTGTGCCCATAAAATTGGCAGCTACAATCTGGACTTTTGATTCCAGACAAACTTCCTGAACATTTGATTTTACTCTTTAATGACTAGCAGCTGGGACAGTACAGAAATTGTCTTGGAAAAGATACAAAGCCTTTGGCAAGAATTTATCTTGAAAAGGGTATTCTGCCAGGTATAAGGAAACAAAAATGAGAAATTATTATTTAGTTGTGCCTGATTTAATACCACTAGTTATTTTAGGAAAGTTAGGCCAGTACAAGACAGGAAAGTTTTGTGAAACATCAATTCCTAAATATCTCATTCTTAGAAAACCACTGAATCCATAATTCTGAAAAATCTTGGCTCCAACCCTGTGATTAGAGAAAAGTGTCTAATCTTGTCCATTTGAAGGGTGAAAGCCATACATGTCTTGTTTTCCAAAAGTAATCCTTTATTAGCCCAACATTTTCTCATGTCCCTACCTGTCACTGGTTGATTACAACTGAATGGAAGGAGAATCTTGTTGACTAACTGAGAGAACTCTTCTATGTCCAGTCACCAATCAAAATCCTATATACATGTTTTAAAATTGTTTGCTAATAGTTCTCTTTTTGCTTCAAAAAAGTTGACATACAGGAGATGTGTCTATTTCTACTGAATACGCTGAAATTCTGGGAAAGATAGCTCTTAATGCTAACTGAGGGTAAACATGTGACCTAATCATAGTGATCATCTCTGAAAATTTCTTGAGAAACCAATTCTCAGGAAATTCCCATGAGACTTCTGGGTATCAAAAGCTACCATAACTATGTGTGTATCTTAGCTCTGAGTTAAACAGGTCAAATTCAAAAAGAAAAGGAGTACTTGTGGCACCTTAGAGACTAACAAATTTATTTGAGCATAAGCTTTCGTGAGCTACAGCTCACTTCATCGGATGCATCCGATGAAGTGAGCTGTAGCTCACGAAAGCTTATGCTCAAATAAATTTGTTAGTCTCTAAGGTGCCACAAGTACTCCTTTTCTTTTTGCAAATACAGACTAACACGGCTGCTACTCTGAAACAGGTCAAATTCAGAAACCTTTACACTATCAGCTGAGTTTTATTTTGCAATAAAAGCTTGTTGCATGCAGATCCAGATATACATGCAGAGTCACCTGAAAGTATCACTGCAAAATTGGGGAACAATATACATATGCATTAAGTTGAGTTCCTTCAAGTTAATGCATGTGCCAGGCACTACATGTGTAGGTGACTTTTACTGAAAAGCCCCCGGGCAGACAACAATTCCATTGGCTTAGAACGCTGATGTCAGACAACTTGACCAGTAAGATGAAAAAAAAACAGGGTACTATGAATTTTTAAAAGGCTACCTTGTTTTCCAATATCTTTTTACTGCTGGCATTAATTATAATATTTATATAAAAGTATTTATAATTATATTTATAAAAAGGTATGGCTACTAAAAATTGATGTTCACCACGCTACGGTATATACCTTTACTGTGGAATCTGAAGTATTATCCCCTGTGAGTAGATTGGGAATTAGTGCAATACCATGAAAAATGTCTAATTTTTAGTACCATCTATTGTAGTGTCAGAAACATATATTGTGCTTTATAAAACATAGAACTAGACCCTCTACCTGTTTTTGAGATCATATTGTTTAAACAACTACAAGCTCAGTCAAGACAAAGAAAGTTAATACCTGGGAAAACATTGAAGGTAAGGGAGGATTGAGCAAAGATTACTAGTGGGGAGAACAAGATATAATAGGAAGCATATTTGAAATAAATGGGTTTTAACAAGCAATTTGAAGGCAAAGAGAGGGTACTTGGCATAGGAAGTAGACTACTGCAAGCACTGAGGGGGGAACAGATAATCCTTCTGCCAGAAGGTTAACAGCAAGAAGGGCTGGGTTCAGTATATCTAGAATCCGCCCTGAATAACTAAACCATTTATGCACCCCACTCACAATCCTGGGAAAATTAAATGCACCCTCCCTAGATGTCCTTAACAGGCAGAACTTCTCCACTTGCCAGCACTTGAGACTGTGCAAACAAGGGAATCTCTATTAGGGGAAAGGAAACAGAACCAGAAACTTGGGAAGATACAATAATAGAATATATATGCAAATATGCGTTAAATATCTCCCAGTTTCCAGTAACTTTGGCAGTAGTCCATCTAACTCTTTCCGCTAGTGAGAATATCCTGCAGAATTGTCCCTTTACCTCACCATGTCACCCATCCACCAAACACTATGCCACATTTGGCTCAATTACTAGAAGTGGTCCTGTATGTCTCTTTGTTGGTCTGTCTCCAATCCTAGGAAGTTGCTCGCTGGGTCCCACCTGGTGGTGCCCCAACTTACCACCACTTAGTGATTCAGCTTTATTAAGGTGCTGTGCAGGTAGGAACTCTCTGGATTAGCTCTGCTGCTGTCTTCTGCATGGTCTCTTGCTATGAACTCATTTGAGATGGCTCTCTCAGCAAAGCCCTCAGTTGGCATTGTCCTTTGCTGTGGCATTCTCTGGGCCATCTCTCACAGTGAATGCCTGACTCTGCATCATCTCTCATTGTGGAATGCTCAGTCTGCACTGTCAATTGCTGAGAAGTCCTTTGAGTTGTCTCTTACAGCAAAATCATTGGTCTGCATTATCTCTGGCATTGAAGTCCCCACAGGAGGGGATTCAAATAGACTTAGGACACATAAGAAGAGTCTTGTCTCCTTGGAAGTGAACTCTTGCCAAAAGATCAGAGTTTTTTCATCTCACTGAGCCTCTCTGGGAACTCACTACCACCCAAAATCAAATGATATGTATAGTTATGGTGACCTCCTAAATGTCCTCAACTTGTGGAGAGATACTCTATGCAAATTGAGCTTTCTATTGCACCACTTTTCCCTTTTCACCAATAGAGGGAGTAGAGATCTCTTTTCCTACTGGAGCTTCTGGCTATTGGCTTACAAACATGAAAGAAAGTTTGAAGCGAGGAGTGAAGCATATTAAGGGAGAAATAAAGAAAGAGGAAAGGGACCAGGGAGAATAGAACAACATTAGAGAAAAGATTCAGGTTTGTGCAGGTCCTTGAAAGTAAAGGTGAGAAGGGTCATTCAGAAACAGTAAGACAAGATGGCAATGCAATTTGCAGAACTCAAAGACATGTCCTCCTACCACCGTTACCCTCTGTCCCTCTCATGTTCTTTGCTGAATAAATTGCCCATTATTCTGTTTTTCATCCTAAAGTCACTGAATCCTTTGAGTACATTGTAAATAAGATTTAAGAATTACAGAGGAAACCACTGAAAATCATTTCCTCTTTTACTTCCTTCTCAGAACATGATTTGTGAATTCCATGCTTGTTTTGCCACAGCTGACTACATTACAATACTCTCTGCCATGTTGTAGGTGGTTGGGGATTGTCATCAATTTTCACAGAGAAAATAGAAAACACTGAACTTGGGGCTTAGCAAGTAAGTAAAATAAGCTTCATTGATACCATTTTCTCCTTTAAAATATTATATTTTAATATTTAAAATATTATTTTACACACATTTAGTTAATTATTTTGAATATAAAACCATTTAAAATGATTTTCATTAACAATTTTCCATTCCTGAACTTCTTTTTAAGTAATTAATTTCTTAGTGTTTGTGCTTTCATAAAAGTGATCTGGGAGCAAGACATTTTGGAGAACAGGGTTAAAATGTTTTTTCTTTTTTCCCTATTGATTTTTCTGCTCTGCAAGCCACAGATACTGCTATTTGGTTGCTTTTGACAGACAGATCATACAAATAGTATTCTGACATAGGTCACAGAGTTAAAATAAATACCTGCCAGAGAAGACCAGTAATCTTTGTGTTCATATTGGTTGTTGTTCACTTTGTACTCATGAGCCTTTGATCCTTTGCATGTTGAGAGAGTGCTTGGGGCTGTTGCTGTTAGTTCAAGATTTTCAGCTAAACCTAATCAACACAATTTACACCCAGCTGACTTCTACTGATTAAATCTTCATGGGAAGAAGTGTGCTAGCTATAACAATGCATAGCTAGAAAATAAGTTGACTCCCATTCTTAACCAACATCTATTTCCCTAACCACGCAATCATGCTTCTATTTTTATTTCTCAGGATTCTGCCAGCTTGTGTAGCGTACTTAACAGCTCTTTTGTTTGCTATCCTGTTGTTCAGACACTGTTTACCCTTATGCGGCCATGCTATATTTCTTTGTTATTCTCTATGTTATCAACCTCCAATTCAGAAATTATTATATATTTTATTATAGCATAATATGAGGTTTAGTATAGAAAGTGGGCCTGATTCTCCTTTCATTGTCATGTGAATAAAGCAAATAGGATTTGACCTATAGGTGAGATTGAGATGAAGCACACAACAGCACTTGGGGCATGATCCTACATTCCTTCCAAAACTTCTGTTGACTTCAGCGGGTGCATAAGAAATGCAATTCAAGATTCAACAGGAGTGCAACTTAACTATTTATTTTTAAATGAATTCAAGAGCAGGCATCCTACCAACCTCATAGCACTAATGGTTATGGTTTTATGAAGCGGAAAGCAATGCTCTTGCTGGCAAGAACTTCCTAAAAGGGAATTATTAGGCTTACTAGAGAAAGTTTAGTTTTTTGCCTGTTTCAAATATTGACTGAACAGTACAGGGCTGCTTTGGTCTTTATCCAGATAATTCTCCCATTGATTTAAGTGCAGGATCAGGCTGTTAATTTTGTTTTGGCTTAGCTTTCCTATGACTAGATGCTTTAGGACCCAGTCCTAGAAGATCTGTGTATGTGGAATTCCCAGTGAAGTCAATGGAAATTTTATACAAGAGAATCCTTCATATGATTAATTGTGCCTGATTTGCAAAAGCCAAATCCTGTATTTGTTTTACACCTGAATATCAATTTACTCAGAATCTGCCCTAGAAGACTCTCCTCACTAATTCATTGCTGTCACTGTCCCTGTCCAATAAAATTGAGATATCTTTTCTAAAAATATCAGTCTCTTCCTGGAGCTTTTCTAGCATCTTTGGTTGAGGTTAGCAGTCTGTTGACAGCCAATTTGCTTTTTTCTTTTAACAGAGAGGCTCCTTTAATCTCCCATTACTGAAGTTTGCAGCACATCCCATTACACTGAGGAAACCCAACTTCCTGACATCAAGGGGTTAAAGAGCTCTTTGGATAATTAACTTGAAAAGATAGAGTAGTTGTCAATTATTTGCAAAGAACTATCACCCAGTAATGGCATCAGTTGATTCTTCAATGGAGTCTGATTGAGATGCCCATATTCCATAAGGGGTAGTAATAATATTGTATATGGGGAAGGGAATGATTTTTAGTCACATTTTTTATTCTTATAAACATATGTTTCATAATTTCCTAAGTACCAATAGCAACTAGCTTCTTGTGCTTTTAAATCATAGAGCTGCCTCATGGAATTAAGAGTTTTAGTGATCTTGGTTAAATAGATAGAAACCACATAGGTTCCAAAATAGACTCTCCGTCCCTTGGTTGGTTTGTATGCCTATGCATAGAAACACCTCAATTACTAGGCCATTTAAACTTGTAATATCCATGTGATATCACATACTGTAGCACTGCCTCAGACAAGCAAATCAATCAATCTACAACATCAGCCAAGGAAAACTACTTTGCATTTGTGTTCTAATGATTTTGTTTCACATTCATAACAAACTAACTTGAATTAATCATTTAAATTCATTCTTAATCCATTCTTTGTTATGAAATGTCTCACTTCCTTTTTGAGTATCCCTGATTTTCATTTGATCTGCTTGAGCATTAGAAGATAAGAATCCATTTTAATAAAATAAAATCATATTTTAACTTCATTACACCATGCTGCTTGCTGCTTTGAAATAATTTATCTAACATTAATGATATATTCTCTTCCATGTATTATGCTTCCCTTGTGTCTCAACTCTGGATAATCTTGTTGTCTCAAGCATCCTAAACATTTATTACAGGGAAGTTCAGTGTTGTTTCATATAAATGACACATACAAATTTTGCACAATTGATGTCAGCTCAGTTTCATTATGCAGTCAGAAGAAATAAGTAATCACACATATGGAGAAGGGATTTCATTTGTCCACATTGTTTTTTTGGTTTAATTAAGTTTCCACCTCTTTAACACTAAATTATAAGCAAAACTGAGTGTTACACTTTCAGAAAAAAATGCATTCAACTGCACTTATGCAAGACTTATTACTGCAATGGGGAAATGGTTCATTGTAGAGATGAAATGACATTGATAGGCAAATGTTAAGCACCTCTAAAGTCCAGGGTGTTGAGAAGTGTGGAGAGCCAGTATACTTCATTATGCTCAGATTTTTCTAACTGACTTGGGGCCTGAGTTTTCCTTCAGTGGAACTACTCATGTTCCTAAAATTGACTTCAGTGGAACTACTGATGCACCTAAAATTGACTTCAGTGGAACTACTCATGCACCTAAAATTAAGCATGTGCTCAAATACTTTTCTGAACTATGGCCATAACATATATTAACATTTCAGAAGCACACTTGTTGGAAACAGTACATATCACAATGAAAGAAAAATAAATATCATTACATAACTGTTTTGTGTTTCATGTATTGTCCACTGTCTTGTAACTTCTATATTATGAAGACTTTTTGGGAAACCATCTGTGTGAAGGACAATATTTCCAATTAACTGGCATTGGATTGACTGCACAAAGCAATAGAAACCACTAGTAGTCTGCAATGCTACTTGTAGCAGAACACTATAGAGTACCCACAACTGTAGAGTACCTGCATTTTTGACTGATTACTTCCATCAGTGATTGCAAGCACCCAAGGTTAGGCAAACAACCAATTTTTTATTTTTTATTTCTCTCCTGAAGGCTCACTCCTCTCAGTTTGCCTTCTGTCTCTGATCTCTTCTTTTGCCTAGTCTGCTCCCAATTTCACATCTGAACTATTTTTCATTTGCCAAGCACCAAGTCTCCTCTTCACTCCCCTCTTTTAAACCTCTTCTATTCAACCTTAATTCCCACATTTTCTTTTCCCTGAAGCATTGCCCTGTGCTTTGTTTCATATTTATATTTAGAGTTGAAGTTGTAGATTAGTGGTCCCCAAGGTGTTCCATACTAGCAATGACTCCCATCTAGCTAGGATCCAGCTGAGATACTGCCTCTGTCACAGTTCTTGAAACAACTGCATCTCTTTGTGGATTCTTTGAGGCACCCCACTCAGGCCTCTGGCCTCTAGCATCACTTTTTTTTCTTGGCAGGATCCTACAATCCATCCCTCCGGAACATCACCACTGTGATGATCTCAACAGGTCTGACTTTAGTTAAGTACCTGCAGTGTTGTTCTCCAAGGGGCAATGACTAGGTCAACCAGTGATGAGCCAATCTTCATAAAGCAAAGTTCTATTTGATTAGAACAAAAGTTATAGAAAAAACATACAGCAAAAAGAGCAGTAAACAGCATGCCTAGCTTACCAGGTGTCACCCATGTTCCACATGGAAACCCTAGTAGATTCCAAAGATTCTTCTTCAGATTCTTCTTCAGAACCCATCCCTTTTGGTCACAGTCTCATGTCTGTTCTTGGATCTATGGTGAATGCATTGAGAGGTGGTGTGTGTGAAGAAAGGCTCTATATGGGGAGCAACTCCTAGAGACATCAAGCCTGAGCCAAGCACAATGGGATCACTGAGATAGTATGTGAGGTGCAGGGTATGCTCCCCCTGTGCTTGCCAAGCTCCACTACACTATGTATGGTTTCTAGTCCTGATGCTTGCATTAGCCTCTCCTGATCCTTGCATGGTGTGGGTGAAATTTACTGTTAGTGCAGAGGAATAGCACAAGGTGATCCACTTAAATCGTCTGATTTTGGAGGCTTAAGTGATTCACACGCCTTGTGCTGCTTGGGTAAATTTCACACTGTGAGTGCAAGAACATAGATTGTGAAGAAGGAAATAAATTGGAATAGAGGCAGAGGGAAGGCTTGTACCATACCACTCATGGCTATTACACTGTAAGATCCTTAAAATCATGGTTAGAGTGCTAGCCTGAGATTTGGGTCACCTATTCTCTTTGTGCCTCAGTGCCTCCTCTGTAAAATGAGCTAATAACTTCCTTACTTCACAGGAGTGTTATGAGGATGAATAAAGATTGTGAGGTGATAAGATATGACCATGGGGCAGGCCTTATAAATACCTAGCACAGACATGTTTGAGAAGTGCCATTTAATCTCTGACTAGAGCTGGTTGGAACATTTTTGACAAAGCACGTTTTCATCTAAATATGCTGTTTCATGGAAGCTGAAATCTTTCACAGAAATGTATAATTTTTAATAAAGTATTCAACAGGAATGTTTCTGAGGTCCAGGGTAGACTCTCTGGTCACTTCTGGGGTGGAATGGTGGATGAGAGAGAGAGAGAGAGAGAGAGAGTGAAAACCTAACCATTCTATCAAAATATGGATGTTTCAACAGAATTCCCATTTGTGAAAATGAAATTCCAGTCAAAAAGTGTTGTTTTTGTTTCTTGCTGGAATGAAAACAAATATTAAATGGACACCTCAAAAGTTGCCATGAAGGGAATTGTCATTCCCTGGCCATCTCTATCTTTGTTACTATATAAGGGTGATTTTGTCACCTTTATGTTGAGCAGTTCCACATGTAGTCCATTGAACTCAATGAGTTTGCACAGTCAGATGCTATTCAATCAGAGTAGGGGCAGCAGAACTACTATGTTGATGAAATTGACATAATTAGGTTAGCAGCTGTACCTTTGATTGCTGAAGTTGATGTTCCTTTTGCCAGTGGCTATAGTTTCTAAAGATGGGAGACTGGAGGAAAATACATGTTTTCTTACAAATGTTCTCTTTCTGTGGCCTTGGTGACAATGATGGAAAGAGTGGAGTCTGGTTCCCAGCTTCATTATCTTCATCATCTCTTCGATCACAGAGAAATTGCTTTTGTAATCGAACATTCTCTTGTGTCTCCTTTAGAAATGTCAGCTTCACTGTTTTTCTTCTTTGCATTTTGTTAGAACATATGTGAAGATTATTTTTATTATAGTAAATTTTTAATAGATTAAATCAAATGTTTGAGATAAAAATTTGCATCAATATTAAATCCTCAAAGGTTTGCCAGTCGCTTTTTGTGTTTGCATAATAGGAATAATCTTTGTTTTAAAAATTTGTCACGAACATTAAGCAATTTAAGAGAATGCATTTTAATATGCTTAAATATTGTGTGATTTCCCTGAAGTGACTTCCATTTGGAATTTCCACTGTTTTAATTTTAATTTTACATTTGTGTCTGAACTTTGCCAAAAAATGTTTTGTGCATATTAGATGCCATCCAAAAACACATGTCTGGGATTGGGCAGCTATCTTCAGATTAAACAATTCTCTTGATATTGCTCCTCTTACATTGTCTTAAAGCAGGGGTAACTCAACTGGAATAAATTGACTTACATTGATGTAAAATGACTGTAAGTGAGAGGGGATATTTTAAGCATTGACCTTAATGGTGCTACACTGATTTACATGAGCTGAGATCTGTCCCTTAGCTTTGTCAATGTCAAAGTAATCTTAGGCAATACATTTTTTCTTTTTACTGTTCAAATGCCTGATTTCTCTCCCACTGAAACTGATGACAAAATGTTCATTGGCCTTCTTGGGAGCTGGACTGGGCTTCTGGGGCTATGCTGCAGCTCCAATACCTGCTTGTCATTGGGATGGTTAATTGATTCCATTAGCCCACAGCACCATCAGCGAACCCCTGTTACAATATCTGATTACTTGGGTTTTCTGAGGGGAGAGTAAATTTCACTTTTTATGATTAACTGCACAGTCCTCATTCAGTCTCCCTACCATTATGACAAATTTATGGAGATAATGAACTACTAGGGCATGCATGATGTCAGTTTTAGAAGAACTTCCAGCAAAGGTAGCACTTTTAGGAATGCTTTAGCATCTGACAGTTTCTGATACTGCAATGCCATACCTGCATGTTTTACCTCTGGAAGTGGTGTAAGTGTTGGCAGAGCTCATGTTATTCAGGAGAGCCACTGATGGACAAAATACCTCCCTTAACCAAGCACCTCAGATAACCCTTTTAGGAGAAAGCTAGTTTTTTCCAAAATTGCTTGGCAGATTGTTAATAATTTCCACTCTAGAAGACATGCAAGTCTGTTACCTGGTCATGAAACAAACAATCTTTCCATTCATCTGATTTCAGAGTACAATGGCTGTTAACTTAAGTTCCAACTTTATGCAAATAATTCTTTTTCTCCCTTTTGACTGATGAAGTCAAATTTGATTTTCAGAAAGTGAGTGGAACCTGGGTTCTGCTAGATAGGTGGAAAATATTTGTAACAAGGTGCAGAATTATTGAGAAATTTTTGGATTTTTGTAATTTCTTACAAATTTGAAACCAGGCCATTCGTATGGAAAATCTAGCTAATGTATGGGGATTTACAAATAAAAACTAGAGCATTATCTATTTTGATATAAAAGAAAAATGCCTTTCTTGAGCAAGTATGGTTTTCAGATGAAAAAATGATGAAAATTGTGTTTACATTTTTTCAGTTATAATTGTCTTGACAGATGTGCCCTCAAATTACAAAAAAATCAGATTTCTTAGATGAACAATTGTCACAGTAAAGATGATCCAGAGTGTAACTGCCATCTTCAAGTTGAAGATGTCAAATAAACAACTAAAAATGTTTTCTTCTTTAAAAATGAAAAAAATGCTTATTTTAAAACAAATGCTGAAGCATATTGTTATTGGCCTTTAGTCATTGTCAGGGATGAAATACTGATAAAGATTGTTAAACTGTTCCTGGGCACAACTAATAAATGAGTTTTGTGTGCACAACTCTTAACATTTTAAGAGGATACATAATTGGCTTTAATTTGGTGACTTCATCAATGAAAAAAGTACCATTTAAACAAAGTTGGAAATAAATTTGTACAAAAACAAACCACATTTATTTGTGCGCAGCATTCACCAAATACACATCACAATCACCTACAGTCAATATACAAAACTTGACTGATTAATTTATGAAGAATTATACACACACACACACACACACACACACACACTGGTCACACCTAAAAAATTACCATTCATTTGTGAAATATACTCCCAACTGTACTGACATTCCCTATTTTAAGTATGTGGATTATTTCTCAATCTATAGTACAGGACATCATTTTAAATTGGAAGAAACTTTAAGTGTGATCAGTTCATTTATTAGATAGATAAACAGATGCTTGTAACAGGTCAGTCAACGATTGACTTACATGCTTAGGCTCAGAGTTTGCAATCTGATCTATGCATATAGAGCCCTTGAAGTCTGGCTCTGCAAGGTACAGGGACTTTGCAGGTATGGATTAGATCCCAGGATTGGAATATTAATGTGTACGTTCTCTCTGAGCTAGATTCATAAATTGAATTTACTCATTCCTTATGAGTTGCTGTGAACAGAAAAAAAATCCCAAATTTAAAAGGCCATCAGACATTTTAATCAGATTTCAAGCATCCAAGTGCCCTTATATGCATATTAGGAGAAACAATTTACAAAAAAGATTGTATTTATTTCTTCAGTTAAAAGGTCCATTTGGGTTGGGGGCTTTAATATAAAGAAATGAAGGTCATGTAAGGTAATCTATTTTATTTATTAGTTTGTAGACAAAAACAATTTATTTACATAGCCTTATTGGGTAGGTAACCACAAAATTAATATTAATGTAAATTTTACATGTCACTTACTACAAAGTGGTATGTTTACATATGGAACATTGTATTTATGGTGAATTCCATCATATCCTAATATGAGAGTCTAGTTAGAAAATATGGCTATAAGAAAAGAGACCTGACCTACATTACCAATATAGAACTCCTATAAATTCTAGGGAAGTGCATATTCTTATGATATTAGTATAACTTCTCTAAGAACTCATGTTTTTAGTTCCTTTTTACTATACATGGAATTATTGTAAGCTGTGTTATTAGAAGGCTGAAAACTTGCATTCTAATGAATAAAGCTTAAATTATTAAAACGATCCCTTTATTCATCACAGGATGTTCTTTTAAATTGAAATAATAAAAGCAAATAATGTCACATTAAAATGTTTGATCTTGGCAAAGGTGACAGAGTATGCTGATGATTTCAGAGTTGATGAATATATCTAGTATATATATATATATGGCCCTCATTCTGCGAAATGATTAACTGTAATATAACCCATCAGGATTTAAGAATATGTTTAAGTGCTTTGCTGAATCAGTGCCTAAGCGAGTACAAAACACTAAATAGGTTTGTTAAAGAATATGTTCCAATTGTGATGCTCTTTCATTTTTAAGCTCTCAGGGGCCTGCATTAGGGAAAAGTGTAGGATGTAGGAAGTGGGGCTGCTCCCATGTACAGGAACTACCATATTACCAGTCTTCCTCATTGTTACATTTCTGGAACCAGTGGAGAAGAAGATAAACAGATACAGAGGGAGCTAATGGAAACACAGCTTGTCTGCTGTGGTGGCTTTATTGTTCTGACTGCAAGAGTGAAACCAACATGAAAGTGAGGCTTTGCACTGGGGAGTGGGAAGAGTACAGAACCCCCATAACATTTAAAGGAATAGAACATCACACTCATCAGCATCTGTATCCCTTTCTCTTTTGTTGAACTAGCAAACTAGGGAAGTATCGTGGGAACACTGGGAAAGTTTTTGCGATGCAGAACTAATGTCAAGATGATGTACTCCACACTTACTCACCTAGAATTTGACTTTTTTGAATCTCTTTGACCACATTATAAGTCAATGAAGGATCAGTCCCTTTTGTGGAATTTTCAACTTTTAGCAATGCATTGGTAATACACTGACTAAAAAGAAAATTTGAGTCAGCATTTGTCATAACAGGAGATATAGTCTGTCAGAAAGATAAATATCAAAACAGATCATACTACACACATCAATTAAACATTGGCTCTTGCCATCCTCTTAGAAAATTTAACAATGGTGGGGGAAAAAAAACACTCCTAGCAAGCTAGGGATACATTTTGTTACTAAAGAACATGTCAAGTATTACAGCCATGCTGAACCTTCAATCCTGAAATTTTAGACAAGATAAAGGTATAAAACCAGCAGCATTATTAGAATTCTCTTGTGGGTAGAACCATGTTCTGTTCATCAATCTGCTGTGCCCATTTTCTTAGCCCTCACTGGGAAATTAAATAATCCTGACTGACAACTGACACATTAATTGCCTTTGAGGGAGCGCACCTTTAAAAAGCAGTAATTTAAAGTCTTCTGCTTTGGTGGAAGAACCAATTTGCAGCATCATCAGTCAGGGTTTTGACATGTAACTTTGCACTTGCCATTTTGTTAATAAAGAATCACACTCAAATCCTGAGAGGTTGTTTCCCTAAAGAGAAACTTAGATGTCTTTGTGAAATTAAGATGACTTTGATAGGGACATGTAATGAATGTTTAAATGAGTTATTAACCTTTCATGACTTCAGTGAGTGTTACTGCAAGACAATTCATCATTATATTGTCATAAACTGAAAAAAGGTGAATATCATAGTAAGATTAATTTCTTTAAAAGTTTATTTCCTGCTAGTCTTCAACACATGACAAAACCACATTTTATATACCTAATATTTAGTATATTGGATGAGTGGAGAATGGGTTATTATTTACCTTAAATACAGATAAGTAAAGCAATGAAAAATGGGGGAAAATGCAATTAATTCAATTTTCACACCATCTGTATGAATTTAATTTTAATAGTTATCCATTTTTCAAACAAATATTTCTCTCTGGAATAGCATGTCCACTACTAAGTCAAGGTGAACAATTATCAGTATGCTCCTCTTTTCTCAAAGATAGCCTATACATATGTAGAAATTAGAGGTGATTGGAAAAATAGTGGGTTGTTTAATGGAAAATTTCAATGTAAATTGAAAGAAATCCATATTTTCACTTTTCAGTACAAACATAAAAAATGAACTATTTAGATTTTGATATGCCACTGTGGTGTGTCATAGCAATTGTGTTTGGGGTACCTCATATTTCCATTCTCTTCTATGGGCTTTGTTGCCTGGTTTGGACTACATTTCCTATGATACATCCAATTCTCTTCACTTGGTGAGAGGAGTTAGTGCACCAGAGTAGATGTAATTCCACTGGGAGCCTGTAGAATCACTCTGGAGAGACAATGGAGACATAAGGTAATGGAACTACAACTCCCATGAGGTACCATGGCAGTATATACAAATAAAAATATTTTGGTTATGTGGCATTTATGTTTTTGATGAAAAATCAAAATTTTCCTCATAGACCATTTTTGCTAACAATCTTGCTTTGTCAGAAACCCAATTTTCTGTCAAAAATAGGTTTTGATGGAAATGTTTTGACCATTCCTAACAAAAATTTCATGTATCTTAATGCAAACTAATACATCATGCTGTAAATGCTTCTGAAGTAACACAGCGATCATCATTAAAAAGTCAACATTTACCAGTGGATCAACCACAATGACATATGAAATCACTGCAGGTTTTCATTCTACATAGAACAGGAGGTGTATGAGGTAATATTAGGCAAATGACCGTTTAATGGCTTCTATTGTATTTCTTGTCTGAATACTTTGATCACATACCTGTAGTTCTAAAATGAATTAGGTTATGTGCAGTTAATCAGATGCATTCTCCTTTATTTATATAGGGAGGTTTATACCTTGCTACAGAAAGAATGATAGTTTCCAGGGCAATCTATCTAGTTCCATAGTTCATGTGACCTACCAAGATGATGCACTGTGAGTCAATAAGATCTATATTTTAAAGATCAGCTGATGGTCTCTTTCACATGTTTTGTCTACCTGATCTTTGTTCTGTTCCGCAAATTAAATGATGAGTCCTTCTATTTTGAGGAAGTTGCAATTGTATTGTAGTACAATCTAAAAATATTAGCTTCCATAAAATGCCTTATTAACTCATTTTCAAAAGAGCATTTTAATATGCAAAATAAATTTGAAAGTGATTTGAGGTTAGCAAAGGTTGCATCATTTCTAGATATACTGCAACTCTGTAAGGGAGGGCATAATAGAAAAAGTAACTGATGTGAAAAAAACAAATCCTTGGGAATGAAACCTTTAAGCAATAAAATGAGGGAATAAATAGGATTGGAAATGCACCATTTTAAAGGGTGAAACACATTTTCAAAGAGCTGTAAATTATTATACAGAGTGTGAAACAAGGATTGAACAACGGTATAAGACAATTATCCATAACAGGAGTTATATGTCCATTTGACAAAATTCTGTGACTGTTACAAAAAACAATGTTGCCCTTTGCTGAAATGTGCTTGCTTTTGTTATTTGTCTTTTTTGCCATCATGTCAGCAATTTCAAATTTTAAAGTTAAATCATGGCAAATTGTCACAGTGGTAGTTCAGGCAGTGTTAGAACTACATTTATATGATTGTTTTAGTAAATGGCTCATTGGAAAAATATTTTCTGCTCAGTTGAAAGTTTTGCTGCAGGGACTACAGCATATGAATCTGAAATACAAATTCAAGTTATTCATGTATAAAGATTGACCTTTCCCTTATATATACTTAAAAATATTCTCTAAGTTACTTCCACTAAGGAAGTTTTGAGTGTATTTTCTTTTTACCTTTATTGCTGACAATAAAATTAATGCAACTTTATTCCTTTTAAGATTTTTAAATGCACATAAAATTGTAAACAACCATTTATATAACTTTAGCTAAAATGTCTAATTAACATAAGTAGAAAGTCTTCTTCCTTAGTTTTTATAAAAATTACTTGCTTAAAAACAGTTTGTTCAGACATTTCATTCTGATGTGCAATGGTCATATCTCACAGTTTCAATGTTTTTTTCTTGCTACAGAGCACCTTTCTTTTAGCTAGGAAAATGCATGCTGAAATATTTCTGTGGCTTGCATTTGTGTTGTATCCAGTTTATGCTATAGCGGCACACAATAATGATTAAAGCAATGACTGTATATGATTTTATAAAGTTGTTTAGTTGCAATATTATCACAAATAGTTGAAAAGTTGCCACAAAACAGGAAATATCCGAGGGACCAGAAGTTGAGACTATATTAGTCCTGCAGCTGTTGTGGGTGTGTGAGTGGGTGGAGGCACTAACAATGATACTAAAACTCTCAGGAGACATGTTTTCCTTGCTCTTTCCACCTATGGCAGAAGATAACAAAGAAATAGCATATGACAAGGCATGCTCATGTGTATTAATTACAGACCTCTGATATACATGAAGCTGAACCTATCCAGCACTCAAGTTGTGTGAGTATATCAGAACATCGACATAGCCTGCCTTATGTTATTCTAATTATAAAATGGAGATTTAAATGACTTTTCTTTAAAAATTGCTCCAAATTTTAATTAAAAGATAATTGTGCATGACACAAACAAACAAAATAGCAAACAATTCAATCCATCAACATATTTTGTACCACACACACACACTAAGTCTACTAAGGATCATTGCACCAGCCAGAGTGACCATGGAAAGATGGCATTACTTCAGGCATTGCATAGCAAACTTCTCAGATCTGGCTCAATTTCATGAATCCATGAATCTCTGAGATGGTCCCACAGGGTGCCAAGTAGGGTCAGGGTGTTCATCCCTGCATATGTTGGTGGAAAGTTTAGGAGCAGGGTGTGCTGGGATGGTTTTGGGCATTGTAGCAACATGGCAAAAAAGCAATGTAATTTTGGATATGTTAAATGACTGAAAAGTGTCCAGATCTTTGCAAGAGTGACAAAACAATAGACAAAGGTCCCTGAATTAGTCAAAAGATAAAGACAGAGAGAAAATATAGAATAAGGCAAAAACCAGCCAATCAAACACTTTACTCACTGAAGTCAAGTATGGCAATGCACACCCAATAATGCCATGCTTACATTTTCATAATAAGTGAGGCAAAGATTTTGGAACATGGTGCTTTATGTGAGGTATCTGAAATCCACCCTTAGTCCCTCCAGTAACCTGATTTTTCCAAACTGCTGAACGTCCAGCATCTCCAGTTGATGTTATTCAGAGTTGATGGGTAATCAGAATGTTTGAAGAGCAGTCCACCGGTTGTTTAGGTTCCTAAATATGGATAGAATTCAGGAACATGTACATTGCTTCGGTTTTCTGCATATGTGTCTCTGATATATAAAGCTGGTCCCCAAATGGAAAAGAGTTGGCCCTGAAAATATTAGCCTTAACAGTAACTATAGAAAGAGATTTAAAAAACTTTATATTGTGACAAGTTACCAAGAGGTAAATCATGATGCTTTCTTACACAGTCATGCAACGGGAAGTGAGACATTAGACCTGTGGGGATTGTGGCTCCAGATGCAATGGGAAAAAAAGCTGGGATTTTGTGCCTGATAATATTCAGGCAAGTGGGGGCAAGAGGCAGGGAGTGCTGAAGCCATAGAAATAGCTCTCATCCCCTAACACCCCTACTCTACTTGCAGTACGTTGATGACATCTTCATCATCTGGACCCAAGGAAAAGAAGTCCTGGAGGAATTCCACCATGATTTCAACAATTTCCATCCCACCATCAACCTCAGCCAGGACCGGTCCACACAAGAGATCCACTTCCTGGACACTACAGTGCTAATAAGCGAAGGTCACATAAACACCACCCTATACCGGAAACCTACTGACTGCTATACTTACCTACATGCCTCCAGCTTTCATCCAGACCACGCCACACGATCCATTGTCTATAGCTAAGCTCTACGATACAACTGCATTTGCTCCAACCCTCAGACAGAGACAAACACCTACAAGATCTCGATCAAGCGTTCTTACAACCACAATACCCACCTGGTGAAGTGAAGAAACAGACTGATAGAGCCAGAAGAGTACCCAGAAGTCACCTTCTACAGGACAGGCGCAACAAAGAACGTAGCAGAATGCCACTAGCTGTCACCTTCAGCCCCCAACTAGAACCCCTCCAGCACATCATCAAGGATCTACAACCTATCCTGAAGGACGACCCATCACTCTCATAGATCTTGGGAGACAGGCCAGTCCTTGCTTACAGACAGCCCCCCAACCTGAAGCAAATACTCTCCAGCAACCACATACCATACAACAAAAACACTAACCCAGGAACCTATCCTTGCAACTAAGCTTGTTGCCAACTCTGTCCACATATCTATTCAAGGGACACCATCATAGGACCTAATCACATCAGCCACACTATCAGAGCCACACTTGTTCACCTGCACATCTACCAATGTGATATATGCCATCATGTGCCAGCAATGCCCCTCTGCTATGTACATTGGCCAAACCAGACAGTCTTTACGCAAAAGAATAAATGGACACAAATCAGACGTCAAGAATTATAACATTCAAAAACAGTCAGAGAACACTTCAACCTCCCTAGACACTGAATTACAGACCTAAAAGTGGCATTCTTCACCAAAAAAACCTTCAAAAACAGACTCTAACGAGAAACTGCAGAACTGAAATTAATTTGCAAACTGGACACCATTAACTTAGGCTTGAATAAAGACTGGGGGTGGATGAGTCATTACACAAATGAAAAACTATTTCTCCATGTTAATTTTCCCCCTACTGTCACTCACACCTTCTTGTCAACTGTTTGAAATGGGCCAACCTGATTATCACTACAAAAGTTTTTTTTCTCCTGCTGATAATAGCCCACCTTAATTGGTTACTCTTGTTAGAGTTGGTATGGCAACCCCCATTTTTTCATGTTCTATCTATCTATCTATCTATCTATCTATCTATCTATCTATCTATCTATCTATCTATCTATCTATCTATCTATCTATCTTCTAACTGTATTTTCCATTGTATGCATCTGATGAAGTGGGCTTTAGCCCACGAAAGCTTATGCTCAAATAGAATTGTTTGTCTCTAAGGTGCCACAAGTACTCCTTGTTCTTTTTGCCGATACAGACTAACACAGCTACACTCTGAAACCAACCATAGCTGTGTGTCCCTACACACAGGCCAGAAGAGCTGTCTGGATGTGTATCTGTGTGTGTTTGGAGGCAAGAGAATGCATAAGCCTTTCAGCTCCAGGGCATATGAGGAGTCCTGAAATATGTGTCCCAGGCGGGTGTCCCTGAGGCTTAGTGTCACTTGCTAAGGGTTGTGTCTAGCCTAAACAAATGGTCTCAGTAAAGGCAACTGATAAGCTCTTTACTTGAAGACTTAAGCACAAATGATTGCAAGACTCTTCCACCTTTAATAGGAATTGTATATTTCCTTAAATATGTGATTGTTATTGCTGCCATCATCCTTACTATCCAGAATAAGACTAGATACTCTCTCAGAAGAAGAAAGTTCCTTATATTATATAGAAACTCTAAGTCGCAAAGCATGTCAGTACCGTTCGAGTTTTGTTTCATTTTACAGTTGAATTTGGCAGTAGCAAGAACGCAGCAGTTTAAAAAGCTACCTCAATGTTTTTAATGCCATTTTGAAAAGCCAGGAATCTTCTTTGCTGTGCTGTGTTAGTGACTGTTAAACCCAAGCAACCCTTTCTGATTCTGAAACAATAGCATTCCTTTGATGAACAAGTTGCAAAATCCAGGCTGTATCTGAAAAAAAGGCTGAAGTAGAATTTGTTTTTATCTAGGAAATAACATATGCAAAATTATATTTTTGTATTATAATTTTTTAATTATGTAATTTTTTGAAAATTATGTAAAAATTATGTAATTTTTGGAAAAACTATTTAGGTTGCAAAGTCAAGCACACTAAAGTTAGAAAATACCAGATGTACATTTGCCCATGCAATGTTAGTTTTGCATCCTTGTGTGAATGAATTATGATACAGTCTCTGATTACATCATGGCATACTGTTTTATTCTACAGGACCCCTACCTCATTCAGTGCACATGATGGAAGCACAAGGGTGATGATTTAAGGTTGAGTTGGCAACTGTAAATTTGGCATTTCTTAACATTCAAGTATGTGACTCTGGAACTTAAATTACATGCTTCTAACTCAGTTGTTTGTGGTACATATTGAAGTAGATTATTTAAGTAGCCCCCAATCCACATGTCAGCAGCCATGCTGTAAATGCCAGCTTTGCTTCCGAAGCCCTCGCTGGGTTTCAGAACTTGGGCTCCAGCATGAGTGGGAACATCTACACTGCTATTTTTAGCCCATAGATTTCAGAGTAGCAGCCATGTTAGTCTGTATTCGCAAAAAAAGAAAAGGAGTACTTGTGGCACCTTAGGTGTCACAAGTACTCCTTTTCTTTTTTAGCCCATAGAGTGAGCCTCACAAGCCTGAGTAAGTTGAGTCAGTTGAAATTCACTGTTGTGAGTGTTTTTTTGGAGTGGAGATGTACCTTTTGTCTCCCTCAAAGCCCTAACTGTCAGAAAGACGTTAGGAAATCCAACCCCCTACCACCTGCTGCCTGCTCTCCTCCCACTGGAGTATGGGGAATGCGCTAGAGAGGGGACTGTCAGGGCTGCAGGAGAGGTCACATAGGTCTGCAGGGAAAAGTCTGCCTAAAGTCTGACACAGGCATCTGAGACAAGCTCGGGGCTCAGCTTGAGTTCATGGTGGCCACTATAAAACTGCACTGCAGGCAAGAAACATCCAGAGCCCAAATTGAAGAAGGTTCCTCGATCTGTGACAAGGGAAGGATGTTGGAGGGGCATTTTAACTGTTTGTTTGTTGATAAAGATGTTTGAGTGATTGCCAAGACCAGGGCTGGGAGTTTTGAACAAGTATCGCTAAGAGGAGTGTTGCCCCACAGCACAAATTCTTCTGTCGTGTCAGTCTGAAGTATCTCTGCAGTGTACATGACCACTGTAAAATTGACCTGGGGAGAAGGCTTTTTTTTCATTTGAAATAAAGCAGTAAAATAATGGGCAAAAATCTTCTCTCATTTACATTTATGCAACTTCAGTGGAATTCCTTGGGCAGAATTTGGTCCAAATATGGTGAGCAAATTTTACTAGATCAAGTTTATACTGAAGCACAATTGCCAGCTTTTCAGATAGCCACTGTGTAAAGTTAATCAATTTTACAGTAAGAACCTAGTTTTGAAGAGTACCTGAGGTCCTATCTTCCCGATGGGCTTCCATGAGGTATCTTTTGTTATCTCCCTGAGTGGAAATGTAGTTTGTTAAACATTTATCCACAAGAACACTTCCAGGAATCATAGAAATTCTGAGTGCACTAAGAAAAATGTTTCCATTTTCACAGAAGGGTAGGCATATATTTCTACACAGGAACATAGGAAAATAGGACATAGGACTGGAAGGTACTTCCCAAGTCATCAGTTCCCAATTTCCTGCTGTTTCAGGTAACTCTGTCATATAATCCCTTTCATAAATTTATCAAGCTCCATCTTAATACCAGATCAGTATCTGGGAGGCTGCTCCAGAACCTCATTCCTCTGATGGTTAGAAAACTTCTTCTAATTTCCAGCTTACATTTATAGATACCAGTTTATACCCATTTGTTCTTGTGTCAACATTGTCGTTTAGTTTAAATAGCTCTTACCCCTCTCTGGTGTTTATCCCCCTGATATATTTATAGAGAGCAATGATATCCCCTCTCAGCCTTCATTTTGCTAGGCTAAACAAGCCAGGCTCTTTTAGTCTCTTTTAATAAGCTAAGCTTTTCATTCCCCTGATCATTCTAGTAGCCCTCTTCTGAACCTTCTCTTTCCTATTGCTTTCTGTCTCCAAGGTCCCCCAAATAACTCTGTACCCATCCCATCATCTTTTAACATAGAAACATTTTGAAGGAAGCTTTGATTTGGCCCTTAAGTACTCCAGCTGAGTCCAGGAAGATGTACATGGCTTTGTTTTTCTGCATATGTGTCTATGCAAAACTGGTCTCTGAATGAAAAAAATAAAACACACAAACCAAAAAAAAAATCACATTAACACAAATTACTATGTCCATTTTAAAAGGAAATTTCAGAGTCAGAGAAATTTTCCATCTAGCTCTGTTGTTGTGTAGGAAAAGGAAAAATAAGATTTTTCCTCAGAATTTTCTGACAAGATTCCTCCTACTTTGTATCCTTGATGTTTAAGTTATCTGATTTCTGGTCCAGCCCTTAAGTGACTGTGAAGCAGTAGCCATGTCGCTATGCAAAATCCAATAGTAAGAAAACACTGACTTATTAGAATTTCTATATTAGGAGTTAGGCTTTGTCTTGAATGTGATGGCTTCAGGTAAAAAGATACAGAAGTTTATCTTTCTCTGGTGAATATGTAAGGTCTTAAGGAAGGCAAGAATAGTTTGTTTCAGAGTAATGTGCTCTGGCTTGTATACTACAGTTATTTGGCTATTGGGCGAGACAGTCCAAATTCTGTAGATCACTTCTCACTTTTTCAAATGATAGATGATCACATATGTTGTTTGAGTGAAAGGCTGTTCTTGGTTTTTTTCGTGTTCTATGAATAAAAATATTAAGACATCATTAAGGTTATCTGGGTGACTTTAACAACTGCTTTTTGGAAGTGCTAT
The DNA here is from genome assembly GCF_009764565.3 of Dermochelys coriacea. NCBI lineage: Eukaryota > Metazoa > Chordata > Testudines > Dermochelyidae > Dermochelys > Dermochelys coriacea. The sequence continues at coordinate 319,895,734 of NC_050068.2, read as the reverse complement.
TGATCAGTAAGTTTTCTGGGGCCACAGGTATCATGATTTTCTCTTTTGTTGATGGCTTCGTTACTATTGATTACTATTAAGACATAAGGAATTTATCCATGGACTCAAAGATAGAAGTTCGGTTGGTAAATCATGAACTGGATTTTGTAGGCCCAATATGGAGTTTGATGAAGGTAGAGCATCAGCCAGGATGTGAGGAGTGGCAGAGAGCTATGGGTGGGGAAGAGGCCAGGAGGAAAGTTTATTGGGATAGAAGAAACATGCAATACAGATCGAGTGGTTCCTGGGCTAAGAAGGAGCTGGAGAGACTTCTGGGAGACTACAAAGCATTGCAACCCAAGCTAAAGACTAACAACCCTTTGATCAATATGCTGAGTTTATAAAATCAGCATGACCCTGATTCAGATATCCATGGTGAACTGCAGGCAGGGAATCATGGTGAAAGCCATGTGGTTTGGGGATAAAAAGGAGCAACTAAGAAACTATTCCTCCATTAAATGCACTTCAGATAGCCCTCTTCATATATCTCTCCTTGAGAAGCAGGAGTGCAAAACAGGAAACCACAAGGGAGGAAATATGTTATGGCCATTTTGACATTTGGGTGGGGAAAAGCCACTTGGCGATGTTGGAGAAGGATCCATTCCAGGGCAGGGTGTGCATTCATCCATGTCCCTGCAGAGCTCGAAATCTACAAATGAACTCTCAGGCAAAAAAGTTGAAAATGGCATTTTCACAGAGCTGGCATCTGGGAGCAGCAATACATCAGTTGTTTTTTTTAACAGCAACAAGACTAAAAAGAATTATGTGAAGACTAGAGACAGTAGACTGGATACTACTCTCAGTTACACTTGCGTCAATCCACAGTAACTAGAGTCAAAGGAGGAAGCTGTCTCTTTGTGTGGTACGTGGGTTAATGATGTTTTTTTCTGAATCCTGAAATTTCTTCAGTAAGAGTGTCATGGATAGATATGATGGGTCTCCTTGGGGTCCTTGTTTGTGTATGGGAAGTATGTAGAAGATCCCCGGGGTTGATTCATGGGGGATGAGGTTATAGAGATCATAGAGGTCTTGGAGTTGTTCACGGAAGTATTTGATGGTATTTTTAAATTCCTATGCGAATTGTGTTGTAGGGTCTTCTTTGAGTTCTTCATAGTAGATGATGTCAAAGAGTTATCTGTTGGCCTGATTGGAGAAGTTATCACAATGAAGAGCTACAATAGTGCCCCCTTTGCTTAACACACTAGTCCTTTTTAATCTCTGCATTTAATAACTTGCAATCTTTTAAATAATTTAAATATTTTTATATAAACAAAAAATCAACTTCAAGATCTTGGGCCACAGGATACTAAACAACTCCAGTGAGATTTTGGGCCCCAATCATGTGAGCTATTTGAGGTGGATAGACACCCTGTGCTGTCATGGGTCTCCATTTAAGGCTCTTGGTCTATGAGCTGGTGTAGGAATCCTCCCTGTGAAACATCTTGCAGGATTGGGGCTTTCAATTCCAGTTGTGGGGTTTATGGTCTTTGTTGAATAATCTGAAGCTGGAGCCTCTTTCAGCAAAACAAACAGGGTATTTTTTTTAAAATAACCTTTTAAAGCTACTTTCAGCTAGGTGGCTATATTTAAAAAAGAAATTGCCAGTTTCTGTTTGCTGAAAGCTTTTGCAGTGGACACTTCAAAGACTTGAAAGGCAGGAGAATGTTGCAGACTTTCACTAATGATTCATCCTTCTGAACTGTCTGTGGGAGCTTTTTTAACAATTTAACAACTATAAAGTAGTTTAAAAATGTACATGCAGCCAGGCTTTTATAAAGGGTGCATTTTGTCTAGGTTGAACATGACTCCAGGATTGTTTGTCAGTACAAAAGATACAGAGATCTGAGACCGAGGCTGAAACTTATGGGGCAGTCAGCTTGCCCTGAGAGTTTCAGGATTTTCAGTATCCCACAGCCTTTTAATGCTTTTAAAAATTAAGCTAATTAACAATAAGCCATTACAGTTGCCAGTAAAAATCAATATTTCCCAAGAGTTCCCACAGTTACCTGAGATGGAGTGTGAAATGGAGGTTAATGCTCTTCCTTACTTTTCCTTTTATTGAATTAATTATTCTAGTTTCTAAGGCAGAATGTTGTTTAGAGAGGCTGCTCCCAGCTATCTCCCGCCATCCCCAAACTGGACTTACCTTTCCAAGGATTCAGAAATTACATATGCATTTTTGCTGCAGTTAGGCTATCAACTTTCCTTATCTTTCATCCCCATGTTAGTTGCTTTTTTGTTACATCCTCTTCTGAAGTGCAAATTGCACTCATTTTGTTTGCCCACTTCTGGACCAGATTGCAGCTGGTCTCCACTGGCTGTGTAAGTCAGGGTGAGTGCAAGGAGTGGGGCTATGGGTCTTTTATCCTTCACATTGTCCAGCAGAGCTGCATGACAGCTCCACGCTTAACACAGCCTAGCAATTTTCTAATTAATTTAAATCTGGCATATAACGTACAGCATCGTTTACATCACTGCAGAATGTGGCTCAGAGATTTCTGGAGGAGTTGCATCTGTGTATATGAGGTCTGTATTTGGCCAGTGTACTGCAAGAGCAGGAGGAGCTCTGAGATAAAAATTTCCACTGCCAATTTCAGCCCAGCCCAGCAGCCAGTATTTCTTATTTTGAATAAATAGAGAAGAATCTGAACAATCTCTCTCCATTTCTAATGGACTCATCATTCTAGTGTCTATAATCCTGTAATTTCTAATATAATTATAGCATCTACTTTTAAATAATAATGTTACCCATTTTGACCTGAGTAGGTAGCCAGAATTCAGTGGTTTGTTTCCATTAGGAGGAGAAATGGATAATAGCCCCTAGATGCAATCCTTATCATTTACAAAACATGTACAAAGTCCAGTTTTCTTGAATCAAACAAGAGGAGATTGTCTCTTTGCTTGTGGCCATAAGCCTCTTTCAGCTAGGACTTAACTCAAAAGTGCTCTCTCTTAGGCCAGGTCTAGACTGCTACTTACTTTCGGTATAACTTTGTCACTGAATAAGTCACCCCCCCCAGTGACGTAAGTTACACTGACCTAAGTGGTGGTGTGGTCAGTGCTATGTTGTTGGGACATGGATTTATTATGCAGACAGGAGAGTTTCAATGAGATTTAACCCAACCCATAGCAATATAATTCTCAGCTGTTTCACAACAATGGCTAATGTATGATAATGTCTAAATAAGGTTTAATGTTCAAGATAACAAAATATCACTTTGTAGCATATAAAGTCACTCTGTATTACATCTGACTTTATCAGATTAGTGACATTGGATTGTCACTTAGCAATTTGAAAATATGACGTGTTTTAAAAATGTTGCTTTGATGTCGATGTTTGTTGATATCATCACAATACTTTGTTCCTCAGATTACTCTATGTATTAAAAATATTGAGCCAAATTCTGCAAAGCTATTACAGTCATAAGGATGTACCAGGGCAGACGATGACCTACTGCAGTCTTACTGTGTTAAACTCACTGATTTTTTCAGAGTCTGGGATCTCTACTTGTGCTCTGGACTACACTGTCATATTTGGGGTTGGGAAGGAACTTTCCCTCTTTGGAAGACTGTCTCCAGATGGAGAATGTTTACGCTTTTGCTGGTGCAACATTGTTAGCCTCTTTTTTGGAGGCTATATTTTGGTTACTTAGGATTTGGGATCCACCAGTAAAGAAATGGAATTCTGTGTGAGCTTACTTGCCACATGGCTGGCAAAGTCATTGGATTGGATGGAGTAGTGGATGACCAATTATCCATGAACTGTACTCACAACTGGAAGTTATATCAGGCAACAGATGGTGGTAGGAGCATGGTGGTGTTGCCTGTTTGAATTTATTATTATTGTTATTATTATGATTATTAATGCAAGATTGTCAAAATAACAGGCAAAAATGGAATTATGTAATCAAAGATTATCAATCAAACCTTCATACAGCTCTATACAAAACACTTACTACACAACTCCTTGGGAATAGTGACGAGGTGGCACTGTGGTTTCCTTTCTCTGTAACCGGTGGAATACTGGCAGTATTCAGTCCCAATTTAATTCCTTAAAACGTCTTCATTTTATATAATGTGAAGCAAAGAAATTCCTTCTAGAGGGAAAACTTACTTTCCCACAATTGTTCCCACCATGTGTACTGTCTTCAATATCTTAATATACCTTTCTTATTTATAACATGACTTTTATGATACCTTAGTTTATGTGACTGATAAGCTAAAAGGATTTCTAATTCAATTATTATTAAGAACATCTCTTGTAATAGCACTTCCTAATGAGTTAAAAACATAATTCAATAGGCCATTATTTCATAATTTCATAAATCACAGAATACATGTGCAATAACCAATATCACTTTTCAATTACATAACATAATTGAATTATTCACACCCCCTGACCAATTACTGAGTCTTGTTTATTATACTATTCTTCTGTAAGGTCCCTTCTTTAATTTATGAGGCGTCCCTTGGATATCTGGGCTATATTAGTGAGGTCAGGACAAAAAGCAGGGTAAAAGATTACACACATTCCATTATTGAGTTCATTTCCCGTTCACCCACTAGGTTCAACTGAAGGACAAAGTTTCAATAGGTATACGCAAAAAGAAAAGGAGTACTTGTGGCACCTTAGAGACTAACAAATTTATTAGAGCATAAGCTTTCGTGAGCTACAGCTCACTTAAAGCTTATGCTCTAATAAATTTGTTAGTCTCTAAGGTGCCACAAGTACTCCTTTTCTTTTTGCGAATACAGACTAACACGGCTGCTACTCTGAAACCTGTCAATAGGTATAGTGCACTAAATATATACATACACAACTTAAAAAGGATATTGGTTTGCCTATAAAAGAATTATGAGTTAACATACAAAAATCATAAAAAAGTTAATATTTATTAACAGTGGAGAGGGGAAAAGTACACACAGATGCAAGTCCCCCTTCAGAGGGCCTGATTCCTTTTACAGGGACAGGTTGTGTGGTTTTGGAGACTGTATCCCTCCAGCTTAATAAGGACACATAGGTGAGTAACAGCCTTCAAAATTCATGATCAAGAAGAGTAGACTGCAATGATACCCAATTAACCTTTATTTTAGCTTACAGGTTGAACAGACAAGGAAAATTGTGAGGCGAAGCCATTAACCGTATGCAATGCATCTGGAATTTTATTTTGGGAACACAGAGCTGGGAGTGGGGCTAAGTCCACACTGGAACTGCTACACAGGTGATGTAGATGCTTAGTACAGTGATGAAGAGGTTCTTACATCACTGTAGTAAATCCAAGTCTCTGAGAGTTCGTACCTAGATTGACAGAAAAATTCTTCTATTGGTTAGCAATGTCTACATTGGGGCTTAAGTCAGCTTAACTATGTCTCTCAGAAGTGAATTTTTCACATTCCTGAGTGATGTATTTAAGCCAACCTAACTTTTTAGTGTAGACCAGCCCTGTAATTCAGCAATAAACCTCTCTGGTCTCTGCAAGAGATTTACGGTGATTGTGTTACTTGCATATTATGTAGGATCTGTTGTATAGAGAGCTGTATGGACATTTCATTCTGTGTTTATAGTTATATGCATAGACATAAATCTTAGGTGCTGCAGAATATTTTCCACTGTGTTCTTTTTAGGGCAAGCCTCCCCGGTACACTAAATTCTTGAACTGAAGCACTGCTTTATAGTTCAAAAAAACCCTTGTCCCTTCAGGAGATTTCCCCAGGCAGCAGGTAGATATCAAGGGACAAGTTCTGGCCTCCAAAATTGAGCAAGATGAATATTTTTTAACTTAAACTTTCAAAATGTAGAATATATTGTTTATGTTTGCTGTAGTCCATTAATATGTAAGAGACTGCATTTCATAAATGTATGCATATAGAGTAAAATTCTTTAAAATAGGTATAGTTTTGATATTAATATATCACACTGTATGAAAACCACTGCAGTTTGCTGCCCACATGGTTCTATAATCTGTTGATGTGAGAATATTTGTTACAATGCAAACACTGATATAGAACATTCAGTAGGATTTGACCTTTGTTTGAAAACTGCTTAAAAAAACTATGAAATTCCCATCACATAAGTCTACAAAAATTTTATTTCATTTTTTTAAAATCCTGAATTCAAAGATAGTTTCCTGCAGGAATTAAAGAATTTAAATTTCCCCTCCCTTTTGAATCTCGGGACTGCAATTAAATTGTATGATTAGACTTGACTTCCCATTGAATTTTATGAGGATGAGGTTTGATTCCTGGTGAAATCCTGATGTTCCGTCATAGGTTCCATTAGCAGCATGAATATTTTGGTGGCCTAACAGAATTATGTTAAACTACCTAAATATATAGTTTATATTTGTTGTAAATAAACTATTAAAATCATGCTCATGCTCCATTTCAACACCAGAGAACAAAAATGCCACATACATTGGGAGGTGTATGTGAAGGTAGGAAACCTGATCTGTAGTCATTGCTTGAGGCAGCAGCATAAGAACATAACAATGGCCATACTGGGTCAGACCAAAGGTCCATCTAGCCCAGTATCCTGTCTACTGACAGCGGCCAATGCCAGATGCCTCAGAGGAAATGAACAGAACAGGCAACACCAAGTGATCCATCAATCTCCATTGAGTGCCATCACTACATGGGTTGAGAGAATAAATCAATTCAAAGCAAGTACCAGTTGGTGATAATATCTTCTCCCAGATCTTCAATCACAAGTGCGTTGATTCCCTGCCAAACCCTCTCCCACCAGAGTGGGTTACTGAAATCTTTGCGCCCCAACCATTTGGTTTCATATAGGACTTCATAAAGCCTGGTGTGAGCTCTGTTTTCATGCTAGATTTGCTCACTTTACCAGGCACAACATTTCCTTGCTTCTCTCTGCAGGACATAGTCAGGGAAATAAAAATATTTATTTTTCATTTATTTTTTAAAAAGTAGTGTTTTATTTAGCAGCAAGAAGGATAACCCAGGATAAAGCTGCTCATGCTTTAATTTTTTTAGCTGTTTATTACTGTTATTCTAACAGAGATAAATATTGTTAATTTATTCTGGAGAGCTTTGCAACAAGACTACTATTTGAGCAAGTACAGGATTTGAAGGCAGCCATAATAAGAGTGTCACCAGAAGAGGAAGCAGTAAAACAAGGAGGAGGCTGTAGGTTTTAGTCTTATTTCCAGAAAAGAAATAGGAACTCAGATAGTCTCTCTTTATCAAGAGAATGAAAGGCTCTTCTTGTACATTTCTTCTTGCAAGGCACTGAACTAGATGACCTCTCAAGGTCCCTGCCAGTCCTGCGATTCTATGATTCGATGAATTCTCTATAAAGCTGAGTCACAAGAGAGGTGATTTCCAGTGGAGGCATCAAACCTACATGAGAGACTCCCAGAATCCTACAAGTAGCAAAACCAGTCTCACAGCCAGCACTTAAGTCACCCAAGTTGTCCACCGTATGTTTGGGCAAGGAACATATTTTAGAGTTATGTATGTGAATTTTGGGGCTGCCAAGGATACTGTGTATATGGTGAAGTTGTTAATGATGTTGCTAAAAGAGATTGAAGAGGTGAAAAAGATAAAGAGCAATGCTGAAACTGATATGACCCTGAACATGTGAGCAAGGCCCTATCCTCTGAGTAACTTTTAGGAAACAGAAGCAATCTCTGGTTATATAACCCAAGAGATCCCATAGAGCTTTTGTGAGCAATAAATGCTGTTTGTCCACTGGATAGAGACTGAACAAATTGAAAATTAGAACAAGGTGTAATCAGAGCAAGCTGTAAATGGGTTTTTTTCTTGGTGATAACCTCTCTCGAAAGGAAGTGTCAATTTTAATTATTATTGGGTTTCAATCTCCATAATATAACATCAGGCATGATAGAATCCAGGGATCCATTTGTAGCTGTAGGGTACTGGATGAGGCAACTATTTTTATTGTTCAATATTCTGTGGAAATGTTTAATAAATTATATACCTGACTTTATGTAAAGGGCCTTAAATCAGCCTTCAATTTTGTTGGCCAAATTTGTACCTATAAATAATCGTATTCATTATTGCAGCAACAAACAGTGCGTGTAAAGAAAACATTAACACATATAACTGCCTGTTTGGGGCTGCAAATCAGGTAAATAGGTCTGTCAATGTGCTATAATTTTCACCAGAAACTTGAGTTGAGCAGTTTGTGGCACAAAACTGTTCTCACTAAATTGAAGATGAGTTCTGAAAATCAGGCTATAAGGAAGAATAATTAATTAAAAAGTTAATCAAAAACCTTAAAATGGTCCAATTTTTTTCTTTGCTTCCTTTTTTAATATGATCAGTTAAACTACTGACTAGCTTATAGATCACTTCCCTTTACCTATGTTACAACAAGACTAAAACAATGCCTGCCACAGGATAAATCTACATTCCTTATTGACTCACTGCAGCTACTCTGGGGCTTTTAAAAGTTCCAGGATTGTTCTACTTTATGGGCCACTTTCTGATGTCAACTGTACCAGGACAGACCCACTACAGCTGATGGGGGTGTGCTGGTGTAAATGAAAGCTGAATGAAACCATAAGGGTCTGATCTTGAATTGTAGCTGAAGAGTACTCACAACAGTTCAGGCTGGGGATGAAAAGGTGGCCTAAAACCATGTTTTGGCTTTCCCCAATACTGGGCTGACCTGCGTGTGCTTATACTCCATTCCTCATACAGCTTAGGCATCCCAGAGGCTGCTGTAAGTTGCACTGGGTCTCTATGACTCCAAGAGGGTGTTCTGGCTTCCAGGGATAAAAGGGGTCTAAGGGATGCCAGACATATTCCCAGACATGTCCCATGTCTCCTGACCACCAACCTGCACTGGCTGAAAGGAAGAAGATGGTACAGGAGGAACTGAGGTGGCTCTACACTACTGAGAGTTCTCTTTATGTGAGTAAGTAAGTCAAGTAAGTCAACTGCTTAGTGGGGGAGGAGGGATAGCTTAGTGGTTTGAGCATTGGCCTGCTGAACCTAGGGTTGTAAGTTTAATCCTTGAGGGGGCCATTTAGGGATCTGGTGCAAAAATTGGGGATTGGTCCTGCTTTGAGCAGGGGATTGGACTAGATGACCTCTTGAGGTCCCTTCCAACCCTGATATTCTATGAAACTGATGATCAGGCCCTATATGAGCATTTTTCTCCATTCTTGATATGAATTATGTTTCTGTTGACTGTGCATATTCATTCATGGCAGATTTTTGATTGTTTAGAACACTATATTCTATTACTGTTTACTACAGCTGGTCTAGACCAGCATTTCATGCAAGTAACTGGCTTTTTTCAGTTGGCCAAATAAATATATTTTCTCCAGTTCCAGGGATCTTCTTTTGCTTCCTGCAAGACAATGGGAATTTTGTCACAGAATTTAAGGGAGTGGGAACAAGTCCTTAATATTAAAAAGGAAAGTTTATCTTCTTACAAGTGACAAATATTTTTTACTTGATAAACCTTACTATGTCACCTTCTTCTTTGTCATTTGACTGGGCAATTGCAAGGTTGAATTTGAACGACCATATGGCCAATCATGAAATAGAACCTGTGCAGGAGGTCCCCTGCATGGATTCAACATGGAGCCCTCAGGCGCCACTTGGATTTGATTGCAGGATCAGGACCTGTATGGTAAGAGTCTGCTCATTTCCCTCCTTAAACATAGATCTACATTTTGAGAACGTCTTGATCAGACTGATCAAGTACAGAAACAATAACAGTTAGTGAATTTCACACTTTAAATGTCTTTAGTTCAGTTTGTTCTTGTTCTTTTGGGACATGAGAGAGAATTCTAAATGCTTGAGAAGGAAATTAAAAGATAATTTTGTTAGGTAAGTTGAATAGGCTGATAAACAGAGAAACAAAAGCATCCTAATGTCCCCATCTTTCTGGGCCTACAGAGAGAGCTAAAAGAGGTTATGGATTCTTCAACTATCCTCCAGAGTCTTAACTTTATGTAGAAAAACACCATTGGATTTTTTTATATATATACTATTGCACTTAACTTGTTCTCAAGTGTACTCACAGTACTTGATTTGGCATTCTTGTTGAATGAAAAGGTTTTTGTGTATAAGCTCCTCATCCAGAATCCTACATTATTAATCATACTCACAAATCACACAGTTATTTTTCCTACAGAAGATGGGGAAACCTTCCTTTATTTTTTATGCTGTATCTCCTCCATATCAAAGTGTTCCCCAGAGAATTTCGTTCAAAGTCCCCATCTAAGAGAAAGAGTATATGTTTCACTAGGACATAGGCAGAAAACAAAAAACTCAGCAAGTGTTTTTGCTTCCTTCACCATTCACTTTTATATAATAGTCAAAGGAAAGGCCTTCTGTTTTTTCATATTTCATATCACAGTAAAAGAAAAGACTTGAGACACTTGGTTCCACATTCTCTTTGATGCAGGACATGATTCAGCAAGGTACGTAAGCATGAACCTAACTTTAAGCACAAATATAGTATTCAATAAACTACTCAAGTCATGGCCAAAATCATGAAGGCTTAAATATTTGTTAAAAATATGTTATTTTAATCTTACTTACAACCAAACATTCTAATACAGCAGAGACAATTGAAAAGGGAAATCCCTATAGAGAGGTTTCAGAGTAGCAGCCGTGTTAGTCTGTATTCGCAAAAAGAAAAGGAGAACTATAGAGCGGGATTTGTGGGATTCTACCAGAAATTGAGATGATTCACAGTGCAAAAGACATTTTCAAAGGAGAAAGAATGAAAGGGGGACCTCAGAGAGAAAATGAAAATTTCAGTAGACTTCATTTTATATGAAATCCTGGCCCCATTAAAGTCAATGGCAAAAATCCCATTTACTTAAATAGGGTCAGGATTTCATCCACTGAATTTATTTTTTTAATGCTGTTAATGAAAATTAGCTAAAAATTCCCATATCCTTTATAAAGGGCTGGATCTAGCAGCATTCATTATTAACAGTGTTTTGACTCAGTAAGATTTGCAGGTTTAGTCCCCAAAATCTTGAATTTACTGCAAGCTGAGCTCTTGAAAAAAGATCATAGTTAATATTTACTGTGGCTTCAGTTTATTTTATGACAACATATTGTATGACCTTTTCAACCAGTTACAATGACATTTTACAGGTAATTTAGTACAAGCATTTTTATGTACCTTTGCAATACCTAATAAAGACATGCACACACACCCTTAGAATAAACAAAATGTAAAATAGTATTTATGGTCAAAGTTAAGCCTCAAAGAGAAACACAATATAAAACTGCATATTTTAGCTAACAATGACTTTTTGTAATTCACTGTAGATGTGAGGAAAAAAAATGAATTTTAATGTATTCAACTAATGAATAGGCTGTAATTCATGAACAGCAGAGGTTGATAATTTTCATCATCAATGGAAAGAGATGTCTCTTCCTGCAAATAAGTGTTATTTATTTTATTTCTAGAGTCTTTAGATCTTCTCTCTTTTCTTATTTTTTGCATTTTAATCTTTACATTCTCCTTATGTGCTAAAAGGTCACAGATCTCATTATGGAGATAGAGAAGAGTCAGTGGCCCTTGTACTTGCCATTCCCATGATTTTAGCAGGTATCCCAAACACTCAAGGAAGCATTTGCTAGGATTTAGCTTCAGATCTATATTTATAACAGTACATTTTTTGTTACAGTAAGTAGTTTAAAAAACTATTTAGAAAGAAGATTAAAAAACATTTCTTCCAATGACTTGGCTGTAAAAAGTAACACTTAGCAAGACAACACCACTCTTATTATACACCAAATTCAGTAGCTTCTTTGGAGGTTTTTCCTTGCCTGTAGAAATTAAACCTGCCATGACGTGCAGCCAATATATCATGTGATTAAACCATTTATGAGCCTCACATCCAATCCTATTGACTTGACTGAAATGAAAGAAGGTTTAATCTATTGCTACATGGACCACTAAAAGTAGGTTGTTTCATCTAGCTATGTACTGTATGTAAGAGCCAGTGATACTCTGACATTTTATTGGTTCCCTTAGTTTTCTTTCCCTGACCACAAATCACTGAAAAATTTAGTCCAATCATTCTTCAAGTTTGCCCAAATAAAAATCATGGGCCAAATTCTTAATACTGAGTAATTTGAGTACAAATTTATTCATGTTACATCCTTTGTTAAAGTGCTTTGAGATATACAGATGAAAAGTGCCTTATAAGAACTAGATATTGTTATTGCATGTGTGTACACTGCAATTTTATAACCCAGCAGCCCAGGCCGGGCTGGCCATGGCCATGCCACATGTCTTTTATTGCAGTGTAAATATGCCCTAAGGAAGTAGTCTCACTGAAGCCAATTCCTGGGAGTAAGAGCTGGAGGCCCGACAATGAATGCAGAATTCAATCCCATCATTTTTTATTAACTCCATCACCTCCACAAACTTTCTCTATCTGAATTATATATATAAGAGATTATTAAATTAAAGATAAAAATAAAACCTAAATTACTTTCCACTATTTATCTGGGTTTTAATTTTTTTTCTCATTTCATTTTGCTGGCACAGTGACTGACTTTGGGTGAGCCCACTGAACTCAAAGGAGTTTACCCATTGACCTCAGTGGGATGAGCTATGTATTCATCATAAAATGTCTTACTTTCCAGAGGTTCCCTCATCCCATCTCCCAAATTCAGAATTTTCTCCCAAAATTTGCACCAGTCCGAGGTCCAGAATGAGCAATATTCCTTCTTGCAATAGAGACAGTTTTAAGGTTGCACCCATCCTTGCAATGGGATCGAGAATTTGCTTATTTCCCTGGGAGGTCACATCATTATTACTTATATTACCCTGTGTGCTCCTGACCTCTCTCCCTCATTCAACTGGCATGCTGGACTCTCTTTGACATCATGTGTATGTCCTTCCATCAGCCTGAACTTAATATTGCCAAAGTTGAATTTCCCATTTCAGCTCAAGCACTTATGTTTCTTCTACTTCTCTGTCCTTGTGGACAAGCCCACCTAATCATGGAATCATAGAATTATAGAATATCAGGGTTGGAAGGGACCTCAGGAGGTCATCTAGTCCAACCCGCTGCTCAAAGCAGGACTAATCCCCAACTAAATCATCCCAGCCAGGGCTTTGTCAAGCCTGAACTTAAAAACTTCTAAGGAAGGAGATTCCACCACCTCCCTAGGTAACGCATTCCAGTGTTTCACCACCCTCCTAGTGAAAAAGTTTTTCCTAACATCCAACCTAAACCTCCCCACTGCAACTTGAGACAATATGAGTTAGAAGCCCCTTCCTCTCGCACGCTCCTGCTTGTGCTTCCTCCCAGTATCCCACTTCCCCACTTACCTCAGGGCTTTGGTCTCCTTCCCCTGTGAACCTAGTTTAAAGCCCTCCTCATTAGGTTAGCCAGCCTGCTTACGAAGATGCTCTTCCCTCTCTTCGTTAGGTGGAACCCGTCTCTGCCTAGCACTCCTCCTTCTTGGAACACCATCCATGGTCAAAGAATCCAAAGCCTTCTCTCCAACACCACCTGCGTAGCCATTTGTTGACTTCCACGATTCGACGGTCTCTACCCAGGCCTTTTCCTTCCACAGGGAGGATGGACGAAAAATATCACTTGCACCTCAAACTCCTTTATCCTTCTTCCCAGAGCCACGTAGTCTGCAGTGATCCGCTGAAGGTCATTCTTGGCAGTATCATTGGTGCCCACGTGGAGAAGCAGGAAGGGGTAGTGATCCGAGAGCTTGATGAGTCTCAGCAGTCTCTCCGTCACATCGTGAATCCTAGCTCCTGGCAAGCAGCAGACTTCTCGGTTTTCCCGGTCAGGGCAGCAGATAGATGACTCAGTCCCCCTGAGGAAAGAGTCCCCGACCACCACCACCCGCCTCCTTCTCTTGGGAGCGGTGGTCGTGAAACACCCAACCCTCAGACAGTGCATCTCATGCCTTCCAATCGGAGAAGTCTCCTTCTGTTCCCTTCCCTCAGATGTGTCATCTAGTCCACTCTCTGCATTAGTACCTGTGGAAAGAATATTAAAACAGTTACTTACCTGTATCTGCATTGCTGGTACATGGACGCTCCCCTTTCTTCTTCTCGAGGTCACATGCTGCCAAATTTCTTCACTGACCTCCTGTCCCCGCAGTGCAGCCTGCTCTGAATCTTCAGAGTGTTGTGTCTGTAGAAGCATACCCTGACATCTGTCCATAAGTTTCTCTTATGCAACGCAGGGATGATACCTGTTGCTCCAGACCTTGAACCTTCTCTTCCAATATGGAGACCAGCTTGCACTTTGTACAGACAAAGTCGCTTCTGTAATGTGGAAGAAAGACAAACATGGCACATCCAGTGCAGGTCACAACAGATGAACACTCCGCATCCATATTACCTTCCTTCTATGAGCTTCCTCAGGAGTTGTAGTAACTACTCAGAGAAGCCGGCAAGATGTAAGCCTCAGTGGGCTCTCCCCGGGCGAACTCCCAGGCAAATTCCCTCTGTTAGCCTCTCTGCTGTTCGCTGCTCCTCACTAATCACTCAAATCTGTAATGTGGGAATCGTCTTTCAGCTTTTTCTCTAGATACATTGAGGCCGTATCTACATCTTAGTGCCATTAATGCCAGCCTTCACTGTCCATTTATCTCCTCTCATAAGTCTCTTTGGGCTTTTTAATGTCTTGCCCTTATACATGGAACAATGCCACTGAACTCATCCACACAACCACTACCTGTTTTCCTTCAAATCCCTACTCAAGACACATGTCCTCTATGGTGCCTGTGGGATGCTGCTGATAGTGATTGGGCAAGTGGTAAGTTGGAACTTATCCTGCTGATATGTTTAGAAGGAGACAGTTTTGAAAATGTTTAACCATACTTATTTTTGAGTTACTTTTGTTATGGAAATTGAGTCAGTTTATCTGGTCTGAAAGGTCTAATCTCAGCAGAATGTAGGGAAATTACTGACCATCTACTTTCATTTGTGTCATTAAACTCAAGATGGCCTGTAGATATAAATACTTTGGAGTGACCTATCATGGCATCAAACATTCTGCAAACTGTATGATCATGCTGCATAACTACTACAATATATGAATTTCCTAATATGCCCTGGAGAGTAAGCACCAAAATACACAGTTATAAGCACATTATATATCCATGTTGTTGAATATTTAATATTTGTTGGAAATGTATGGTAGGCACTGAATCAAATAAGAGAAAAGATGGATAGAAGGAAAGAAAAAACTGTCAGTCCTTCAAATCAGATGAACAGAGGTATGGTCTACCGGTTAGAGGAGGAGACCTGGAATATGCACTTCTAAATTCTGGTCTTGGCTCTGATCCTGATTCCCTCTGTAATCTACAAAATCTCTTGCTTTCCCTGTCACAGTTTCCTCTCTACCATGTGAGACAATAATTATTTCCCTCCCCTGCAAGGACTGACTAGTTCATATTTGTAAAGCACATTGAAGATTAAAAGTACTACATAGTACAGTGATAACTTAGTATTGAGACTCAAATAACAGGCTCCTGACACACGCTAAATCATTTCTAGTCTAGTCTAGTGAAACACACACATTCCTTATGGGATAGTATATTTGCAATAAGTATAGTAATGAAATTTTGAACAACTTAGTGTGTCTCACTAAAATTTTAGCAGAGGAATCTCATTAGCAAAATTCATATGGGTGATACAATAATACATTTTAGTTAATATACTTAAATTTGGCTTGGTTTGATATTAATGTGTGTCCCTCTGAGCTGCTGTGGTATGTCATAAGTGTTGTAATTAGGATGAATCATACCCTCATTCTTCCCTGCTGGACTACATCTACTGTGATACATCATGGTCATGTGACTCCCAGTTCCAATAGAGGGGAGACTATTGTGTATCATGGTAGATATAATCCAGCCAGGAAGACTAGCTCATAAAGGAGAATGGGAGCAAGAGGCACCTGAAATACATCTCCTATAAGGCACCATGTCAGCTCAGGCAGACACAGATGTTTCAATTCAACAAAGTAAAATGTTTTGATTTGGGTCAATTTTATTTGATTCCCAATGCAAAAGGGAAAAATGTGGCAAAATTGAAATTTTCCTATGGAATTTCAATTTTTCAGATACAGCATTTTCAGTCAAAAATATTTTGATGGAAAATTCCCAATGAGTCCTATTCTCTGTACCATTCATTAATTTATGTACCTTTATCATGTCCTATTTTATTAATCTCACATAAACAGTCAGAATCTTTTCAATGTCTCCTTAATCAGAAGTATTCTCATGCCTCAAATCATTCTCTTCATGCAGTTCTGAACCCCCTACATTCCTGCTAAATCATTTTTGTGATAGAACACAGAATTCCAGTTGAAGGTATACTACTGATTTATGTAATGGCATGCTAATACAGTATTATTCTCCATCTCATTCCTCATTCATACTAACATTTTGTTTATTGTTTTGACTGCTGCTGCACATTATCTGGAGATCTTGACTGAGCTGTCCACATGGATGCTCAGGTCTTTTTCGAGAGTAATTTGCTGGGATCCTTTTTAGGGCGGTCACTGCACAAGATCTGGCATGGAGATAAGCCAGGATGGTAAATTCTGTGTACTAAAGGAGCTAGTTATGGAAGTGGCAGCTAAACAAAGCAAGCTCTTGGAAATGTTCTGGAATAGGCCTTATCTGAGGGATAACTGGGTGTTCTACTCTCAGGCCTCGAATCATAACAAAACTATTGGTTTCTTTCTAAAAGTACTACAGCATCAACAAGCGGCATAAATTCTTCAGAGACAGGATGGCATTGGAATGCAAATCCATGTTGGCATAATGGTGTCAAACATACCAAATAAAATACATTCTGTCACTGTATAATCCCTAAATCATAAAGATTTATTCATATTTTGCAGGGAGTGAGCTCTAATTAGAACTATTTGTGTGTTAATTGATGCATAGAAGTAAAGAAAACAGCTTTCCTAAGACTCCATGATAATCATGGACATCTCAAGCAAAGAAAAAGTCCCTAAAATTAAGGACTTAATGTGCAATGAGTAAAGTACTTTAGTGTTACAAAAACTGAATGGAATAAACAAAGGGCACCTGGTTAATGTATAGAACACAAAACTATTAGTTTTGGATAGTGGGATCATTCTGCTTTGTTGCTTTTAGGGCCAAGTCCTAGTCCCACAGAAGTCAAGGGGAGCTTTGCAAATATTTGTAGAAAGGTGAATGAGAGGGAACACAGGTGATTGGAACAACTCATAAGTCAGAATTCACAAACATGTTTTTCCATAATTTTTCGGTCCATCAGCCTTGCTCAATGGGCTGTTGGGAAGTTCTCATATGGCAGTTCTTACATTCCTAAGTAAAATACGGAAAGCAATTTTATGAGAGTGACATCCTAAGGCAGGAAACTAAATTATAGTGTATCCCTGCTTTCCAGTGACATATGCTGATAATGAGGATTGCTACAGATCGTTATTTACTCCAGCACTGCTCTTTCCTGAAAGTCTCACAAAATACATATTTTATAATAAATACTCTTTTTGCTAGGGCAGATTGTGAATAGCAAATTATCCTGCTACCCACTGAATAGCTGGCAGCCATATTTTTCTCCTACTCAGAATTGGCAAACTTTGCACATCTATGCATTTCAGGCCTGGTTCTAATTAGAGTGGCTTTACACCTATGAAAAATCCATAGACTTCAGTGAAATTACTCCTGTCTCACATCTGAGTCAAAGATAGTAGAATCAGGAACTTCACATAATTGTTTACAGTTCTGACTCAGGTATATGGGGAACAAATATTTAATACTGGGGTCTTCAATCTAGCAGAGAAAGATATAACATGATGCAAAGGATGGAAGTTGAAGCTAAACAAATTCAGGGTGGAAATAAAGTGTAAATATTTTTACAGTGAGTTTAATTAACCACTGAAACAATTTACTAGGGATTGTGGTTCATTATCCATCAATGGCACTTTTTATATCATGATTGGATGTTTTTTTCTAAAAGATACGTTCTAGGAATTATTTTGGAGAAGTTCTATGGCCTTTGTTGTACATGAGGTCAGAGTAGATGATGACAATGATCCCTCCTGGCCTTTGAATCTATGAATCCATATTGGAAAGGAAGAGTGCTTCGGGGTTATGGTTAGCTGTAGATTCAGGTTCAATTCCCTGCTCTACCACATGGTTCTTATGTGATCATGGGCAAATCACTTAGTTTTAATCTGTGTCTGAGATCCCCATCTGTACAATGAAGAAAATAGCACTTCCCTACCTCACAGGTGTGTTGTGAGGATAAAAAACATTAGCAGTTGG
The DNA here is from genome assembly GCF_009764565.3 of Dermochelys coriacea. Taxonomy (NCBI): domain Eukaryota; kingdom Metazoa; phylum Chordata; order Testudines; family Dermochelyidae; genus Dermochelys; species Dermochelys coriacea. The sequence goes on along the minus strand of NC_050068.2, from coordinate 319,877,425 downwards.
TACTACAGTAATGGGGGTCACCTAAGATTTATAGGGCTAGACTGTGCCTTTAGGAACAGCCCTTGGAGGCATTGTGCCAGAGGTGCAGTTCCCTACCCCTTTTCCTGTCATTAGTAATTCATAGTCATCTGGTAGTAACGTATAAAAGCACAAATTATGACACTCTCTGTGGCTCAGTTGTGATGGCTGCATGGTGGGTGGGATGGAACCAGGGCTTTGTTCTGTTTGGAAAGAAGGTAATGAACTCAAAGTCTGGCTGGTTCACACAAAGGTATAAGGTGGTTCTTACGCCCTGCATAGTTGAATAGTCTAAATTACAGTCTAGCCCATAAGTATGACATAGCAGTGCAAATGTTTATGTCCCACTAAGTGACAAAATACACCATGTTTTCAAACTGTGATTTCATGAGATCATCAATAACAAGAAGGGATATAACAGCAATAAAATTCCCACTTCCTTATGAGAAGATGGAGACTTTTAACTCAACATAATGCTTCAGGAATGGTCTGCTTTTTACATCAATACATTAAAGTGTGCCTCTAAAAGCATCATATTAAATAACAATTACCTGCATTGATTATTATCATTTGTACAGCACCATGCTGTAGGTATGCAGGGTCTTTTACAGACACAAAAATGACTGATCCCTGCTCCAAGGTGCTTGTAATCCACCTGATAATTAATATTATATTTGTCTTATGTAGACTGCAAAACTCTATGAATAACCTACTTCTGCATATTTAATAACCTTGGAAAAATAGGAGAATCCAACATGATGAAAATATATTTAGAATCTATGGGAAGAGAAAATTGTTAGCTATGTGCTTTGCATCATATGTGAATCCAGTAAACACATGGTGCGAAGCATTGGCTCTCCTTTGTGCTGCATATAAAATTCAAAAATCTTGTCCTAGTTTTCAGGCCCCTCTATCCTATATTTATAACTCTGATTAGGCAGGTCCTCCACCCCTCCCAACTCTTTCCTTGCAAATATGGCACCAGCTTTGATACTGATTTACAGTTCTCTCATAACCAAGTCTGTGGTTTCTTCCACACTGATAAGGCCTCAGCTGGAGTATGGTGTCAAGTTCTGGGCACAACACTGTAGGAAAGATGTGGACAAATTGGAGAAAGTCCAGAGGAGAGCAACAAAAATTATTAAAGGTCTAGAAAACATGACCTATGAGGAAAGATTGAAAGAATTGGGTTTGTTTACTCTGGAAAGGAGAAGACTGAGAGGGGACATGATAACAGTTTTCAGATACAAAAAAGTTTGTTACAGGGAGAAGAGTGAAAGATTGAAAGATCTTAACCTCTGAAGATAGGATAAGACACAATGGGCTTAAATTGCAGTAAGGGTGGTTTAGGTTGGACATTAGGAAAAACTTCCTGTTAGCATAGTTAAGCATTGGAACGAATTGCCTAGGAGGTTGTAGAATCTGTGTCATTGGAGGTTTTTAAGCACAGGTTAGACAAACACCTGTCAGGAACTTTTAAGATTTTTAATTTTTTTCCAAACCCAAATCGAGTTGAAAAGTAAAATCTCAAACATTTTTGCAAACTGACAAACTGGAACACATTTCAGCTCAGGTCAATCAAAATGTTTGATTTCAACCTTTCCTCTTTTTTTCGGTGTAAATTAAGTTACATTACTTAATGAAACAAAAAATCTTTTTGAAATGTAAAACTGAAACTTTTTTAGAAAATGTTGAAATGAGATGTTTCAACAATTTCAAAACATTTTTTCAAGTTAGGAAATTCATCAAAACTGATCTCTTCCCAACACATGAACAATTTCAGTTTGATAAATTGGAATTTTTTGGTGAAATAATGTTTCATAAAAAATTCCTAAGTAGCTCTACTTTGAACAGCCTTCCAAAATCCACCTGTCATGCCTTCACCTTCATATCTCTGTGATCACTACTACAAGGTTACTTCTGCTGCACTGTCTACAAACAAGGACAGTGTCAATACTTCAAAATTAACAACAAACAAAATTGGTGAACCACTTAGATATTCACGTGACTAAATTGTTAGACTGTGCAATCATATCTCCATCTCCCTCTGTGTCTTCTTTCCTCCCTCTATTTCCATTCCTGATGTATATCATTTCTTCACTTATCTGCCAAGTTCCTCAATTAGACTGTAAACTCTTCGGATTGGGTCTTGTCTTTGTATGTAGTTCCCCTATCCACCTAGTTACATCCTTTAGCACCAATGTCCTTCCAGGTTTTGACGGACAGGCCTTGATTCTTCTGAATCCTGCTTCCAGCTCAGCAGGGCACAACTTCCTTATTTTCTTCCCATATGAATTTATTTGGTGGTGCCTCCACTACCTCGCTCCTTCCTGGCTGGGTCACCAGGGCAGTTTGGAAGGAAAATTCTAACCACAAGGCACCCCCAATTACTTGCCAGGTAGTTGGAGAATTCCAAGAAATAACATAAACACACACTATATATTCAACACCGTACTTATATTAAACAGAAAGTAAATATAACAGAGTAAAACACTACTTTCAGGGTCACTGGTGCCCACATTGATAACACCCATGAATTTCCTGAGTCACGTGACCTGATAGAGCAAAAATAAAATGCAGTGTCCCATTGATACACGTCGGATGCATCCGATGAAGTGAGCTGTAGCTCACGAAAGCTTATGCTCTAATAAATTTGTTAGTCTCTAAGGTGCCACAAGTACTCCTTTTCTTTTTGCCTATTTAAGTAGAAGATGGTTGTGATGCTCTGTGCCTGGAGGAAACATCCAGCACCCCCATATTCATCCTTTTAAAATGATTGTGTGGTATCCAATGCAAAGTTTGTCAAGTCGGGTGTCTTTGGAAGGCTCATGATCCACTGAACATTGTTGTTATAGTGATGAAATAGTAATTGTTGTTACAGTAAGTTATAGGTTATAATTTCATGTATATAGTTATGAGGCTGAAAATGAGTCTTCATGGCTTAAAATAAGCCCAGGCAAAAACTCTCCAAGAGCAGAGAGGCACTCCACACCTCATCAAGACATGTATGGGACAAACCCAGCCCAGCCTCACAGGAAAAAGGATGCTGGCCCAGGTAGCAACAAAAGGATCTGTTGAACTCTCAAGTGAGTCACCCTCCTTTGTTTGGTCAGTTTGGGACTGCAATGAGGTAATACTCACCTGACTCTGAAGGGGAGGGGGCAAAGCCAAGAGGGAAGAAAGAACATGATAAAAGAGAGAGACATTTGCCTTGCTCTTTCTCTCTCTTCCACCTCAATCTACAGACATCACCACCAAGTGACTGAAGTGCTGATTAAAGGGGAGAGCCTGGCTGAAGGGCAACAAGCCAGCATGTGGTGAGAAGCATCTAAGTTTTTAAGGGCATTGAAAGTTTTAAGATCAGCCTAGAATGCGTTTTGCTTTTATTTCATTTGACCAAATCCAGGTTTTTATGCTTTGACTTATAATAACTTAAAATCTATCTTTCATAGTTAATAAATGTATTTATTCTACCTGAAGCATGTCAGAGATTCCCCTTGGGATAACAAGCCTGGTACATATCAATTTCTTGTTAAATTGACAAACTCATAACTGGAGGTCATAACTGGACACTGCAAGATGGAGGTTCCTAGGTTGGGTCTGGGACCGGAAATATCAGCTAGTGTCATTTGGTGGCACAATCCAAAGAGCAGCTTACATGCCAGAGGCTGTGTGTGAACAGCCCAGGAGTGGGGGTTCTCACAGCAGAGCAGGGTGAGGCTGGCTCCCAGAGTCAGGGATTGGAGTGACCTAGCAGATCACTGGTCCAGATAACACCAGGGGAACATCACAATGGTGTACTCACAACTCCGTGAATGTCCTCAGAGTTCAGAGATGGATGTGGACTCCTAAGCAGTGGCAGTTATCAGGGATCCTTTTCATGCAGGAATCAGGCTGCTTCTGTTTCCCACATGGTAATTGGTTTACCTAGGGAGCTGGAGGGCTAGATCAGCCTGGCTAGGTCAGCCTGGTTGGGTGGGGAGTTTTCACAACAAAAGTCCATACACTGGGGAGTCCCCTTAAAGAAGGAAAGGACCAAGCTGGGGAGTCTTGCTTCCAGGTACCCAGAGGCCAATTCTCAGGGGGAAACGTGCACACAGGCCTGGTACTCACCAACTCATCACACAGCTCATCTCACTGCCCTTTTTGTGGTTGGCTCTAGACTACTCCAAAATGGCTTCTCTACTCTCACAGTGCTATGGAGGTGGGCATCTCCTTCCTATTAGTCAGGCTAGCTCTCATCCCCAGGCTTTCACTTGTTAATCTTTTGAGTCTTCCTCGCTCATTTCTCTCAGACACTGCTCTTCCCCTAAACAGATGTGCTAGTGGCCATCCAGGCCCATCTGCTATCATCTCATGAACCAACAGGGGTCCCTACTGCTCAAAAGTATCTCTCCTTCTTGGTTGCCTAGCAGGCTTTGAGTCTGCACATGGCCTCCCATCCTTCCAGGGACAGTGTGCTTCCTCCCTAAGTTATAAGCACAGAGACCTAGGCACTAAGGTAAACTCCTTGGGGTTTATATGTGTGTTTTCTACCAGGCACCTATATTCTTGTGGGTGTAGTAAAATAATCAAAAATGAAGAATTCATTATTTTGCATTGAATTCACATCTGCTCAACTGGATTCCATATATGTTGTAATTGCTTCCTTAAAAGTGTTTGGAAACAGTAAAATGTGATCTATTGTCACAACTAAAGTCCAAAGAAAATAAATTTTGGAAAATTTGGCGGAACCAGCCACAAGTGATAATTCCTCCAATTTGGATACACTTTAAGATCTGTATTCAGATGAAAATATATTTTTGGCAACATTAGATAATAAAAAATAAAATGAGGCCAAATCTAAGTTGACAAGCATGTTTTAACATTATTTGCCAATCTTTGCAAATTAAGGCCCTGGTAGAGGATGATGGGATTGCAACTGAGGACATAATTTGTCCTGCAGAATCTTTATTACTCTTAATGATGCATGAGACGGAAAGAATTCCACTTAACTCACAGGACATAGATGGAATTTGTGAGGCTGGTAGTTAGGAAATAAATCACATTTTCTTTGTAAGCCAGGCAAATTTGTAATGGGATCAGCAAGACACTATAAACACAGAACCCCACAGTGCCATTTTGTAGTCACTTCTCTGCATAACCACAATTTAATTTCTATGTTTCTGTTACTGTACCTCAATAAAGTGTTCTGAGATACAGTTTTGATGAAATGCACTACACAAAATTAAATTCTATTGCATTACAGTTGTGGGACTTGAACATGTGTATCAAGGAGAGAATATGCCTCTTGCAAGCACACTTTTAATATTTGCTATGTAGTGTAGTGATAATCTCATAGTACTTAGCCTTACAGATATTTTTTTATATTTCTTTGTAGCTCTTGGTTGTCATATGAACTCCTGAAGTCTTGTTTTATGGGCTGTACAGATTTTGAACTCATTAATCAACATCTAAAATTGTACATATGGCTAGAAATAAATAAGCGGCACAAGCACCCTTGTTTATCGTGAGAAATTGTAGAAGTCAGATTAGATAAACTCAAGCAACAGGATATATAGAGATATAACATATAAGGTATAACACTATGGAGGTCTCCACTAGTCATATTTCTACAATGAAATGATCCAATTTGACTGTTTGTGAAATTACATTAGCCACTGTACAGAGAACTTTACTGAGTTCAGTGGGACAGCTCTATGGTTTGAACTTAGGGCCACCTTTCTCTTTCCTGTGGGGAAAAACCCATGGGGGAGGAAATGGGCATCTGGAATGTCAAGTGCATAGTTGCAGAGTTTCTGTTGAATTCTCCTCTCATATGGTAGCTTGGAAGGAAATGCCCCTCCCTCCCCCAATAAACAAATAAATAAATCAAGATTTCTTCCATTCTTCATTAGGATGAAACTGAGACCTTTCTAGTTTTAGTGCAATATGAGAAAGACAGAAATCTCCCATCTGGGATGTGGGAGATTCATGTTCAAATCCATATTCTGACTACTTTGGAGCAGGAATTTGAACTTGAGTCTCTCACATCCCATGAGTGCCCTAATCACTGGCTGCCCAATTTCTCTGACCCATCAGTAATTATGCCTGGACTTGACAAAGCTTCTTGACTAAAGTTTTGTCTAAATAAATCCTTTCAAATGAAAAGTTTTGGTTTCTACAGCTTGGCATATTCTGATTTAGAAAAGGTAAATAAAAATCCTAACCATCTCTAGTCTTACAGGCCCTGTCTAGACTAAGAAACTAGGTCAAGCATGAACAGATAGCATGTTTTAAAAGTCTTAAATCCTGTTTACACTAGTTCTTAAAAATGTTTGCTAACATGTTTTTAAACACCACCTATTTTCCTAGTTCAGACATAACCTCAGATAAAGCAGAAGATGTAGCTGTCATGTGGAGACCTAGCATCCAGGGTGAAATTACATCCATCCCCACAGATCTCAGGACCACTGAGTGGAAAGCTAAGATTATCTGATGCTTCTTGTGATCCGCACGACACCCACATTGTTATTAGCTTTCACTACCATATCTCCTATGGCAAGAGGTGAAGACGTAGAATGGATGTTTAGGTGCAAGAAGTAGTTTAAGTTCTCACTTGTCTACCAGCCAGCTTGCCAAAGTAGCAGTGTTATTTGTTGATGGTAGAACCTAGATGCTTTCCAGATATTCAAGGAAGGATAGTCTATGACCTGAGAAACTCACAGTGTAAGAACAGAGAGACAAGTGCATTGAGGAAGGGCAACAGCAAATAGAAATTTGTATATACACTATATTTAGGGTATTCCATGAAACTCCACAATGACAGAGGACCCAAAACTTTATGAAGCCTTGGCTTCCAAAGGTTGCAGAGAGGCAGCAGCAGCATGCCACTAAACCTCTGTTCTAGCCCTCATCTCTCTATGTTAGGTCTGCTTTGCAGCTCTTAAGCTATGTATGCACTATGCAGTAGAGAGGACTTTAGGGCCCCTAATATTTGTTGGGAACAATCCTGAGAATGTGCATGAGCCTAGATATAAAATGAACTCATTGTTTGCCACACATGCAGAACTACACTGTTATAATAGATTGATGTTTGGAATTTCATCAGCACATGAGAAATATCAAGGTTTAATGAACAAGTCATGCAATGGTGTGCAGAGCCTCTGAATATTTATGAGAATATTATAATTTTTGTAAGAGACCAAGACAAGCATGACAAAAACCTGGGAAATGTTTCAAAATATTTTCAAGATAGACAATTAATGCTGAATACAAAACAATATGAGAGACACTGATTTTAAAATCTTAGGTGAATAAAATGGCCAAAGAATGTTTAAGAAATGTTATTGCATTCTGGTAGATTATTTTCTGGGATTTCTCTGGTGAAATATTCTGATATATAGATCATATATGAAAAACTATATTGTTAATAAAACATAACATAGTTTCAAACACTCAAAGGTCAAGAAATGCCACCATTAAGATTGAAGGTGCATCTTTAAACTCTGCCCCATAGGATCTATTGTACAGGCAGAGTGTCTCAAGATAATCTGAGGCCCTCTCTAATGCTCTTTTCAGGATCAAACACAGCCCCTAACCAAATTTTTTTTCCTTCTGGAGCACAGACTCAGTCTTACATAATCATGCACCATTCTTGTTCTGAGCTTTTGGATCGCCATTCACTTTTCTTGTGATCAGAGCTCTGGCTTGCTTTCCTCTGGATCCTAGATTACTCTTCCTGCTTCCTGCATGAAGCAGATAGGACTGATTGTAAAACAATCTCCACCTGCCTGGACCTCACACTTTTAACCTTTTCCTGCCTGGGAAAGGAGGAAATAGCATCTGTGGGGAAAGGCAGGAAGGGAGAGGTGGATAAGAAGGGAAAAAATTGGTTCCAGGTATTTTACCTTTCCAACTAAACCTTTATATTTGAATTATTTGAAAACCAAAGTCAATGGGAGACATTTGAGAAAGCATTTTCCCCCTATTATTCTTTGCCCTCATCTACTAACCATAGTGAATGCAGGGATATATTTTATGGCTGAAAGGTGGGTTATGGTTGGAATCATCATCACGGCACAGCTAGCCAACTGGAATGCAGCTTTGGAAGATTCGTGTCCCAGTCTAAAATACATGTTTGTGTGCTGTTTCTCAACTTATAAAATACAATATTGAGACCCTGGGACTCCATGGTGCCAACTGGCAGAGGGCACGAGAGAGCATAGGGTTTAACAGGGATCTTTTGCATTGATATTTGCATAATTATTCCCTGAATGCTGGCATGTGAGGTCTTTACTGAGAGGCAGTAGCCCACTGGTCATCATAGTCATTGTGAAATGTATGTAGGGATAATACTTAAGGAGTTATGGATCTGTACTGAAAATTATACTCTTATAGTCTTTGAGTTAAGGAAGGTCAACATACCAGAGAAATCATCCTTTCAGGCTGGAGGTAACTGACTGGCCATTTATGTGTTGCTTACTTCATGCTGTATGCTTATTTTCATGCTGAGCAAGCTGCGAATTGAGAGACTGTGAAATCTACAAGAGAGGAAATCTACAAGTTGAAACAAACAGCAGGGGATGTCATGTTTTTGAATAAAGATGAAGGATTGATCTGGGATATCTTGGAGTGCAAAAAGCACACTGGATCCTTCACCTAGGATGTAAGTTGAAGCATCCATGTCTCATGAAAGAAGGGTCATACCCATGAAGGAAGCCCTCAGTAGTTTCCAGGAAATGGACCGCTAAGAGTATGGTAGTGAGGTGCCTCACAATCCTGGGAACCCCTGGAAACATCACAAATATAATACGATTTCTTTAACAATGTTAGATTTGTAGTAGATTGCATTGCTGCATGCTACTCTCTGTGTGGTAGACACATGAGGTTCACAGAAGTGAAGAAGTATGTGAGAAGTACAGAGCAAACCATAATTACACAGCATATGACATATGAAATATAAGACAGACAGTGAAAATTTGCTTGCTTTTGTAACCTTTCTGCCAGGTGGAGTCAGTAGCAACAAGGGCCAGGTTCAATACCTAGTGGGTCCCCTGGACAATACAGAACAGAACTGGCTTGAGCCCCCACCGAATAATTTTGGGGAAAATTAAACACCATTCCTGGGCATCTCTAAGAGGAAATACTTCCCCTCTCACAAGTACTGAGTCTGTGTATAGGAAAGAAAACTTTTAATAAAAAGAGGAAAGGAACCTGGCTTTAATTTGGGAAAACAACACAACCATGATTTGAAAGCATATGATCAGGAGCAAAACACTCATCACAGAGTACATTGGGCCGTGTCCTTTGCTTTAGATTCTCACCTTGAGGTGTGAAAGTCCAACAAGTAAATGTTCCTTTAACATGCCATTCCCCTCTCCCTCTTCTGTACCCCACTCACGGTTACTGTCCTTGGTCAGTGAAGACCCAGCGTTCAGAGTTGCATTCACATGAGTTCATCTCCTATCCCACAGTGGAATGGGCATAAAGCAATGCCTCAGCTGCGGCTGCTGCCACCACAACTATCTCACAGTTACTGCTGTTTACTCTGCATTGCTGCCTGCTGCTGCGTCTTTCACTCTGCCCGCATTAGCCGCTGCACCATCACTTTCTCTGCTCCCACTTGCTTCTCTACTGCCATCTCTGCAATGCCATGTCTTGGGCCTGTCCTGTAGTAGGTGACTTCTGGGTGCTCTTCTGGCTCTGTCAATCTGTTTTTTCACTTAAGCAGGTGAGTATTGTAGTTGTAAGAATGCTTGATAGAGATCTTGTAGGTGTTTGTCTCTGTCTGAGGGGTTGGAGCAAATGCGGTTGTATCTTAGAGTTTGGCTGTAGACAATGGATCATGTGGTGTGTCCTGGATGGAAGCTGGAGGCATGTAGGTAAGTATAACAGTCAGTAGGTTTCCGGGATAGGGTGATGTTTATGTGACCATCACTTATTAGCACAGTAGTTTCCAGGAAATAGACTGCTTATGTGTATTGGTCTAGGCTGAGGTTGATGGTGGGATGGTGGGCCTACTACAGGACAGGCCCAACAAAGAAAATAACAGAAGGCCACTAGCTGTTACCTTCAGCCCCCAACTAAAACCTCTCCAGCGCATCATCAAAGATTGACAACCTATCCTGAAAAATGTTCCCTCACTCTCACAGATCTTGGGAAACAGACCAGTCCTCACTTACAGACAGCCCCCCAACCTGAAGCAAGTACTCTCCAGCAACCACACACAACACAACAAAAACATTAACCCAGGAACCTATCCTTGCAACAAAGCCCGATGCCACATATTTATTCAAATGACACCATCATAGGACCTAATCACATTAGCCACGCCATCAGGGGCTCATTCACCTGCACATCTACCAATGTGATATATGCCATCATGTGCCAGCAATGCCCCTCTGTGTACATTGGCCAAACCGGACAGTCTCTACGTAAAAGAATAAATGGACACAAATCTGACATCAGGAATCATAACATTCAAAAACAGGTAGGAGAACACTTCAACCTCTCTGGCCACTCAGTAAAAGATTTAAGAGTGGCAATTTTGCAATGGAAAGGCTTCAAGGACAGACTCCAACAAGAAGCTGCTGAGCTTGAATTAATATGCAAACTAGGTACCATTAACTTGGGTTTGAATAGAGACTGGGAGTGGCTGGGTCATTACACATATTGAATCTATTTCCCTAAGTTAAGTATCCTCACACTTTCTTGTCAATTGTCTAAATGGGCCATCTTGATTATCATTACAAAAGTGTTTTTTCTCCTGCTGATAATAGCTCATTTTAACTAATTAGCCTCTCACAGTTTGTATGGCAACTTCCAACTTATCTATCTATCTATCTATCTATCTATCTATCTATCTATCTATCTATCTATCTCTTCTTACTATATGTTCCATTCTATGCCTCCAATAAAGTGGGCTGTAGCCCCAGAAAGCTTACGCTTTAACAAAACAAAAGAGTCTCAGTTGAGTCTGATCAGCTCTGTTTTTAAACAGTGGAGAGGGGGAGAATCAAATGGTGTCTAGGACTCTTTAGGCAGAGTCCACACCCCCAGGTACAAACCCCTTTCCTCTACTCCTCTCTTTTCACTGGGATTTGGCAACCCTACCCCCTGCTTAGCGAGTGCAATTCACCGGAGGGTAGCACCTGCAATCAGGGCATGCAAAGCACAGTTCTGCTGCCCTTTACTCATACAATAAGGATAACAACATTGCCTTACCTCTGCATTCAGTACTAGAGTGATTTGTAACCCAACACCAGCCAAAATTAATCACTTTGGCAAAGCAGCTTTGTCTGCTGAAACCTAGGCAGACTAGGTATGTTCATGCAAATATGGTCTGGTATTGAGGTCTTTTCCCCCACAGCTCATCAGGGGTGTCAGGGGAGAAGTCATTCAAACCCTCCTTACACTTCTATAGTTCATTAATGGCCCCAGCTCTTTCATTGCTCCTAATAAAGACTGTGCTGTGGATACATGTGCAGCTAAATCAGGTTTGCAGGAAATTGCCTTTCCCCCCAAACTGCCCCAATGGCTAGAAATACACACATAGCTGTTAGCTTATCCCCTAACTAGGACTGAAGGAAGGCTCCACCAGATATGTAAGCAGAGGTAAATTAACTGTCTCATGGCCTTTATTGCATCAAGATAGACTGTGCTGCTGGTTGAAATGAATATATATAGTATATGTGTCCTGGAAAAATTATTAAAATACCTTACAGAAGAGTCTTACATGAAAATCCTGTCACTAACAGTTTACTTGACACTTATGCTAATAAAATTAGTGTACATATAAAAGAATGGCAAATACAGTAAAAGATGTTTAACTGTGTAACCACAACTAAGGCTACGATTATGTCACAGAGGTCATGGAAGTCACAGAATCCTTGACTTCCAGAGACCTCCATGACATTTTCTGCCCTGGGGATGGAGCTATCAGCTAACAGGTCATGCAGTTCTCAGTCACTGCTGGTGGCGGGCCTCAGCAGTTCCTAGCCCAAGGACAGCAAGATTCCTGAAGGCAGTTGCTGAAGGTGGTGGGGGATCTTCCCCACAGCTCCAGCCGCCGCAGACAGTCAGGGGACCCCGGAACTCCCACTCCCTGCAGGCAGTGGGGACCCCTCTGCAGCTGCAAGCCACTGGAGGGGGGCGAGGGGACCCCAGAGCCCCCAGTTGCTGTGGGCGCTGGGCCCTCCTCCCTTCCCATTTTGTCAGGGATATTTTTAGTAAAAATCACAGACAGAGCATTGGTTTCCATGATTTTTTGTTTATTGCCCGTGATTTTTACTAAAAATATCCATAGCAAAATCTGAGCCTTAACCATAATATTCTCTTAACACAGGTTTTTGTATGGAATAAGGAAGTATTCAGAGGAAGCAGTTTTCAACCATGTAGATGTATTTGCAATGGAAACCAACTTGCTGTCATGGCCAGGTTGTAGGCTGCCAACAACAAAGTTTATGGTCACAAAATAGGAGTGGCTAGGTCAGGATACCAGGAAGTCAGGAGGAGGAGACAAACTGGAGATAAGAACCATGAGTTGGAAACCACAGTCAGGCTGGTTCAAGATACCAGGGGGTGAGAGGCAGGAGACAAACTGGAGGGCAGGAACCACAAGTCAAGTGTCAGGAGTAACGCTGGATCAGAATGCCAGGAAATGAAGCTGAGGGAGCAGGTAGCCGAGAAGGAGTGGGTAGCGGGGAGCACAAGACACTCAGTCTGGAGCAGGATGGAGCCCAGTTGTTCAGACGCCTTCCTCTTCTTGCTGCTGGCTTCAGTAGGGCCAGTAGGCCAGTCAGCCACTCTGGGATTCCACCAAACTCAGGAGTGGAGCCTCATGATGGGGCTGGGCTTTATGAGTCTCAGGTAAGTTAGTGCCAGCAGGTTGCCAGGTGGAGCACCGCTATGCCTATGAATGTGGCGGGCCCAGGTTTGAGACTGGTAGGTCATGAGATCACCCTCTCCTAGGTGTACCCTCTGGACACCATGGGTCTGGATTTCTTGGGATGGCTCCCAAACCAGAGTGGGAATGTGAACATTTTCATCTGGCTCCCAAGTGTGTTACTCTGGGTTGTAACCTTCCCAGTCAATCAGGTGCCATGATTTGCCCTACTTGATCTTAGAGTTGAGGACTTTACAATGCATTATGCATGATGGGGGGTGGGATAGCTCAGTGGTTTGAGAATTGGCCTGCTAAACCCAGGGTTGTGAGTTCAATCCTTGAGGGGGCCATTTAGGAATCTGGGGCAAAAATTGGGGATTGGTCTTGCTTTGAGCAGGGGGTTGGACTAGATGATCTCCTGAGGTCCCTTCCAACCCTGATATTCTATTCTATGATCCTGTACCTATGTTCTCAGTGTATGGTTTTAGAAATGAGACATGGAATACGGGGTGAACACTAAGGGACTGAGGGAGATGTACCTCAAAGGTGACTGGGTTGACTTGTTGCTGAATCTGGTATGGGCCAAGAAACAGAGGGTCTGTCTGTGTGGACATGTTCTGTTGAAAGCCAAAACTCTTGTCGTATGGAGTAAGAGGGGCTATGTGTCTATGTTTGTTTACCTGCCTTTTGTAGTCCTCCTTTGTCTATTCAAGCTGTCTCTTCAACTCTTCTTGGGTGTGATGGTTGTGTTGTTCTAGGTCTGAGGCAGATGGGTTGGGGAAGGATGTGAGTAGTTGCAGGACTGTGGATGAAGATAGGCCTTTGGACTCTGGATGAGTAATACACATTATTGTACAACAACTCTGCATAGGATAATAGTAATAAAACAAAAGCTAGGCATTCCAAACAAAAATCATCCATAAGAGCAACATTTTCAGTTTTCTTTCCTGACCAAACATCATGCCAAGATATTGCTGTCTTTCCTCCATTGTAGCAACCACAAGCAAAAAACCTTTACAACCTTTTTTTAAACACACAGGAATAGAAGGAAACACAGTTAAAGTATTTAAAACCAAAAGAATTAAACAAGCATTTTATTTTAACAATTTCTCTTTTCTCTTTTACTTTAGATGACATAAACTGCCCTTAAGGGAAGGAGAAATTTAGTTTAGATGGCTGTTGAAGTATGAGGGTGCTTCCTTTAAGAAAAAACAAGACAAAACACACACAAAAAAGAATGAGAAATGTCTCACCTGATAATTTTCTGTTAGCAGCTTCTCTCTGAATTCATTACTAATGGCTTAATGCTCCCCAGCTGTGGAATTTGAAGGTGGTCTAGTGTTGTGGTTGTGGGTTCCAAGACCAAACTCTGTCCTTCAGCTCAGGACATCAGAAGAGTTATTCCACAAATGTGGAAACTTTCTGGCAACCAATTATGAGCATTAAGCAAAAATTGATATAATGTATTAAATGCACCTTAAGACGATATATGTCTCCCTTTAGAGAAAAAATCAATATATATTCTGGTCATTTACTGAACTACCAGGGTGGATTGAATTTGGGAGAAGCTGAAAACCTAAAGAAAATTATCAGGAAAGAAATTTCTCATTTTGTTACACAGCTTCTCTCCTCATTCATTACTAATGGGAAGTAGTGAACAGTGAATCCCTGAAGTAGGGAGGTAAAGGCTAAGCAGAGTTTAATTGTTATAGCAGAATAACAGGAAGGAATGGAAGTTCCCCCTATATAAAGCAAGAGCTTTATAAACTAAGGAGTTATGTGGGAACCAACCCAATAGGACCTTCCTATCAAAGGATACATCTACAGAGGAATGGAAATGTACTTTGCAAAACATCCTCAGATAAAGCTCATACATTTTGCCCCAGTGCGACTAAGGTCTCCCCAGTCCAGTGATGTTTTCTTTGTCTTTCAAGTGTTGTCAATGTTGTGAGTAGAGATGAAGGGAGAGAGATGATTTGTGTCCTCTGTTCTTCTTTCTTCTTCCAGCTGAGGTTCAGACAGAGGGTCCATTTTCATTAGAATTTCCTACTGTTCCATTGCCAAGATGTAAATTTCTCACTCAGACTCTTCTTCCTGCCAAAGAATGGCTGTTTAACCAGGTGATAGTCCACTTGATTTTGTTGACACCTGGCTGAGGTGTCAGTTTGCCTTTTGTCTCTAAAGAACTGGTTTGTTCCCACTTTTCTAAACTTGGAGCATGTCTCAGTAAGTCATACAGGAGAATCTTATAACTGTACACAGTGTTGCCACACATATTTTACCAGGACAATAATGATCAGCACACTATGAGTTTTCAAATGATACCTCACAAGGCATGATGTGCACAAAATGTATCATTGTCTTGTAAAAAGGGTGAATATAAGGGTACAAACTGTCACACATGGTTCTATGTCCTCACAATGAATTTCTTCAGGAGCATTTTAAAAAAACCCACTCAGGGAATGAGGCTGATAGATGGTACCAGCAATCTTAGCCATTGAAGATAATTGGCTACTGATGACCCCCTCGCTCCAAGAAATGATTGATGTTAGAGAGCTTATTTCTTCACTCTCCCACTTCCCTGGTCCTTCTCGCATGAACAGAGAGCAACAATACCCAAAGTCCGGAGGTGCAAACAATTCAATGTTTATTGGGGTGAACTTCCAGCAAGCTTAAATCCAAGTTCCTTTTTCCTTATTTTCGAATCCCAATTTATTCCTGTTTGCCCCTAATTTATATAGTAATATTCTTAGCTATACCTTAACCAATCATTCTACTGAAATTTACCTAACCAATCCTAACATATTGTAACATGATTAGCTAACCAATTATATCCCACCACCTTAATTAGTTTATACCCAGCAAAATTAATTATATAGCAGACAGAAATAATCACAGAACCAGACAGAGATCATGCAAATAAACAATAGCAAAGCGGGAACTATCATGACAAAACAAAACAGAAGTGAGGATATCACAAGTACATCTATAAAGATATAAAAGTTTCCCAGCTGTGTCTATTGATAAGTGAGTTCTTACCAGACAGAAAACTATCAACCTAAATTTCCTTTTATATCTTCTAGGCTCTTCCCTTTCTCTGGAGGTGCTAGATTGGATCACCTTTCTATTTAATAGTTTGGAATGTGAGGATGTGACTGTTCGCTTCCCAGCTTATGGCTGCCTCTGTTGCTTAGCCAAAGGCATTGGCCTAAGAACAGGGCCTCAGACTGTCACAGTGAGAGAAGGCCCTAAAACAGATTCTTTCTTGTATACCTCTATTACTAGCTAAATGATAAACATACACCTACATTCTTAAAGTATAGGCCTTTACAGGCAGGCGTGAATATCTATATCCTAACAATTGATGTCATGAAGTTTTGGATCATTGCAAACTTTTAAAATTATGGTAAAATTTCAGCCAAAGCCAGGTCTCTTTTTACCTCTGGGTGAGCAATTTTATGCATTAGCATCAAAAGCTTTTCTTGATTTTGAAGAACTGGGGGTTGTGAATCCTTTCCAACAGCTGTCCAGTTATGAATGGGTCTGTTTCTCTATACAGGATAGTGACTGGTATGATGTCTGTGCATGGGTAATGTGAGATCAGGCCTTTCGGTGATTCCTAGCATTCTAGGTGCAGAGGGTGAATCAGAAGGAAGAGTCTTGTACAGGAATTATGAGCTCTCGTACCCAAATGCTCTTTTTGTCTTTGTCATACTCGAGATTCTTCCCTCTGCCAGGCTAATAGTCTGTTCTTGCATCCCCTTGAAGTTGGCAGCAACCAACGGAATGCTAAGCTGGCTTTGACACTGAGGGTTGAGATCTGCAATCTCAGCTACTAATTTATCAAATGTTTCCCCAATAGCTCATGAAGTGTAAGTTTGTATGCACAAGAAATCTGATTAGGATGTGTGATGGCTATTTATGTGTGTAACATGGTTTCCTTACAGCCATCAAGTCAGACTCTATTGTTAGTCACAAATGGCATCAAGGCCTTGACCAAACATAACGAGAGATGTCTTGCTATAAGCAGGGACGATGAGCCACTTCTCTGCCAGGAACTAGGTTCTCTTACTAACTATATGAAAAACCTTTGATCTGAATGTCTATATTATGAGATGTAAGAAATTGCTGTGCAATGCATCTCACTCTTATGATCTCTGGTGTCCTTTGGAAGAAAATCCCTGTCTAGAATCATAGAATATCAGGGTTGGAAGGGACCTCAGGAGGTCATCTAGTCCAACCCCCTGCTCAAAGCAGGACCAATCCCCAACTAAATCATCCCAGCCAGGGCTTTGTCAAGCCTGACCTTGAAAACCTCTAAGGAGGGAGATTCCACCTCCTCCCTGGGAACCCATTCAAGTGCTTCACCACCCTCCTAGTGAAAAAGTTTTTCCTAACATCCAACCTAAACTTCCCCCACTGCAACTTGAGACCATTACTCCTCGTTCTGTCATCTGCTACCACTGAGAACAGTCTAGATCCATCCTCTTTGGAACCCCACTTCAGGTAGTTGAAAGCAGCTATCAAATCTCCCCTCATTCTTTCCTTCTGCAGACTAAACAATCCCAGTTCCCTCAGCCTCTCCTCATAAGTCATGTGCTCCAGCCCCCTAATAATTTTTGTTGCCCTCCACTGGACTCTTTACAATTTTTCCACATCCTTTTTGTAGTGTGGGGCCCAAAACTGGACACAGTTCTCCAGATGAGGCCTCACCAATGTCGAATAGAGGGGAATGATATAGAATAGAGAGGAATGAGCCATATCTTTCACTGGTGGAGCTACTGCTGCACCAACCTTAGGCTTTCAAAATTTTACATATAAATATTTAAAATTGTCAAATAGAGGAGAATGAACCATATCGTTCACTGGTGGAGCTACTGCTGCACCAACCTTAGGCTTCCAAAATTTTAAATATAAATATTTCAGTTTAATATTTGATTTAATCAGACGTGCTTATTTGGATCTTACAATGCCCTCAAAGGAGGCATTATTGAGAAACCATCTATCTAACAATGCTTGAAAGGAAAGAGATTGTATTAATGTTAATGAGTTTCTCGCAAGCCACTAACTGACATCCTTTCTTGGAAAAATCTGCTAGGTATTTGGGTCTTTTTTGCTTCTTTGTTTTGTTTTTGATGCATCTATGTTACAAACTGTTAATTTGCATCAGAAGGGTCCACATGCACACTCAGGCTAATGCAGGATAGATTCATCCCCTGGTTTGCCGTGAACTAAATGTTAGTGTAGACAAGCCCTAAGGCTTTAATGTGGCCTGTGAATTGGAGAGGGGTAGACAGCGAGAGACACTTTCCCACCTCTCAGAGTCTCAGGCACTTTCCCTGGCAAAATAATGGTTTATGGCTGATGATCAGATGGTACAATTCCCATTCAGTAGCTGTCTCAAATATGATCCACTTTCTCTGGCAGATTGAGATCCTTGGGCTGAAAACCAGACAGGCACAATTTCCAATTACACTGAAGCCAGAAGCAGGGCTCCACAGAGGAACGGGCTTCTCTGTAGGCTCAGACATGCTATGGCATGTGTGAGGGGGACAATGAGTACTGCAGGAGTTTCTGTGTAGTAGAAAACCTCAGAAAATGCTCTTCAGGGAGAGAAGGCAAAGGAAAAGGGGTTTAACCCTCTATTTTCACCCTACTTGTTCATTAACAATACTGTTCACTGCCTTGCGAAGGACACACTTGCTTTTGCCTTTTTGAGTCCTGGAGTCTCAGGTTTGCAGCACTTTTCACTGAGTATTATGAGAATGCCCTAATGCACAGTGGGAAGAAGGGGAGCTATGTGGGGATCTGCTTCTTTTCCCAGAGAGCAGAGGATCAGCTTCAGTATCAGAGAATCCTTTCAAGATTTTGTCTTCCTCTATTCCAGGTCTGTTGTGGGATTTATCCATTGAGCTGATGAATAGCTTCCTCTTTGTCCTTACTCTCTCCCCGGAAGCACAGAAGCTCTTGATCATTTTTTCCTGCACTGGATTCATAGTTCCTCAGGGAAGGGTGGTCATTGAACATGCTAGTCCAACTCTGAGCCCTATTCCCTGGCAGTGCAAATGTCGGCTGTCTGAGAATAGGCAAGGCATAATTCTCTCTGTGTAGAGTCTGTAAGTTGGTGTTACACAGGGAACATTGCTTTAGATTTAAATCAGGTGTTGGCAGGACAGCTCTGCCATGACTGAGTGGGGGAGAAAAGTCCAGGAGGGAGGCGCTGGAGTGGCAAATCGATGTGATGGAAACCACCATGCTGCTGTTTACTCAGTTGGGGGTTGTGGGGGGAGGGGGCAGGAGGAAGAATATTATTAGTAACACCTGCATGAAAATGAATACAAATTATACTTTTAAAACAAACTAGTTGGGAGAAACTGAACTGCCAATTTGTTCCACTGCTGAAGGCAGAAATTTGGTGGCCTGAGGTGAAGGGTGGAGCTTAGTCCTGGGATCTCCAGCAACATTGGATGACCCCCCAATTCTACAACTGGGCATCATTAACCCATTAATAATGAATTTGGAGAGAAGCTGTGCAACACAGAAAAGATAGCAAAAGACAGAGAATGCGATTTTGGTCTCAGATGCTCACTCTCACATACAACCTTGCTGCTGGAAAAACCCAGGCACAGCACACTGTCTTATCTGCCACTCAGTGACCTGGAAACTTGTACCATCATTGGATTGTTTAAGACATTGCTTTTAGATAGCCCTTCGGATCATGGGCTCACAGCAATATTGCAAAAGGTGGAGTTGTCTAGGCTGGCTAAGTCAGATTCTTATTGGACAGAAGGTAAAAAGAAAAAGATAAGAAAGAGGAGAAATAAGGTGGGAAAGGAAATGATACCTTAAGGAGAGATGATAATGGTGAAAACCTCAGATTCACAGCCCAGGTGCTGTTCAGGGTTTAGCCAAACTGCGTGGAGATGGTGATGTCATCTGGTTCCCTCTCTTTGGCCCAGTCTGATCACAACTGCAGCTAGCCACAACATGGGATTTCCAGATCATAGGGAACATCATTTTTCAAAATTTGTGTTTGTCCTGAATCAGAATTAATCCAAATTATTTTAAAATTTCCTCAAAACCAGAAATCCAGAAAAAAAATTGTTTCAAAAATACCCACACATGGTGTTTTCTAAACAAAATCTGCTCCCTGTGACTCTGATGGCTGCTGAATATCATTTCATTCAGTAGTTGCCAGAATTTGCAGGTTCTGTGGATCTGAGGCAGTCCTGTCATGTGGGACTCAGGACTTCCAATCCAGCTGGAGAAGCCCTGGGATCCCTAGCACAGTGCAGTTACACAGCTGGCCTGCCTGGAGTTGCAGTCAATGGGAGCCCTTCCAGGAAGGCCAGGCTCCTGGCTCCAGAGCAGTGAGCTTAGAAGCCCTGAGAACTATGACACAAGCTGTGTTTCTTGGGGCTTCCAGGCTCCCTTTTGTGGGGCCAAGGTTAGAGCTAGGGATCCCGTGGCTTTTAGTCTCCCAGCTCCATGGCTGGTAGATGAGAAGTCCTGGCATGACTACCTACCCTGGAATCACAGACCCTGGAAGACCAGGCTCCCTAGCAGTCCAGAAAACTGGCAGGTTTCCCATGTAAACCTACCTTCAATTTGCCAAATACAAATACGAAACATTTCAGGTTTGCCACAGTGGCATTTTCCTGTAAAACAGAGTTTTGTTGGAAAATTTTCAACCAGTTCTACTCAGGACATCTTTCAGGATCAAGACACTAGAGGGCCAATGGTCTGATGGCAGATCCTGGTATCCCAATAGATGGTGGGAGTCACAGTGGTAAAGCTCAGTCCTTCCACTCACTCAACTTGCTGAACTTCCCCAATTAAGGAATGTCCAGAAAAGGGTTGAAGCCTCATTCCATTTGAAATTAACCAATCAAAACATATTTTTTTATTATTTGAACTCTAAACACTTCCTCCCACTTATAGAATTTCTTAACTTGTTGCTAAACTAACCTATTCTTACCACGAGCCATGAAAGAACCCTTATAATCATTCAATTCAGTTATAAAAATTTATACAATATGCAACTTTTGCTTAATTTTTTGAACAATTTTATACAGTAGGATGAATTGGTCTTTTGCTCCTTTTACTCAATTTGGACAATTTAGGCTACAGGACACTGGATAACATACCTTCAGCTCCTATTGCAGGCAGTGGGAACAGAGGCGCTTTTCTCTGCTCAGGATTGGTCAACCTTTTGCAGGACTGAGTCTATCAGAAGATGTTTAAATAATCCTGTGAACTATCAAGAAGTACTGTGCACTTTGCAAGATTGGGCCTACTCAATTTTAGTAATGAGAGTGTACTTGCTGTAGACCACAACCGTTTAATTATATTTGCATAAAATGCAGTTCAAACCTGTAAATATTAAAACATTTAAATAAACTAACTCATTGACCTAAATCATAAGATTCATAACCACCTCTTTACTGCTGTCTTGTGTGTAGAGTGAAGGAGAGTGTTGAAGCTGGTTCAGAAGTGAAAGTAGATGCTTTTAGAGTGGAGATCATAATCTCCTTTGGTTAGCAGTCTGATAGGTTGGGCAGTGTTTTGTTTGGGACTTGATCCTACGGACAAACTCTGAGCATGCCTTACAACAGGCAAGATAGGTAGAGGAATGCCCAATTTGAGGATCCTGCTGGGGTTTAGGTGTGAGTTAGGTACTGAGTGTCAGGACTGAGGCAGCTGTGCATGTGCCCACCAGCTGAATGGTGCTATTGTGGATAGAATTAAACTTTTTGTTATGGGTTGGGCACAACTACCACCTTTCCTTCAGGACTGAAATGAAAGCAGCCTCCAAACTCAAAACACAGGGTTCATGTCTCCACTCAAATCAAAGACAAATACAAGGATCACAGAAATTTGAACAACATGGGTGGCTGGTTTTGCAGGGCATTGTCTAACCAAAGAGTGTGTGTGTGTGTGTGTGTGTGTGTGTGCACTGTGTAAGAGAAAAGCAGGACACAGGATACAGAGAAAGACACACGTGGACAAGCACAGTGTGTAATCCCGAGAGAAGTCTAAGGAGGGGGCTAGGGCTGGTTAAAGGGTTTTGGGGCTGCAAGCAAAGATACTATTTTCTGTGTTCAGGGAAACAAGACTTTGTGTGTTCTCTATAAATAATAAATAAACAGGATTGCAGCAAAGACATATCTTATTCTACATTTTTCCTTCTAACTGAAACAACTTGTAACACTCTGAATTTGGATAAGTGTGCCTGTCAAAAGGGGTAACTGGTGGCTGGGGACTTTACCAATGGAAACATAGGCACCTGGAGACTTCAGGTGTTTACAGGGTTAGGCGGCAGTTGAGCAGGGGTTTTAAGAATCTAAATTTTGGATGTTGGGATCTAAATCCCTTTTGTGTACTTAGCCACAAGCCTCTTTCTGCATACATCTGTGATTACTGTTTTGTTGGTGCAGTTTTGCATAATGACATGAGTGAGATGTATGGTGGGTTTGTAGGATGTTGGACTATCTCTTGGGGATGGAAATGATGTCCCTGTTGGGGAGCATAGCATGTGACTAACAGCATTCTGTGTGATTCTCAAGTGGTGTGGAATGTTGGATATTTGTGCTATGATTTTGACATGTGTTTAACTTTAAAGATTTGGGTGAGTGGTCTAGGCCATAAAACAACACGAATTGTCTATAAATAAAGATTTTGTCTGCTGGAACATGTACACAGATGGAGTCACAAAGTCATAGATTTACTTCTTTGTATCTAGAAATAAAGTATTACTTTTCATTATTTAATTGAAAGCTTCTTATTAAATTAAATTAATTGGCTAATTAATTCATTTCATTTCATGGAATAGATTTGCAGGGAATATAATATTCAAAATGCCTTCCTTGGATACAACTCTACACACGAAAACTGTGATGAAGGTTTTGTTTTTAAAGCTGAGGCAGACTAGGCTTATTTTTATGTAAGATAATTATCACCAGAGCAATAAAAATAAGTTTCAGTCAAAAAGGCATAACTCATCAACTTCCTCATGCTTACCTATAAAAGCAATAGTCACCACTACCCAAATCTAATTCTCATTGCTCTCTGTACAGTATATTGGATTTCCTAGGATTTTCTTTTAGCCTTTAAGTACAGATTTGCTACAAAGATTTGATGTGATTTGAAGTCAGAACAGTTGGCTTTATATTTTAGACATTACAATTCCTTACATGGAAAAGACAGGTGACTGGTGGAACATGTTTGATGTCTTAGAAATACTGTAACTGACAGACAGTAATAATGTTTCAGTTCATTTCACCTCTTATTTGATTTTGATGATGGTGGTATGGACAAAAGTAATCCAATATTCGATATCTCATAAGATAAGGAAAAACACATTCACTTCTGTTGGTATTTTTAGGGTACAGCTTAAGTACTAGTAGTACTAGGTACCGAGTAAAATATCTATAAGTCATCCTATAATGGATTGTTATGGAGCAAGTAGTCACTAAACAAAATTAGCCCTCTCAAATAAAGAAGTTAGCTTTCCCCCACCTTCGTCTGAAATCTTTATCCTGGTTCCAGAGATTAGTAATGTTTTACAGAATCATTTTTAACAGCTAATTTCTCTTTGCACTTATACATAAAAATGCACAATAGGCTCATAAAAGACAATTTGCCCAGCTGTGGCGGTATCTAATTTAATGAGAGATTTATCAATTGAAGGATTTCTAAAAGCAGCATCGACTGACCTACCTCAGCAAAGGAATTTTTACTTTCCTTTAGTGTGCAATCTTCAAGGTACAGACCACCAACAGAACAGGGGCCTGCTTTACTTCTTAAATCCAGAGACATTGCTTATTCCCAAAGAATAATAAACTGGGAGGTGAGTCAAACACCAATTGGGACAGAGAAATGAAAGAGCTAGAGAGATTAAAATATGTGCCAAACCCAATATAATGAGATGAGATTTTGGTAAGCTGCTAGCTAGCTGGCATTGGTGGAGTCTGGAACAGTAGAGACACCCTCTGGGGGTGGAGTTCAGGAGGTGGTGTTGGGTCCAGGTGATTGCTTACAGTCCAATGGTCATGGTAAGTGTCAGAGAGATAATATAGTTTGCTTCTTAAGTGGGGCAGCCATTGTTGGCTCATATTTCAGCCACACCTTTTGCCCCTTTAACCTTGTTGCTGGATATCTGCTGATGCTGAGGTCTAGGTTGATCGCCAGTTTTGGGGTCTGGAAGGGATTTTCCCCAAGTGACAAAATTGGCAAACAGCCGTATGTTGTTTTTTTTTAATCTTCCACTTGGCATCCAGGTTTGATTTGATGAAATTAAATTACAATTGTCACTTTGGTAGGCAGGCACCAGTGCAGATAATGGAACCAATAGATGGCTCTACAACCTAGTGCACTGCTTAGGTATTGGTCCAGGCCCTCACATGGCATGGTGAGGAGATATGCCTCTGTGTTTGGAGCAACTTGTGTCTCCTGTCTGTAGGAGGAGGAGGGGAGCAGGTTGGGTTCTCATCAAGCTTCCTTGGCAGGCTGGAGGATATAGAAGGGATGTGCCTTTCACACTCATCCTCAGGTTTATAGTACATCAGGGGTCACTGGTACCAGTTGAGATCTGCACTAGAACAATCCCGCCGTATAGTTCTGGGTTCCCCTAGTTGGCGTTCGTTGTCAATAAAGTGTGATGTCCAGATTTAACCACATTGTGATATCTATGTCTCATTCTTTCTGTGTCCATGTCAATACAAACTATGCAGAGGGGGAAATAATCCAACACAAAGATAATCACTTGGAAACAATGGACCAGATTTTCCACTCACACCTGTGTAAATCAGAAGTAACTCCAATGGAGTCAGCAGAATTACACTGGTGTAAAACTGATACAAATGAAGAGAGGCTCAGGCCTAATACAGCTGAAAGATATCTAGGGATAATAGTGAAAACCAAATTAAATAGGAGTTTTGTAATGTGATACAGCAACAAGAAAAAGCCAACATGATTAAATGTCAATATGCAGAAATAGATGGCTGAACATGGTGGGTAATTGTCACTCTTTATATGGTTCAGATTCAACGCAACTGATCTATTGCATTAATTTCTGGGCACCTCATTGTTAGAAAGATACAGATTGGGACTGATCTGGAAATGATGTGTTTTCTTATGAAAAAAATAAACAGTGAAAACTTTTTGTTTTTTATCAAAATATTTCAGGTTTTTAAATTTTTTTTGTGAAAACCTGAAATTTTCCAATATTTTTTCATAAAAATGTAAATTTGCAAAGCCATTTTTATTAAAAATTTAGATGAAAAATTGTTGATTATTTCTAGTACTGACAAATGGGAGTAAATTCAGACATCAGAAACAAGAAAATGATTATAAGGTGGGGGGATTTTATTTCTGAGGAAAGATTAAAAGCACTAAACACTATGCCTTGGCTAAGCAATGACCAGAAAAGGAGAGTCTCCAAGTATTTGCATGGTGTGGCGTAAATACTAAGAAAGGAGAGAATTATTTATTGTGATTCAAGGGGGATAAACCAACAGTAAAGGGATGAAATTAAGAACATGAAAATGTAGCTTGAATACAGGGGGGGAAAATCTTGACAGCGTTCTAATAAGATTTGGACAAGTCTTCCAGTGGAATTGGTGGACACCCCATTGCTTGGGTCACTTATAGTTAGACTGGATAGTGCACTAGAAAATGTACAATAGGGGACAATTGTTCATTGACAGATATTTTTAGGCCTGGATAAAATCCTTGAACCATGTGAAAAAGCATGCATGTACTTGTGTATCTAGTCTGACACTGTGTGCATGTTCAGTTGACCAGCTCTACCTCAAAATGGCTATTGAACATCTCTATGCCTAATATGCCCATGTAGTTAGGGTTATGCATTTTTGCATGAGGGCCGGTGCTTCAGAAACTGTGAAAATCAGACCGAATAGTTTTTTCCAATCTCTTATTTCTGATTCTATGATAACAGTGAAGAGTTTTAGCTCTATACATTTCACTGCTTTTCTCTTTATAACATTGCTATAGTGTATCTGATTGCACTACCCAATGAGATGTCCAACATAAAATTGCCTAGTTTTCTACATGTAAACACATTCCCCTAAATTAATAATAGGGGAATGTGTTTACATGAATAATCAGTAATAATTTCTGACTGATGTAAACATTTTCCCTGACAAAATAAAATTGTTGTCTTCTTACAATATGATTTCTGAAATAATTCACAAAGGGAGATAAAACTGTCAGTCTTATCTCCTTGGGGTATAAGAAACAAAGTTGTATATTGGGATATGCCTGTTATCCCAAGATTTGCATTATGCTTTGTAAATTATAGTTGAACTAAATTGAATTTATTCTTTATCAAGTATTCAACAGATGCTTTTAATACCCATCAACTTCACAATGTTCAGACTCATATTATTTTAATGTAAAACCATATAAAATATTTATAAGGAGATGATGCAACAGTACTTTTAATTATGTTTATGTCTTTCTGCTCCATTTAAAAAATTTATTGCACATGAGGAGATATGTAAATTTGGTGAGACAGAGAAAAAATAAGAAAACTTTGTAATGCTTGTGTATACTATGCCAGCATCAATATCTTACATTATTTTATCTAATTAAACCATATTGTTGAGAGTTAATTGGAAAATTCTTATGATTTTGTCTTATGAGTAGTAAGTACTTTATAAGATTGCACGAAGGAAGGGATTTGGCATTACTGGAACAGGAATCCAATTTTTTTTCTTGAAATATCTAGAATGCAGTGTATTTTAATCAATGATTTTTCTTACCTATTTTAAAGTAGAAAGCAAATCACATGCTCTTGAGTATGTATCGAAGCTCTCTGCAGTGCCCTCTAAATTCCAGCCATGGGGATCAGTTTGGCACCCACAGTATCCATGTATCTTGGTACAGTGTAGGATAATCTTGCTATTCCTCAAGAGCAAGAAGCAGCACAGCAGAGTTTAGCTCTCAGAGATGATGTATTATGCAGTGGTGCCTGTTAAATATCAGTACATTGCTGTAAATTGACGTGAATGTAAATTGGTGTGATTTACAGACACAGGGGTGTAATTGTAGCAAGAAATACAGCCAAAGGGAGGGTCTAAGATTCACATAGGCCCCCTCCTCCTCTAAATAGACAGAAGCAGAGCTAAACACTTCTGGGGGTATTCTGCTCCCCGCTAGCTCTTAAACACCAATAGACAAGGTATAGCTTGTGTTTCCGAACTCTTTGCTCTTGCCATGGTCAAGGTCCCCTTCGTCCCCCTGCTCAGTTAACCCCCATTATGTGTCTTATGCTGCCTGTCATACTTATAGAACCCTCTGCTTCACTCTCAGGGTGCAATGGCTGAAATGTTTGGATTGATGCATGGAAGTAATGGGCAGGGGAAGGAGATTCCTTTGCTCCCTCCTCCCTATTCTGTGTTCCTGAGGCCATAATATGTCCTAGCTTTAACAGAGCTTCAGATACTCATTCAATGAGTTCTGAACAGTCAAGGTTGTTTGGGAGTGGATACAGACACAGGATGTTTTATCTTAAACTTCGCTCATTCACCACATTTACTAATACTATTATTAGCATTTTTCTTTGTACAAAATGCATCTATTGCAGCCAGTGGTATTGATTGTGTAGATTCCACTTCCAGACCTGCCAGTGTTCCTCATCTGGGACAATCTTCTGTAAGTGTTTAAATCTACTTGTCCTTATAGTGGAATGCTTTCCATAGCCGATTATCATTTGTTTCAACACATTTCTTAGCTTCAGATTTAGACCACTTTCCCTACAATACTAGAGGGCAAACATGTTCTTCCTGAAAAATCATCACTCAAGTTATCATGCTTGGGAGCTTAATGAAGGCTGATTGAAAGAATGGTGATTTTTCTAATTAGGGAAATAATTAGGCCAACAGGAAAAAATAAATTAGTTATAGTCTGTCTAGAAGAAGCCAGAAGGGCTTGATACTAGCCAACAGTGCTGAATGGGATATCTCAGGGAGTGAGAATACATGTGGGAAATGTTGGAAAGATAAAGTACTTATACCCTGCCCTCAGATCATTACTTGCATATTACTGACATTTTTAATAAGTTAAGTTTATGAGGAGCTAACCCATAAGTCTTTGAGTTAGAATCAGAAGTGGGAGAGACTCACATAAATATTTCCTTTGAATTCAGTGGGACTACTCATATGAGTTCACCAATGTGAGTATGGGCTGAACAATCTAGCCTGCTGAGTTTAAATGCCTTATACATCCTGGAGCTGTATTTCAAGCCTCACAGCAGGAAAGAGTAGTTCCCAAGAAAATCCTTGAGGTTCACCTTACCTCACAAATGCTCCCTTAAAAGAAGAGGCTTGGAGAGCAGGGAAATGGAGGAAACAAGAAAAAAAGCCTCTAAACCTCATGGATCTACAGGAAAAGGAAGGACCAATATGTGGCCTGCAAGCTGCTCTGAAGCATCTGCCAGCCTTCATCTCCTTTCTGGTAGTTTTGTTCCTTATGATAAGGGGTCAAATTGCTATTGGTTACTTGCCTAGTACCTGTGTTCTGCCATGTTCCTCAAGGCGTTATATGCTCAGAGTGGTACAAAATGAACCAGTCCTTCTATGAATGGTTAGTCAGATGGACATCAGCCTCTAAGAGCCCCACATTCTCACCAATCTTCCTGCTCTGTCTTCATCATTTTTTCTCCTTTCCTCCAGTGCAGGCAAAGAGGACCTTTGGAACCATAGATCTTTCATTAATGTAGCATAAGACCACACATTTTGAGGTAGCAGAACTCTGCCCAAAAAGCACTGCTCTTCAGACTTGCTTATCCTTGAAGTTGTGATGGCTGATCACAAAAGGGAGCAGGTTTTAGGGGGAAAAGCAGTGTTTTAGCAAAATGTTTAAGTTAGTCATATGCCATCGTCTCATACAGAGTGATCTTGAGCCAATTTAATGAGTGCAAGTTATATTCGACTTTGAAAGGATTAATTTATGCTCTTGAGCCTCCTCAAAGGTGTAGCTAATAGAAGCTGTCTGAGTACATGAGTTTTCACACATCTTTCAGATAAATCAGAGACTCAAATGCTAAATCAAACACTCTGGGACATCATGTGAGAATTCCTGGAGGACTTGGAGTCCATAAGCCTGTGAATGGATTACTCTGATCGATAGTTGTTTATTCACTTCTGTACCAATATTGATAATTCTCATTTTAATATGCGATCATATTCTTCTTTTAATAATTAATCGAAATATAATGTGAAAAGTTATTGAGACAGTTTAAAAGAAGTGAAAAAGACTACCATTCAAGGGTATATTGACAGTAGTGTCATATGTAAGACACAGGATGTAGTTGTCCCGCTCCACCTAACAGTGGTGAGGCCTCAGCTGGAATAGTGTGTCCAGTTCTGGGCACCATACTTTAGGAAAGAAGTGGATACATTGGATAGAATCCAGAGGAGAGCAACAACAATGATAAAAGGTTTAGAAAACCTGACCTATGAGGAAAGGTTAAAAAAATGGACATGTTTAGTCCTGAGAAAAGAAAACCGAGGCGGGGGGAACCAAATAGTATTCAAATATTTTAAAGGCTGGCATAAATAGGGCGGTGATCATTAGTCACTCTGTCTGCTGAAGGCAGAAAAAGAAGTAGGTTAGCTATTTGGAAAAATATTCTAGCTATAAGGGTAATAAAGTTTCAAGAGAGGTTGTGCACATGATTGGAAGTTTTTAAGAACAGGTTGAACAAACACCTTCAGAGATGGTCTAGGTTTACTTGGTCCTGTCTCAGTGCCGGAAGCTGGACTTGGTGATCTCTCAAACTCCCTTTCAGACCTACATTTCTATGATTCTATGATTATTAACTTTACTTGACTGTTTCGGAATGCAGCAGCATTCTCTTGCTGCTCCACCCTCTTAGCCAGTACTGGAACCCCTCAGGAAGCTGCCAGCTATCAAAGGTACTGGTATAGCTCCCATTACTGTACTATCTGAGTTCCTCACAAGCTTTAACATATTTATCCTCACAACAGCCCTGGGAGGTAGGAAAATGCTATTATCCCCATTTTAAAGATTGGGGAACTGAGGCACAGAGAGGTAAAGTGAGTTGTCCAAATTCACACAGGAAGTCTGTAGCAGAGAAAGGACCTGAATCCATGTCTCTGGCTATTATCCTAACCATTGGACCATCCTGCCTCTCTAATTACTGCAAATTGTTGCTGACTCATTGAGGAAGGTATGACATGTTAGAATCTCTCATGAACATAACAAAAAAGCAGGTTGGACAAACACCTGTCAGGGATGGTCTAGATAATACTTAATTCTGCCTTGAGTGCTGGGGACTGTACTAAATTACCTCTCGAGGTCCCTTCCAGTTCTATGATTCTATGAAAAGAGTTAGGAGCCACTTGGGAGAGAGGAAGTAAGATATGGGCTAGATCAGTTTTCAGAGAAAGGAATCTAGGAGAGTGAAACCTGGTTTGTATGCAGAAATATTCTTTAAGGATCCTTTTTGTATAAAACCACAGAAGGACATGTCAGTTTGAATCTTTACAAACTGTTTGTTGGAGCTGGGTGGGAACTCCACCAGCGTACACAGAATATTGTAGGTGAGAGAAAATAAACAGAATTGCAATTACTTGTCTCCAAATTTTGCAATCTATGGTGTATCTTGCTCAGTTACAATATACGACTTTTGTGATTGTAAGGTCCTAATTAAAATGAAAGAATTAGGAATGTGTTTATATAATACTACATGTCTAGGTTTTGTAAGTTCTGTATGATTTATTTGGATCCTGTATTTTTGTGCTTCAATGTATTTTAATCATAGGTTCTAAGATGACACTAAAATGTCTTGGAACCCCTGGCATAACTGTGGGTGGAGGTAAAGGTGGCTCTAAGCTACTTTTATACCTCTCTTGATCCTGGAATTGTCAGACAGGCCAAACTGACCTCCAGCATCACTTACAGCAGCTACAGGGCTGTGCTTTCATACTCTGGCCAGAAAGGTCCTCTAGGGAACACTCTGCTAGTAGAGATTTAGCAAAGTGATTGAATACACTCTGACCCCAATACATCTTATCTCTTGGGGGGGTGGGAAATGGGGGGAAGGGCTAAAGCCATTGCAAAAATCCAGCTTTGCTGAAAGTGCAACCAGAAAATCACTTTGTGATGCTCCAGCCATGCAGAGTTACTTTATGGGAGGCCAGGGATCTACCCAACTAGTTGGCTCTAGTTAGAATGACTAGTTCACAACAAAAAATGCTGAAACAGCCAGATAGCAGGTATGTGGGCTAAATACTGAGTATTGCTGGCCTAGTTAGCCCAAAGCGCAGAAATTCAGGACAAAACCCTTTCCTAGCCAGACATATGCTTTTTTGGAAGATATGCTTTTTGGATACCCCGTATTCTGCCCAACATTTCCCCCAGTGTGTAACTGGGGAAAATTCTGTGGTGTGTGTTATAAAGGTGGTTAGATTTGATGACTTAATAGTCTTTTCTGACCATAAAATCTATATGAGAGCCACTTACCTAGATTTAGGGGAATAGCTCCATTCTGTCCTGATGACAAACAGAGATCTATTTTAAAAGTATTTATTTCACCGCTCTTATCTACTAAAAGAATTTGGCTCCTGTTGCAGTGTTTGAGAATGGTCTGTTTTATTGTTTCTGAAACACTTACCAACTCCCCACCCTCTTCAAAATTGTTTCAATGTAACAGTCTTTACTCCTCAGTCACTCCAGTCAATCATGATTATTATTCTTACAAATGTATTCAGATTTCCTAAATAAAATAAAAAGGATACCCATTGATTTTTGATGCTGACACTAGTAGCAGTTGGAATTTGAAGAGAAATTGCTAAGCGACTTTAGCATTTGAACCTGCTGTATGTTCTTTGAACCAACATAGAGGGGAACAGAGGTAGTGCAGCAGCCACAGTGGAGAAGGTAGTAGGATCTGCCACACTAATGAGCAAAGCCTCAATTATTCTGGCTTGATTAATGTTAAAGACTATTGATCAAAAGTATCTCTCATGTTCTCTCCCTGGCTGATCTCTGAGAAAAAATGGAAACAAATCTCCTAAGGAAAACATTAATAGAAGGAGGGAAATCAGCCCTATCCAGAGGGCCGGCACAGAGCCTGTGAGTCATCTTAACCTTCAAAATGGGGTGAAGTGCTGTTAAAGTGGGTCAGCGATATTGGACTGGCTCTCTGTCTCAAAATGTACATCATTTGTTCACTGTCTTGCCTCTCATCCTGTTTGCTCAGTTCATAATTCTCCTTTAGAACGATTATTAGTAACAGATAAACCTTGCAAAGATGGGGCTGCATAAGTCTTTGGAAATTTGCTTGCTTATTGCTTATTCAAAGCTCATAAAATTATCTGGTATTTCGCAGTCACGCATCTCCCAATGGCACCCACAGACTCTGCTCTCCTTTTCTTATTAAAATGAATTTAGGGCTACGGTGGAGGAGAAACAAGGCAGGCAAGAGGACGCCAGTCCTATTCCCACAATTGCTGCTATGTGCTGCATGCCTGGAGCACATGGGATCAGAGAAGACACCTGTCCGCCTCCTTCCAAATTTTTGGGGGGGTGCAGGGGAGAGAGGAATGTATTGCAGCTCCTCTGCTGGGGAGCCTGGTTACAAAGAGAGAAGGAAAGAGAACATGGAGGGAGGTGTGCAGTGTGCTGGGTGATACAGAGGGAACAGAATAAACTGGTGGGGAGATAAAACACAGGGCATGGGGAAACAGGGACTGGGGAGAGACACGGGGGCTCAGAACAGTCAGGGATTGACAGAGCAATGTCAGGGATACAATGCTACACATGCACACACATTTCTAGCATTGTGTAGCATCAAAGCTTATCCATGGAGTCAACTCCTTGTCCTCTCCAACTTGTGGATAAAAATGATTCCACTGTTTCTTATTGCCTATTGTATCCAGTTCAAATCTGTCACTCTCACCTTCAGGCCCCTTCTCTGCTGTATCTCATCTCTACTCCTCCCATTTCCAGTTTCATTAGTTTCCGATATCTGCTATATTCTTTTCTGAAATTTCTGATCATTTATTCACTTTGCCTTTCTTCTAAAGAGCTTTTTGATTTCTGACTTTGCAAACCATGCCTGTAATATGTAGCTATTGTAACTGTCATGACACCAGTGAGACAGTATACTGGATCCTGGGAAAGTGGGTTATTTCAATTAAGAGAGAACATAAATAAACAGCAAATAAGGATTAATACGTTATAATTTAATTCACTTTCATTTACAAGCATATGGTTTTTGCATTTGGAACCTGAACAGAAATTTGTTCAGTTATGCAAAAGAGCTAAGAGCCAAAGCTTTTCTTACCAGTATCTTCTGGGGCAATTCTTAGTTCCTCTTACCAATACAACCAGATGCTTTTTATGCTCAACTCTCCTAGTTGAAATCTCTAACTCACAGTTCAAAAACTCGAGCCAAATTCATCCTTAGTGCAACTTCATTGATCTATATCTGCCCACAATAGGGATAGGTTTGAAACCTTTTGTGTTTGAAACCCCTTTCTGCTCACATTCAAACTCCCCTTCTTTCTAGTCTTGCTAGCATTCTTCAAGAGCCATTCCACATAGGGATAGTCCCTGTTACTAGGTTGCACTTTGCAACATTAAAGGACCACTTAAAACAATTAGGAGCCCACTTTTATCTATTTACTGTCAGAATTATTTTGCAAAGTGAACCATTATGTTCAAGAAAATGGGCCTAATTCTGCCCTTGGTTACAGCAATGGATCAATGTTGAAGATTTCTGCTGATAGTGAATATAATGTTAAGAATGAAGAACTGTATTATGAAAGGTGTAAGTTACCTTTTTCAGCCATGTGATCATTTTGTTTAATTTTATTCATGAAATACAATGGTAGCTAATTTCTTCCCCCAGAGACATCTGCATAATTCTCATTGCATATGAACCTTCAAGAGCAGACTTTTGTTGTTTATGTTTAGAGAGCTAATCTGCTGTCATTGCATGGAATGGTTATGTAAATATTCAGCAAAGTAAGAGAGAAATGAATTTGCCTCATTTTTAACTATTACTTCTGAGATCATTTATAATATGTATATGTATTTGGTACCTATTGTCAGCTCTAAAGAGAAACATTTAGGGGTTGCACTCAGAATGAATATTGCTATGTCTTTTGCAATAGATACATAAATAGGCATTAACTCTTGAAGTGCCATAATGAAGCAGTGAACATAGTTTTATTATCATATTTGGGCAGGGGGGGAAATGCAAGTTCTATTTGTCTTCCTTAAGCTCTTCATTCTTCAACTTCACAAATAAAACATACAAAATTAATTAAAATACATTACCATGACATTTCCAAAGGATGGGCATTATTTGGTTCACCAGGCTGCCAAGGGCATCAGAGCCTTCCCAAAAGTGTGTGTATGTGTGTGTGTTGGGGGGGCACAGAGGCCAGATGCCCCTCCCCCAAAAGCCTGCCCCCAAGACCTCTCCTCTTCTTAGACCCTGCCCCTTCCACCCAAGACCACATCCTCATCCCTCCTCTTCCCCTGGAGACCTTACCCCCAGCCAAGCTGGAAGCCAGAGCAGGGTGGGGGAGCTTGCTTCCCCTGCCCAGGATGGTGAGGGACCAAAAGCAGCCCCCTGCCTGTGTGCTTGGCCCCCAAGCCCACCACCCAGGGCAGGTGCAGGGACCCAGGCTCCCCCCAGCTGGCCACGTGGCTC
This sequence comes from Dermochelys coriacea, assembly GCF_009764565.3. Taxonomy (NCBI): domain Eukaryota; kingdom Metazoa; phylum Chordata; order Testudines; family Dermochelyidae; genus Dermochelys; species Dermochelys coriacea. The sequence goes on along the minus strand of NC_050068.2, from coordinate 319,842,830 downwards.
TCCTCGAACTGGCTCTGGGGCCTTGGAGCTGCAGTCAAGCCATGATAAGAGCCATGTGGGCGGATGTGGGGAGCCAAGGTGGACCTGCCACCTGCGTACGGTATGGGGGGCCTGCTGAGAGCAGCCCCCAACCCATGTGTCCACCCACTGAGCCTCCCACCCAGGACAGGTGGAGGGACCCAGGCTCCCCACAGCTGCCTGCACGACTCTTATCATAGACGGGTTGTGGTTTCGAGGCGCTGCCCCCCCCAGGCTGTAGCTTGGTCAGGGAGAGCCACACAGGCAGCTGTGGGGAGCCAGTGTGGAGTCATGGACCCTCAACTTCCACCTTCCCTGGGCTGGGTGGGGAGCCTGGGGGCAGAGACGCAGACTGGGGGCTGTTCTCAGCCCTCCCACACTGTGGACAGATGGAGGGTCCATGTGGCTCCCACAACTACCCAGGCTCCCCATCCGGGCTGCACCAGCTGCTGGCATGGCCAGGGGGTGGGGCCTGAGGGAGATGAGAAGGGGAAGGAGGCAGAGTCCACAATGGGGCAAAGTGGATGGGCCAGGCCTATCCACTTTCAAAAAGTGGGAGGGTTATTCCCCCTCTCCCCGTTCCAGTGCCACTGGGGTAAGCATGTTTGATCTTCCAAGTATTCTTATCTGCATAATGTCTTCAGAGGCCAGGAACTCTCATAATTCCTGTAGCCCAGCTATGGCTGCCTGTACGGTGTAGACCTCCATCCTTCCCAGAGCATCTCATCATCTAATGACCATTGTGAGCAAGTCATTCCTCACACACATTGCAGTTGCCGAACACAAGGGTGGAGCTAGTCTGTACAGGAGATGGAGCTTCCTCGGGGGCTGGTCCAAGATTATGAAATGACCTCCCACAAGGATTAGAACTCATATAAACCTCCTGTTCCTAAAGCAAGTCACCCTTCTTCAACCTTGCCTTAGTTCATATGCAAGTTTAGCAGAATGTACATATGATTTATATACCCTGCCCCACCCCCACCCCAGCTGCTCACACAATTTCCCAATGGGGCAGGATAGGAGAAAGTCACATCACTTCTGGAAGTTGCTCAGATACCTTGGTGATAAATCTGAAGAGACTAATCAAATCCTGAAGTTCTTACTGAGCCAAAACTCCTATTCAAACCAATGAAAGTTTTTCTTGTCAGGCTGAGTTTGAACCCGAAGACTTGTTCTATGGAAAACTTATTTTTTTTTCTAAAATATTTAGTTCACTGCATTATGAATACAGTGAGGCACAGTTCACTAGAATTCTAGAAAATGACATACCTTTTTAAGTCTTAAAAGTCCTAATGCCAGGAAAGCTATTGACTTCAGGAGGAGTTTCATTGGCATTAAAATTGCAGAGCTGAGCCTTAGGTTAGCTTGCTTACCAGGAACAGATTCAGTGTAATGCAATTGAAATAGCAATATGTTATACCTGGTGTTTGCTGTAAAGCCTACCCAGATTAGTTAATCAGGTATGAAATGGTGTCTGCTTGCATAAGTTTCCTACTGTGCAACTCTTTTCACTTCATGCTGCTTTCTTATTGCTGCTGGTCAAGTCAAATCTGCATCAAAGAGCTTGATCCTGAAAAGAATTGAGTACCAGCAATCTGATGGGAGTCACTCATGGTCAGCACTTCACAGCAACAAGCCCAAAATGTCCCATCTTGAACAGATCTTATTTTAAAGTAATTTGTGAAATAAAAGTAACTATCACTGTCAGATTTTGGGGATGCAATCCAGACCAGTGAGTGGCTGTGTCACTGTCTTCCCTGAAACTTTGGGTGCCTCACAATGCTTTGCTGTTGTAGCTCCCAACCAGGGCTGCTCACAAACAACCAGAGAGCATACAGGTCACATCCTGAGTGTCTGTGAATCACTGCAGCCATGATTCAGCAACTCTGACCTAGCAGTCTGTCACCAACACTCCAGTCATGTTCTGGCTTCCATCAGAATTGGTTACAACCTGCAGGGGGACCCCAACATACTCCCCAACCCAAATTTTCCCCAAAACATGTGTTCTGCACTGTCCAGTCCTTTCCTGGACAGTTCAGATATTAAAGATCTGTTGCCTCTCTAATGGGTCAATATTCAACAGTTTGCTACTTTAACTTGAGTTATGAAACAGTTCAGTTTAAACACAACACTGAATTAGTTTAGATTAAAAATAAAACAAGTTTATTTAACTACAAAGAGATAGATTTTAAGTGAGTACAATAATAAGGTATTAAAGTCAGAAATGGTTAAAAGAAAAAGAAGATAAAATGCTTCCTAGTAGCTAAAAGCTATCAAGCTAGACTTGGTTAAAGCTAAAATCCTAACTGCAGGCTTCCAGCAATAGGGCTGACCAAATTCTCAGGTTAGGATCTCCACCCAATGTAAAAGGGCTGGTTCCTTTGTCTTGTTAGGTGAACAGTGAGAGAGATAGCTTGGGGTGTTTTTAACCCTCACTTTTATAGTCCAGTCTCCTTTTGAAATGCATTTTCCTGAGAATTACCCTAGATAGAGTTCATTCCAGCAGTGAGGACAGAGACATGGAGTCCCATGGTGAAAGAGGTTCCATGTTGTTGTTTGCTAAAATGCAGATCGATCTGTTCCTGCCGGCCTTCATTGCCAAAGAATGGCCACTTGGCAGGTGATTGCCAATCAACTTTGGCTAGAGGCATCAGCTTGTCCTTTGTCTTTGAGAAACTGGCTTACCCACTCCTCAGACTTGTCTGGTAAGCAAATTATAGTAATAATTTCAGTATATGCTCATAACTCTTAATAAACATTTCATATATACATTACACAGGAATATTGATGATCAGTGTGTTAGTTTTTAAATGATAACTCACAAGGCATATTTTGTACAAAGGTTATTACAATACTGTGTAGGATGTCAATACTGGGATGCTTTCAGTCACAAATCACCTAGCACAATGTGTTTGCTTTGGATAAATGAGGTAATTGTGTCACATAAGTAGATTGTTACATGTCTTCTTAGTAGCAGATGCATCAATCCCTGGTCAAAGCTTGTTTCAGTGTTAATGTAAATCTCCCCCTCCCCCGGCTTTTTAAAAACAATCTTACTTTTCTAGTGTAAAGTAGATGTAATTGATTTGTTTCCACCCATTTGTTACCTCTTTTTGACCCCTTCCACAAGTAGAAATTTCCCCAAGCTAATCTGCAAATACAAATGAAATCAGTTGTAGGTTGCAGGAATTTAGACATCTTCAGTGGACATACTCAAGTGCACAGTCAGGCTCATAACTAGCAGTAACTGTTAAGGCTCTGATTCTTCCCTTTAGCTGATGCCCACTGCTTGTAAAATGTGTTGACCAGCACTCTGCTCACTGTGTTTGAGCCCAGATAGAGGAAACAGAGCCCTGACCAAAAACATGCCCCCTGCTCAGACTGGCAGAAGAGGAAGTGTTGGTCAAGTGCACTGAGATCATGGTTCCAAATAGGACAGATTATAGTCTGATTTAGAGTACACTGGAAACTAAAGAATTACAGAACATAAGGAACGGATTACTTTTATTATAAATAGTTCAGTGCTGAGCACTTAGATAACATTTTATATTTTCAGCATGCTTTGTATGTTTAACAAATTAATCCCCCTGATATCTGTGTGAGGTATCCGATACTGGCCTTATTTTACAGACTGGGAAATTGATGCAAGGAGTTCATATGACTTATCCAGGACCCGAGAAGGAGTATTAGAGGAGGATTAGAATGTAGGATTCCCTGGCCAAGACAACTAGACCCGTTCTTTCGCTTTGTCGTCTCTCTTCTGCTGCTAAATTGCAAAGAAATTCTCAATGTTTTTAAAAATAAGAATATTTCATGCCACAGTAAATAAGATTCAGTTATTCTTGAAGTAATTGGAGATCATTGACTTGTGTTCTTTGAAAAGCTTTTGATGTTATTTACTTTGAGCTGCTTGTTCTCCTCTGTTCTGTGGTGAAGGACAAAGTAATGGGAATTTTGCCCAAATATGGCCTATAATGGGAATGTATATATTATATTTCAGCCAAAATGGTACCCTCATTTCCCAGATAAGGCTAGAAAATATATGCTTTTTGCTATATTAAAATAATTCTGGTGATCTTTTATTTGAGAAGCTCTATTATGTCCTCAGGCTTCGGAGCAGGGACTTGAAATATAGCAAGGGGTGGCCTTTATGGACCTGCTTTGGAGTTAATGTAGGTTAATCAGGTTAATATAGTGAAGGCAGCTGTTGTTTATAGGATCCCTGCCTCATTTGTTGGGGAAGTTGGAAGATGAGTAGTGAATAAGGCAGGGGATTTCAGAAGAGTAAGGATGGTAACATGGTTATGATGTTTGGTGCTACCCTGGATTACTGGATTCTAACCTTGCCTCTGCCAGAGTCCTTATGTGTAGCTAGACAAGCCAATCAAACCAGACTTTTCACAGGTAGCCACTCATTGTGTGTTCCTCATTTTCTGGCTGCCAGACTGGACACCTTGGGGTCTGATCTGCAGAACTGCAACTGAAGTCAATGGGAGCTGTGCTTTGAGCATTTATATTGCTAAGTATTATAGAAAAAAAATCATGCTCAAGACATCTCAAATTGGGCATGCAACATTAGTGTCGATACTGTGCCTCCACTCATAAAATGGGGATAATATTATCACCTCACTGGGGTGTGGTGAAGATAAATGTATTAATGTTCGTGAAGCACTCAAATACTATGGTGGAGAATGCCATTGAAAAGCTCTTCAGTGCAGGGTTTGAATATTGTGCAGTACATAAGGCCACACATTAAACAATGAGGAGAAAACAAAATATTGAATAGCTGCACAGTAAGCCAGCACTACCTATCCCATGAAATGAATTAGGCAGGTTGCTGTAGAAAAAATACTATGTAATCATATAAGTAAAGACTGCATCATATGACTTTACAACCTTAGTTTTTGATGTAGTTTTTGTGACATAGGTATAAATCAAATCAATGGATAGAACCGTGAACCAGGTGGTATATACTGGAAAGTTGTCAGTCAGTCTTCTGGGCCATAGTCATTGTAAATATCTATTGTGTATTTGATGTGTGATCTGAATTACAATGCCAGGGGCATGAGTGGCCTGGATGGAACTTCAGTAGCAGAAAAATGTATTTAAGTATCAAAAGAATAAAAATGACAAAACATCTGAAAACTAAAGTTGTTGTTCATAGTAATTTAAAAATAAAAGCAACATAGAACATATCAACGGAGGAGTTAACATTAGAGCTGCTTGGAACATTTTCAACTAAATATACTTCAGTTGCAATATGGTGTTTCATCAAAGCTGAAAATTTTGCAGAGATGTATTGATTTTGACCAAGGTTTGTCTCAAAGATTTCTGAAATCCAGGGTTCTCTGGTCACTTCACATCAAAGAAAAAAAAGGGGGCGGGCAGAATCAAAAGCCTGGTCTTTTGAGCAGCAAACAAACATTTCAACACAATTTCACAAAAATGTGTAAAATGTTGCTCTGTGGAATGCAAACAAATTCAAGAACTCAAAGATTTCAGTAAAAGGATTGACGTCCACCACTCAGGTCTACTACACATATCATATTCTGATTTCAGTTACATCAGTGCTACCCTACAGACTCAGTATAACTTAGCAGGATTTGGCCTTATTGGTTATTTAGAAAAAAAACCACATTTTGTGTGTTTTGTGATGACAATCCATTATGTAGAAAGTTTGATTCTGAATGTTTCAATCAGGTCAGTGAAAACTTGTTTATATCTTTTAGATGCTGTTATTTTGTGGAAGGACATAACATTTTAATCAGTCATAATTTATATTCAAAAGCTTCCAAACTGCTAATATCAAAATAGATGAGATATGAAAATCTCAGATCAGACTCACCGCTACGTCATTTCAACAGTTACACCAGCATAAAACTGGCACACAACAGTGAGCCTGGGCCCTTCTGTTTACTTATCTGTTAGACAATCTCTTTTGAATCTTCCTTTTTAATAGGAATTGTTATCCCAACATACAATAGTAAGTAATAAAAGGATGATCAAAACTCCAAGAAGTGCTATCATGAGCAGCAGGGATAGAAATAAGCTGATTTTTAAGAAGGTATCACGCTGAATTACAATGTGGAATTTGTTTTTCCAGTTCTCTGGAAACTACTGAGAAGTAAACCCACTAGTCTTTCTATGAAAGAAATTAGCATTAATAAGATTTTAAAAAGTATTGGGGATAACTGACAGTTTGATATATATGCTGAAAGAATTGAGTGTGACACCTCTGATGGATAATATTTTAGCTTGCCTTAGGCTAAATTTAATTGTACATTTTTATTTTTAAGCATTAGTTATTTGGAAAACGAAAACCTTTTATGACTTGAAAGATATCATTTGTATCTGCCTATGCAAAACTAAGTTGTATTTTCTAGCTGAGTGGAAGCACAGAGGTATTGATTAAAAAGCTCCTGGGTTGCAATTTGTGTATCTCTGTGTGTGTGGGGGGGAAATACTGGACAGCCCAGGCAACCGAGAACCATAGAGAAACACTTCCTAGTAACATCCAGATAACCAACAGAGGAAGCTGCATTGCTTTGTGATGTTATGATCCAGAATGTTATTCAAAATTTTCCTTTATCATGTTTTGTATGTGAATAAGAGTTACCACAGGATATTACCAAGTAAAATTTGATAGAAATCATAAAAAAATTACTTTATTCTCTTCCAAATACAAAGGCCAGTCTGGCAACTACGATTCTCAGTTGTATTGATTCCAATTAAATTGATTATTCCATATCTTTTGCAAGGCCCCTGCCCTTGTTGTAGCAGGAGCCCTTTTTGGAGCACATGCCACCAGAATTAGGACTGAGGCTTCTTGTCTTGATAGAAAGCCCAGAAAGGGATGGGGTATTAATAAAACCCGTGTTCATTGTTACACCATTATGTGGTCTGGGGTTTTGTGTCAAGTTACCCCAGCTAATTCCTATTGTAACAACTGCCCTTAAAAATCTTTTAAACTTTGGTTAAAGAGACAGGGAATGAAGGGAAAAAAAACAGATAAAGCATTTGAAACATAAAAGTAGTAAGCATAGCTTTTATTTTTACAGTATCCCCTATTCCTTTTCACTGTATATTGCTATTCAATAGGGAAAACTCTCGTTTGACTGTCTTTTAAATGGAATTAGAGATAGTATTAACTCTCCTTTTTTGGTGTGTGTGGGGGAGTTAGTTAAGATGGTTTGAAGCTGCTGAAGTCAATCCTGCTTCCTTTAGGACAAAAGATTATACTTTGTGTTTGTATTCATTGTTGAATTTTGACCCCAGGATTTCATGTAAATCGGGGGTGGAAGGATTCCAATTAAAGACTAAAAAAAGTTGGGATGCAGGTGAAAAGCAATGCAATTTAAAAAAAAATCATTTTAAGCAAATTTTATGATTGTTGGAGGTGGGGAACGTGTCTGACTCCTGATTTGTAAGTGTTTGGGGGCACTCCTGTTCCCACTGATGGCAAAAAGTGAAGAATGTTGTTAAACAAAGTCATATTTTGTCTTGTGCAATATACAATCTCAGATGGCAATATAGCTATGGGAGTATTCTTCTCTTCCATGCATAGCAACACTATTTCTTCTCCACATACCGCACACAGCGATTTCTATTTCTGTGACTATGTTTTTGGTTTACCTTTTCAGAGGGGGTGAGAAATATATTGCATTGAAAAACACTGCAAAAATATTCCTTCATATATTATAGCATTTTGACGATTTTTCTTAGTAAGCACAAAATCATGTTGAACTGAAGACAGTTTAATGTTTGCATTTTTAAAACATTGATTTGTGCTTTATAGTTATATTTGGAGGCATGTAATATACAACAATGGATATTCAAATGTTTGTGTTGTGTAGATCAATGCTGCACTAAGATCCTGGGAAATTTTACTTACTATCATTTTATATAGCATAATTTCACAGAATCTTAGTGCAATATTGATCCACATAAGTAGTTGGTGCATTTTTGCTGACAGATCTAAGTAGTCGATAGAGAGTTTCTAATTGCAGATTGGAATATGAGTATTTGGTGACAATTTATTATACTCAGGAGCACTAAGCATGCAAATGATATTTATTCACATATCAGTAAGAGAAACTATCTAGAAAGATGGCAATTTTCTGTATTTGTTAACATATGGTCACTACAAGCCACGCTGGTGTCCATCTATGATTACATATTAACAGTCACAGAAAATCTTCCTCTATTTTCAGTGACCAAGCCAACCTCCTAACTCTCTAGAAGAAATGACATGGCTTGGTTAGGACTGGTAGATATGAATAGAAGACTGCTTTGTCCTTCAGTGGAAGACAGAGCTCCTTCTGATCTTCATGCACATTTCTTTTCTTCTGAAAAGTATGTCAAAATGGCTATTGAAATATTTAGGGATTAAAACTAAAGAAGAAACAAGACATGATAAGTACCAAGGAAGAAATCAGAAGCTCTAAATAAAAAAAAAAAAGTTAATTAGAGAGACAAGGGGGGGTGGTGAGGTAATATTTATTGGACCATCTTCTGTTGGTGAGAGAGACAAGCTTTTGAGCTATACTAAGCTCTTCTTCAGGTCAGCTCTGTGTAGCTTGAAAGCTTGCCTCTGGCACCAACAGATATTGCTCCAATAAATGATTATTTCACCCACCTTGTCTCTAATATCTTTGGCTCAATATGGCTACAAACACTTCATACAAAAGTTATTTATGATTAAACATTGCTGCTCTTCCACACGTCTCAGATAACTTGAACTGGAACCATTAGCCATTAATAGACTCAGGCCTCCGAGATAATACAGTACAATTTTTAAAAACTGATTGTTCTACTTGTGAAACTATGGTCCCTTGAAAAAACAAGCAAGCAACAAAATCCAAAACAAACCCCCAAACAGGCAAACAAAAATGTCAAGTGAACCTTGAGCAAGAGTTCCATGGGAATTAGAATCCTTCCCTCAGGGAATGGAACTCTTTAGCTGCTAATGCTCTGTATATAGCCAATGAGCTGCTGTTTCTTGATCCCCTGCTTGTGGATTTGTGCCAGTGCATCTGTGTGGTTCAGGGATCCTCAAACCCTCTGCTGTCTCCCCCTGTACTGCTGAGATTGCAGATAACTGCTCTGTGGAACAGTGAGAGGGTGAAATTCACCCCACTCACATTAAGTCACATATTTGGACTGTATATAGGTGGAATATGGAGAGTTTAAATTCATTCTCACAACCCCAGGGATGGAGTGTGTGCAACTGTTAATTCAGCCTATGGGCTGGAATAGCAGCCACAGCCTACATATTTGAGAAACTGGTTTGGCAAATAAATGCTGGAACCAGGTGTGTGTCTGTGTGTAATATACCTACAGAGGTATGAACTTTAAAAAAAAAAATCACAAAACAAAATAACTTACTGGATTTGTGAAAAGTTTGTTGTTTTTATGCCAGAAGAAAAATCTTTAGAAGACCAAGTAATATATTCATGGGCTTCAAAATTAAAAGATGGTGCTGAAATTCCTGAGTGTGTTCAGAGATCACATTCTGAATTCAGATCTTCTGCAGAAGAAACAATGTGTTAAACCTTTTGTATGTAAATTCTCTACATAATGAGTAGTCAGGCAAGTGAGGCAAGTCAGTCCATTGGAACATGATGTGAAACTCAAAACAGAGTCATACAAAAAAAGTGGAAACTAGGTCAAATTATGAAGGATGAATATAAGACACCACCACCACAAAATTAGAAAGGCTAAGGCAGAAAATGAGATTAAACAAGATAGGGACATAGGGGGTAACAAGAAAACATTTTACAAATACATGAGATGCAAAAGAAAGACCAAGGACAGGGTGCGCCCATTATTCAATAAAGAGAGAAAGACAACAACAGAAAATACACCAATGACTAAAGCGTTAAATGCCTTTTTTTGCTTTAGTTTTCAACAAAAAAGTTAGCAGTGATTGGACAAATAACAGTGAACATCAGTGTAAATGGGGAAGGATCTGAGGCTAAAATAGGAAAAGAACAGATTAAGAATTACTTAGACAGGTTAGATGTCTTCAAGTCAGCAGGACCTGATAAAATGCATCCCAGAATACTTAAGGAACTGTCTGAAAAGATCTGAGTCATGAGCAATTATCTTTGAGAACTCATGGATTACGGGAGATACCAGAGGATGGGAAAAGTACCTATCTATAAGAAGTGGAATGAGAACAGCGCACGGAATTATAGACTAGTCAGGTTAACTTTGATATCCAGAAAGATAATGGAGCAAATAATGAATCAATTTGTAAGCACCTAGAAGAAAATAAGGTGATAAGTAACACCCAACATGGATTTGTCAAGAAGAAATCATGTCAAACCAACCTAATATCCTTCTTTGACAGGGTAAGAAGTCTTGTGGATGGGATAAGTAGATATATCTGGACTATAGTAAGGCTTTTGAAACTATCCCATATACCTTCTCATAAACAAACTAGAGAAATATAGCCTAGACTGGAGTAGCCAACCTGCGGCTCCGGAGGCACATACGGTTCTTCAGAAGTTAATATGCGGCTCCTTTCATAGGTGCTGACTCAGGGCTGGAGCTACAGGTGCCAACTTTCCACTGCTCAACCCCAGGCCCTGCCCCCACTCCATCCCTTACCCCAAAGCCTCTGCCCCTTCCTACCCCTTCCTCCTCCCCGCTGCACCCTTGATCTTCCATCTCAGAGCCTCCTGTAAACTGTGAAACAGCTGATTACAGCGGGCAGGAGGCGCCGGGAGCTGCTGATTGGCAGGGCTGCCGGTGGGTAGGAGGTGCTGGGGGTAGTGGAAGGAGGTGCTGTTGATGTATTAACAGCATTAACAGATGGATTAGGGCAACAAAAATGATTAGGGGTCTAGAGCACATGACTTACGAGGAGAGGCTGAGGGAGCTGGGATTGTTTAGTCTGCAGAAGAGAAGAATGAGGGGGGATTTGATAGCTGCTTTCAACTACCTGAAAGGGGGTTTCAAAGAGGATGGCTCTAGACTGTTCTCAATGGTAGCAGATGACAGAACGAGGAGTAATGGTCTCAAGTTGCAATGGGGGAGGTTTAGATTGGATATTAGGAAAAACTTTTTCACTAAGAGGGTGGTGAAACACTGGAATGCGTTACCTAGGGAGGTGGTAGAATCTCCTTCCTTAGAGGTTTTTAAGGTCAGGCTTGACAAAGCCCTGGCTAGGATGATTTAACTGGGACTTGGTCCTGCTTTGAGCAGGGGGTTGGACTAGATGACCTTCTGGGGTCCCTTCCAACCCTGATATTCTATGATTCTATGATTCTATTACCATGGCTCTTTGGCAATGTACATTGGTAAATTCTGGCTCCTTCTCAGGCTCATGTTGGTCACCCCTGCCTAGATGAACCTACAATAAATAACCTGAGAGTACAATAGATTGGAAAAGTGTACTCAGAAAGTAGTTATCAATGGTCAATATCAAGCTGGAAGGGCATACAGAGTGGAGTCCTGCAGGGTTCTATTCTAGGTCCAATTCTATTCAACATCTTCATAAATGATTTGGATAATGGCATAGATAGCACACGTAAGTTTGCAGATGATACTAAAATAGAAGGGATTGCAAGCATACGCAATCCCAACTAGATGTAAGCAGAGTCTGAATGATCTCTCTGCTGACATTTAGTGATGAGCTCTGGAAGAGGACTTCAAGAGCTAGTCATGTTTGAATGGACCCACCCTTTCTAGGTGCCCAGAATGATGGGATTGCTTGCCCAAATGATCACTTTTGGCAGATGTTGGATCCTCAGTCTCCTTGTTATTGGGGCAGGAGTAATATAAGGTTGCTATCCTTGTGTGAATTGAGGGCAGCCAAACTGTACTTGGCATATCCCTATGGAGGGACTCACCCTAAAATAAACAGCACTCACTAGGCAGGGAACATGTGTTCCAAAGCCCAGTGAGTTAAGAAAGGGTGTGGTTAGGTATTTGTATCTCGTGGTGTGGGCCCTGCTTAAAGGACAGACACCATTTGACCCTTCCTCTCTCCACTGTGTAATAAAAAAGAGCTAATTTAGACTCTCTTGAGAGTCTTGTTGCATGCTGCAGAGCTCAAATCACTGATACCTAGGTATAAGTATTAGACCTGCTTTGGGATAGTGTCTTTGATGAAAGAGATGGCCATGTGTGCACCAACACTGAGGCTCTCCCACTAACAGCTGAAATCACCGAGAGCTGTCTTAAGTGGTTGACACTGCAGACATCTCCATAAGTGGGTGGCTAGCAGATAGACTCAGTGGGTGGTCAGCAGGGCAGCTGGCAGAGAGGCACGGTGAGTGGCTGGAAGGGCAGCTGGCAGAGAGGGGCAGCGAGTGAGTAACCCTAGCAGGGGAGCATGTAAGGTGCCTCCTTATCCCCCGTCCACCAAGGGTGGGAGGAGTACTCTTCAGATGCACCTCTAAACTCTGGGTCTGCACTGACCAAGGATAGCAACTATGAATGGGGTGCAGAGAAGGGATGGGCACAATAAATGGACTTTTGGATTGCTGGACATAAGAACCTGAAGGCAAAAAGACACTGACCAACTTGCTTGGGGGTGGGTCTTTTGCTTATGTTTTATGTTTATGAACCCTGTTGGCATTGTTTTCCCAAATTAATGCCGAGTTGCTTCCCTCCTTTCATTAAAAGATTTTTTCTACACTCAGACCCTGTCCTTGTGAGAGGGAAAGTATTGCCTCTTCGAGGTGCCCAGGGGGTGGTGTGTCCCAGGTCACTCAAGCTGGTTTTTCTGTTGTATTGTTGAAAAGGAACCCTTAGATACTGAACCCGGCCTTTGTTGCTGCCAACTCTGACTGGAAGAAGGATTACATACACATATAAAATGATGGCATCTAAATTAGCTATGACCACTCAAGAAAGATCTTTGACTTATTGTGGATAGTTCTCTGAAAACATCCACTCAATGTGCAGCAGCAGTCAAAAAAGCAAACAGACTATTGGGAATCATTAGGAAAGGGATAGATAATAAGACAGAAAATATCATATTGCTTCTATATAAATCCAGGGTACACCCACATCTTGAATACTGCATGCAGGTGTGGTCGCCCCATCTCAAATATGATATATTGGAATTGGAAAAGGTACAGAGAAGGGTAACAAAAACTGATTAGGGGTATGGAATGGCTTCCATATGAGAAGAGATTAATAAGACTAGGACTTTTCAGCTTGGAAAAGAGACAACTAATTGAAGATCTGATAGAGGTCTACAAATTCATGACTGATATGGAGAAAGTAAATAAGGAAGTGTTATTTATTTCTTCTCATAACACAAGAACTAGCGGTCACCAAATTAAATTAATAGGCAGCAGGTTTAAAACAAACAAAAGGAAGTATTTTTTTCACATAACAGAGTCAACCTATGGAACTCCTTGCCAGAGGATGTTGTGAAGGCCAAGACTATAACAAGGTTCAAAAAAGAGCTAGATAAGTTCATGGAGGATAGATCCATCAATGGCTATTATCCAGGATGGTGTCTCTAACCTCTATTTGCCAGAAGCTGGGAATGGGCGACAGGGGATGGATCAGTTGATGATTGCCTGTTCTGTTAATTCCCTCTAGGGCACCTTGCATTGGCCACTGTCAGAAGACAGGATACTGAGCTAGATGGACCTTTGGTCTGACCCGGTATGGCTGTTCTTATGCAAGCACTTTGGAGAACAATATTAGAATTAAAAATTATGTTGAAAAACTGGAAAAAACAGTCTGAAATAAATAGGCTGAAACTCAATAAGGACAAATGTAAAGCACTACACTTAGGAAGGAATAATCAATTGCAGAAATATAAAATGGGAAATGATTGCTTAGGAAGGATTACTGCAGAAAAGGATCTGGCAATTATAGTAGATCACAAACTAAATACGAGTTAACAATGTAATACACTTGCAAAAAAAGCAAACATCATTCTAGGATATATTTGCGGGAGTGCTGTAAGCAATAGACAAGAATTAATTCTTGTATTTAGCACTGATAAGGCCTCAGTTTGAGTATTGTGTTCAGTTCTGGGCACTATACTTTGGGAAAGATGTGGACAAATTGGAGACAGCAGAGGAGAGCAATACAAATGATGAAAGGTCTAGAAAACATGACTTATAAGTTTGGATAAAAAATGGGTTTGTTTAGTCTGGAGAAAAGAAGACTGAGGGGAAATATAATAGTCTTCAAGTAAGTAAAAGGTTGTGATAAACTGGGTGATAATTTGTTCTTCTTAATGCCCGAGGACAGGACAAGAAATAATGGGCTTAAATTGCAGCAGAGGAGATTTAAGTTAGACATTATGAAAAAAATTTCTTAACTGTAGGGGTTGTTAAACACTAGAATAAATTGCCTAGGGAAGTTGTGGAATCTCCATGATTGGAGTTTTTAAGAGCAGATTAGACAAATACCTGTCAGGGATGGTCTAGATAATACTTAGTCCTGCCTTTGTGCAAGAGAGCGGACTAGGTGACCTACTGAAGTCCCTTTCAGTTCTACATTTCCATGGGAAACTTCATATCAATGCTTTCTTTGACCAAGCAAAGGGAACCAAAAGCTATATGACATGCTGTGAGGGAACGATAGCTGTAGCAACCAAGAAACATGGAACTTCTAAATAGATATTGAAGTACTTTTTCACTTACTATGCAATCATGAAATTAAAGATTATATTGCATTGCATGAGTACAAAGGGGCAGAGTTAATGTTGCATGCCTCTGGCATTTCCTGCCTTCTGAGTACTAACCCATGCACATTCATTGTTCTCATAGCATAGTTTCATAGCATTCTATGTAACCTTTAGTGGCATTGACCTAAATTAGCATAGAACAGATTTGCATATTTAACAGGGTAATTCAGCTAAATAGCCCTGATAATCATGACTTTATCATTAGATCCAAGAGGAGGGGTTAGTCCTGTACCAGGTGTGGCAAATTGCCAGCACTACTTTGCTGGGTCTCACACTTTCTCTTCTTGGGGAGGGTTCAGGGCACTGTTTCTCACCCCTGCACTGGGGTATTAACTGCCCCACTAGTGTCCTAGAGGAGGGGAGTGAAGAGGGAGGGACTAGGGCCCACCCTCAATTCCGGGTCCCAGCCCAGGGGCCCTAGGGATAGTGGTAAACCACTTAAACTAGTGGTTCCTTCCCCTGGGCTACTCCCTTCTCCTGCCCTCCCTCTGCACAAACCAGGTGTCCCTTTACCTAGAGTCTTGGTCTTCTTAACCCACTGCAGCACTTCTCCAAACTCTCCTCTGCTTCCCCCAAACTGCTCTTTGCTCCAACACCAATCCACTCTACTTCAACTCCTTCCCTTGTCTAATTGAAGCATGGGTGTTTTATCAGGTGACTGGCTTCAGGTGCTCTAATTAACCTATAGCAAACTTTCTTCCCTCTACATGGAATAAGGCTCCCTTCTAACACTCTCCTGCTGCCCTCTGGCCATGCTGTATCACACACAGGATTTATCCCTTTTTCAGTTATTTCATTTCAGATGATTTCAAAATAAATAGATGCTCTTCAAAGACAGCAGCCAAGTAATTATTTTCCTTTCACAAGCTTATTATTTTATTGATTTATGTTGAAGTAGGCTTCACTGTCATTACATTTCATCTGCAGTATGTTCTTGTTTGAAGAATGAAAGATGATTATGAAGACCACCACTGTCTTATTAAAGTGTCACCATTTAGAATTCTATAGCTAAGTTTCTGCCAGTTTTTTACATTTCAAATCCCTTTGCTTCAGTGTGTCTTATAATTTGGCTATTAAAAATTATTCTGCCTTTAGGGCCTATGAGTTTTTTTCACCAGTCTAACAAAGTTACTTCAGTCAGTTTGAATTTGAGCATTTCATATATACGTATATAAAGGGTAAGATATGAATTAAGATATGAATGGTAAGGGTAAGATATGAATTACAACCATTTAGTGGTCTGCAAGGTACTGTACATAATAAGGGCCATTCTCATTCTACACATGACTCCTTTTGACATAATGAACAACATAAGGTTCTGTCATTTTAAAAAATTGCTGAAATCCTTATGATAAAGGCTGCATTCTTAGAGGGCCTCCTAGGAATGGAGCTTAGTCAGCAGCTCTCAGGATATGGTATTGCCGAAGAATCTAGTTCTACAAGTAGTTGAGTACCTCCTGTGAGCTACTAACTAAACTTCACTCCAATGCAGTCAATGGCAACAGCTTAGAAACTTCTGGGAATGTGCATTAATTAAGTAAGAGCCTGAAACAACAATTGCAGTAGATTCAGTCTTCCTATAGCCCAAGCCTACAGATTTTGCAATTAAACTTTTAGGTTCCAGAAAGACATAAGAGCTACCTAGAATGCTGGTGACTACAGTGAATTTATTCACCCATAGCTCAGGAGTAACAAATAGCTCCAGCTCCAGGTTTTATATTGCCAATGTAGTGGACTGACAGTTATTCCAGAAAATGCATTTTAGTACAAGACAGTGTGGATCAAACATTCTTTTTACCATCTCAAGCAAATATTTCCATAACAGCCTATTCATTTTAAGCTTTTTCTTGCACCTCTAATTAACATTAACACTTTGTCTAAATTCTAGAGATGACCCCAAACCAGAGCTGTGATTCTAAATATTCCTTACCTTTGGGAAAAATTTGATTCTGCATCTACATTACTTCCAGTTTGTTTGTTTTTTAAAACAACAACAACAACAACAAAAAACCTTAGCATTCAACATAATTGAAAAGCAATAAGTACACTGTAATGGTCTTTTGGAATTCAGACACTTTCATGATCCATACAGCACAGGCATCCATTCATTTTGTAAGTAAAACCCGATTCCACCATAAATATTTGTCTATCAGTCTATGCATGGTTTGGATGTTTTATGACAGAAGGCATAGCCCAGTGGCCCCACACACCTAAGTTGTGCATATTACCCTAGTGTTGTTTTTTTTTCTGCAGGCAGCTGAGTATCATATTTCAGCAGAACTGGTTAAGTTCCCTTGTGCAGTGTGGACAGTCCATCAACTGCTCATGAGCAGATGTTTGTATGCCCTGAGTTCTACTTGTTGGTGCTTCTCTTTGGCAGAATAGGAAGAGGAAGGTTGGACAAAACTGGGCAGCTAAACGATGTGCAGGGCTTTATGGTTCTATGTCTATACAGCTCCACTAGCCAAACCTCCTGCAGCAGAGGGCTGTGTTGACAATAGAGAACAATGCCACAGCCTATGAGCTGTAGTGTAGCCACACAGCAGCTCCATTAATGCTCTAGAGTTTGAAAAAGAGGAATCCATCCTCTCAGTCACTGCAACCCCCCTGTTCCCTGTGTAAAGCTCATTTACTCTTGCCTGAGCAAGGGAAAGGATTTGGACCATGATGATTGATGCATAAACACTGTGATGGTTCAGGGCAAGTTGTACCCATAGGCACTCATTCCAAGTGGCAGGACTCTGCTTGCACTTCTACCAGAGTAGAACTCCTCAGTCCGCCCCACTTTAGACTAGATCACCAGGCTAAAACACCTCCTATTCCTGCCATACTCTCATGGATACAAGGTGAGCTGTGGCCTAGACCTCCTTTGCAGTCCTTCTTGAATGCACTTCTCAGAGGACAGATTTTGCTACCTTCACCTCTCTCTGGGTAGAATTCTGTAGTTCTTCCACTCTCAGACTCAATCCCCCATTTCCAATCAGTTAAACATGATAGCTCTCACCACATTTGGCACCTGTAAGAAACTTCCCCCAGGAGCTTGTGACTAGTGGCTGATTAAAATGACTCAGAACAGCTCCTTCCAAACAAACACAGTATCTATTCATCCAGAGGTATGCAGCAAGCAGAGAAAGGGGCAAAACCACAAAAGATCTGCATGTCTGAGTCTTACCTAAAGCGTGCCATGTCTCTCAAAGCTTAGGCAAGACCAGCTGCCTCAGACCCATCCTGTCGGACCTGGGTCTCAGTCTGACTGCTCTCTGGGAACACCTTCTGACAACTGAGACCCACCCTTCCCTTTCTGAAGGAAAAGTTTGTAACTGTTTAGTGCCCTTTGATCTCAGGATCTCAGGCAAGGCAAACCAGTTGTATAATATTGCTGGGTGCCTTGGAGAAGCATCTTCTCAATAATGGCTCACCCACTTTTCCTTTAACTCCCTGGAAGTTGTTTACCCAGAGATGTCTCATCTCTCAACATCGTTTAATTTCCTTTTACTTTTCCTAACAGTGCCATTGATTTACCTCTCTATAATCAGACCAACCAATAAACTGAGATACACAATATTCATAAAAATAATACAGGTCTCCCATGTTCTCCCCACACACCATGAAGTATTATTGCTTACAGAAAGATTGGTTTTTATCACACCTTCTATGGACTGTTAAATATGTGAAAGTCTGGAATCCAAAAAGAGATTGCAGTGCATCCATTAACTTCAAAATGTGCACTTTGAATGGCCAATACTGCAAGTACCAAACTGAAGCTGGATGAGCATAACTGTCATTACTAATACAAACACTGTTCTGGGCCTGCCCAAGTGCTGTAAATCCCTCCCTGGCATTAACAATGCAGATCTGAAAGAGACGATGTAGAGATACCACAGAGCTTCTGTCATAAATATAAAAGGAAGGATAACCACCTTTCTGTGTACAGAACTATAAAATCCCTCCTGGCCAGAAGCAAAACCCTTTTACCTGTAAAGAGTAAAGAAGCTAAGATAACCTCGCTGGCACCTGACCAAAATGACCAATGAGAAGACAACATACTTTCAAAGCTGGAGTGGGGTGGAACAAAGGGTCTGTCTGTCTGTGTGATGTTTTTGCCAGGAACAGATCAGGAATGTTCTTCATAACTCCTCAGAACTTCTGTTAAGTTAGTGAGCAATCTAGCTAGAAATGCGTTAGATTTTCTTTTGTTTAATGGCTGGTAAAATAGCTGTGCTGAATGGAATGTATATTCCTGCTTTTGTGTCTTTTTGTAACTTAAGGTTTTGCCTAGAGGGGTGCTCTATGTTTTGAATCTGATTACCCTATAAGGTATTTACCATCCTGATTTTACAGAGGCGATTCTTTTACTTTTTCTTTAATTAAAATTCTTCTTTTAAGAACCTGTTTGCTTTTTCATTGTTCTTAAGATTCAAGGGTTTGGGTCTGTGTTCACCTATGCAAATTGGTGGGGATTTTTATCAAGCCTTCCCCAGGAAAGGGTGTGTAGGGTTTGGGGGGATATTTTGTGGGGGAAGACATCTCCAAGTTGTCTCTTTCCCTCTTCTTTGTTTAACACGCTTGGTGGTGGCAGCATAGGGTTCAAGGACAAGGCAAAGTTTGTACCTTGAGGAAGTTTTTAACCTAAGCTGGTAAGAATAAGCTTAGGGGGTCTTTCATGCAGGTCCCCACCTCTGTACCCTAGAGTTCAGAGTGGGGAAGGAACCTTGACAGCTTCTATTTGTCAGTCTTGTATATGCTAGTCAAGTTCACTCAGTATTTATAAAAGGTTAATTAATATTTGCACTATTGGTCATATTACAAGTGAAAATCAGGTGTCTGTTTTCAGGCTTTGGGAAACACTTAACAGGTGCTGCTACAGATATTGCACAGACATTGTGCAGACATTAGACAATGCCATTCTTTTGAGAAGGGTAGTTTTTTTGATACAGTTATGACTGGCATACTATTCTACTAATTCATCCTTTTAAGATCTTGTTTATGCCCTATGCCCGCAATGCAATGCCAGAAAGTTGTAAAATGTGTTTCATAGTTGTGTGCTATTTGATGGTTTCAGTTCAGTATGTTAAGATTTATCATCTAGAAATGTATCTTCCCAGCAAGTCGTTTCAGAACAATTACATTTGGAAGCTAACTTTGAAATCCAGCTTTTAACATTCTCGTTTCAGAACGGAAAACAAGTAGCAACGAACATATCAACTGTGAGCTTCCCAGAAGACTTTGGAACCCAGACAACTACAGATTAGTTTATTAATGTGATAATGCATTTGGAAAATAACACAACCCTAAAGAATTTTAATGAAAAATGTTTTTTTGAATAAATATTTTGACTCTGGAAATAGGCAGGGGTCAATCCTGGCCTTGTTTTCTATGCTGTGTTGAGGCCAGCTGTTCTCAACTCCAGTTCCTGAAAAGATTTCCAGCCAGCAAACTTTGTCCCTTGTCCTGGGGCAGTGACAGGAACTGCCCTCAGCCTATGTGCATGATGTCAGTATGGTTGTGTAAATGCACAATACCTCCCTAGTACTACAAAGGGATGACTGGGTCTCCATGGCATGCTGACAGCCAACCACAGAGTAGCAGAGTAGTGGTGCACAGAGCAACAGTGAGAAGGGCGGGACTGTAGAGAGCACACTTACATGGACTTTTTGCTCTCTCAAAGTGACTCTGAATCTATGCAGCTGCTCTGCACCATGCCTCATCTACTTTGGTCAGCCATGCATTGAGCTGGCCTACTCAGTAGTGAATGATGTATGAACACCGTTGTCCTGTGGAACCACGAGCCATGATTTCGCACCATCATGAGTTCTTGCCTCTGCTATCAGGAGTAGCAATGCCTCAGTTATTCCTGTGATCTGCATTCACCCCCTTGCACTAAGGTAATTTCTTATGTTTGTTAGTGCCTTAGCCTTCCAGCCAAAGCAAGTCCACTCTTTCCATGGTAAGGAAGAGTTCAAGCATAAACCAACATGTCCTTGACCTTTCCTGTGTCAAAATCCCCCTCCCCACCCACCAGGCGCTGCAGGGTCAGTGCTGGCTGCTTCTGGGAGTGGCACAGAATGAGGGCAGCCAGAAGCTTGCCTTAGCCCTGCTCTGCTGCTGGACTGTTTGTACCCCAAATCTTCCAGTTTGGCTGCAGTAGCCTCCAGGTGGCCTGATTCTGGGAGACTACCTGCAAAACTGGGAGGGTTGGCAACAGGACCCGCTCCAGCATTTTTTCTGCCCCAAGTGGCAAAAAAAACAAAACAAAAAACCTTGCCACTGCACATGGAGACAGAGTGATGGTGCGGCCGCTGAATTGCTGCTGGCGATAGAAGAATCGTGTCCCCGCCGTCGAAATGCGCCGAGCACAAAACACACTGTGACAGAGTTACCATCGAATTCCTGCTGCTGCCGAGGGTGGATTGCCGCCCCTTTACATTTGCCACCCCAGGCACCTGCTTGGTTCACTGGTGCCTGGAGCCAGACTTGGTTGGCAACCCTAAATTATATACACATGACCAGATCCGGCAGCCTTTTCTAAATGTATATTCTGAGTCTTAATGTGAGGTTATGATTCAGCAAGTCTTGTAAAAAATGTGTACGGGCCAGTATTGGGCACATCAATCACACCTACTTCACACCAGGCCTGGGCATGCTACAATGATAGGTTCTTGTAATTTTACCATCATTCTTTTTCTCTTTCTATCACCCTTTTCCATTCTGCATTTGAGTCATTCAATTTCTTACCTAACAATTTCATACAATTTCTGTTATGGCCACTAGCCAAAGAAATAGGTCAAAAGAAGATATGACTTCCTGTATCTTCCTAACAATGAAGAGTTCTGCATGTGTTGTGCTCCTGCTGTTGCTGTGTATTGACATGGAGTGTGGCTGCAGAGACCAAAGGTCATCCTCTATTTTGGAAAGCATGGTTCCAGACTGCAGGTTGCTGCAGGCTGCAGTCATCACCAGTATTTGGTTTCTGTTGTGTTAGAGCTATGTCATGTTTTAATAAAAATAATGTGTTTTAAATATAAGCTCTCTGTGCCTCAATAAGGAGAACATACAGATTATAGAAATTGCCACACAGAATTAAACCAGTGGTCCATCTAGTCCGATATCTTGTCTCTGATGTTAACCTGCACCACATACTCTGTTATGTACAATTATACTTTTACTGTCCTTAAAGGAAATTTCTTTTTAACCTGGCCGTTAACAGTTCATTATGAACAAGGAGAATTTATATGCATAATAACTTTTTATATCATCTTGTGTTATTGCAGATGTTCCTGTCCATATAAATGTTTTATCAATTATTCATCCTGCTAAGCTCTTGGACTCATCATACGTTGCAGCGGTGAGTTCCAGAGGGTAATTATATATTACTACAAAGGGTATTGTCTTTCATCAGTTTTAAAAGTCCTACCTTTCAGTTTCATTGAATGTCAACTTGTTCTTGTATTATGAGGAAGAATAGGAGTATCTTATTTACTTTCTCTTTCCCATTAATAACTTTATTTACCTTTATCATACCTCCTCTTATATTTCTTTGCTATGAACTAATACTGAGATGTGTACTTACATTTATACTTTAAACTCTACTTATATTGGTGGTTGTTAAAGTTGTGATTATTTAAAATGCAGTAATTTTTATTTTAAAGAATATTAAATATGAAAAAACAGACCTGTAAGGTGCTCATGTATCAAGGAAGTCATGACTACCTATGATATATCTTGTGCCAGCAGTGTCTGGTTGATAGACAAAGAAGAAAAAAACACACACAATATTATAAGAGATTTACTTATCCGTAATGTAAACTATGAAATAACTAAAAGAGTATAAAACTGCTCTTATGTTCATGTTCTGTGTCAAATTTTATGGAAGAATAGACTGACTACATAATTCTGCAATATTTGATGTCCAGTGTTCTAAGCACACTTTTAATTTTAGAGTATTAGCAAAAATGAGCTGTGCTTTGCTCCTATTTTAAAAAATATTTTTCTCTTTTTGTTAGGTGGAGATTTAAGAGTGTGCCCTATAGAGGATTAAAAATACACCTTTTTGAAGAGAATAGAGATACTAAAAAAATCCCACCAACACTGCAGAATCACTATTGAATCCAGTTTGCAATTTTCATATAGCTTATCATATAAAATAATATATGATCTCACGGGCCTTGGTTAGCAGGGATGACAAAACAACAGGCCGAAGCAAACAGACAATACCTCATGAATACTTTTGACTAAGTTACATGGAGAATTGAGCTCCTTTTGTATTATGAACTAATTACCATACCAAAATCTGTTTGGTTCAAATTTAGGGTCTTTTATATCGGATTCATTGTTTGCATCTCCCAAACAAATGATTAAGCTCCCGCCATATACTTTCATTTTCATTTTGGTTCATTGTTTTTACTCTAAATTGAACAGTTGTATTCATGATCATTTTGAATGTCTGAGTGTTACTCTCTCCTCATATGGCACCACCTGTGTCAAACCCTGATAATTTAAATGAATTATTGTATATTTTAAAGCTGGTTGAGGCTGTACAGAGCCGTTAGGGTGGGCACTCTTCCTTTTTTTTTGTTTGGAATAAATTGACATAAATATTGGTCTCAATTTTGTAATTTGACTCTGAATTTTGTTCATTCACTCTGGGGCACCTGGCCTTAGCCACTGTCAGAAGACAGGATACTGGGCTAGATGAACCTCTGACCCAGTATGGCCATTCTTATGTTCTTCCTTATTTGCATCCATTGGGATTGCAGCATAAAACTGGGGGCAGAATATGGGCTACTATATTTATAACCTGTTTGTACTTACTGGGCAAAGGCCAGAACTTCACTAGCCCCAGAAGGAGCTCCTGGAATCATTATGCCCTGGAGAGGCCAAATGCCTTTCAGAACTCTTTGGCAAACAGAAAGATAGGCACCAAGAATATAGAGCCAGTTAAGAACAATGTTAAAGTAATCAACCCTGGCCTACACCAGAAAAAGCAAGACTATTCAGCATCAAATACTTAGTTTAGGCTCAGAGTTTAATTTCAGAAGACTGAGAAAATAGGTGATATTGTACATAAGCACAACGGGGCCAGCTAATGATGGAGTGCCAGCCATAAGTTTCCATGCTATTTATGGTTGAAGGTGGACATTTAAATTGCTCAGAAATGCATGCGTTGATTAATAAGTATACTTAGAAGAAAATTACAGTAAGAACTTGGTGCAAATTACTTGAAATGTCTTTTTTTTAACAAAGCCCTCTGGAGATCATGTTGTTGTCTGTAGACTCATGATTAATATTGGTCACATTTCTATGGTTCAAGGAAAAACAAAGCAAATTTCAAAAAGCCTGTGATGGGGTGTCAGCTGAAAAATGTATTGTTACAGATTCTGTAGTTGATAATGCAGAATCCAAGGGAAAATTTACTGACTACATATGGCTGAGATTTTCAAAAGTGATTTTCAGAAAATGCAACTGTCATAAATATAAAGGGAAGGGTAACCACCTTCCTGTATACAGTGCTATAAAATCCCTCCTGGCCAGAGGCAACGTCCTATTACCTGTGAAGGGTTAAGAAGCTCAGGTAACCTGGCTGGCACCTGACCCAAAGGACCAATAGAGGACAAGATACTTTCAAATCTTGGGGGGGGGGAGGCTTTTGTTCTTGCTCTTTGTTTACATGGTTGTTCTCTCTTGGGACTGAGAGAGGCCAGACAGAAATCCATCTTCTCCAACCCATCCTAATCCAACTCTCCAGTATTGCAACCAGTATAGGTAAGCCAGGCAAGGTGGATTAGTTTATTTTTTGTTTTATGTGAATTTTCCCTGTGTTAAGAGGGAGGTTTATTCCTGTTTTTTGTAACTTTAAGGTTTTGCCCAGAGTGGGATCCTCTGTGTTTTGAATCTGAATACCCTGTAAAGTATTTTCCATACTGATTTTACAGAGGTGATTCTTTTACCTTTTCTTTAATTAAAAAGAACAGGAATACTTGTGGCACCTTACAGGTTTCAGAGTAGCAGCCGTGTTAGTCTGTATTCGCAAAAAGAAAAGGAGTACTTGTGGCACCTTAGAGACTAACACATTTATTAGAGCATAAGCTTTCGTGAGCTACAGCCCACTTCATCGGATGCATAGAATGCAACATATAGTAAGATATATATATACACAGATAAGTTAGATGTTACCATACAAACTGTGAGGGGCTAATTAGTTAAGATGAGCTATTATCAGCCAGAGAAAAAAAAATTGTAGTGATAAGATGGCCAATTTAGAGAGTTGACAAGAAGGTGTGAGGATACTTAACTTAAGGAAATAGATTCAATACGTATAATGACCCAGCCACTCCCAGTCTTTATTCAAACCCAAGTTAATGGTATCTAGTTTGCATATTAATTCAAGCTCAGCAGTTTCTCCTTGGAGTCTGTTTTTGAAGCTTTTCTGTAACAAAATTGCCACCCTTAGATCTTTTACTGAGTGGCCAGAGAAGTTGAAGTGTTCTCCTACCGGTTTTTGAATGTTATGATTCCTGATGTCAGATTTGTGTCCGTTTATTCTTTTGAGTAGAGACTGTCCGGTTTGGCCAATGTACTTGGAGAGGGGCATTGCTGGCACATGATGGCATATATCACATTGGTAGATGTGCTAATAAATTTGTTAGTGCCACAAGTACTCCTATTCTTTATGCGGATACAGACTAACACGGCTGCTACTCTGAAACTTTTCTTTAATTAAAATTCTTCTTTTAATAACCTGATCGATTTTTCATTGTTCTTAAGATCCAATGGTTTGGATCTGTGTTCACCTGTACAAATTGGTGAGGATTATTATCAAGCCTTCACCAGGAAAGGGGGGGTGTAGGGTTTGGGGGGATATTTTGGGGAAAGACGTCTCCAAGTGGTCTCTTTTCCTGTTCTTTGTTTAAAACGCTTGTGGTGGCAGCATAGGGTTCAAGGACAAGGCAAAGTTTGTACGTTGGGGAAGTTTTTAACCTAAGCTGGTAAGAATAAGCTTAGGAGGTCTTCCGTGTGGGTCCCCACATCTGTACCCTAGAGTTCTGAGTGGGGAAGGAACTCTGACAGCAATGCATGCACGTTCTGAAAACCAGGCTCCTTTAAGGTGTCTCTGGTTGGGTACATCAATCTCCAAAATTAAGATGAAAAATCAGTAGTTGCTTTTGAAAAACTTGGCTGTAATATATCTTTTAAGAACATAAGAGCAGCCATACTGGGTCCGACCAATGGTCCGTCTAGCCCAGTAACGTATCTTCTGATAATGGTGCCAGATGCTTCCCAGGAAATGAACAGAATAGGGCAATTATCAAGTGATCCTTCTCCTGTCACCCAGTCCTAGCTTCTGGCAGTCAGAGGTTTAGGGACTCCCAGAGCATGGGGTTGTGTCCTTGACCATCTTCATTAACAGCCATTGATATATCTATCCTCCATGAACTTAACTAATTCTTTTCCAAACCCAGTTATAAATTTGGCCTTCACAAGAGCTCCCTGAAACAAGATCCTCAGGTTGACTATGTGTTGTGTGAAGAAGTACTTACTTTCACTTATTTTAAACCTGATGCCTATTAATTCCATTGGATGATCCTGGGTTCTTATGTAATGTGAAGGGGTAAATAACATTTCCTTATTACCTTTCTCCCCACCTTTCATGATTTTTTAGACCTCTGTCATATTTCCCCTCAGTCATCTCTTTTCCAAGCTGAACAGTCCCAGTCTTTTTAATCTCTCCTCATGTAGAAGCTGTTTCATACTACTACTAATTTTTTTTGCCTTTTTCTGTACTTCTTCCAATTCTAATATATCTTTTTTTGAGATGTGGTGACCTGCTGCCTATTAATTTCATTAGTCTCTCCTCATATGGAAAATATTAATCATTTTTTGCTCTTCTCTACTTTTTCCAATTCTAATATATAATTTTTGAGATGTGGCAACCAGAAGTGCATGCAGTATTGAAGTTGTGGGCATATCATGGATTTATACAGTGGCAGAAATTAATTATGGTTTTTAAGCAGTCCTAAGAAAAAATGTAACTCTGACACATTCTCTGCTAGTGGTGCTTGAAGAACCATCTTCTCTTTTTCTGGTGATTTCCTTAAACCTGTGGTATCAATTACATGTCAAGGTATTCATCTAAATGTTTGAAAAACTCACATTTGTCTCAACATACTCTCAGTTCATGGTCTTCCAAATGTTCCAAGACAGTGTCCAAATTTTGAAGACTATCCTCTTCATCCTTTCCTGTCATCCTAATAGCATTGAACTCCATTCACTCCCTTCAGAATTTCATCCATTGGGACAGGGTAGGTGCTAATATGATGTCGAAACGCAACTTGTTGTAACAAAATAAGCCTTTTTTGTGTGCTGATTGTGAGATATTTGCTGTGAGAGGCCAAATCAATTTCCATTTATCATATGCTATGAGCAAATCCAATTTACTGAAACTCTGTCCACAATAAGAGTAGAAAACAAATCTTCAGTATGAGGTAGTGGATATTAGCCTGCACATAAAGGATTCGGTGTCACTTTGAAATATCTGCAAATTTGGACTGAGTAATCCTTTTTTAATGGTGGTACAATGGGTGTAGCCCACTCACTGTGAGAAACAGTGACAAGACTCTGATGTTCACTAAACAGGCCAAATCATCTTCCACCTGAGCCTTCATAGAATAAGGCACAACTCTGTGCACTTAAGTTTTCACCAGTCAGTATTCACAAAGTTATACCTAATAAGCAGCTCCCAACCTGAGCTCAGTCTGAAGTGGCCCTTAAACGGATTCTCAAACTAGTGGGATTCTCATCAGCAGGGCCTGATCCTGAAGATGCATTCTGAGTACACCTGACCTGATAATTATCAGATACAGCAGCAGGAGGGCTGGATCAGGCTACCAATAGGTAAAGGGACAGCACAGCATCCACACAAAAGACAGCAGGGGCAGAGAGAAATGAAGGACAAGCATGAGAGAGGTATCAAAGTAGGAAAGTGAGATGGTTTTCACAGAATCATAGAATCACAGGACTGGAAGGGACCTCCAGATGTCATCTAGTCCAGTCCCCTGCGCTCATGGCAGGACTAAATATTATCTAGACCATCCCTGACAGGTGTGTGTCTAACTTGCTCTTAAAAATCTCCAGTGATGGAGATTCCATAACATCCCTAGGCAATTTATTCCAGTGCTTAACCACCTGACAGTTAGGAAGTTTTTTCTAATGTCCTACCTAAACCTCCCTTGCTGCAATTTAAGCCCATTGTTTCTTGTCCTATTCTCAGAGGTTGAGAAGAACAATTTTTCTCTCTTCTCCTTGTAACAACCTTTTACGTACTAGAAAACTGTTATTATGTCCCTCCTCAGTCTTCTCTTACTAAAGAAACCCATTTTTTTATCTTCCCCCATATGTCATGTTTTCTAGACCTTTAATCATTTTTTGTTGCTCTTCTCTGGATTATTTCCAATATGTCCACATCCTTCCTGAAATGTGGCACCCAGAACTGGCCACAATACTCCAGTTGAGGCCCAATCAGCTTGGAGTAGATTGGAAGTATTACTTTTTATGTCTTGCTTACAACATTCCTGCTAATACATCCCAGAATGATGTTCATTTCTTTTGCAACAACATTATATTGTTGACTCATATTTAGCTTGTGGTCCACTATGACCTCCAGATCCCTTTCTGCGGTATGCCTTCCTAGGCAGTCATTGCCCATTTTGTATGTGTGCAACTGATTGTTCCTTCCTAAGTGGAGCACTTTGTATTTGTTCTTATTCAATTTAATCCTATTTACTTCAAACCATTTCTCCAGTTTGTCCAGATCATTTTGAATTTTAATCGTATCTTCCAAAGCACTTGCAACCCCTCCCTGCTTGGTATCATCTGCAAACTTTATAAGAGTACTGTCTATGCCATTATCTAAATAAGTGGTGGGCAAACGGGGGCCACATATGGCCCATCAGGGTAATCTGATTGTGGACCGCGAGACATTTTGCTGACGTTGACCATCTGCAGGCACGCCCCCCCCCGACAGCTCCCAGTCATTGCAGTTCCGGGCCAATGGATGCTGTGGGAAGCAGCGGGCAACAGGGACATGCTGGCTACTGCTTCCCGCATCTCCCATTGGCCGGGAATGGTGAACCATGGCCACTTGGAGCTACGGGGGGCTATGCCTGAGGATGGTTAATGTCAGCAAAATGTCTTGTGGCCAACAATCAGTTTATTCTGATGGGCCACATGTGGCCCGTGGTCCGCAGGTTGCACATCACTGATCTAAATCACTGATGAAAATTTTGAACAGAACTGGACCCAGAACTGATCCTTGCAGAGCCCCATTAGGTATGTTCTTCCAGCATGACTGTGAACCACTGATCACTACTCTCTGGGAACTGTTTTGCAATGTGCTTTGCACTCACCTTATAGTAGCTCCATCTAGGTTGTATTTCCCTACTTTGTTTATGAGAAGGTTATGTGAGACAGTAACAAAAGCTTTACTAACGTCAAGATATACCATGTCTACCGCTTCCCCCTATCCACAAGGCTTGTTACCCTGTCAAAGAAAGCTATCAGGTTGGTTTGACAACATTTTTTTCAAATCCTTGCTGACTGTCACTTATCACCTTATTATTATTTTCGCTGATAGGATAAGGATTACCTAGGTGGGTGACCTGATTTATGTACCTGCTTCAGGGGAGGGTTTGTGGCTGAAGATCCCAAGTAGAAAATGTCTGTCATTGTCCCTTGAGTCAGGCACACCAAGTCAGACATGTAAGCATTTAACCCCCCCTCCTCAGTATTTCAGTCTTGGCTAGTTTAGGCAGCTCTCCACTCAGCTTGCTGGCTTCTCATTATCCCTTTTTTAGTCGCCTGACTCTTCCCTTTCTTAGGCACCCAACTCCTGTATGGGGAGCCTGAGTGTCTAATTTGGGGGCAAGGTTCCACTAAGTGGCAGGGCTTCTAGGGACTAGGCATTGCAACACTCAGTGAATCAATCTCTTAGTACATTTAAGAATCTGGGCCACAGTGCTTTCCTTTCCTTCTGACCCAATGCCCCTTCATATTGGCTTCAATTTACAAGAATCCGAATCAGCACCACACATGGGGAGGGAGATGGAAACCAAACTGGTTCCCGCATCCTGTAGTGCCCCAGGCACTTGGAGAAGACATTCTCTCCTAACTCCCCAAATGAGGGTGATTAATCATTTAAAAACAATACTAAAAAGGTGTAGAGAGTATTAAGAGGTGGGGTCAAACTCTGCACCTGCTAACATAACTACCTGGATAATTGCATAACCAACACCATTAAGGGGCTTGGTGGCAAAAGCTAATAGAGAGAAAATAGGAGAGGATATCATCTTGCATGTCTTTCCATTGTTCTCATCAGGTTTCGGATCTAGACCCCTGTTAACAATTCTCACTGCTCAAGGAGCAGGTGCATTAAGACAGCAATGCTAGAGCTGAGAGTTACCGTCACAATTCTAACATGATTCTTGTTATGTAAAGGCAGGATGGGTTAATGAATCTCTTCTGAGGACAGGATAATTGTAAAGGAAATCACCAAGTTTTTCCTATTCCCAATTAACAGAACTCCTTTGGAAAAAAATAACTTGGTCTTTGAGACAGAAACTGATCTGGCAAACTCAGATTGAACAATATATTTTTCTTCTTCTCAGCTATCAGTAATTAGTTTTTCATCTCTTTTTGGCAGCAGTGTTGATTTCCAAGTATGAAAAATATTTTTAGGAAACATCAACAGGCTTCAGAGCTCAAACATTCCAGATTTCTATTCCTCAGTAGGCAAAACAAACAATTGCTTCATCATTTCAAGAATTCTCACTGATCTTTGCTCTTGTGTTTTAACACAGCACTCCTAATTAAGTTTTTCTCATCTTCATTTTAGTTTCTCATAGAAGAGTCTTTAAAAGCAACTAAAAATAACACTGGAAAAATTTCCTATCTTGAGCTGAGGGAGGTTGCAGCCAGAATGAATTAGCATAGGTAAATTTGTATTGAATGGCAGTTTGGCACCAGGATGGTTTTGGAATCTTAATTGGCACAAGGACCAATCTGGCCCTGAATAGGATTCTATAGCACTTGATTGTAAAAGCCTATGAAGTTTAAAGATTGTTGAACTCCCTTTTACAATAATATAGCAGGAACCTAATTTTCTATTACATTTTAATTCTCATTGAGGGATTAATATTATCTTTAGAATAGTCTGAAATACAGTACCCAGTTGGCCTGATTCATCAGTCACTTATATTCATATAAATCAGGAATAAATCCACTGCAGTCAATGGAGTTTCACTTGTGTAAAACTAATAAGTGATACGAGAATCAATCCCAGTATTTCAGAACTCCTGTGGAACATCACCATCACTGGAGACAGTACACGCTAGAGAAAAAGACAACTCAATCTGTGAGCAAACTGGGGGTGGGGGGGAGAGAGGAGAGGAAGCATTTTCAGCATTCTCTTTTGTCAAGGTCTGGACTTCAGTAAAAACAACAGCCATCATTGTTTCTTTATCTTCACACAGGGGCTGTAGCTTAAATAAGACACTGCTCAGACTAAACAGAGACCAGACATGAGGAAGGAAGAGCAGCTGCATGCTACCTCTGCACCAGGGGTGGGATCCATGTAAGGACTTGGGCATTGCAACACTGATTGTCACAGCATCTAACTTTTAGATCCTTAGAAAATCACTGGAACAACTACACATAGCCTTGTTAGACACCTAGGTTCCTTATAAAATTAATGGGGAGATACAGGTATCTTAGAATGAGATCCAAACGTGGTAGACAGGAGCCTAAACTAGCCAATGGGAGATACCAACAAGAAGTGTGTGTAGTAAACCCCACCCCTCTCTCAGAGATAGGGAACCAAGTCTGGGCTGCAAGGAGGCACCTCTCTCTACTTAATGATCCACAAATGGGACCCAACACTGGGAGTCAGGCAGGTTAGGTGGCAAGTTTCTTATGAGTTAAGTGCCTGCCTCACTCCACACAAAATAGCAGGGGGAGGAGGGTGGTGGTGCCCACCTTATGGCTTTTAGCCCAGAAGTTAGAGCACTCAGCTGGGATGTGGGAGGTTCAATTGCCCCCTTTCTGCTAGAGTGGAAAAAAGGATTTGAACATGGATTCTTCCATCTCACAGCTCTAACCACTGTGCTAAAAGTTTGTCCTAATCACTGGACCACAGATCGTCTCTCTCTCATCTTCTCATCCCACTCACTGTTAGGAAGTTCTCTTGGCTGAAGGCTATCCCGAACCAGGTCTCAAGAGATCTATTTTTCTTCTCTGTTCTTATTATAAGATTTTATCCGGGGCCTTAGATACCTGGCTGAAGGACTGTTTGGGCTCTTTGGTACACCCTGATCAAACATACTGTATTCCTAACCACTGTATTTTTGATAATTTGTTTTTAATTTATGATGTTTATACTGTTAGCGACCTCCGTAATCTGGATATGGGGCTTATTTCAATGGACAAGGAGAAGGCCTTTGATAGAGTAAATAATCATTATATTTTAAAAATATTAAAAGCTTTTGGGATTGGCCAGTGTTCTCTTCATATATTTCTTTATTGTACCATAATGTTTTTAGTTAAGATTAATGGGGATCTTGCCATTGTTTCCTAATTCACAGAGCCATTTGTCAGGAGTGTTCTCTGTCTGGGATGTTGAATGCGTTTAGTTTGGAGCCATTTCTGCTCCTCCTCAGAAGCAGTCTGACTGGCTTTTCTGTGGGGTGTCAGATGCTCTCCTGGTTCATCTGCCGGCCTGCGCTGATGATATCTCGGTTTTTATAATTTCTGACAGTGACTCACAGGCACTTTGAGTTTCTGCATAAATGGGTGAACCAGCATCCTCTGCCCATATTAACTGGGCTAAGAGCAATCCAATCTTACTGGGTTCTTGGCAGTGTAGTGATCCCCCTTTGTTGCCCGAAAATTATAATGGGTTTAAGATGTTGGGGGTCTTTTTTGGATATGAAC
The DNA here is from genome assembly GCF_009764565.3 of Dermochelys coriacea. NCBI lineage: Eukaryota > Metazoa > Chordata > Testudines > Dermochelyidae > Dermochelys > Dermochelys coriacea. The sequence continues at coordinate 319,810,168 of NC_050068.2, read as the reverse complement.
AATATATGTTAAGGAACTTGGAGGGGGTGAGGAGAAGGTGCAAGGCTGCTGATAGAAATGGCACTACCACCTTCCTGGACTCTCTTTTTGGGGATAGGTTTTGATTGGCAACAACCTAGTGGCCTCAGTGTTGTGGCACATGCTAATATATCTGGACACTCCCTTAGGCCTCTTGGACCAAATTCAGAGGCATGTTAACCATTTTTTGAACTAGTTACCACTGGTTGCACCCTCTTTTGCTGTTCCTGTCATTAGATGAAGAGGGCCAGGGACTCATTGATTTAGTCAGCAATGTGTTGGCCTTTTGCCTCCGGTCTGTTCAGTAGTTGCTATATTCTGATTCCCCGCTGTCCTGGAAGTCCCTTGCCTTGCTTTCTCTCTCCTTCATAGTGCTGGAAGGATGGGCTTTGACTCTCACTTGTTTCCATTGGCTTCTGGTCCATTACAGAGTCTAGATTTGCCTTTATTTTATAATGGCCTTTTTAATGCCTGGCAACTTCTGCAACGTGCATGGCTGAATGAGGCATTTTTCAGTTTATGGCTCTTGGAAGAGGTGCTGTTTCTTAATCCATTTTTTCCCACTGCAACTTTCTCCTCCAGGAGCCTATTTTCCACCTTTACTCAGATTGGGTTGAACAAGCTGTTCCACCTGATTGTTCCTAGTTGGTCAAGATGGAAGTCAGGGACAACTCTTGCTGTTCAGAGCAGAATCCAGTCTGTGCGGTTTTTTTTTTTCTATAAGGTCGTCTCTTAATTCCAGGTAGCGCTCCCTTAGTGAGCTGCTCCAAATTTGCAGAAAGTTTTTGCAGGGAAAGTTCTTTTGGGCAATGAGGGGGAATCCTGTTTTCCCCTCACTAGTTGCCTCCCTTATGTAGATGAGATCCTTGTGCAATGAGGGAGATCCTTGTCCTGGAAGAGTTTGGTGAATGTTCCTTTTGCAAACTTGAACAAGAAGCATGTGTCAAGGTGTGACATTATGTCACCCACTCTGATCTCTCTGATAGAGCCTACAGGATGCCCCGTCCCTGGATGGATCTATGTCCCTGGCTTGGAGGAAGTTGTGCAAACCTCCTCTTCCTAAGCACTTCAATGTCTTGCAGTGGAGGGCCCTGCAGAGCATCCTAGCAAACAATTGTTCAGGAGTTTGGGACTGGTTTTCTCCAAGCCCTTCTTTGTTCTTGGAGTGATACAGTGTTCACATTTGGCTGGTATTCTGCCTGGCTAAGTTTTTGCTGCTAGGTCAGGTAAAACTACCTGTTTTGAAATCTCACCAGAACAGAATGGCCGGGGCAGTGTGGCGTGACATGCTTGTGCTGTTCCATGCAATGATTGTGACCTGGCTGCAGATTGATTAGAGCTTTTATAAATTTACTTGTAACCTGGACACTTTTCAATTGACTTGGTGTGTTAACAATATTTTGAGTGTACTGGTGATGATGATGGCTTAGTGATCCCATGTTTAATACTCACTTAAGATGTGTGTTGCTTTATTTCATTCATATCTTTTTGCATATATATTATAATTTTATTACTTGTTTTTAATGTGATTTTTATGTGACTAGAGGTGTTTTTTCACCTCTCTCTTCCCCTCCTCCCCATTAGGAGCAGAGCCTGTAACTGAATTAATTTGATGTTGTGCCCTTGTTTTATGGAGTTTTGGCCCAGCTGCAAATTATATGACATAATTTTTTTTTAAATTTTGTTGTAAACATATTTTGCTGATGATAAATTTGGAGGCCTGCAGATACAGTGATTGATTGTAATTTATGAAACCGTAAAAGCACTTTATCTTTGATTAATGGCTTTTGACACACTCAGCACTTTAAGCCATCATCTAGTTTCTTTCTTTCTGTCTTTCAATAGCTGTTTATAACAATTACTATCATACTTTAACCTTTTGGAATTAATCATCCGTAGTATGACTCTATGGACAATTATAATTAAATCTTTCTTTTAGGAAGAGGTGGACAAATGTTATCTAGCCAACAAATTATTTTACTAGTTAAATGAAACAATGGATTTATATGCTTCCACAGATTTGAGACATGTAGACAGTGACTCCTTTTGTTTATAGTCACCCTAAAAATAACAATCCCAGTTCATCTTCAGATTGTCAATTTTTGGGCTCTAAGCTGGCTGGCTTTTTGATACATGTTTTTATTATTTCTTTAAAATGAATTCTGGTAGTACCTGAAACTCCTTTGTTTATACTCTGTACCCTTGCTCTTTTCTGTTAATGAGCAATCCAAGCTCACCAGTGAGATATAAAAGGGAGCTCATGAGGTACTTTGACTAAATTCTCTGTTGAAAATCAATTTGGAAATCAATGGATCTGCATCAAATTTCACCAGCCCAATAATCTGTAATAAAACAGGGAGATAGAAGAGGATATATGCAATACCTGGCTCCTGTCTATTAGTGGCATTAAGTGGCAATTCCTGCCATAGACTTCCTATATGACCCAGGGCAACTCATTTCACTCCTCTATGCATTAGTTTCCTTATGCTAAAGGTGGGAATGAGAATACTTACCTATTTCAAAAAACATTGAGAGTTTTAATTCAATAAAGTACCTTAAGATCTTTAGATGGAGGCACTATATAAGGGCAAAGTAGTATTAGTTTAAAAATTGTTTTTACTCTAGGTCTCAAAATTTCTAACCTGAACCTAAGAGTAACGTGATTTTTAAATCCCTGTTTTTACCTAATCTATATTTAGGGGGAAATAATAAACATTTTTGTAGGTCCTAAGAGGTAACGGTTTTAAAACTACTCAGAAATTTGGAAGGGTCAATTAGGTGCTATGAAGTGGAATTTCATTCTTCCTGTCTCACAAATATATGCATATTTTTGTGTGTATATTTGATATATTAAAATTTGGGAATACACATTTAAAGGGAGAATTTCAGCTTGCAATCTAATTATTTTTTTAAAAGGCGTTAAAAGATGGTTTTAGATATAACATCTGCTCCTGAGACCCCCTGCCTATTACTGTGATTATTATTACTATGATTTTTCCGTCATACTTTCCTATTTAAAATAAATGTTTTTCTTTCCCCTGCTACAGTGTAAAAGGCACAAGGGAAAATGTCTAAGGACCCAGTTCTGCAATCCTCTCCAATAGCAGGGACCCGTACATGTGCAAAGTCCAACTGAAGTGATAGGTCATCTGCAGCAATCTGCACTAGAAGATCAGATTGTAGAATCACAGCCTAATTGACTGACTATATAGGGAATTTAAGAACATGTCTATTTGTTTGAAACGTCTCATGCACAAACTGTTATCAAATACACAAGATAAATAAAATGAAAAAAATTGAGAATTATCTAATGTTTTTCACTGATAGTACTCTTAAGTGTTTTTTATAATGACAGTACTGTGACAATTATTCATTTAATACTATTTAAATTACAGGAACACATAGAGGTCCCAGCTGGGCAGGCCTCCATTGTACTACTAACAGACAAACCCTGACCTGAAGAGAATACAATATAAATAAACAGCACAGGGGAGGTGCCTTCACTGGGGAGGTACTTTGGCTGGACAGCAGGGGATGAGAGAAGTCCAAAATGACCTCCTTACTTCGGTTCTCTGCTTAACCATTGACTAGGCAAAGGGGGATGGGCCCAACTGATTGACTGTGGTGCCCCTCTGCCACCTATTTAAGTTAAACCTCTTGGAATATGTCTACACTGCAATTAGCACCAGTGGGTGGCCCATGCCAGCTGACTTGGGCTTGTGGGGCTTGGGCTAAAGGGCTGTTTGATTGTGGTGTAGACATTTGGGCTTGGGCAGGAGTCCGAACTCGAGGGTCCCGGAGCTCAGGTTCCAGCCTGAGCCCGAACATCTACACTGCAATTAAACAGCCCCTTAGCCTGAGCCCCATGAGCCTGAATCAGATGGCATGGACCAGCCACAGGCTTTTAATTATATTGTAGACATACCCTTACTGTCCGGTTAGCTGTTCCCTTAGTAGTAGACGAGGAGATGTGCTGCTTATGAAGCTGTGGGTCTGAATGATCACTTGTTTTAGGGGTCAGGAAGGATTTTTTTCACATTGGGCCAAATTTGCATGCAGTGGGTTTTTTCATCTTCCTTGCAGCCTCCCGGAAGTACAACTGGGTTACAAACAATAGGATTAAGGGTTCATAAAATGCTGTTATGACTACTGATTCACCGCAACTTGGAGTTGGTATCCAGTGCAGGTAAAGACAGAAAGGGCCAGCTCCCAGAGGTAAAATGAGACCTGGCATTGTGCCGTTGGACCTTGAAACCTCTGTGGACAGAGGTTCCCACCCAACCAGTCTTGCAACCACTGTCATGCCACCCTCTCATGCTGAGGGCTGTGGGAGAGCAGGAGGAGAAGTTTCACAATTGAGTTGAGACCAGGAACAGACCAGGAAGGGTCTATCTCAATTAATTGTTTGGTTCATGGTCAGAGTTCTGTAACCTGCTGTGATGGGACACATGCCCTGCACTGGCCCTGAAAGGTTAAAACCAGCTTAGAGAGGCTAAGCCATATTGGGATCCAGAAAGTGGTCAGGCGACGCCTGTCCATTGCTAAAGGATCCCCCCCCTCAGCCTAAGAGGGGGGTCCAAAGGACCTGGAAAGCCAAATAATTATGGGGGACAACTAATAAACAACGGGGACAGGGGTGCAGTTAAAGGGTCAAATAAAGGGAACTGGATGGGGACACCGAGTGGAGAACCCCAGACAGCGCCCACTGCTCCACAAAGGTGTCAAGGGAGTCAGTGGACGCCACCCAGAGGAACTCTGCCTGGAGGCGTGAATGGACGGAAGATTGGAAATAGGCCCCACAGTCACAGGAGACTCTATCGGCCTACCTCCTCACCCTGGTTTTATAGATGGCCACTTTAGCCAGGGCCAGGAGGAGGTTGACCAGGAGGTCCCGTGACTTGGTGCCACCACGGACAGGGAGTGCATATAAGAAGGTGAGGGGAAAAGTGCAACCAGAATCTTAACAAAATATTTGTGAGGAGCCGGAATAGGAGCTGCAGCCTGGCACACTCTAGGTAGATGTGCGCCAGAGTTTCCCTCACGCCGCAAAAGGGGCAGGTGTCCAGGATTGGGGTAAACCACGCCAAGTACATGCCAGTGCTCATGGCCCCGTGAAGGAGTCGCCAACTGATATCCCCGGCGGGTCTCGGGACCCAGGTGGAATAGAGGCCGGCCCACCGGGGCTCCTCACCCTCTAAGGGTGGCAGGAGATCCCTCCACTTTGTGTCAGGGCGGGATGCGAGGGTGAGGACGTGAAGGGTGTGGAGCACGAGCATGTATAGATGTTTCCTTGGCGCGGTCTGAAAATGGACTGGCTGCAGCTCGTGTAGCCGGCTCACTGTGAAGGGGCAGGGGGGCCGGTCAGGTCCACGGAGCAGGGGCCCGATGAAAAGGTCCAGAGGGACTGGCATGGAGGGTGGGTGGGGCATGCCCTTCCTTAGGACCCGGTTGAGGAAAACCTGAGCAGTGGGCGGCAAAGCAGTCCTCACCTCCTGAAATACGCGCAGGGGAGTACAAGGTCTGGAGAGCCCCTTGCACTGAGCGAGCGTCAGGGGATCCAGCTTAGGGAGGCTAAGCAGCAGGTAGTCAAAGGAGTGACTGCAGAGGAAACAGCTAATTAGGGCCGCAGCTGCAGACTATTAGGGCGGCAGCTGGACCAGTCAATCAGGGCCCAGATGGCCCATATAAAAGGAAGCCGCAGACCAGAGTGAGTTAGTCTGCTGCAGGGAGCCCTAGGGGGAAGACTGCTTCCTGGAGGGCTACAGCGAGACCAGCACCTGGGGAAGGACAGGTGCTAGCAGGGGCTGGAGGAGCTAGGGTGAGCTCCTAACTGTCTGCCAGGACTTACAGACTCGAGACCCTGGGAAAAGGGTAAGGGAGCTGGAGCCAGAGCCAGAGGCAGGAGCAGAAGGAACTGAGGAATAGAAACAGTGAGATGGAAGGAAGAGGCAGCCGGAAGCTGCTGTTTGCAGGGTCCCTGGGTCAGGGACTGGAGTAGTGGGTGGGCCTGGGCCACCCCCCATCAGCCACTGAAGGAACGACCCAGATGTGGACTGCCAAGCCACTGCGAGGAATGGCTGGATTCTTGTTGGAGGAGTCCCCCGGAAGGGGGAGGAATTGGATGGTGACACGGTCGGAGGGCTGTGCCACGAAGCAGATGCTGAGAGAAAGGAGCTGTAACAGTCTGCAGGGGGAGGCGAGGACAGGAGAGCCATCAGCACCCGAGGGCACACTGGCTGGGATTGAGCTAATCCCTGAATCTCCCAGCAAGAGGTGCCAGTGTGGTGAGTGATCCAGTGACACCTGCACTGGAAACCAAGTATACTCTTGGTATGTTACAGCTGGGGGCAGCCAATGTAGTGCCCCTCCCCAAGGCATAATTAGTAAAGTTGCAGCCTGTCCTTTACACCCATCTCATGTGTCTGTCAATCATTTGCCTGCTTGCCCAAGTCAAAGGGGGTGAGGGGAAAGAGGCGCAGTGATGCAGTGATTCAGCAAAGGTTACAAAGCAGGTCTGTGGCAGGTAAAACATTTCAGACAGATGCATGATCTTTAAGTTGATGGCATGGCTTTTTGTTTTTGGTTAAAGGGGCAGTCCCAGCAGAGACAGATTAGAAGTCGGAATGCAGGTAAATTGGCCAAAGGTGCAAAAATGTTGAGTTTATTATATGCCTCTGTAACCCTTCTCCCAGGTGTTAATGTTCAATTTTCAGGAACTTCCTTCTGATGAGTTAAGTAATACTGGCTTGAGCCTCTGTTAGAGAAACCCAGCAAACTGTTTATACCACTCTTGATGAGCAACACTTTCCCACTCACAAGCATTGAGTCGAGGAGTTTAAAACAGACAATTTCATTAAAGGGATAAATGATGGATACCAGAATGAAATCAGGAAAGACAGCTGATAATAAATTAAGATCTATTCTGTAAGACTCCCATCCTCTCCCTCCCCAGGTTAGAGCTAAAAGTCCCAACCTCAGTCACCATCCTGCAGTTGTGAGTGGCTGATGCATTCTAACCACTTCCCTCATCCCCAGTGACCCACTCACAGTTTGTTGTCCTGGGCTGGTGGAGTACAAGGATTCTAGTAGGTAAGTTCTGCTTGGGCTTCTCCGGAGGCTCTACCCCCTGATCCAGTTAAAGTGATTTCAGGTTTGATTGCTGGGAAGCGAGGTCCACACCAGAGTTCTTCTGGTTGACTGCTCCTCTCCGCTGCTTCAGCCCAAGCTATCTTGACACAACCACCTGCATAAATGCTACTTCTGTGCCATTCACTGCCTTGAAGCTACCTCAGGTATCAACGATTTACAGGACCATTTACACAGTCTTTTCCACCAAAGAAGCATTCCTAGAAGGAGTGCACTATCCCCTGGCTTCTCTTGGCATTGATAGAAACTGTTATAATGAAGGATCCTAATAACTTTATTATTTATAAACCACCCATGTCTGAAAATTTGTCTTCAACTATGTGGCCCTCACTTTACAACAAAGCCATCTATTAACTCAAAGGATCTGAAGGATTTATTATATGTTGGCAACTATTAGTTTCAAAAAGGACCCATTTTTAACTCTCTGCATCTCCAAAACTCTCTAGCATTTACTTGTAGCTTGAAATTAACCCTCCTAGCTAACAGAAAGTGTTGCAAGCGTGGTGATAATTCACAGGACCTTTGTAAAATCAGATACAGAGGCTACACCCTTCTGTCTGTGCCTTTTCATCCAGTGACTTTCCATTCTGCTCCAATGTATTCAGCACAGAGCTTATCTTCTGGATGTACAGTCAGTGGCGAAGCCAACCTATGCAGGGCAGATCTTCCACAGCAGGCACCAATAGATGAGTTTCACCCTCTGTGGATAAGGTTCAAAACATATTACTCATTAGTTTGGATCAAATTATCTGGCTGTCTGGATTGCCCAAGATTTTGCTCTAGACATATTCCTCCTTTTCAGATATACCCAAATAGAATGAGCTACTGTAGCAGTTTTTCTCTCTTGCAAAAGGACAATTTTGCAATGGTGCAGATTAGCAGTTCAACTTTATATTCAGCACCACAACAAAGGGAACAAAGGATGTGAAAGTTCTTCTTACTTCAAACACACAAAAACAAGCTTCTTTTTCCCCCCCAGAAACACAGCTGTTTCTCTTGGGGGTTCAGTTTCAAAATCAAAAGGAGCAATATAACAACCTCTCCGCACACAGAGGTTGTTAGAAATGCAATTAAAGTAGTGTTGCTGCCAAAAGAAGAAGAGTTTGGACACAAACAGGAAGGTCACTGGATGAAAAGGAAGCCCCCTTTATGGCACTGTGATTTAATTAAACCATGGACACCACAATTGACTAAATTGAGTGACATGGCAAGGTTACCTGCATTTACGTGCCACCATGTTAGCATTCAGAAAAAAAACCTCTCATTATAACTTTGCCCATTTGAGATCTCTGATTTAGCCAAAGTCAGTGGAAGTTTCAATGACACTTGGTTCCCCCTCTCTGGCCAGGTCTGGTCATGAAACCTTTCAGAAACAGGACAATGAAGGCTCCCATGCTGGCTTGGTGGACCCTAGTCAGGCTTGACAAAGCCCTGGCTGGGATGATTTAACTGGGACTTGGTCCTGCTTTGAGCAGGGGGTTGGACTAGATGACCTTCTGGGGTCCCTTCCAACCCTGATATTCTATGATTCTAGTGTCCCAGGAGAGGGTGGGGGTGCCAGCCATGTAGTAAAATTTGCTCTTTCCAGTCCTTCCAGTCCACACCCTCCCTTGCTCCTATTTAGTGACCTCCAGATAAACAGTATCCCATTAACATTAACTGATCAAAAGATATTTCATTGATTTAAACTACAAACATTTAATCCTGTTTCTAAGATCTTTAAACTCATTGTCACGTTAACTATGTGAGGTCTACATATGATCTTAGTTTGTATCTACCTCTCCAGAAACCAGGTAGGATTGGTTAGAATTTCAGATCATTCTTCTTTTCCTTTTATTTTTCTTCTTGCTCTCTCCCCAATTTTGAAAGCAAACAGGTCAGTAGGGTTTTTTGTTGGTTTGTTTGCATGTGTGCTCATGTGAACGTGAGTGAATGACTGTAGTAATCCCAAGAGAAGAAATAGTAATCTATCAGGCTAGTTCTTCAGCCCTATCTCCCTCATTGTGGGTTCAATCCTGCAAAGTGCTGAGCACTTTGGCCCTGATCCAGCAAAACTCTTAAACATGTGCCCAACATTAAGAATGTGAATAGATAGATTGGTGGCTCTTTTCTGGGTACCTCTTCCTTATCCTCACTGTCCAGTGGCCTTGGGTGAATCTCTATACTATCTTCTCTGATTCCTTTTGGTTTTATTTTCCTTCTTTCTCCCACCTTGCTCTTTTTCCCTCCCAATATGTTGCCTGACAACTCTGGATAAGGTTTCTCTTTATGTCAATATATTGGCCTACAGGATATGCATTCCATACACATGACAGAGAGTCAGATTTACAAATAGAATCCATGCTGTCAGTACACAAAATTGCACAATATATCTAAATAACAGATATAACCTGGAAGCTTTGGTCCAGGTCAGTCTATATGTGAAAAAAATGTTTTAGATAGCCATAATCATACACCATGTGCTTTGTTGTGTTTGGGAAGCAGATTTTTTTAAAAAAAATTCATCTTGCTTTACAAGAAAAAATATTTAACCTTTATTGTTTTGCATTAATTTCAAATTACAATGTATTGCAAAGCAAGATCATCCTATGCCAACTAGAATGTGACCTGGTTGGGGCATATGGCATTAGACACATTTATATAGTATTAAATGATCCTCTTGTTTACTGGCATTCAGTATTACATTATATATTCATAACTTCCACTGTTAAATCAGAATTTCAACTATTATTGCAGGTCTTAAGATATTCTCTGTCTGTTGTTTAATTACTTGATTTTGTTTGATTTTATTCACCGAATAATTAGCCTACTAAGCATCTAATTATTGCTAGGGCATGCATTATACAGATCATCCCCATTATGTAAACATTATATTAATGAACATTGTAGCATTAGAAATATTCAGAGCCAAACTATTAAATGTAATATATTCTGGAGGTTAGTCACTCTTTTTAAAGAACTACATGTTTAATTTGCCTTGATCCATAATATTTTCACGTTATTTTGACTGGCCTATAATGCTCACTGAAAGACCTCCAAATTGAAAGATGGATGTAAAAGTTGAACTTCCGGATAATCTTTAAAGGCTTGCAATTGAAACTACCTTTTAACTCGAAATAAATATGACCAAATGTTAACCCATTTTCCCCAGAGATTTAAATCAGTACATTTCTCCAGAAGTTCCTGGAAATTAGAACAATATAAAAGAGACACAGTGTCACATAATGGAGTATATTAGTAAGAGTAGTAATTAATTTATTGGTTATAATGCTCATTTATTTATCAACTCAAAGTAGCAGTGTTATACTTATTTCAGTATTGTTTCCTTGCTAAAATTGTTTCTCTTTACAATTATCATATAGAAGTTGGATTATCTGGTATTAGTCTACTGTATATCTGTCTTCTCATTTCATAATATCATAAATCCACTCACATACAAATATTTTTTTCTTATTTTATTCATTTCTGAACACTACACATCCTCACATCTTTTGCAAAATCTAGGATAGATAGAAAAATGCTGCAGAGACTTCATTTAGGGACTGCTGATAAAATGTATCATATTATATATTGTACCAAATGGAATTCCTGTGATCAAATCAGCTTGCTGGATCCTTGACCGTTATTCCCTGATAAAAATCCCCAAATATAAAAATATAAATCATTGTTCAATCCACTCTCTAGGCCAACTTGAACAAGAATTGCTGCAGAAAGGAAAGAATGCTCAGTTCCAGAGAGATGTGCCTTCTATCACTCAACAGTGACCCCTCTGGCAGATGAAAGTGAGGCATTGTTAGACTCCAAAGGGAGTCCCATCCATTCCTTCTTAGCTGGAAGGATGGTGATGATGACAGGTGACATGTGATCAGGGAAATATGTGTGTGTGAGAGAGACAGCAAGAAAGAGACAGAAAGTCCTCAGAGGTAAATAAGCAATAAAGTTAAAATTCCACATATAAGAAACCTTACACAGGCAAGTGTCTGCTATAGGTGCATACTGTAAAATAATGACTTGATTCTTCCCACTTGCTCCTTTTCTCAGAATGGAAAAGTCACACCATAACCAGTTAATACTGAACTTCAATTTCAATTTATTCAGGAGAGAGTGCATGTAGTATTTGGCAAAAATCTGCTTCAAATGTGTTTAATATCACTCTATTGAACTAAATAAGAAAGTGAAGCATGATTGTTTAGTGGAAGACTGAGTCTCTTTTGTGTGTCCATTACTGTCATCTGTCAGTGGCATGAGACACAGTGTAATTTATAATGAACAGTATTCCTATTCAAAAAGATCAATACCCTATGCAATACATCTATGCAAGAGTAGAAACGTTTAAACGTTTAAAAGTCCTTATAAAATAATAAAGTTTTAAAATAAAAGGATTTTCTTATTCAAGTTAAAATGATGTTTAGTAATGTAGAGAATAATATTTGCTTCTGCTTTTGGACATCTGTGCCATAAAGTCTCATCCAAAATGGGCATGCTATAGATTGCAGAATTTTAATTATCTTTTAGATGGCTTTGCCAGATATTGATTGCTGAGCATAGTTCACACACATAATAGTGATTTAACAGGATAATTCTGATTAGGTCTGTGAAATATTTATCTTCACTCTTATTATCCTGCTTCGTATAATTAAATGATGTTAGATTTGCATACAAAAGCACATCAATAGAAAACGTAAAATGGGTATTTATAGAAAGCCACAGCATATTCACTGCTCTGAAATGGAACTGGCGGACATCACTGAGGGGCCTGATGCACTATTTTTAGTGCAGCCAATGCAGTCTTGGGATTTTTGAATATTCAAAGGGAGTAGGATTGGGCCCTGAATGTTGTGGAAGCTTAATTCAAAATGTCAAATTATGTCTGTTCATGAAACACAGAGCCAGATGAGGGAGAAAGCTTTTCTCCCCTTCCACAACTGGTGAACTCAGCCAGGGGACAATCAGTTTTGTTGCAGGCAATGTGGATTTAGTTCTGCTGAGAGGGTGACCCCATATTGATGAACACAGTTGGGGGCAGAGGAAACCATCACCCTGTTTTCTGAAAGCCAGATTGGCTGTGCTGGGGAAGTACAATTATTGTGACCATATTTACCTATGCTGAATATGGGACATCTGGTAAAATTACTCATATTCAAGTGCCTTTAATGGCAATCAATTGTACAAACATTCAATTTAACAGCAAGTTGACAAGAGCCCCTGTTAAAAAGAAATACTGCATAGTTGGATTCTTTTTATTTACCTTCTTATCTTTAAGGCTTTAGGGTTCACACAGGGAGGGGTGAAACAACCCCACACCCTGTTCACACATGGGGAGGAGTGACAGACACATACTCCCATACACTTCTCTCACACAACAGGGGTGATCAACTGACCTGACCCTCCCTGCCTGGTGCTCTCCACTCTCCATGCATGGCTGGGCTCCTGGGATGGACTCGCCTCTCATGGTACCTGGCACCGAATCTTCCCAATGCAACATGTGGGGGGGGGCATGCAGTGTCACATGTTCCCCCCTCCCCAGAGTTCTGCCAGGGTTCACACCAGAATGTGGCCAGCAGCAGCCCTTCTGTACTGTGAAGGAGGGAAGGGACAGGAGCTGCTTCCAGCTGCTGGGGAGGAAGAGGGGGAAGAGATGACCTGGCCTGTGCCTTTGCAGAGCTCATCTCTCCCCCACTGCCACTGTTCCCGTGTGGCTGGAAGCAGCTTGTCCCTTCCTGCTCGCACAGTGTCAAAAGGCAGCTAACACCTCCAGGCCACTGCTGGCCACTGACATAACCCAGCCACTATAGGTGCTGACTGTTTGGGTGCTCCGGGGATGGAGCATCCATGGGGAAAAATGGTGGGTGCTGAGTACCCAGTGGCAGCCCCCCCCATCATCTCCCCTCCACCCACCCCCAGTGCTTCCTTCCTATGGGCTGGGCCTGCCGGTCAGCACCTCCCCCTCCCTCCCCATCCTGCTGTTTTGCAGCATGCAGGAGGCTGTGGGGGGAGAGGAGTGAGGATGTGGTGCACTTGGGTGAGGGGGTAGTGGGGGTGGGAAGAGTCAGGGTGTGGGCAGGGTGGGGTGTGGCATTGAGAGAAGGAGTGGAGTGGGGCCACGGCCTGGGGCAGAGTCAGGGGTCGAGCACCCACCAACACAATTAAAAGTTGGTGCCTGTGCCAGCCACCTCCTGTCCCCCAGCTACAGCACAGGCAGGAAGGGATTAAGCCCTAAGAATGCATTGTGCAAACCCGGCCAGAGAGGTGGCTCAGCAGAAGCATGTGCCTAGGGGACAAAGCAGCCTAGAGCTCCTTGGGGACAGAACCGGGGGTGTGGGGGGGAGGGAGCAAAGAGGGTGCTAAGCCCTTGTCCCAGGGGCTGTTGTGGAGCCTGCAGGTTTGGGGAATTAACAGACTGGAAATTGCTTCTCCTGCACCACTGCAGAGCTTAACCGTGGGGCGGAGAGGCTTCCCTGTGCCAGTGCTGTGTCGGACTTTGGCATATGCAGGGCTCAGCTCTTCCTGGCCAGCACCTTGGGGCAAAAGGTCTTGGACTTTTCTGGGGTGCCGGCCCAGCTAGAGGCAGTGGAGGAAGGAAGGAGGCTGCCGACCAGGCTGTTGGTGTGCTGAGCTCTCCAACCAGGGGCTAGTTCTCCACACAATGCTGGGAGTGTGACGTGCCCTGCTGGGGGTTTATGGAGGAGCAGCGGGGTTGGTGGTGGATGGGGGTGTGAAGGGGCAAAGCAGAGAGAGAACAGCAAGAGGGGAAGCACATAAAGGGCCAATGAGTGGGCAGCAGAGGCAACACGTAACCAGCCAGTGCCTGGTGCCTGCCCACACTCACCAGTTACCCCAGCACATAGTGCGCAGCCAGCACCAGACGGAAATGGGATGGGGGATGGGGCCCTGCTGGCTGAGAGCTGGCATGCAGAAGCGGCTGCGCTGAAGGACCAGCCTGGGGAGTGGCTGGCCCTGCGTGCTGCATCTTTGCCCCGCCACCAGCCTTTCACACCCATCCCCATCATCGGCCACTGGACCCCCTCCACTCACCGCTAGTAGGCAAGTGGGTGGCGAGCAGGGATGTGACCAGCAGCAGGACCTGCCAGCCCTGATGGGGGGCATACAGAAAATACAGGATAAGTTGCCTGTTATTAATAAAAAGTCAGGATACCTGCAGGAGGGCTTAAATATGTCCCTTTAAAAATGGGATGTCTGATCATCCTAGGTACTGTCAGGAAAGAGTTAAAATTTAGCTAACAGCTAAGACAAAAACCGCAGAATAAGCAGGAATGTTTCAATAAGCATTCAGTAACAAGGACACAGACAACTGTAAACAATTGATAAGCTTATATGGTAATGCCCCCCCCCAGGAACTCAGCTCTTAGAACAATGCTAACCCTCCCTTCACAGCCCACCAGATATCTGTAAGCACTCATCCCTACCCTGCCACCTTGCCTATTTCCCGCACAAGGTAGCCATAGATGCTTGATGCAATAGGATGACCTCTATATATATATCCTGTTCTTAGTTTTATCTTTGTTTAGGGTTCTCTCTTGACTTGTAACAATGTCTGTCTCTGTATGTACAGATAAATGCAAATGAATTGATATGAAAATGTATATAACTGGCCACTATGGCACCATATCTTTGAAACTGCTTGTCAGTCTTTCCGGTACCGTGAATAAACTCCCTTCAGTATTGTCTGTGCTTGCCTGATTCTTGGGGAAAAGAATCTTTTTGCCTAACAGTACAATCTCTATATATTTTAAACTGTAGCCAGAACTGCTCCTTCCCTCCCTTCCCATACCACCTCTGGAGTGTGTTTATTGGATTAATCTCTCTAGGCACTGCACAACCTCACTCTTACCAACACACATCACTACTTGTGAAGAGGTATTAATTTGGATCTATCTATCTATCTATCTATCTATCTATCTATCTTTTAGAATGAATAACATCCCTATGGTATCTGACCACCTTCCACAAAAAGAAAGCATAAAAATATGTCAGGTCCTATAGTTAAAAGAAAATAAAGGTCTAGATTCTTGCATTTAGCACTGACTTAATACAGACTGTTCTACTGTAAATGTCGTAGTGCTCTTTGTTTTCACTCCAATATCACATATTTTAGATGCTAAAAGGGTTAGATTGGTCACATATTTTCTACTTTAAGTGCTGTAAATATAATCAGCCTTTCTAATTTCTTCTTTCAGTATAATTACACCCTCTTTTTTCATTTTCTACCTTTAGAGATATCTTTGGTAAAGCAGAGTAATAGGTTCTGAAAGAGAACAACCTAGCTTTATGTTGCTTGCCACAAGAATTCATGAGTGGTTACTTCATTACCTCTGAATGACCGTTCAGCTGCAGTTGTTCAAGGTCATTAATCGATGTCTTAGTGAGAGCAACAGAGAAGTTACTTAATATTTCACTCTCATTTATTGCATCTCAAGGATAATCAGGTTTCTCTGGGTCTATTCAGGGAGTAGAGCCCAAGCTTTCAGATCATGTGGAAGGTGGGAATGCTGCCTTCCACTGTGGCTCCTTCATGGAGATTAGGCAAAGTTCCAACTCTGTGGATTTGAAGATGCAGGCTGGATATGGGTCTGCTGGTTTCTCTTACCACCCTTCCCAATTTGTAAACCAAAGCACTACAAGTGACTGCAGAGTCAGCAGTAACTCACGTTGCTGTCCCCTTTGCAGTACGGAATCCTTGCCCCCCCCCTTTGCCAAGGTTTGGGGACAGCTGGTGGTTGGGAGAGCTGACAACAGCTGGACTTCTACAGAAGAGATGCTGTCCAGATGCTGCTTGGGCAGGTGGTAGAGAAAAAAGGAAGTGGATTCCACGTTGAATCCCTGGCCTCCAGGAGACCATCTGAGATCTCTGTGGCTTTTGGGAAGCGGGGAGGACAGGATGGAACCCCTGGAACTGGACCCTATGTGGTTGCAAATTGTCAACACATTTTAAAAGGTAAAAATACAAGACCCTTGTAGTTACAGAAGCCTTGGGGCACAGTGAGGATCCAATCATTCTCAGTGCAGTTGTTTTAGAAATATCCAGTTTATCTTTTTTAACTTCTCTAATTTTTTCTAATTTCAACTCTGGTTTCATTCTGAAACTCTTTGTCACCTTATCTTTGTTTCCCTTCTAACTACCTTGTCTGTGCCACTTACCCTAGTGCACACTGATATCAATGATACTCTATACATCAAACACTTCCATGAAAACCAGTAATAAAAACCATATCCTCCTCTCCCCTCAACAATTCCCAAGTCAGGAAATGTCACTTTCAAAAATACCCTCTTTTGAACTATTTTGGAAACGGAATCCACAAAGTTAGGTATATTTAGGCATCTAAATAAAAGTGGCCTGATTTTCAGAGATACTGAGTACCTCTAGCTCCCACTGAAGAAGGGAAAATATAGACATATCAAACAACAGTGTTTGGCAATCTACCTTCATAGTTTTCACACGCATCGTGCCAGTGGAAGATATGAAAGATGCAAAGGAAAGATGTTCTATGTCAAAACTTCCATACAGATGAGACTACAGCAGTCACCTGCTATCCGTTAAACATAGCACCTACTGTGAGCAATAATATTAAACAAAGGGACTGAAAAACCCAGTGACTTAATAAAACAGGCATTACAACAAAATACAAACAAAGCCTAGGCCATCAGCAATATGGAATTCATTAAATGGTTGAGATCTACTATCTATTAGTGTCAAAAGTTCTTCACTAGAGCAGAGTGAATAATTCTAAGCAATATATGTGGTCTCTCTCTATTGTCCAATTGTTTTAAATCACAATATTCTTGAAGGAATTAATTTTTGGAATTATTCACTGAAAACCTGTGAATAATCTTGATCTGTACTTTATTCTCATGCAATTCATTCAAAGTGTTTGATATTCAAAATTTCAGGTTTTTGATGTGACAGATACAGTAAATGACATGGTGCATTTGGGCTTCTTGGATAAGCATAATGCAGTGGTCCCAATTCAGGAAAGCAGTTAAGCACATGCTAGAATCCATTCTTATACAGCAAGAGACAATAATTTATGTAATTATAAACTTATAAGCGCTCCCCTTACAGTTATCTGGGGAAGGGAAAAGTCTTCAGGACCAGACTGTATTTACATGAACACATCTACTTTGCCTACATATCCAGCAGACAGAGCTGTGTTGCCAAAGCGATCAACTTTGGCTGGTGTTGGGTTACAAATCACTTTAGTACTGAATGCAAGGGAATATTATTATCCTTCTTGTACGAGTAAAGGGCAGCAGAACTGTACTTAGACCGTCCTGACTGAGGGGGTCACCCTTAACTGAACTTTCTAAGCGGGGGCTCAGATTCCAGGTCCCGTATGAAGTGTTAGAGGGGTTGGGAACAGGTGTTCTTTCCTGTAGTTGTGGGCTCCACCTAAGAGTCCTAGTCATCCTTTAACTTGCCACTCGCCACTGTTCAAATATAGAGCTAATTAAGGATCCATTAGGAGTCTTTTTGTTAAGTGATCACTAGAGCTGAAATCATTTGTTGTGGGACAGTGTTTCTGCCCAGCCACCTTCAGCAGTGAGGTTCCCGCACTAAAAGCTGAAAAATCACTGAGAGCTGGGATGGAACCTCAAGAGATCACCCTACAGAGGTCGCAGTGAAGAAGTAGGTGGCAGCAGAAGATGACAGTGCACATTAGTGATGGCGGACAGGGAAGCTGGTGGAGTGACGAGAGACTGGCAGGGTGGTGCAGTGAGTGGCTGGTGGAGTGGCTGATGCTAGAGCAAGAGCCAGGACAGCTGAGTGTGCTAGGTGCCTTTTCCCTCCACAAGGGTGGGTGGTGAACTCATGCAGATGCACCTCTGAACTCTACATCAGGGGTTCCCAAACTTGGTTCGTGGCTTGTTCAGGGTAAGCCTCAGATTCTTGAGTCCAACAGCTTGCTATTGCCAGCCAATGGGAGCTGCAGGAAGCGGTGACCTGGTTTGCACCACTTCCCGTAGATCCCATTGGCCAGGAACGGTGAACCACAGCCACTGGGAGCCACGAGCGGCCGTTCCTGTGGACGCTCAGCTAAACAAAATGTCTCGTAGCTCACCAGGCACTTATCGTGAACAAGCCGCGAACCAAGTTTGGGAACCCCTGCTCTTGGTGTTCACTGACCAAAGACAACTGTGAGTGGGGTGTGGTGGAAAGAGAAGGGAGGAGCACGTTAAAATAACTTTTGATTGTTGGACTCAAGAACCTGAGGCAAAAGACACTGCCCAATATACTCTGGGGGTGGGTGTTTGGCTCATGGTTTTATTTTATGAATTCTACTTGCAGTGTTTTCCTAAATTAATGCCGGGTTATTTCCCTCCTTCTATTGAAAATTTCTTTTCTATACACAGACCCTGCTTGCAAGAGGAGAAATATTGCTTCTTAGAGATGCCTGAGGGGTGGTATGTAATTTTCCCAGATTAGTGGGTGGGGACTTGAGCCGGTTCTGTATTATATAGTTAAGATAGACCCCTGGATGTTGAACCTGGCCCTTGTTGCTGCCGACTCTATCTGGCAGAAGGGTTACAGTCACATCTGAAGATTTAAGTGTTAATCCTACGCTAATTTTGTGGATGACAATGACATCTTCAAATTGAAAGAAATGCAAATGTGAAGAAGAGAACCAAAGTTTTAGGCCAGAATGGGAGGAAGATTTTGTATTAACTGTTAAAGATGGAAAACCCCTGTGCCTTATTTACAATACATCGCTCACTTGCTACAAAGCAAGCAACTTGAATGTCACTACAAAGCAAATCAGAATAACTTTTCACGTAAATCCCCTCCTGAACCAAAATTAAAGAAAAACATGCTAACCGCATTAAAATTATGCCTAAACAATCAACAGACACTACTTTCAGTGTTCAGTAAGGAAGCTGACACAAAGACTGAAGCTAGTTTTGTTATGTCATGGAATAGTGCTCGTGTTAAATGTTCATATTGTGATGAAGAATCTGCTAAGGAGAATACAGCGGAAGTGGTTGCAATTTTAGATCCAAGTAACACAAAACTTCAATAACTAATAAAGCAAATTACAGTTTTGCATCACACTATGGAGAGGCATATCTCCCAGATGAGAGCTGTTGCAAGCAAGATGGAAAATGGTCTAAAGAATTCTCTAGCATTTAGTCTAACTGCCAATAAATCCAGAGTTATACAAGATAAACCATAACTAGCTATATTTGTTTGCTATGTTTCTGCAGATGCAATTGTGAAAAAAAAATATCTTGGACTTAGTGGCGCTAAAAGAAACAACCTAGGGTGTTGATGTAAAGAACTCACTTAACGAAGCATTGAAAAACGCTGATGTACTGCTGGATAAACTTGTCATTTTTGCAACAGATGGAACACCTGCAATGGTGGGGGAAAAACAGTAGGCCTAACTGGACTTTTGAAAAGCGATCCCAAATTTCCGGAGTTTCTCCCTGTTCATTTCATGCTTCATCACCACCATCTCATGGGCAGATACCTCAAGTACAAAAATGTTATGAAAACGGTCCTAGAAATTGTCAATTTTATCCATTCTAATGGGAAGACTCATTCACAGTTCAAAAATGTCATCGAAGATCAGGATCTTGAAGACAAACATAATGACATCTCTTTGTATAGTATTGTCAGGTGGTTATCAATCAGCAATGTCTTAAATTGGTTGTTGGAGCCTATCAATACTTTCCTTGAAGAAACGAAAAAGTCCTATCCACAACTGGAAGGCAAGCGATGGATGCAGGATTTCATGGTTTTTACTGATATTATGCAGCATCTGCAAACTCTCAAGTTGGCATTCCAAGGGAAGGATAAAATGGTCTTCAATTTCCAGTACAAGTTAAAGTTTCTGAAAAGAGACATAGTGTCAAGAGAAGGATAAACACATTCCCTGAAATTGAACTAGAAAATCACAAACTTGAGGAATACAAAGGCATATTACAAGGACTGCTTGATGATTTTCAGACCAGGTTTGAAGACTTGCAGAAGTTGAGAATCTGCTTTGCCTTTCTTGTAAACCCATTCATGGTTGATGTGATCGACGGCTGTCTGATTCCCAAAACAGTGGTTATGGAAACATCTACAGTACAAATGGAACTACTGGAACTCCAGGAGGACCAGGCTGTAAAGATGATGCATAAATCACAGTCTGTAATCAAGTTCTCAAAGCAAGTGCCAGGAATGAAGTATCCTCAACTCAAGAAGTCTAGTATGCGACTCATTTCAAATTTCAGCACAACGTACTTCTGTGAATTGGCGTATTCTGTGATGAAGTTTGTAAAATCGAAACCTTTTGCAGTCCTTACAAATCTGACCAAACTCCTCTGTACCACCTTGACAACATATCAGCCAGATTTCCAAAGAACTTAACGATCATGATGGAGACTCATAAGGCCTCTACCTCTAGAAGTAATTAGCCATGATACAGCAAGGATGTTAATATTTTAAAAATACATGTGGATTGGTTGTGTATGTCTTGCATTTCTTGAACTTCTGAAGATTGTCAGATGTATGCGGCATGGAAGGTCAGTAAGTTTGGCCACCCCTGCTATATACCAACCACCAAAGTTGGTAAAGTTTAAAATAAAAGGTTCCAGTTTTCAGTCTTTAGTCCTGAGCTAGGCAGAGGCACATTTACCCTCTCAGAGGCCTAAGCATTTAAGAAACAAGTGGAGAAAAGCTGATATGGGCCTAGTCCACACCTCAAAATTAGAACCACCTAGATACATTATTTAGGGCTGTGAAAAATTTCACAATCTGTGATGTAATTAGGTCAAGGTCACTCCCACTGTAGATGCAGCTAGGTTGATGGAAGAATTCTTCTGTTGACCTAACTACCACCTCTTGGAGAGCTGTATTAACTACATAGATGGAAAAACCTCTTTCTGTCAATGTAGAAGCATCTATGCTACAGTGGCACAGGTGCAGCATCTTTGCTGTGCTGTTGTAATGTAGATATGACCATAGTAGTGAAATTAAGGTCCTTTCCAGCCCCTGACAGAGGATGAAATGCAACCTAATAGTCATCCTTCAGACATCCTGTAAGTGTCTGACTCTCTGTGAGACTACTTGTTCAAACTGCTTAAGTAAAAGAAAACCTGATTGTTGTCCACAGGAATTATTGTAAGAGCTTCCACCTTGTCAAATACATACATATTTTTTTTTTCAGCTGAGTTGTTTGTGTTTCTTGTCTGTTGAAACACACTGCACACTTTTTCATGGAAAAAAAATAAGCCTCTTGGATAGGTTTCTTTGTCCCTTCCACTATTGTTTAGGAAGTGAAGGTCAAATAAAATTGTTAGCAATTAATCGAATACCATCACCCTCATTTTTTTCTTCTCTTGCCTCTGACTTCCTAGAGCCATATTCTTACCCTAGAAGTGGACAGGTGGATCTTCCATTGAAGTCTCCTGGCCTGCAGTGGGAGATAGAGCCCCTGGAGTGGTTAAAACTAAAAGGAAGAAATGAAAAACAAAGTAAGCCTTTTCTTGTTTCACTTTAACTTGTGCTTGCCAAGTAATGTGCTTGGGGAATTCATTCTCTTCTTCACTCTCATGCTGTGAAAGAGAGAAAGAAATACAGACAAAGATATTTAACATACTAATTTATTTATTAACACCTTTCTCATAGCCTTTTAATGATGGAATTGTACTGCTCAGAACTATATATCTCAAGGGAGATCTACTCAAAAGAAAAAAGAAAGAGTGACTTAAATCTTTGATATGAGACACTATCTTACTTTTATTGAACAAAACTGACATTACAGATTATAGTTCCAGAAGTAATAACTTCAGTCTTATTTTAGAAAAGTTGTAGTTATTTAAAGTATGTATGCATTTTTTTTTTCACCAGGACTCCCAAAGAACTCAATTGTATGAGATACTTGCCATAGATATAACTGACAATGGTACCAGCTAAAATAGAATACTACTACTACTACTACTACTACTACTACTAATAAAAATTCTATGAAGGTTAAATGAAGGACTGTTTATATTTCTTCCACTTATAGTGAGATTGTATTTAACTTTTAAAATAATTTACATTTTTGAGGCGATGTAAGTGGTATGACTGGTTGAATTAATTCTAAATAGGATTTATGTCATAAATCAGGGACTTCCAAGCTGCCTATCTAATTCCTGCTTAATTTCCCTAATCAATACATTTTCACGGAAATGGATGCACATTCAGCACAAAATAATAGTTCCACTGAATAAAATAGCTCTAGGATAAAATTAACACTGTTGAGACTAAAGCCTACAGCCAAGGTTATCAAACTTGGGTTCCTAAAGTTAGACATGTAAGCCCATATTTAGGCATTTAATTACAAATGGGCTGATTTTCAATGGTCCTGCTTTCAATCTCCCTAGTTGCATCAATTTTAACAGAAGCTGGGTGTGTTTAAAACTCAGGACAATCAGGCAAAAGAGATTAAGTGCACCTTACAGCATTCAAGAAATATTGTATCATACACAGGGAAAGGACTAGAGTAAATATTTTCATTCCACTGCTCAGATTTGTATTTGTATGTTGAAAAACTGGAGTTAGATGCTGAGATTTAGGCATCCAAGTTAGAAAAATTTGGTATAACATGGATATACTAGTAGTCATCCCTACAGTGATTGCATATGCCTGGGGAACATAAGTATTCAGATACAATACAAATTAGTATTTATAAATGCTTAGCTAGACAGATAGAACAAATAAAGATACCACACTAGCAAATTATTTTGACTAGGGTCCTGATCCTACAGACAGGCACCTACATGCTTAACTCTATTCAAATGACTGACTTCAGTGGGACTACTCAGGTATAAAGTTAAATATGTTGCTAAATGTTTCCAGAGCCTCGATTTGTATCCAGTTTGGCACAAGATAAAGAAAGTCACCTTCCATTATCATTATCATTAATCATTTGTACTACACTCAGAGGTGTGCTATTCTCCATTGGCCAAATCCTGCAACTAACATATGCAACAGTAAGATGGGCCATAAGCCCACATGGCTATATAAACCAGCTGTGCTGAGGGCCAACAGAGCTTGACGATGGTTAAATCTTATATGGAAGGTATAGAGATGATCTACAGTGGCTGTAAGCCAAAGAGCTTCATGCCATATGGAAATGGACACCTGATATGCTCACAACAAGTATTCATTTATGGATCTCCAAGGGTATATCTTCCCTGGTTGGAACACAGAGGATGTGGGAGTTACTGCACTCTTGTATGGCTCTGACCAGGGAAAATTAAGAGGAAGTATATGTAGGGATAGGGTTTACCAGGGTCTGTGATTATATAATGCCCAGTACCATTAGACCTTAAAGTGGATTGGGACCTATAGGTGCTGCTCTAATACAAGTAATAAATAGTAATAATCTCTGGTCACTCAATTACAAACCTAAGAGTGGCTATTCTTCAACAAAAAAACTTCAAAAACAGACTCCAATGAGAGACTGCTGAATTGGAATTAATTTTCAAACTGCATACAATTAACTTAGGCTTGAATAGAGACTGGGAGTGGAAGGGCCATTACACAAAGTAAAACTATTTCCCCATGTTTTTTCCTCCCCCCTCCCACGCCTCCCACTGTTCCTCAGACGTTCTTGTCAACTGCTGGAAATGGCCCACCTTGATTATCACTACTAAAGGTTTTCTTCCTCCCCCCCTCCTGCTGGTAATAGTTCATCTTAAGTGATCACTGTCCTTATAGTGTGTATGATAACACCCATTGTTTCATGTTCTTTGTGTGTGTATATAAATCTCCCCTCTGTTTTTTCCACTGAATGCATCCGATGAGGTGAGCTGTAGCTCACAAAAGCTTATGCTCAAATAAATTTGTTAGTCTCTAAGGTGCCACAAGTACACCTTTTCTTTTTATATAATGATAGACTCCCAAGTTGAAAATGTTAGTGAATAGTAGTACTCATGGGATTAGTGCTGGGTTGAAATCAGCTAAGACTAGACTTTAGAGAATGATGGTACTGTAGATAAAAAAGCAGCAAAAGCAGACAATTATTTTTTGCAAGGTGAAATACTGATTGCTCTTCTCATGAAAATAGTTCCAGACACTTCAGTGACACTACCTGAGTAAGGATAGCAAGATTTGGCTTCTGATTTACAAAGGCAAAGATACTGCTAACAATACTTAGTTCTTTTTTAATATAAATCTCAAAATGCTTTACAATGTGGATCAACATTTTTATCATCGGGCATTGGATGAAATCTCATAGAAGCTGGCAGGCATAACAGCTGTCTTCATTCAGGAAAAATGTAAGAAAAAATTAAGTTCCTTTCTGGAACCAGACAGCTGAACAATAGGTTTCCAAATACACTTACATGCAACATGGGTCAGAAAGTCAGATATTTGGATGGAGGGTTTTTGAGGGTATTGTTTGGTTTGTGTATGTCTGTGGGCAGAAGCAGCCAGAGATCAGGCAGACAGAAGCATCAAGAAGCAAAGGAGACAGCCAGAACAAGTATTGGGAGCATGGCCCTGAGAAAATGCCTAGAGAGAGAAATTTTTGGGCAGAGAGCTGGCTGAAACAGGCTTGGAACTGTGAGTAAAGAAACTGTCTCCTGTTGTTTGATTTGTACTGTGTTCCGGGAAATAGTACATTCTTTGTAAATAAACAGAATTACATCAAAGAAATATCTGACTCCATCATTGACTTCTCCCCCAAAATAAAACAACCCTGAAAACACTGCAAAATGGCTAATTACTTGGGTCAAAAAGGGATAACAATATCATCCCCATTTTATAGGCGGGGAAACAACTTGCCCAAGGTCACCCAGAAGATTAGTAGCAGAGCAGGAATAGAACCCAATTCTCCTGTGTTCTAGTGCAGTGATACAGCCACAGTGCACCACTCTCTCCCTGTTGAAAAGTTATAAGTGCTGTGTCTTTATTTTAGCTTCTCATATGGTTAATAGTTTACCAAAGTAAAGCAGCAGCAGTATTTATTCCTTCCTAAACATTCTTTAAATTTTAAAGTATCATTTCTTTCTTTGTCAATTGTACACAGACTTCCCTTTGAAAACACAAAAGCAAACTTTGTTTTTGCATTGAAATTTTAAGAAGTCAATGTTTATTTAGTTTGGAAACATCATTTTCAGTTTCCAGGCAAGCTATTAGCATAAAAGGAATAAGTGGCATATGTGACATTTTTACCAAAAGCTCAGCTGGTGTACCTAGATAAACACAAACAGAACATCTAAAGGAAATTTACATTTTCTTATTGTTTCTTTTGTATTTAGAAGCTCAAAATAAGAGTGAATCACAATTTGTTTGTCCCTATACAGCAATCAGTGATTATAATAAAATTAATAACCTCACATTAATTTCTAGAAACATATTTCCTTTTTCTAGATATGACCTAAAGAGGGCTGTCACTTAAGAAATGAAATAGTTCCCATTACCAGCTTCTAACAGTTAGACAAGCTACTCAATGTGTCCATTGGAATTACCAAAGGAAAAACGGACTTGGAGCTGTTGTCTGTCTAGGTTAATTAAGACTCAAGATTGTCAAATAACAGGCTCAACTGGAATGATTTAATCATAGATTATCAATCAGAGATTAGTATAGCATGATACGGAACACAGAAAGAATAGATACATTGACACCCTTTGTTGTCAGAACAAGAGCTGGCTCTGGCTCTTCTCCACTTTATCTGGAAGGACATGGCCGATTTAATTCCTCAAGTAAGTTCCCATACCAGTGTCATTATATAGGGTTTTCAAACAAGGAAAACGTCTGTTGCCAAAAGAAATGTGCTCTGTTGTCATTTCTATACATTGGAAGTTTACCTACTTTATGTGTGAAGGCATAGTTATGTGCAGATGAGGACTAACAAGATAATATATTTTACTAGGTCTTTCTTCCCCCATAATTATTATTTCCTATCTATCAGAATGATTATCCCTTATCAGTTTCGCAGGTTTACGTATGTTTATGGAAGCAATATATATATATTAAGGAAATGGTTTCCCAGACTATCTGGAGTTCTATGGTCATAGATTTCAGAGTAGCAGCTGTGTTAGTCTGTATTCACAAAAAGAAAAGGAGTACTTGTGGCACCTTAGAGACTAACAAGTTTATTTGAGCATAAGTTTTTGTGAGCTACAGCTTTATGTTCTCTATGTATATCAATCTCCCCACTGTATTTTACACTGAATGCATCCGATGAAGTGAGTTGTAGCTCACAAAAGCTTATGCTCAAATAAATTTGTTAGTTTCTAAGGTGCCACAAGTACTCCTTTTCTTTTTATGGTCATAGAGGCACTCAAGATTGTTAAATACAATCCAATATACAGAATTCCTGAATAGGGTTACTATTCTGGGCCTTAGAATTTAGTATACTCTTTGGTAATATCCTAAAGACTCTAAAGAATAATTATATATATATATATATATATATATATATATATATATATACAGAAAAAGACTAAAAGGGTTAATATTGCCAAACTGATACTAACAGATTCATGTCTCTTGGCAATGATGTTACAGTGATTTGAGCCCAAGATAAATATTTGGGCATAAATTGAGACCTAGAGTGGGCACCTCTATTTACTTCAATGCAGTTACACCCATTTACACCGAGTCTGAATTTGGCCCTTGAAGTTTGAAAATTAATATTTTGATATAAAATAAATTTTGATGCAAAATGAGGCCAAATAGTGTTTGAAATTGAGGAACTCAGAATATTAAGTATTAGTTACTGATTACTTCATCTTTCCTTTCTCACAATATACATTCAGTGGAAAATATCAGACATTTCTTATATCAACAATGCGATATCCATCACGTTAATAAATTGATACACTGGCATTTGTAAAACTACCACACTGTCTCTCAATGACAAGATTCAAAATTCAGTAATGCATCTTATCAGCAAATTGAACTACCATGAGGTCATCCAACCCATCCCCTGTTCTGTACTTAGGTTTCCCAAACAATATTGAAACAAATTCATTTTTTCCTTTTCATCTTCAAGGTGCTCAAAGACCAGGGCCCAAGATATATCGATTATCACTTAGTCATCTGAGTAGAAGACCCTGGTTGACAACTCCACTTCTCTACTTCTACCACAAGGATAGAGCTTGTCTGTGCAGTCCTTAATTCTGGAGGGAGTTCATTCCACAGTCTGGGATCATCATAAACCTTCCCAACCTCCACTCCAAGTGCAAGGCACACTTCAACTGTGCCTTCTCTGATACAAACACATAGTGACATGTATATATTTATGTAAAATAATCAAACAAACAAAAACTACGAGAACACTACACTACACACATAATTTCCCCAGGGAGAGAGGATGAAAGTGAAAATGAACCTTATATGATTCCTAGAAGGTGCTCTGATATTATGGTGATGAGGATGGTTAAGACTCTCTATGGAACAGCATAGAATAAAATAGTGAAATCAGCTCATGCTACTACTGTAGTGTGTCCATTCCTACCACTCCAAAGACAAGACTGCAGAGGCTAAAAGTTCAGACAGCTGAGAGAAATCAAAAGTAATTCATTGCCATAAAAACCTGATTGTCCCTGTACAATGGCCCCCAGGTAATATTCATCAGTGCTTCATTGTACCCACTGATTTAGTTTTGCAAGACCTTCAAT
Source organism: Dermochelys coriacea (assembly GCF_009764565.3). NCBI lineage: Eukaryota > Metazoa > Chordata > Testudines > Dermochelyidae > Dermochelys > Dermochelys coriacea. Next base: position 319,782,384 of record NC_050068.2, on the reverse strand, counting down.
AAATGTAACTGGTGGGTTTAGATCACACAGCTTCATTTGAGTTTCAAGTTAATCTGATATGCCCTTTCCTTACTCCACATATATCCTATAAATCCCATGTGTGAACAGCTTGCCAACTCCCTCCCTCCTGCAGCAGCAGTTTCTGCTCTCACTCTAGTCACTGGTTTCAGAATAGCAGCCGTGTTAGTCTGTATTCGCAAAAAGAAAAGGAGTACTTGTGGCACCTTAGAGACTAACAAATTTATTAGAGCATAAGCTTTCGTGAGCTACAGCTCACTTCATCGGATGCATCACTGTCCATTGATCTGAGGGGCTCACTTTAGCTCACAGCACTATGTAACTTCTCGCAGCCTCAGAGTTTCTGATTTAAAGGCCAGAGCACAGGGGCAGTAGCCTGGACAAAGTGTTGTAGTTCCACTACTGTGGAATGGCAGAACATGCAGGACACTTGTCCACAGAAGTTACCTGTGGATTTGTAGACGAATGAGCCTACTGGTCAGCCTACAAAACAAACATGGGAGGTGGGGATCACTGGGTCAATTAGCTGCCACCTGAAAAGCCAAGAAGAGGACTGCTGCCCTGAAAGAAGTCACCCTGGAAAACTTGTGTAATAAAAGTGGATCCCACTACAGGAGATGGGTACAGATACAAAAAAGGCTCTGGGGCTAACAGGGAGTTAAAACAAAGTCCATTAGTTTCATAATAACGCTGATGAAACTCAACACATTTCACCCTGAGTTTCTGCTTAACTCTTTAGGTTTGAATTGACCTTAATCTCCATCATAAAGTCAAGTGTCCTGAAACCATGCAAACTGCTGAGTCGTTCATGGAAGCTTGTGCAAATCTATAGCAACAGGTTCGACACATCGCTAATTAATATTCCTTTTCTGCCATGATAAAATGACAGTCAGATCTCAATGACAATGAATGCCTTTTATTTATCTCAACCGTCTGATCTCTGAGTCCTTGAGGTCTTGACTCTGGAGGGCTGGTGGGAAGACGCATGCTGTACAGAAATAGCATTGGTTAATTGGACTGTTATCAAGAGACAATGCAATAGCGAGTGAAGCCTTTGTTTCTGGATTACTTTGTAACTCATGCATCGTTAGTTCAAGAAATATGTGTAGTTTTTCATGGCAACTATACAATGAACGCATGTAACCAGTCATGAAAAGAGAAAGTTCCAATATGAATGTTAATATTAATGAGAAAGCAAGATAAAGACACTGTCTCAGAGATTTCCACTCCATACTGCTAAATTCAGTGCCTTGCATAATGACAGGTTTCAGAGTAGCAGCTGTGTTAGTCTGTATCCGCAAAAAGAAAAGGAGTATTTGTGGCACCTTAAAGATTAACAAATTTATTTGAGCATAAGCTTTCATGAGCTACAGCTCACTTCATCGGATGCATTCCAAAAGCTTATGCTCAAATAAATTTCTTAGTCTTTAAGGTGCCACAAATATTCCTTTTCTTTTTGCGGATACAGACTAACACAGCTGCTACTCTGAAACCTGTCTCAGAGAGTGGGAACTATGGGCCTGAAATTGCTCATTCTCTCTGTATAGCAGACTCTAAGAAAAGCAAAGTAGCTTGTGACGATCGCCAGTTCATACTGAGTCTGACAAACTTCAGAATGTTTATTCCACAGATCCCACAAAATAGCTATTTTGTTCTTTGCATTAATATTAATATCCCTCTCACACTATGACATGAGGACAATTAGAGCCTGCAGCCTCTCTGCATCTGTGTGAGATCAGCAATAGAAAGCTGTTTTCATTCACTTCAATTTTCTGTTTGAACTCTACTTTAGCAAGTAACATGAAATATTAAAATGAAAAAGTAACAGAAAAGCATTCCATTGCTTGCTATCCTATTTTAAGCTCTGGTACAAACTTCATTAAACTACATAGTGCCCAGAATTCATGACAATGTGATGCCAACACAAAAAAAAGAAAAAGAGCAGGATGCTGGTCAAGTTGAGGTTCTGAATTTACTCTCATTTTTCAGCTTTGATTCAAATTAACGTGAAAGAGCCCCTATAATTCTACATTAGCTCAACTCCTAAAAAGCTGACAGGGAACTCTCTAGAGATAAGAGATTGTGGTAGACAAAATGCCCATGCTGTTGAGCTGAGAGATGTTGCGCTGCTTACTTGGGACCAGATTGTAGTCTGCATCCATGTGTTTGTGCAATGGGAGAAAAAGTGTCATAAGACACTTTCCCACCCATACGCCTCTGGGCAGGGGCCACTCACAACTGCAACCACTACTCACTTGACTGCAAAGTTGATAAGGGCTAGTACTCTTCTGGATGTTAGCTTCTCCAGGTGGGCAGAGAAGGGTGGGAAAGAGGTTTCTGCCTTCAGTCCCACTAGTCATGGCTTTGATTGTGAAGGGAGTGAATATTGCACCTTGTTTGTATATGTCAACAGTTCACAGTAAGCCTGGGCTCTAACTCATGTTTGAGCCAAAGCACCATTCCATCCACGCACAAATCAGTCTAACTTGGGTTACTAAGCACTCAGGACCCAGGTCCTTGTAGACTGCTAGGGGGCTGGGTCAGAACCTAAATCGCAGTGTGACTTGAGTCCAACCTCTGTCATTGTGGTGGGCACAGGTCAAGCTGCAGACCCAAGTCAGAAGATCGGCTATGAGATCTGGGCTCAGCAATTGTAAGCCCAGGTTTACAATGAAGTGTGGACACAAATATGGACTTGGAAACACTGGTATGCATACACTGCAGTAAAAGACCAGCAGCATGGCTGCATCTGGCCCAGGTCAGCTGACTCTGGCTTGTGGGGCTATAACATTGCAGTGTAGATGTTCGGTCTCAGGCTGGAGCCTGGGCTCTGATACCCTGTGATATTGGAGGGGCTCAGAGCCCAGGCTCAAGTCCAAGCCAAATGTGTACACTGCAATTTCACAGTCCCATGGCCTGAGCCCTGTATCCCAAGTCAGCTAACCTGGGCTCTGAGACTTGGTACTATGGATTTTTTATTGCAGTAGACATACCAACTGAGTCCATAAACTGGGTCCCACAGGTCTGGGGTTAATGTGCAGTACAGACATACCCCTAAAAGGTGGCATAGTGGCTGCATTCCCTAGGAGATCTCTCAGCTTGTCTTAGGGCAGTGTGGCTTTTCACATTGTTCTACTGGGGCTGAGCCCTAATGGAACCACCTGGCCTTTGCTGAACACCAAGGATAGTTACTCAGAGATGTAAGGTTTTAGAGTAGCAGCTGTGTTAGTGGCACCTTAAAAACTAACAAATTTATTTGAGCATAAGCTTTCGTGAGCTACAGCTCACTTCATCGGATGCATGCAGTGGAAAATACAGGGTCCCCCCCACCCCTGCTCTCCTGCTGGTAATAGCTCACCTTACCTGATCACTCTTGATACAGTTTTCAGAGTAGCAGCCGTGTTAGTCTGTATTCGCAAAAATAAAAGGAGTACTTGTGGCACCTTAGAGACTAACAAATTTATTAGAGCATAAGCTTTCGTGAGCTACAGCTCACTTCATCGGATGCATTTGGTGGAAAAAACAGAGCCTCTGTTTTTTCCACCAAATGCATCCGATGAAGTGAGCTGTAGCTCACGAAAGCTTATGCTCTAATAAATTTGTTAGTCTCTAAGGTGCCACAAGTACTCCTTTTCTTCTTGTTACAGTGTGTATGGTAACACCCATTGTTTCATGTTCTCTGTGTATATAAATCTCCCCACTGTATTCTCCACTGCATGCATCCGATGAAGTGAGCTGTAGCTCATGAAAGCTTATGCTCAAATAAATTTGTGAGTCTCTAAGGTGCCACAAGTACTCCTTTTCTTTTTTCAGAGATGTAAATTAGCAGAAAGAGGTGTAATCTTGTGCAGAAGCAGAAAAAGAGTGATAGTAAGGAATTCCTGAGTTCTGGATTTAGCACAGCCTCACTTAGTGGTATTGGGCCAATAACTTATTCTCTCTGACCATGTTTCTGTTAGAGAAATAGGTCTGTTTTTTTTTAAAAAAAAAATAACTAACACATTTTAACAAGAGCTGGGTGAAATTTTTCAGTCAAAACTTTTTCAGAGGAAAAATATGGATCTGAAAACACCAAAACATTTTACAAATACATGTCAGTTTCACTAAACATGTCAAAATGCCTTCACACCTAAAAATTCCAAAAAATTAAATGTTTACACTTTCTGACATTTTCTAAATGAACCCTCCATCCCTTTTCTTTTTGGGTTTTAAATCACTTTTTTGTTAGACATTTCCTTCACATTTATTAAAATTATTTATTTTTTATAAGTCAGAATGAAATGTTTCATTTTGGTTCAAACTAAATATTTTGTTTGACCCAAATACAGTTTTTTTAAAGATTTTGATTCAATGAAAATTTTGAAAAAATGAGATTAAGATTTGATCCAAAACATTTTTTCAGAACTGCCAGAGAACAGAAAAATCCATTATTCACAGAGCTCTATTTGTAACTACCATGTTTTAAAATATTAGCGAAGAGAAGGATTACCACTTTTTAGAACAGGTTATTTGATCATAGTTTGCCATTATGGGTAGCATAGACTTGACCAGGACCAGCTAACACATTTTTAAAAGTGTTAAAATCTATCTATGCAAGTATTTAAAAATGCACTAACATATTTTATACATTTATTTCCTAGTCTAAACAGGGTCTCTGTCTCAATCATCCCATCTGTATAGTCCACCCTTTTCAAGGCATTGTTGTGAAGATAGATTAGGCAATGACTGCAATATTTTGAACAGGAAAACTGCTATATCATAAATATTATGTTTTATAAAAGGTAAAGTTTTCAGCCTACCAGGTCAGATTTTGCCATTTTACAGCAAGTTGTGTTTTTCCATTAATCTAAATTGACTGAGGGTTAGACATTTCAAAAATTGGCACATGAAAGCCAAAAAAGTGGACTTTTTGGCCAGTTCCAGCTCAGTGTTCAGCACAGGTGGAGAGCCAAAATGTAGCTCAAATATGAATTTCTACAGTATTTGGAGTCTATACCTGAATATTACTAGGGTGGTTCATCTTGCTAAGCAGCCCGTATTACGTCTCCCATTGGGAATTTGGCTTGCATAAGGACTACATAATTAGTTATTTTGTGTCCAAATCATGGTCAGCTGGTCCACAGAAGTTCCACAAACATCAATTAAACTTTTCAAATGAAAGAAAGAAAGAAAGAAAGAAAGAAAGAAAGAAAGAAAGAAAGAAAGAAAGAAAGAAAGAAAGAAAGAAAGAAAAGGATGGAGAAACCCAAATGTTGCCATTTTTGCTGCCTATCTGAAGCATTTCTTTTCACTTCTCCTACTTTTGTAAATTTCATGAATTATTAGGGAGTGTCCATTACTGCTGCTGCATTAGCCATTGTAGGCATTCTAGCTGATATCAATCTGACACTGTCACAATGGCCTTTCAGGAATAAGTGTATTCATGATGCCATGCAGGGAGCAGATTGCTTATTTCATGGAGAGTCAGTCTGCAGTCCGCTAAAAGCAAAATAGTATTCTGCTGCTGACACGCTGACGTCATTCAGGGTGAATCCAACTATACTGTGACTACTTTGTTAATTAAAGACAAATGCCATTCCTTCTCCCTCCCTTAAAGCCCTATTGTCTTACTCATTATTTTTGGCTAAAAAGAGGAAGCCAGGAATTTTCACAACTTGCAGCTGGTGTCAGTGCAGGCTAAAAGGCTAAAAGGGCCAGGTCCCAGAGGTAAATGAGACCCAGCTTGTGCAGTTGGGCATTGCACTCATGGTTTGGGGAGCTTTAAGTCTTTATGGACTGAGGTCCCTCAGCTCAGCCTGGTGATCTCTATCACTCCACACTTCCCATGCAGGAGGTGGGGAGGAAAGGTTGCACAACTGAAATGAATCTGGGGAGGGTCTATCTGAGTTGTTGTTTGGTTCATGGCTGAAGCTCTGTAACTCATACTGGAACCAGTTAAGACCCTGGTGCATGAGAGCTAAAGAATGGCAAATATAGTACCCACCCCAAGGTATAATTAAGAAAGCTGTGGCCTGCCATTTAAACCTATCCCATGTGTCTGTCAATCATTCTACGACTTATTTTGGTCAAAAGAGAGCAAGGCAGGACTATGACAACCTCTAAATCAGAAACTGAGCATCAGGACTCATAGTGCAGTTTGGTGGATCTTTTCAATGGAGGGTAAAAAAAAAGTTTGCTGCACCAAATCACCAGATCTGTCATGTCAAATTCTATTCCCCACATCTTGTACTTTAAATACTTTAAGTACTTTAAAGCAATTTCCAAACAGGTGCAGAAGGGGAGACAGATCTAAAGATCAAATTGGTTTATAGAGTCTAAACGAGGAGTCATTGTGGTAGCTTAGAGACTAAAAAATTTATTTGAGCATAAGCTTTTGTGGGCTAAACCCACTTCCTCAGATGCATGGAGTGGAAAGTACAGTAGCAGATACATGAAAAGATGGGAGTTGCTTTACCGAGTGGGGGATCAATGCTAACGAGACAATTCAATTAAAGTGGAAGTAGGCTATTCTCAACAGTAGAATACCAAGGGGGGAAAATACACTTTTGTAGTAGTAATGAGGGTGGCCCATTTCAAACAGTTGACAAGAAGGTGTGAGTAATAGTAGGGGGAAATTAGAATGAGGAAATTGGTTTTTATAGTGACCCAACCACTGCCAGTCTTTATTCAGGCCTAATTTGATGGTATCTAGTTTGCAAATTAATTCCAGTTCTGCAGTTTCTCTCTGGAGTCTGTTTTTGAAGTTTTTCGTTGAAGAATTGCCACTTTTAAATCTGTTATTGAGTGACCAGGGAGATTGAAGTGTTCTCCTACTGTTTTTTGAATGTTATAATTCCTGATGTCAGATTTGTGTCCATTTATTCTTTTGCATGAAGACTGTCTGGTTTGACCAATGTACATGGCAGAGGGGCATTGCTAGCACATGATGACATAGATCACATTGATAGATGTGCAGGTGAACAAGCCCTTGATAATGTGGCTGATGTAGTTAGGTCCTATGATGGTGTCCCTTGAATAGATATGCAGACAGAGTTAGCACCAGGGTTTGTTGCAGGGTTTGGTTCCCGAGTTAGCGTTTTTGTTGTGTGGAGTGTAGTTGCTGGTGAGTATTTGCTGCAGGTTGGGGGGCTGTCTGTAAGCGGACTTGCCTCTCTCCCAAGGTCTGTGAGAGTGTGGGATCATCCTTCAGGATAGGTTGTAGATCCTTGATGATGTGCTGGAGAGGTTTTAGTTGGGGGCTGTAGGTGATGGCTAGTGGTATTCTGTCACTTTCTTTGTTGGGCCTGTCATGTAGCAGGTGACTTCTGGATACCCTTCAGGCTCAGTCAATCTATTTCTTCACTTCACCAGGTGGGTACTGTAGTTTTAAGAATGCTTGATAGAGATCCTGTAGGTGTTTGTCTCTGTCTGAGGGATTGGAGCACATGCGGTTGTATCTTAGAGCTTGGCTGTAGAGAATGGATAGTGTGACGAGATCTGGATGAAAGCTGAAGGCATGTAGGTAAGTAGAGCCATCAGTAGGTTTCCGGTTTAGGGTGGTGTTTATGTGACCATCACTTATTAGCAATGTTGTATCTAGGAAGTGGATCTCTTGTGTGGAGTGATCCAGGCTGAGGTTGATGGTGGGGTGGAAATTGTTGAAATCCTGGTGGAATTCCTCAAGGTCTTCCTTCCCATGGGTCCAGATGATGAATATATCATCAATGTACTACACGTAGAGTATGAGTGTTAGGGGACGAGAGCTGAGGAAGCATTATTCTAAGTCAGCCATAAGTCCATCAATTGATAAGTCAGCACAGGAACAAATTTACACTGATACACCTCCCAGAGCCCCAACCAGGGGTATTTTATCTGTTAACCAACATCCATAAACCTGGGAATCCTGGACTCCCCATCATCTCACTCATTGGCACCCTGACAGCAGGATTGCCTGGCTATGTAGACTCTCTCCTCAGGCCCTACACTACCAGCATTCCCTGCTATCTTCGAGACACCACTGACTTCCTGAGGAAACTACAATCCGTTGGTGATCTTCCGGAAAACACCATCCTAGCCACTATGGATGTAGAAGCCCTCTACACCAACATTCCACACAAAGATGGGCTACAAGAAGTCAGGAACAGTATCCCCAATAATGTCATGGCAAACCCATGGCTGAAATTTGTGACTTTATCCTCACCCACAACTATTTCAGATTTGGGGACAATTTATACCTTCAAGTCAGCGGGACTGTTATGGGTACCTGCATGGCCCCACAGTATGCCAACATTTTTATGGCTGACTTAGAACAATGCTTCCTCAGCCCGTTGCTTTTCAAATGCCATACAAAAGAAGAATATATGAATTAAATTTCTCTTACTACAATCTCTGTCTTGAAAATTGGAGATGTTCTCTTTTTAAAAACCTAGCACTCAAAACTATAACATGAGTCCGAGGAGCTAAAAATTACAACCTGTAGTTTACACATGAATCTTCTACTTGGTTTCTACTTCAAGCAAAGCCTTCACCCAGAATATATTAACATGTGTATCCTGTGAGAACAACTGGTATATGGCCCATAATGGGCATTTTTGGTACATTTCCATTGTAGGCCAAATTATTCCTGGATCTTGCATTGATGCACAGACAGCATGGAATATGTAAGGAGTCTTTCCCCAGCCTTGTGCACTCTTGGAAAGGATCATGGACATTTGCTATCCCTGTACTTGGAATAATACCTAAACTCTTTCTTCTATGTGCCTTGTGGAAGTTCACTGCTCTAAAGGGGTCAGGAAAGAGACAGCGCCATAGCCCACACCCCATTTTGTATCAGCTTGCACAGTAGATGGTGTAACCCAAACAATCAACCGGCACACCTAGGATTTGCGAAATCCTCACTGAGCCAACTCTCCTTATGTTGACCTCCCCTGGAGCAGTGCAGCTCAGCACAGGGTTTTCACAGCAATATGAGTAAGCAATATGCCCAGCTGTAAGTATTTTGTAGGTCCACAGTTATGTAGAAGCATGTTTTCATTTCCAACTACTCAGTCTGCCTCCCAAGTCACTAATTCTGCCCAGAGATAAATGACTAGACCAAATTCACTTCAGGTGTAAGAGGGCATAATTCAAGTTAAATCAATAGAATTGCACCATTTATACCAGTGATAAATTTATCCTATTCTCTCTATTAAGGGGTGGCTCAGGATAGCTTAGTGTAAACAGCTGGACAACATTGATTCAAATGAGAGTAGCACATTATTCTGTGACAGAGATAGCTGAGAAAACTTGGAAAATTTCCTCTGGGTGTCAGAAAGCTCATTAAAAAGAAAGCAAGCATTTGCTACAAGCACTAGTTTCCCAGGCTTCAGATGAGCTTAATTAAAGCTGAAGAAAAAAGAAAATATTGAATCTCTCTAAACTTATTTTCTCTGAGATCAAACAACATGGATAAATCATAACAAGAGATCATGAATTATGTGCATGTGTAGGTTTATTTTAAGGACATTTTAATTCTCATTTTATTTCTCTTCCCTCATCCATTCTCTCTGATACAGTGTAAATGTGTCAGTGTCGTTCATTAGCCCTGCCCAAGGAACTCATCTAATCTGAGCACCTGGATTAAAAATATATAAATGTTTTAATGAATAGGTGTCTTCAAAGAGCGGAGCTTGAGAGGGACTTTGTAGGAGGAAGAAAGAATAAAATCAGTATGGGTTGGAAAGGCTGCATTGCCAATGACAACACTGCTCCTCACTCACCACCTATCCCTGTGTCCAGACAGAGAGCTCAACCATGGATGCCTCTACCCCACATCTTGGTGTGGATTTGCAGAGACTGTGGCCTGCATTTGCTGTCATAGAAAATCAGGCTGGGGAAACAATCCAGTGTAAGAGGTGTCAACTTGTAAAATATCCCAGGAAGCAGGAGGTAGAGTTACAGGAGGAGGTGGCTAGGCTGAAGAACATCTTTCTGCATAAGGAATTCATTGAAAACATGCATATGAAGACCTCTAAGACCCACCATCCATAGAGATAAAAAAATGGTATGCTACTCTGGCAACGAGGATGAGGAATCTCCCCCAAAAGTGGAGGAGGAGAAGCCATGTATACTCCCAAGGCTGGGAGCATCATGGATACCATTCCCAACAGGAAACAAAGGATGCTGGTGGTCATTGACACCCTTCAAAGTGGGACAGATGCATCCATCTGCTGGCCTGACCTGGCATTTTGGGAGGTATGCTACCTGCCAGGGGTTCCTATCAAGAGATTGTGGAATGATTGCTGAGGATCATCCACCCCCTCACTACTACCCCATGATACGCATCCATGTGGGCACTAATGATAATGCAAAGTATGACCCTGAGCAGATTAGAAGTGACTACAGAGCTTTGGGAGTGAGAGTGAGAAATTGTGGGGGACAGGTAATGTTCTCACTGATCCTTCCAGTAAAGCATAGGGGCTCAGGCACAGATAGACACATCCTGGAGGTAAATGCATGGCTTTCTGAAAGGTGTCAACAAGAGAGCTTCAGCTTCTGTAACCATGGGATCTTGTTCTGAGAAGAAGGACTGCTGTTCAAAGAAGGGGAACTGTATCTTCACATACAGGCTGTCTAACCTAGGGAGGCAGTCTTTAAACTAGATTCAATGGCAGCAGAAGACAAAAGCACACAGGTTAATTCCAAAACATGGAGACCTGGATAAAGGCTCGGAATCTGGGGGGGGAACATGAGAAATCACAGCAGGGACAAAAGAGAAACAAGAGGGAATATAGAGGGGAAACTAATGAACATTTTAGATGTCTGTATACTTATGCCAGAAATATGGGGAATAAACAGGAAAAACTAGATGTATTAGTGAATAATCACAATTACAATCTAATTGGAATCACAGAAACTTGGTGGGATAATTGACATGACTACAACATTGCTATAAAAGGGAACGGTTTGTTCAGGAATGACAGACAGGGGAAAAAGGTAGGAAATGTTGACTTGTATATCAAAGAGATACACACATGCATTTAGGTTGAGATAGAAGTGGGAGGCAGACCTGTTGAAAATCTCTGGGTAAAGGAAAAAGGGGTTAAAAAACAGGTGACGTCATGGTAGGTGTCTATTATAGATGACCTAACCAGAAAGATAAGGTAAATGAGGCTTTTTTAAAACAACTAGCAAAATTATCCAAAACAGTGGATCTCAACCTTTACACACTACTGTACCCCTTTCAGGAGTCTGATTTGACTTGCATATCCCCAAGTTACACCTTACTTGAAAACTACTTGCTTACAAAATCAGGCATAAAAATACAAAAGTGTCATAGCACACTATTTCTGAAAAATTGCTTACTTTTTCATTTTTCAATATAATTATAAAATAAATCAATTGGAATATAAATATTGTACTTACATTTCAGTGTACAGTGTATATAGAGTATAAATAAGTCATTGTCCGTATGAAACGTTAGTGTGTACTGACTTCACTAGTGCTTTTTATGTATCCTGTTGTAAAACTAGGCAAATTTCTAGATGAGTTGATGTACCCCTGGATGACCTCTGTGTACCCCCCGTGGTATGTGTACCCCTGGTTGAGAAAGACTGTTCCAAAACACAGAACATGGTAGTGATGGGGGCCTTCAATTACCCATACATTTGTTGGGAAAATAATACAGCAGGGCACATATTACCCAACAAGTTCTTGTAATGCGTTGGAGACATTTATTACAGAAAGTGGAGAAAATCACCAGGGAGAGGCTATTTTACATTTGATTATGACAAACAGGGAGGAACTATTTGAGAACTTGAAGCTAGAAGGCAGCTTAGATGAAAGTGACCGTGAAATTCTAAAGAATGGTAGGAGGGAAAACAGCAGAATAAAGACAGTGGACTTCAAGAAGGCAAACTTTAGCAAACTCAGAGAACGGATAGGTAAGATCCCTGGTAGGTAAGATCCCCCTTGGGAAGCATGTCTAAGGGAATAAAAGGATTAAGGAGAGTTGGCATTTTTTCCAAGAAACATTATTAAGGGCACAGGTGTGAACTATCCTAATGCTTGGGAAAGATAGGAGGTATGGTAAGACACCACTCTGGGTTAACCAGATCCTCAGTGACCTGAAACTCATACAAAAAGTGAAAACTAGGTCAAATTACGAAGAATAAATATAAAAAACAACAACACAAGAATGTAGGTACAAAATTAGAAAGGCCTAGGCAAAAAAAGTAGATTTAACTAGCTAGGGACAAAAAGGGTAACAAGAAAATGAGGAAGGAAAGACAATAACAGAAAATGCAGCAATGGCTGAAGTGTTAAATGCCTTTTTGGTTTCAGTTTTCAACTAATAAATTAGTGTTTGGATAACTAACACAGTGAACATCAGTTTAAACGGGGTAGGATCTGAGGCAGTAAATAGGAATAGAATCAATTAAGAATCAATTAAAAATTACTTAGACAAGTTGGCAGGGACTGAAGAAATATATATTAGCATAGTTAAGGAACTGGCTGAAGAGATCTCTGAGTCATTAGTGATTGTCTCTGAGAACTTGTGGAGGACGGCAGAAGTACCTGAGGACTGGAAAAGGGAAAATCTAGTACCTGGAATAAGGATAACACAGGGAATTATAGACTAGGCAGTTTAATTTTGGTACCCGGAAAGTTAATAGAGGAAATAATGAAACAATCAATTTGTTAGCACCTAAAAGAAAATAAGGTGATAAATAACACTCAACATGGATTTGTCAAGAAGAAATCACGTCAAACCAAACTCATGTCTTTCTTTGACAGGATAAGAAGACTTGTGCATAGGAGGAAGCAGTAAGGTATGATATATTCTACTATAGTAAGGCTTTTGTTACTGTCTCATATGACCTTCTCATAAACAAACTAGAGAAATGTAGCCTAGAGGAACCTACTATAAGGTGAGTGCACAACTGGTTGGAAAAACATACTAAGACAGTCACAATCAAGCTGGAAGGGCATATCAAGTGGCTTTCCACAGGGATCTGTCCCAGTTCTGGGTGAATCTAACAGGCACAACTCCAACCCAGTCTCCATTGTCTTATTACTTTCCAGATATACTAATTCCCCCCACATTACATATTAGAGGAGTTTTCCATTACTGGCAGAGGAAACACAGCAGTTCAATAATATATGTGTGCTATTTGCAAGGAAGAGACATTCTTCATAATTTTTGTAAATAAATGATTGGGAAATCATGTTTGAACAAGTCTTGATACATAAGGCCCTAGGCATATATGATGTATAAAGATAACAGTATTGTTTTACATACATATACATTCAGTGACAGATGTTAACTACTCAGTAACAGAGAGACACTCTATTTATTATGATGGGGTGAATGGCCTATTATAACTGTACTGCATAGGTCCACACTGAGACAGGGACAAAAGATATAACTGCATTGGATGTATTGAAAGGAAACTTTTCCCCACTAATCAAGGACTCTAACTTTTCATTTAGTGCATGCCATTCACTGGACCAGAAAGTTGCTAAATTTCTGATAAAATGGTGCAGTCTATTCCAAAGCCAGAACACTGATTTACTGCTCCTCAGCACAGAAGTGTCTACACAGCCTTGGTCATGACTGGCACCAAGAAAGAGGGTGTTACCTCAGCCAGCAGCACTGCTCCATATATTTCCCATAAGCACATATGCAGAGCAAGTGTGAAAGAGGAGCATATGTTAAACTTGCATTCCTATCGATGTTGTTTTCTCACCTAACCATTAATTGGAGAGAGTGTGTGACCAGGAGACCCCCCAAAAGAGATGACAGACAAAACTGGTTGCCAGCTCCTTTTTTGCCTACAGTATCAGTTCAGGGGACAGATATCTGTGCCCTATGTGTTATATGTAAGATGATACAATCATCCTGCATCACAGCAATATTCTGACATTGCCTTATATCCGTCACTGTTGTCTTTGCATTACAGCCCAGTGAGTGCATTTGTGTGTGAAAATGCCTGTGTCTATGTCAGTCTGATGAGGAATTGTGACTATGATCCTTGCATTCTTCTTGGCTTTTATATTGGGGTCAGGACCTCTGAAGCCTGTTTAGCACTGACAAGATTAATAATGACTATTTCTTTTGATTTAATTCTCATGCTCATCCATTACACTGGGCATTTTTACAGAACCCCAGTAACACATTGTAAACATTCAAAATATTGAACAAAGATCTCCACTGAGCTCTCTACAAAGACTCACAGACTTTAAACACAGAGGGACCATATCTAGTCCAACCTCCTGCACAATGCAGGAAACAGAATCTCACCCACCTACTCCTGTAGTAGGCCCATAACCTCTGGCTGAGTTATTGAAGTCCTCAAATCTTAATTTAAAGATTTCAAGTTATGGAGAATCCACCATTTATTCTAGTTTAAACCAGCAAGTTACCTGTTCCCCATGTAGCAGAGGAAGTTTAACATTCCCCACCCCCACCAACAAGGATCTCTGCCAATCTGACTTGGGGGGAAATTCCTTCCTGGCAATAAATATGTTGGAGATTGAGGTTGGATATTAGGAAAAACTTTTTCACTAGGAGGGTTGTGAAACACTGGAATGCGTTATCTAGGAAGGTGGTGGAATCTCCTTCCTTAGAATTTTTTAAGGTCAGGCTTGACAAAGCCCTGGCTGGGATGATTTAGTTGGGGATTGGTCCTGCTTTGAGCAGGGGGTTGGACTAGATGACCTCCTGAGGTCCCTTCCAACCCTGATATTCTATGATTCTATGAAATATGGCAATCAGTTAGGTCCTTGATATGTGGGTGAGACCCACCAGACACCTGGGAAAGAAGTAACTCAGAGCCCTCCTCCTCCAGCGTTCCATATTTGGCCACTGTAGATTTTTGCTAATAGCAGCCATGTTCCATGTGCCAGAGTAGACAATCATATTGTACCCTACCCTCCATAAATTCATTAAGCTCAGTCTTAAAACAAATTATTTTTTTTGTCCCCATTAATCTCCTTGAAAGGCTGTTCCAGTCCTCCTATGATGGTTAGAAACCTTTGTCTTATTTCAAACCTAAACTTATTGATGGCTAGTATATATTGTGACGGGGCAAGGCCAGATGGCTATGGAAGAGTAGTGGGAGATAGATATATTAGCTGCAGGCTAAACAAATCCCTGGTACCAGGATAAGTGAAATGACAGCTGTTCCAGGTCAATTAAGACACCTGGGGACAATTAAGAACTTTCCAGAAGGCTGGGAGAAGGCTAGGTTGATTGGAACACCTGAAGCCAATCAAGGGCTGGCTGAAACTAGTTAAAAGCCTCCCAGTTAATCAGGTGGGTGTGCATGTCAGGAGCTGTGGGAAAAAGTTGCGCTGTTGGAGAGTCTGAGTAGTACACACCATATCAGGCACAAGGAAGGAGGCCCTGAGGTAAGGGTGAACTGGAGCTTGAGGAAGTGAGGGCTGCTGTGAGGGAAGTAGCCCAGGGAATTGTACATGTCATGTTTCTAAAAGGTCAGCTACCATAGCTGATACTATTAGGGTCCCTGGGCTGGAGCCTGGAATAGAGGGTGGGCCGGCCCCCCTCCCACCTTTGCCCCCTGATTAATCATTGAGACTTGGAGACAACAGAGACTGTGCAAGGAAGGATAACTTCTCCTCACCTCCCTCGCTGGCTTATGATGAAAATGGCTCAGTAGACTGTGACCCTTGTCTCTAGAGAAAGAAGGGTTACGTGGAGGGTCACAGTGAGCCTCTGAGGCTAGCGAAATCCGCCAGGAAACGCAGGACCCATGGAGGCAAGGACAGAGCATTGTCACAATATACATTAGTTCTTGTGCCAATATTGGCCCTTAACATAAATAACTCTTCTCCTTCCCTGCTGTTTATCCCTTGGATGTATTTGTAGAGAGAATTATATCTCCCCTTAAGCTTTCTTTTGTTAGGCTAAACAAGCCAAACTCCTTAAGTCTCCTCTCATAAGATAGGTCCTCCATTCCTCTGATCATCCTAGTAGCCCTTTCTGCACCTGTTACAGTTTGAATTAATCTTTCTTAAACATGGGAGACAAGATTTGCACATAGTATTCCAGATGAGGTCTCACCAATGCCTTGTGTAATGGTAATAACACTTTCCTATCTCTATTGGAAATACTTTGCCTGATTCATCCTGATTGCATTAGATTTTTTCACAGCCATATCACGCTGGCAGCTCATCATCTTCCTGTGATTGACCAATATGACCAGGTATTTCTCCTCCTTTGTTGCGTCTGATTGATATGTCCCCAGCTGATAGCAAAAATTTTTGAAGTTAGTCCCTAAATGCATGACTTTGTGCTGTTAAATTTCATCCCATTTTTATTACTTCAGGTTGTTCATATCTTCTTGTGAAATATTCCAGTCCTCTGTATTGGCAATATCTCCCAATTTTGTGTCATTCACAAATTTTATTAGCACTCTGCCAATTTTTTTGCTCAGCTTATTTATGAAAATGTTAAACAAGATTGGTCCCGAGACCAATCCTTGAGGAATTCCACTAGTAACTTTCCTCCAGCCTGACAGTTCACCTTTCAATGTGACCCATTGTAGTCTCCCCTTTAAATAGTTCCTCACCCACATTTTAATTCTTGTATTAATCCTCCTCTCCAATTTAATAATTTCCTATATGAAACTGTATCAAATGCTTTACTGAAATCCAGGTAGATTAATCTATTGCATTTCCTTTGTCTATAAAATTGGGTATCATCTCAAAGAAAGAAATAATGTTGGTCTGGCACAATCTACCTTTTGTAAAACCATGTTGTATTTTATTCTATTTACCATTTACTTCTACGTTTTAACTATCCTCTCTTTCAAAATTTGACTTAAGACATTGCATACAATTGAGGTCAAACTAATGGATTTATAGTTTCCTGGATCATTGTCTTTCCTTTCTTAAATATATGTACTCTATTTGCAGTTCTCCATTATAGGATGCAACACCCTGAGTTTATGGATTCATTAAAAATCCTTGCTATTGGGCTTTTGATTTCATGTGCCAGTTCCTTTAATATTCTTGGATGAAGATTATCTGCACCTCCTGATCTGGTCCCATTAAGCTGTTTGAGTTTGGCTTCCACCTTGGCTGTGGTAATTTCTACTTCCATGTTCTTGTTTCCATTAGCCACATTGTTACTGCCGCTAAGCTCCTCAATATTCATATTAAAAATTGAGGCAAAACATTCATTGAGGTTTATCTAGATTATCTTTAATCTCTACCCAGTTCTCAGTGTTTAGCAGTCCCACTTCTCCTTTCCTTGTTTTCCTTTTATGTATATGGTTAAAGAGCCTTTTACTATTTGTTTTAATTTCCTTTGCAAGGTCCAACTCTGCTTGGCTTTTGGCAGTTCTCACTTTTTCTGTACACTTTCTGACTTTCAATAAATAGCTTTCCTTGCTGATCTATCCCTTCTTCCATTCCTTGTAGGCTTTCAATTTTCTCTTAGTAAGCAGTTTGAGATGCTTGTTCATCCAGTTTTGTCTACAACCCTTTTCTACATTTTTTTCTCCTTGTTTAGGATGTAGGTTTCAGATACTTTTAGTCAAAGTTGCAGAAACTAATTCCAAGTCTCCAAATTCAGATCTTGGAGCTTTTCACTCCAGTCCAATTCCCTAACTAATCCTCTTATTTTTTTAAAGTTTGCTCTTTTGAAATCAAAGACCCTACTTGCAGACCTATTTTTGTTTATTCTTTCATTTAGTTTAAACTGAATTAATTCATGATCACTCAAACCAAGGTTGTCCTCAACAATCATTTCTTCTATGAAGTCCTCGCTATTTATCAATCAATACTAAATCTAAAATGGCATCACTTCTTGTTAGTTCAATGATTATTTGGTGAAAAAATCTGTCAGCTTTCACATCCAGGAATATATGGGCCCTACCATTATTAGTAGCACTTGTCCTCCAATCTATAGTTGGGAAATTAAAATCTCCCATAATCTCACAATTCCCAGTAGTACTTATTTCATTATAAATATTAAAGAGATATCAATCTATATCCAAATTCCACCCTAAAGTGGAATCTCTCTCACCTTTCTCTTCCAAAGATTTCATTTTATGCATTCCAGTGCTTTTAATTTCTTTTCAGTCTACCTTGTCATTAATATACAATGCTAATCCACCACCTATACCTTTAATTCTGTCTTTCCTGAACAAACAACCAGTTGGGAGGGGCAAGGAAGGATTGGGGGGAAAGTATAAAACATTAAAAGGCCAAAGAAATGCCTGTTCCTGACCCATAGCACAAGCTCACTCGTTACCCTTCCCATGGGGTACAAAAGAGGTTGGACAAAGAACCCAGGATTTCAACCCCCCAAAATGGAACATGACCATAAATTGTAAGGAGTGGGACTGAGGGGTGCATTTCAGGTATAATTATGCCTGCTAAGGCTGGGGGAGAATGGGACACGGAAACAAGGGTTTGCAGCATCAGAGTTATGGACATGCTTGTTGAAAACTAACCCCAATAAACATCGCATTGCCTGCACCTCAGACTTCTGGTCATCTGTTTTCTGCCTGCGTGACAAGAACCGGGGAGAAGGTGAAGGGAAAGCCCTTTAACATCCACCATGTTTCTGTTATCTCTATAATATCTGGTTTCACTTTTTGTACCAGTAGTTCTAGTTTCTCCATTTTGTTACCCAGGTTCCTTGCATTGGTGTACAAACAGCTTAGGTGTTTCTGTTTGGCTTCACCTAGATTCCTCACCCATTTAGGTTCAGTTATTTTACTGCCTGTTACTGTCATTAATATTGACACTATATTTCCTCTTATCGTCCTTTCTTCAATCCCAGTGGTTCTTAAACTAGGGCCACCGCCTGTTCAGGTAAAGCCCCTGGCAGGCTGGGCAGATTTATTTACCTGCAATGTCTACAGGTTCGGCAGATTGTGGCTCCCATTGGCTGCGGTTTGCCGCTCCAGGCCAATGGGGGCTGCGGGAAGTGGTGTGGACCGAGGGATGTGCTGGCCACCCTGCCTGCAGCCCCTATTGGCCTGGAGCAGTGAACCACGGCCAGTGGGAGCTGCAATCAGCCGAACCTGCAAACGCGGCAGATAAACAAACTGGCCTGGCCAACCAGGGGCTTTTCCTGAACAAGTGGCAGCTCTAGTTTGAGAACCACTGTACTATCCTTTGTGGTTTCTTTCTCCATTGCTGTATTCTCTTCTAATTGATTTTCCTTCTACTCAGTATTAGAATCAGGTGAGGAGATTACATGAGCCTCTCCCAACTATCTCCCCTGAATTCCTAATTTAAAGCTTTTGTAATCAGTTGTGCCAACTTCCATCCCAGAAGTCTATTTCCCTCCCTTCTCAGGTGAAGTCTATTCCATGAGGACAATCCATTTTCTGAATGCATCTCAGATTTGGGGGTCAAAGCTCCCCAAACCCTCCTTATAGCACCATTGCCTTAGCCATCTCTTGATCATCATAATCTTGTTTTGCTTTCACTCTCCTTCTCTAGGGATAGGTAGAATACATTGAAGATCACCCAAGACTTCATTTCTTTAAGCATCTTCCTCTGTCTGGCATAATCTTCCTTGATGCACCCAGTGAGTCTAGCAGTATCATTTGTTCCCACGTGAAGGACAATCAGTGGATTGTTTCCTAATGTTATTAGGATCTTCTTCAGCCCCAGGTCTACGTCCTATATATTAGCTCCCAGTAATAGTACACCCTTTTGTTCTCTGGATCAGCTATGGTGACAGGCCTGTCTATTCTTCTTAGTAGGCAGTCCCCAGTCACATAGACCTGTCTCTTCCTGGTATTGGTGCAATTATTTGACCTTACTACTTTTATTTTTCTGCAAGTCTTCCTCTCTTCTGTTCTCACTTGCAATCTTCTGCAAGTCATCCTTTATCTTTTTTGTGCTGCAAACTCTGGCTATGTCCATTGTATCTTCCCTCTTCTTGTAGGACTAGCTGCTTTTCTCTTCCTCCTTGCTCTTATTGCTTGCATCTCCCCTTCATTTTCCAACTCAGTAATCTGTTCCTCAGCTCTATGTCTCCTTCACTAGCTGGTTGTTTCCTCTGCCTTGTTCTCAAGTGGCTTGTTCCACTGGCCACTTTCTTCGTCCAGCAGTCTACCCTCACAGTTTCCTGGTCTGGCATGCATCTTCAAGTTTTGAGGTTTCCCTCCTCTTGCCTTCCCTCTGTCATCCACTCAACCACAGTTTCTATTTCTATCTCCAAACCTCAGTTTTTTTCTTCCAATGGCTCTATCATGAAGCATTAATTTTTTTTTAAAAAATGCACCTTTTATCTATTCTCTCCAGAATAACATACATCCTACAGCTTCCACATCCAGTCATGTCCATTTCTTGGGTCACTACCACTGCTGCCTCTGTATCTGTCATCCTAAGCTCCTGTCCAGTGGGGGTGAGAGGGGGGAAATGAAAACCAGACCAACACAAAACACCCTCACCCAAAGTCCCCTTACAAATTACTACTCAAATGCTTCTGTTTTCAGCTCTGGTTGCTGGTTCCTGTGCTGCTGGTTGGCCAATTGGCTGCTTTTATAGGCTTTGTGCTGTGACAGTAAGAGAAATAATGTAAATAATGTAAAGTTACTAGCAGAACTTTGTACTGCATATGGAACACAATTCTTTAAGAGGTGAATCATAGCACCTGTACAGGATGTATTGACCAAAAGAGAAAAATTAATGTTATACAGCTAACCATTAAATGTAGAAAGAAGTAAACAAGTTGGGTATAAAACCCCACAGAATTGTAATCAACTCAGAAAAGATTTGAGCTGCAGGGCTATTTGCCAGGGATTGGTATGTACTTCTCTGTTTTTGCTGATCTATCCTTGACTAATAAACAGTGATGAGCTAAGTTATCTGATATCAAACTGATCAATAATTGAAACAAAAACCCTAACAAAGCCAAAGGTTTTCTTTCTTGAGTTGAGAGAGGTGGTTTCTTTCAGGTCCCAAATCACTTTTTATTTTATAACTTAATACAAACATATTGAACTCTAAACAGAAACTGCAGCTGGAATACATCTCTGTAGGAAGGTGCATTTCCCAATGCAATCCACAAATACAGTGTCTAACCTTCTTCCTGTGGTTGGGCTTTATCAACAAAGATAGCTGTTAACTGAGGCTCGATTCAAGGTTGCTTTTGTCACACAGGCATCATCCACCTGCTTGACTACTTATATATATTGTGAATGCCTTGTGACTCCACCCCTTTTAACTGGGCACTGCTGGTTTTCGGTGTTCCAGTGGGTAATTATACAAACTATATTCCCATTATGCAAGTTTTTCGGTTATTTTTTTCCTTGCCTGTACATTTTTACGTGTTCAGTGGGAGGATAAGGTTCTCAGTATTTTGCACACAATTACATTAAACTAGACTATGCTGGCAGACATGCTTGTTAGCAGTAATTGAGCTTGCTGGGAAAGAGCTACTTGTATTCAGCTGACTGTTTAAGGCAGGTCACTCCCACTTCTAGATAAGGGAGGTGGGAGTGGTCTCTAGGGAGGGAAGATCTAGGTTGTAGACTGAGTAATACTGGCAGAAGAATCCCAGGATCAGCCAAACCTGGGGGGGAAGATTTGAGCTGGACTTCATATTGTCTGTTGGTTTCTTTGTTGATAAAGCCCAACCACAGGAAGAAGGTTAGACACTATCTATTTGTAGATTGCATTGGGAAATGCACCTTCCTACAGAGATGTATTCCAGCTGCAATATAACTTGTTTTGCTCAGTTCATTATCACACTGATTTAATGCCACATTTCATGAGAAGAAAGCGAGACAAATAGATAGCTTTCACTTAGAGCACTTACTCATTATTTGCATTGTGGTAACACCCAGAGCCAGGGCCTCATTTTAGGCAACACTGTACAAACATAATAAAGAGGCAGTCCTTGCCCCATGAGTTAACAGTGTAAGTAATTGTTTACAATGTACTCTAGCTGGCGGTAAATGCTATATATACCCATGGTCAAAGTTAATCAAATACTTCTTTGATGCCACTTTCCTCCCCTACACCATACGTGGATTACAGTGCAAGTGGCATGGAAATATGGAGAGTGTTGGTCTAAGAATTTGTTGATCTTCAGGTCGCCATACAAATGTGAATGATCTGAACAGGCTTTTACTCGAGGGGCTGGAATTAAATCCTTTTGAATGAAATTTTACTATATTGTGTAATTGCATTTTGGGTTGAATCCCTTACTTGGCATTGGTTCAATTTGTGAATTACTCTATTACTTAATATATATGTTTTATTTCTGTACATGTACATAGAGATGTTTGATAAATTAATTTTATAAATCTAAATAAATAAAAATGAAGCCCAGTAGTACAATTTGTAAAGGAGGAAAAACACTAATATCAATATCAATAAATCTACAGTTTCACATGCAGAAGTGCTAGGAATTTAGAGTTATATAACTGTTTCATCTTATTCTATGTTTCATCTTCCTCTGTTGAATTACAAACTATGTACATACTTATATTAGTTTGGTAATATAAGTAATTTTTTGCTAGACAGTGAATTTTGTGCAGGTTCTTTTACTTGTCAGCTTGTACCATATCATCTCTAGGATGACTGGCACAAACTGGCAGTTATGCTTATGTTCAATGTGAAAATGGTTTTAAGTTGTTGCAGAACTGAATCACGTCACCAGTTGTATATAAAACAGGCTGCAAATGGAGCACTGGGTATTAGAACATATTTGACTGAGAAAGGGAATGTGGTCAAGAACATTGATGTTATTCTCTGTTCATTAAACAAAATATGATTTTTTTTCACAGCCACATTTCCACTTAGCAAAGATGGGCAGTAACAACTTTTGTTTAGTATCTCACTTGGGGGATCATACCATTAACATCACAGCAGCCGTACCTTTTTATTACCCTGCAATGTCAGCACTAGACTGGAGTACAAGTCTTGGTTTGGAACAAGAAACTAATACTTTAGGACAAAAATGGGTGGGTGCCATCAGCCTCCGTATATACTGTAAATGATTATATGAATCACAGTGCTTACTGCTGGCACTAGTGCCAATGGTAGAAGTTGTAGATTTAGTCATTAATTTTACATTTTTTTTCTTAGATTCAGCAAGGAGTTTACATGAATGAGGTGAGAGAAGAATGAGCCCCTGTATTACAGAATAACACTTGGCTTTGTCAGTACAATGATTCCTTTCCTAAATGCATTGTTGCAAGTACATTACTGTTCAGACATCCTTACTTTTTACCAATAGGGTAACTGGTTCTATATAAATCCTGCACTTGATGGATAATCCATCTTTAACAAGATTGTCTTTCCACATCATGTTGCTGTCTTTACGACCTTTAATACTTGCTTATTATTATAATACCAAAGTTAATTACAAAACATATGGGCCTATGTTTTAAAAAGTGCTTAGTGGTTTTGGGTGTTCAATTGGAGGCTCCAGTTAAAGAGGTCTGATTTTCAGAAAGTTCTGAGCAGCCATCCTCTGAAAATCGGCCCCTTTCAGTTGTCTCAAGTTGGGCACCCAAAAATGGAGGCAACGAAAATCACCATTTATAATAACTGACTCTTATATAACACTTTTCATCAAGCCATCTCAAAGCAGGTAAATGTCATTAACCCCATTTTACAGATAGGGAAACTGAGGCACAGGAAAGGGAAATGACTCATCTAAGATCATCCTATAGGCCTAAAAAGGAGCAGGGAAGAGACCCCAAGTCCTCTAAGTGCCTGGCCAGTGTCCTATCCACTAGGTTATACTAATCACTTTTGAAGATGTAGGTGATGGTAAATATATTTGTATTCAAGCATGTATCTACAGTAAAGGTAATACATGGCATGTGAATAGTACCTTCCATACAGTGATTTAGAAGAGTACTACAAACATTAATTAATTTAGCATCACAGAACTCTATGACAAAGGAGGATCTTATTATGCCCACTTTACAGATTGGGAAACTGAGGCAAAGTCCTTGACTAAGCTCAAATAGCAAATTGATAACAAAACTATAAATAGAATTCTGATCTCCTAACTTTGTTTCCTACTTCATTCTCCATGCTTAACCACATGCTATTTAGTTCTACTTGAGAACTGATAGAAATGAATTCACTTGGACCTTTTAAATTTGCATTTTGGTAACTGTGGACTTAATGGCAACATCTTTCCTATTATAGCATTCCTATGCTAAAATGTTAAATGAAGCTTTATTTTAAAATATTTTGATCAAAGTGAACTTCAAAAGTGATTTGGCTTAATCAAAACAAACTCTGCTTGCTGTGACTTCTGTATAAATCTGGAGTAACTCTGTTTACTTCATCGCGTTAATCCAGATTTTACAGTAGGGTCACTGAGAGCAGAATTTTGCCCATATACTAGAGGCTCAACATCAAGCTATGCAGAGGAAAGATAAGAAGGAGAGCAATGTGGTTGCATAAGGAGATTTTTAGCTATCTAAACCCCAGAAGAGATACATGCAGGAAATAGAAGGAGGGGCATGTCACCGAGGGGCATGCATGGGAATAGTACAAGCCTGTAGGGAAAAAAAATCTGGAAAGCCAAGGCAAGGAGTAAGTTACAACTGGTAAGAAATATTAGAGACAACAAGAAGTGTTTCTACAAATATGTCAGACAAAAAAGAAACATCAGGAATGGTATGGGTCTGCTGCTTAATGGGGAAGGTGAACTGGTAATGGATGATGATAAGCTGCTCAAGGCCTACTTTACTTCAGTCTTCACACAAAAATAACGTGACGGGATGACTAGCAAAGTAAGCATAGACAATACAGAAGAAGGGATGCAGATCAGGATAAGTAAAGAACACTTTAGAGATCTTCTGACTAATTTCAATGAATTCAAATCATCAGGGCCTGATGCTATTCACCCGAAGGTGCTGAAGGAATTAGCTGAAGAAATCTTGGAGCTACTGGCAATAATATTTGCAAATTCATCGATAATAGGAGAGGTCCCAGAAGACTGGAGAAGGGCTAAAATAGTACCCATCTTTAAAAAGGGAAAAAGAAAGAGCCAGAGAACTATGGACCAGTGTTAGCAGCCGTGTTAGTCTGTATTCGCAAAAAGAAAAGGAGTACTATTTGTTAGTCTCTAAGGTGCCACAAGTACTCCTTTTCTTTTTGTCCCTAGACTCTGTTTGTCAGAAGCTGAGAATGGGCGACAGGGGATTGATCACTTGATGATTACCTGTTCTATTCATTCCCTCTGGGGCATCTGGCATTGACCACTGTTAGAAGACAGGATTCTGGGCTAGATGGACCTTTGGTCTGCCCAGTATGGACATTCTTATATTCTTTAGATTTACTAAGAACAAATCATGCCAAACCAGCTTGATTTCCTTTTTTGACTGGGTAACTGGTTTGGTGGCTAGGAGGAATGCAGTAGACATACTATACTTGGGTTTTAGCAAGGCTTTTGACACAGTCCCACATGATATTCTCATAAGTAAGCTGGAGAAATGCAGGATTGGTAGAATTACAATTAAGTGTATACATAATTGATTAAACAACGTCAAACAAAGAATAATTATTCATGGAATGATGTCAGATTGGAAGGAGGTCTCAAGTGTGGATCCACATGGACCTGTTCTGGGTCTGGTGTTATTTAACATCTTTATTAATGACCTAGATGATAGAGGACATGTTGATCAAATCTGCAGATGACACAAAGCTAGCAGGAATTACAAACACTTTGGAGGACAAAGCTAAAATTCAAAGGGATCTTGATAAATTGGAGAACTGCACTATAAAGACAACAAAATGAAATTCAACAAAGATAAAAGTAATGTGCTACACTTAGGGAAGCAAAACCAAATGCACAAATACAAAATGGGGGACAAGTGGCTTGGCAGCAGCTCTGCTGAGAAGGATCTCAGAATTGAAATAATTTTCAAAGAAAGAATTTTCTGTAGTATCTGGCTGGTGAATCTTGCCCATATGCTCAGGGTTTAGCTGATCGCCATATTTGGGGTCGGGAAGGAATTTTCCTCAGGGCAGATTGGAGAGGCCCTGGAGGTTTTTCGCCTTCCTCTGTAGCATGGGGCATGGGTCACTTGAGGGAGGCGTGTCTGCTCCTTGAAGTCTTTAAACCACGATTTGAGGACTTCAATAGCTCAGACATAGATGAGGTTTTTCGTAGGAGTGGGTGGGTGAGATTCTGTGGCCTGCGCTGTGCAGGAGGTCAGACTAGATGATCAGAATGGTCCCTTCTGACCTTAGTATCTATGAATCTATGAATTGTGGTGGATCAAAATCTCATCAAGAGTCAACAATGTGATGCTGTTGCAAAATCAGCAAATACAGTTTTGGGTTGCGTTAACAGAGGCATAGTCATGGGAAGTGTTAGTACCACTCTACTTGGTGTTGGTTAGCCCTCAGCTGAAGTACTGTGTTCAATTTTGGTCACCACCTTATAGAAAGAATGTAGAGAAACTAGAAAGGATCCTGAAGTCAGTGACAAAGATGATCAAATGCCAGCCATATGAGCAAGGTTGAAGGAACTGGTTATGTTTAGTTTAGAAAAGAGGAGATTAAGGGGGAACATGATAGCAGTCTTCAAATACTTGAAAGGCTTCCATAAAAAAGATAGAGAAAAGTTGTTCTCTCTTGTCACAGAGGGCAGGACAAGAGGCAATGGGTTCAAACTACAGCACAGCAAATTTAGATTAAATTTTAGGAAAAATTGAGAACAGTAGGACAATGGAACAAATTGCCTCAGGAAGCTCTTCACTGGAGGAGGCTGGATAGTCATCTGTCTTCGATATAGACACAACAAATTCTGTATCTTGACAGGTGGTCAGACTAGATGATCCTTGCAGTCCCTTCTAACCCTATGCTTCAGAGTGGTAGCCGTGTTAGTCTGTATCAGCGAAAAAAAAATGAGGAGTACTTGTGGCACCTTAGAGACTAACAAATTTATTTAATAAATAAATTTAATAAGTTTGTTAGTCTCTAAGGTGCTACAAGTATGCCTCAGTTTTTTAACTATGGTTATCAGATTTGATGACCCTATATAGTGTGAGGGCTTGATTCTCCATTGTCTTGTACTTTGTGTAGTCATTTGCACTTGTTCTAAAAACTCTTATGGTATTGTTCAGGGGATTCGTTTAACTGCATCATATTTTAGTGTGATGTAACAATTACCTGCTCTCTCTGAAAGCTCAAGCAAATAAAAAAAGTGTTTTAATAAATCCTCATCTAACTGAAATGAAATCGAGGCTTTTTCCAGAAAAAAACATATATTAAATATTATGTTAACATAACCTTACATCAAAACCATTGCTTATTTCATTACATACTAAGTTACAGTATTATACTGTTTTTAATCTTACTGGATTCTACATTTTGCAGGGTAATTTCTTTTCCAGTGAAAAGTCTCATTTTTTTATCATGGAATCAAAGGTAACTTGTTTCTTGTATTCTTTTGGCAGGCAAGAATTGTTTGGATTATGAATATTGGCTGATGCTGACAAGTGAAAGACACTGTCAGCCCTCATTGACTGACTAAAATATAACAGGATTGACCTTGGAAGAATAGGATACAGAAATAGAAAGTTCAATATATCTTTTACCATGACAGTTAAAAATTCAATAAATCTTCCTCCTGACAGACATCTGCACATAATCTAACTAAATAAATGCTGGAAGAGTCCTTTTAAACACAGATATATGTCATGGGATCATGGTTTGATGTGACAAAGCTCATTGTTACCAAACACTGCTCTGAAGAAGGGGCTTGTTTTAGGAAATTTGGAAAGCAGTATTTTAAACATACTTAGGATGTTTCACCTTAGAAATCCTTCTTCAGTCACTCTATCTCACTAGTCAGGGGAGATTATATTGATGTTTTATAGATTATACTGATGTTTGCTATGAGTCAATGAATAGTTTCATCCATATTTGGCAGGGTTGTTTTAATGGAATGTTTTTGAAACAGTGGGAAATTCAATCCGAATGCTTTGAAAAAGAGGGATGCAACATTGATTGTACATGTCATGGTCTGGCACGATAAAGAGGGGGGTTGGTAAGAGCCAGGGATAAGTGAGGGGAAGAAATCTTTGATGTACAGACAATTTTTATTTTCTTAGTCATGACTTAGTCATGGTCTTTTTTCAGCTCCACTGGGTTTTTATAGGGAAGCAAGCTGAAGCATCAATCTAAAGCTGTCAAAGCTAAAGATGGCTAACCCAAGACAGAACTACCTACAGTGGTTACCATTAAAAGTCAGTGGACCAGAATCTTCATTGCTGTGCACCTTCTTATGCATTTTCACCAAAGGAAAGTGAATGGAAAATGCCTGTAAGACATTGTCACATCAGAATGGCTGAACTTTACAAACACTTGGCGCTGGTATAAATGACTACATAGTTGCAGGTCAATGGTCTAGAATTTGCCAGCCAATAACAGATACTTCCTATTTCAACTAATTACTACTGTATTGTGACTGTTGTAAAGCTTCCTGCTTTCACCACCTTGAACTGGACTTCCTGTAACAAGGCTAGTTAATTTATTTACTTGTTATAAATAATGTCAGGCTTATGCTGTGCATTGACTTTTGAGATTTATTTTTTATTTTATTTTTGGGTGACTGAGGGAAAAGCTACTTTTTAATTATGGCTTTCCTCCTGATAATGTAGTACCTTGATACTTTTTAAATGGGAGCAAATGTATTTTGAAAGAGTGATTCTGCCAAAAGGCATCTAAACAAAATAGCTGAAAATGTAACATATGAATTCAGATTAAAATTAGTGCACCAATTGTAGATTGTGAATGCTTTATGGTAGCCTGCTGAGTAGCTAAATAACATTGTGCCAGAGATCTATAATGATTTTTTATATATACTGTTGACACATTTACATGAGGGAGATACTAGAATAAAAATGTTGTTCTATATATTCAGCTCCTGTCTAGTGAATGGTAATATAAGGTACCAAAGTTGCCTTTTTTCAGTTTAATAGGATCACATGCTTAAGGATTATTTTATGTGGTAATCCTCAGTGAAATAAGGTGATGTAAATAGTCTCAATAGATGTAAATACAATAGCACATCCAAGCATTTTTTGCTTGGAATGTGCCACAAGATGTGCTTCAAGCAAATAATCTTCCAGCCCCACTTCCCCCATGCAAAAGTTGGTGACCTGTTCCATGGCTGGTTAATACTTTTCCCTGCTATTAGTAATGTCAGGCTTATTTCTGTATGAGCATCTGCAGATATTTTATGACAGTGCTAAAAGTCACATTTGCATTACAATTTCTCCCTCATGTTGCCGTGCTTTGCCATTGTTGCTATTTTATTTTTGACATGTAACATTTGAATATGAGTAAAATTTGGACCTACTTAATGAACCCCGACAAAGAACTGCAACCTTGCTCAGGAGACCACCTCTTGGTGGGAGAGAGAAGTGCAGTCTACATATAATACTTGATACTTCTGCTGAAACTGACATCTACCAACTGTAGTGGTTGTTTCTGTCATGTAGACATCTTTCTACTGTAATCTGAGACCAATGAGTTATTTTACATAGGCTATCAAACCATCATCAAATGACAGACTTTAAATGACCATGAGTCAAGGCTGAATATGGCCAGGCAACAATTTCATTTTAAAAAATTAATTCTTCAGAAAGATACTGAGGCTTGATATTGTTTTCATTTAAACCAATAGCAACACTCCCAATGATTTTCTGGGTGCAGGATTTTGTTGCTTTGTTGTAAGTAGTAAACAGGGTTATTGTAGTTCCATTTGTGTTATGCTGCTCTGTATAGTTGATTTCAATTGAAAATGAAATGCTGCATCATTTAATTTGGTGAAAACTATTTCAGATCAGTGCAGGGAAAGCAAGCTATCTTCTCAGAATATTTACCACAATTTCCTCTGCAGAAGGGCTGCATTCTAAACTTATTTACACTGGTTTATTATTAATTAATTATTAGGTTTTTTTGGTTCCACCTAGAAAGGTCTAGAGATTTTCTGAATACATAGGAAGACACAGTCTCTTCCTCAGAGAGTTTACAAAATATTAAAGGAAGGGGAAGGGGAGACAACATATAAGCAAAGGCCCTGATCCAATAACCTTTGAAATCAGTACACTATGTGAGCAACCCAGGGTAAATAGTTCTGCTAACAACATCTCATCAAAGTTCCATTTACTTTTTGTTTTTTTGTTTATTATGGGGCAGAATTGGGACAAAGAAAACCATTGATTTCATCAGAGTTATTGCTGACTACACCAGTAAGAGTGAGGTCAGAATCAGGTGTGGTGTGTGTTTGCCGGGGGGGGGGGAGAGGTGGGAAGGAAAGCAGTCTTTTGAGCCAAACATCATCTTAATGATTACAAAATAGTATCTTTCATGAATTGTGTTGTATTTTTTCTTGTGCTAAGATTTATTGCTATCATGTCAAAAGTGTTGATTCCTTTCAAATTTTCCTAGCTCAGGAAAAATAAGGGTCAGAATCTTTTGGACTCAAACTATGGTTTTGGTGACACATTAACTTCCAAGTTACGTCATGTGCATTGTATCACAGAATTTCACAGCATGCTGCTGTAGGATATTCCAGGACAGATTCTTATGTTTAACAAAGCACAGCCCCTTTAGGACCCAATGTTAACTAATTACTTAGCCAAAGTAACTAATTACTTAGCCACTGACTTCAATGAGAGCTTTGCCTGAATGCAAGATGAAACCCTAAGTCATGATATTATAAAATGCTGGGTCATATAAAGTGTGTTAATTCATTGACTCCAGTGGGGCTACACTGATTTACACTTGCAGAAGATCTGGTTCTCTACCTCCAAAGGAATGTACGTGGCACCAGAAGAAGTAAAGTAAAATCCACTTAGCATACACAAGAATTTTAAGGCCAGAATAGCCATATGACTATCACAAATGGGACATAGTTAACCAACAAATTCTAAGCTAGTATTAGACACCTGGGGCCAAATGTTGGTTGGTGTAAATCAATATAACTGTTTCCTATGGCGTTACATCAGTTTACTACTGATGAGAATCTGGCCCAGGTCATATTCTCAAAATAATTTCATAGTGATTGCTTGGCACCTTTGTTAGTCACAGGTAAATTCTACGCCACAGCTTCTAGCCTATTTCAAATAAATCGTAGTAACTCCATTCTCTGCAAGGGGTTCAGGGAAGTTCATTCTTTTTAATGGTTTCCAAGACCTCTTCTGAAGTGCTCTGCAGTGCTCACCTCTGCTCACCAGCTACTGGTTTGAAAGATGAAAGAGCCACTCAGCTGCATCTCCAAATAATGCTTACATGTGGCTTTTAAATGTCACTTTCTATTCAGAAAGCTATTTAAACAAGCTACATCATAACACAGAAGTTAAAAGGTGGCACAACTGAGCAGGAGAAGCTATTGAAAGATGAGTTCAGCCAGCAGTTTGATTTTTAAACTGACATTTAAAAAAAGTGATGATTCACAAATATACAGTAAGGAATAAAAAAAGTAATGCTTTTTTCATTATAACTACAGTAGTGGTCTAATCTTATAATCATTAGTCAATTCCTAAACCAGACTTGCATAATACCATTGTAAATTACTCTTGTTTATAGTGAAATTATGCTGATCCAGTGAGCTACACAAACACAATACTCATTGAAATAGGCTTGAACTTTTTAAAACTTGGATTGACCAGATGAAGCTCCTTCTGTTGTAAAATAATCTACCATTGTATCTGTTTCTGGTGATGGAGCAAGCGAGGACGATGAGAAAAGTCATTGAGAAAAAATGAAAGTCAGATTATTAACCTCACCACATTCAGCACTAATGGGAAACCTCGATGTTTCAGCCGTGTTTCCTTTCAATGGCACTTGTCTACACACCAACACTCTCAAACGTTTATATTTATTAAGATGAACAAAAACCCACTCAAAGCCTGCCTCTTTGTTGGAATATAAATAGGGCCCTATCAAATTCACGGCCATGAAAAAGCGTCCCGGACCGTGAAAACTGGTCTCCCCCCGTGAAATGTGTGTTTGTGTACTTTTACCTTATACTATAGAGATTTCACGGGGGAGACCAGTGTTTCTCAAACTGAGGGTCCGAACCCAAAAGTTGGCCGTGGGGGTGGTTGGGAGTGGCAAGGTTATTGTAGGGGGGTTGTGATATCGCCATCCTTACTTCTGCACTGCATTCAGAGCTGGGTGGTAGGAGAGCAACGACTGCTGGTCAGGTGCCCAGGTCTGAAGTAAATGCCCCACCAACAGCACTGCAGAAGTAAGGGTGGCAATACCATACATGCCACCCTTACTTCTGTGCTTCTACTTTCCGAGCTGGTTGGCTGGAGAGTGGCTGCTGGTCAAGGGCCCAGATCTGAAGGCAGCACAGAATTAGTGGTGGCAATACCACAACCCCCCTACAATAATCTTGTGATCCCTCAAAACCCACTTTTGGGTCAGGAACTGAACAGTTACAACACCATGAAATTTCAGATTTAAATATCTGAAATAATGAAATTTACTATTTTTAAAATGTATGACCGTGAAATTGACCAAAATGGTCCCTGAATTTGGTAGGTCCCTAAATATCAAGGGATCTACTGTCATTCATATTCCTGTGACAACAATGACAGGTGCCACTGTAAAAACGTAGATTGGTAAAAATAGAAAACTTTTTTAAAGATATTTTAGTATATTATAATAGGATGGGGAAGCACTTTGGGCACATAAACAAAATGCTTAGAAGGCATGTGGCTATAGAAAGTCTAGAAGTAGGAAAGATCAGCAATTGGAAAAAAAATTAAGCAACTATCTAAGAATGAAACATTCTCTTCCAATTAGGAGAGTTCTATTGGGAATGGAATTTAATTTTTTCTCTGTGTCCTACAGTCTGATGCTCAGAATACTACATTCGGGTCAGCTATTGTTCTCTTCTATTATGGTTAAGCATTCAGTAATTCCATTGAATTCCATTAGAGCATCAAGTGAGTAGTGATTACAGAGTCTGTTAATTTACTAACTGAAAGGAGTAATGAAAGATATTTTACTGTGTACTGTACAGGCTACAACACTAGATTCCTGGTAGACCACAAATTTATAGCTATTTACAAAGTCATAGGGACTACAGCTGAGGAATTTTGATGGAACCATATTCCTTTAGAATATGTGAATCCACAAAAATGTGTGGTAAACCCAGGACAAACAACTATAAAGGGGCGGAGGTAGTAATTAGTCCCAGGGGATTAAAAGGCCCCTCCCTATCCACTGAGGAGAGAGAACCAGGGGGGCAATAAGGTTCAGCTGGAAAAGGGGTTGCTAGGGAATCAATTAGGTTCAGCTGACTCCAACTACTTGGGACCTTTTTAAACCCTCCCCTGCCTGGTAGGAGGGGAAGAGTGAGGAGCAGGTAAGCTGTCAGTAGGCTGTTTGCAGCAAGACACCAGACCTTCCCAGTAGGGAGGTTGCACTCACTCCCCAGAAGGGAAGGAAAACATGCACAAGGGACTGACTGAAAAGAGGAGTAGCAGGACCCTGTGCCACCTATAAAGATTCGCCTTGCCCCAAACCTGAGTCTCCAATGCTAAAAGGGACTGAGCCTACTGAGATGAACAAGGTATTTTGCCACAGTTGATATTGCTGGAATTTGATTTAAAAGAACCCTGGAAAAACCTCCTGAAAGCATTGAAAAATCCCATTTAGACACTTTTGGAACTAAACATATTGATTTTTTTTATTTTGAAACAACTTTTTTGTTTTTATTTTATTTTTTTATTTTGCAAAATAGATGTTGAAGTTGAAATGAAACATTTCAATTTTGTGGACCCCAAATTTTTCTATTGACCTGAAATGGATTTTTTTTTAAAAATTTCCTTTGGAGACTTGAAATATTTTGGATTTTTTTCTGATTTGGAACAAAACCTCTAAACCCTCTGTGAAAGGGAACTTCTGTCCACCACACTGCTTTAATATGGACAGATATCTTTTTCTAATTGCTTATATGATGCTGAGTCTCCATGGCCTCAACCTTATAATATGCTAAATGCTTCAACATGGATCCTAACTCTGATTCAGCTTCAAAGCTGAACCTCATGCTTCAGTCAAAAGTACCCTTTGATCCAGATGAGATCACCTCTCCTTGGTCAAATATTTCTATCAAGGTCTGTCCCTCGCATTAAACTTAGTATGCATTTTAATGTTTGATTAAAAATGAATATCTGATCCTGCAAGCATTTTGTGTACGGAACCTTCACTGAAAGTCACTGGTAGTCCCATACATTAAATCTAAGAACTACCATACTGGACCAGACCAGTCACCCAGCAAATTAAGAACCTGTCTTTGACAGTGGCTATACCAGATTCTTCAGGGGTAAGTGCAAGAAACCTTGAAGTGGACAGTTATGTTGGAAATACCTGCCCCAGGAAATTTTTTCCCTACCCCACATCATGTAGAAGTTGACATGTACCCTGGAGCATGAAGGTTTATTGGAAGTCAGGAAATAATTTTTTTTCTGTATGAGACATTTTCAGTTTGAGGTTATTTAGGTTTTATGAAAAGGCCCCAAAACTTCATTAAAATTGATTTTTTCCCCACAAAAACTCCCATTTAGTTGAAAAACTATTTTCAGTGCTGGCTTTTCATTTAAATGGGAGTTTTTGTGGAAAATATCCATTTTCATTCATATATATTTATTTCAGAGGAAAATTATTAACCAGCCCTAGGATTATATCCCTTCCTAAACCCCTTCCAGTTTTGCTTAAAAAAAATCAAACCACAACAATAACAACAACAACAAAATCTTTCTGTTTGTAACTGTTTTTGTTACCCGAATGGGTGAAATTGTGTCCAATTGATGTCAACAGGAGTTTTATCATTGACTTCATTTGGGGCCAGGATTTTACTCACAATAATCAATCTTGCTGAAGTCTTGGCATCAGTGATAACTTGTGACAATGACACAGGCTAATTGTGCATTGTGTGAAGTATTTTCTTTTTTTCATTTTAAAATTCATTGCCTTTCATTTTCATTGAATGTCCCCTCACTTTATTAACAAAAAGGATGAACATACCTAATTAAGGTTTCAGAGTAGCAGCCATGTTAGTCTGTATTTGCAAAAAGAAAAGGAGTACTTGTGGCACCTTAGAGACTAACAAATTTATTTGAGCATAAGCTTTCGTGAGCTACAGCTCACTTCATCAGATGCATTCGGTGGAAAATACAGTGGAGAGGTATATATACACACAGAGAGAACATGAAACAATGGGTTTTATCATACACACTTAAGAGGAGCCATCACCAGCAGGAGGGGGGGAAAGAGGAAAACCTTTCATGGTGACAAGCAAGGTGGGCCATTTCCAGTAGTTAACAAGATGTCTGAGGAACAGTGGGGGGTGGGGTGGGGGGGAGAAATAACATGGGGAAATAGTTTTACTTTGTGTAATGACTCATCCACTCCCAGTCTCTATTCAAGCTTAAGTTAATTGTATCCAGTTTGCAAATTAATTCCAATTCATCAGTCTCTCCTTGGAGTCTGTTTTTGAAGTTTTTTTGTTGAAGGATAGCCACTCTCAGGTCTGTAATCGAGTGACCGGAGAGATTGAAGTGTTCTCCGACTGGTTTTTGAATGTTATAATTCTTGATGTCTGATTTGTGTCCATTTATTCTTTTACGTAGAGACTGTCTGGTTTGACCAATGTACATGGCAGAGGGGCATTGCTGGCACATGATGGCATATATCACATTGGTAGATGCACAGGTGAATGAGCCTCTGATAGTGTGGCTGATGTTCTTAGGCCCTCTGATGGTGTCCCCTGAATAGATATGTGGACAGAGTTGGCAACGGGCTTTGTTGCAAGGATAGGTTCCTGGGTTAGTGGTTCTGTTGTGTGGTGTGTGGTTGGTGGTGAGTATTTGCTTCAGGTTGGGGGGCTGTCTGTAAGCAAGGACTGGCCTGTCTCCCAAGATCTGTGAGAGTGATGGGTCATCCTTCAGGATAGGTTGTAGATCCTTGGTGATGCGTTGGAGAGGTTTTAGTTGGGGGCTGAAGGTGATGGCTAATGGTGTTCTGTTATTTTCTTTGTTGGGCCTGTCCTGTAGTAGGTGACTTCTGAGTACTCTTCTGGCTCTGTCAATCTGTTTCTTCACTTCAGCAGGTGGGTATTGTAGTTGTAAGAATGCATGATAGAGATCTTGTAGGTGTTTGTTTCCGTCTGAGGGGTTGGAGCAAATGCGGTTATATCATAGAGCTTGGCTGTAGACAATGGATCGTGTGGTGTGATCTGGATGACAACTAGAGGCAGGTAGGTAGGAATAGCGATCAGTAGGTTTCCGATATAAGGTGGTGTTTATGTGACCATTGCTTATTAGCACCGTAGTGTCCAGGAAGTGGATCTCTTGTATGGACTGGTCCAGGCTGAGGTTGATGGTGGGATGGAAATTGTTGAAATCCTGGTGGAATTCCACAAGGGCTTCTTTTCTATGGGTCCAGATGATGAAGATGTCATCAGTGTAGCGCAAGTAGAGCAGGGGTATTAGAGGACGAGAGCTGAGGAAGCGTTGTTCTAAGTCAGCCATAAAAATGTTGGCATACTGCGGGGCCATGCGGGTACCCATGGCAGTGCTGCTGATTTGAAGGTATACATTGTCCCCAAATGTGAAATAGTTATGGGTGAGGAAAAAGTCACAAAGTTCAGCCACCAGGTTAGCAGTGACATTATCGGGGATACTGTTCCTGAAGGCTTGTAGTCCATCTTTGTGTGGAATGTTGGTGTAGAGGGCTTCTACATCCATAATGGCTAGGATGGTGTTTTTAGGAAGATCACCGATAGATTGTAGTTTCCTCAGGAAGTCAGTGGTGTCTCGAAGATAGCTGGGAGTGCTGGTAACATAGGGCCTGAGGAGAGAGTCTACATAGCCAGACAATCCTGCTGTCAGGGTGCCAATGCCTGAGATGATGGGGCATCCAGGATTCCCAGGTTTATGGATCTTGGGTAGCAGATAGAATACCCCAGGTCGGGGTTCCAGGGGTGTGTCTGTGCGGATTTGTTCTTGTGCTTTTTCAGGGAGTTTCTTGAGCAAATGCTGTAGTTTCTTTTGGTAACCCTCAGTGGGATCAGAGGGTAATGGCTTGTAGAAAGTGGTGTTGGAGAGCTGCCTAGTAGCCTCTTGTTCATATTCCAACCTAGTCATGATTATGACAGCACCTCCTTTGTCAGCCTTTTTGATCATGATGTCAGAGTTGTTTCTGAGGCTGTGGATGGCATTATGTTCTGCACGGCTGAGGTTATGGGGCAAGTGATGCTGCTTTTCCACAATTTCAGCCCGTGCACATCGGCGGAAGCACTCTATGTAGAAGTCCAGTCTGCTGTTTCAACCTTCAGGAGGAGTCCCCCCGAATCCTTCTTTTTGTAGTGTTGGTAGGAAGGTCTCTGTGGGTTATTATGTTGGTCAGAGGTGTGTTGGAAATATTCCTTGAGTCGGAGACGTCAAAAATAGGATTCTAGGTCACCACAGAACTGTATCATGTTTGTGGGGGTGGATGGGCAAAAGGAGAGGCCCCGAGATAGGACAGATTCTTCTGCTGGGTTAAGAGTACAGTTGGATAGATTAACAATATTGCTGGGTGGGTTACGGGAACCACTGTTGTGGCCCCTTGTGGCATGTAGTAGTTTAGATAGCTTAGTGTCCTTTTTCTTTTGTAGAGAAGCAAAGTGTGTGTTGTAAATGGCTTGTCTAGTTTTGTAAAGTCCAGCCACGAGGATATTTGTGTGGAAGGTTGGTTCTTTATGAGAGTATCCAGTTTTGAGAGCTCATTCTTAAACTTTCCCTGTTTGCTGTAGAGGATGTTGATCAGGTGGTTCCGCAGTTTCTTTGAGAGTGTGTGGCACAAGCTGTCAGCATAGTCTGTGTGGTATGTAGATTGTAATGGATTTTTTACCTTCAGTCCTTTTGGTATGATGTCCATCTGTTTGCATTTGGAGAGGAAGATGATGTATGTCTGTATCTGTACGAGTTTTTTCATGAAATTACCCCCCACTGTTCCTCAGATGTTCTTGTTAACTGCTCGAAATGGCCCACTTTGCTTGTCACCATGAAAGGTTTTCCTCCCCTCCCCCCCGCTGGTGATGGCTCATCTTAAGTGATCACTCTCCTTACAGTGTGTATGATAAAACCCATTGTTTCATGTTCTCTCTGTGTGTATATAAATCTCCCCACTGTATTTTCCACCGAATGCATCCTATGAAGTGAGCTGTAGCTCACGAAAGCTTATGCTCAAATAAATTTGTTAGTCTCTAAGGTGCCACAAGTACTCCTTTTCTTTATACCTAATTCACTTTCTCTATGGCATTCATTACTCTGTGTATCTTTGTTTTGTCCCTTCTTATTCACTGCCTCTCTAAATTAAACTGTTCCAGTATTAACCCCCTATTTCTGCTACATAGTTTTAGATAGGGTGAAAGAAAGAAATACATTATTCAAGTTCTGAATGTACAATTGATTTATGTAATGGTATTATAATATTTTCAGTATTTTTAAGCCTATTCCTTATCCATCCTATCTTTTAGTTTGCTTTTTTTTTAACCACCACATCACAATGAAGAGAGGTTTTCATTGAGCTGTCTACAATGATGCCCATGACATTTTCCTGTATGGTTACAACCTAGCAATGCATATGAGTAATTCAGATTTCCCTTCCAATGTTCATTACCTTACATTTTGTGAATACTGAATTTCATCTGCCAGCATGCTGCCCATTCATATAGCTTTGTTAGGTCCCTCTAAAATTGCTGACAGTACTCCATGATTTTCACTAACCTAAATAATAGGTTTGCTATTTCATTGCTCACCCTGCTTTACCAGATCAGGCACCATTAGCACAGTTGTTGAAAAACAGAGTAATTAGGTGAATATTATGTTGTCTTCATTATAAATTGAATACCATTTTAATATTAGCATTTCAAAAGTTTGGTAAATTAAGCTACATGTATTTCATATGGAAGAAATATTGCAAAACAATGTATCATTTGTCTATATTTTGATCAAATATCCAGCATGAGCTTTTGATCAAAGCAATATGTAAATGGCTTAATGAGAAATATGTGAATTCAGACATTTACAAAATATTTTCCCCCCAGTAGCATAGGCTTATTGTAAGTAGAACATGTCACTTACAATATATAGATACATTTATAGATAAAGTCAATTTCTGTTTCTTTCCAAGAAAATTCAGCAGAAAAGTGTAATTAATCTTTGTCTATGCAACAGATTAATACACTTAGTCTTAGTCTTAAATCTGGGAAGGCATTTGGCCATGAAGGTTTCAGAGCAGAGGTTAATAAACACCTGATTAGTCTGTCGTCTTGAAATGCTTAATGCTTCATTTTGGAAAGACTGACCCCTGAGTCATCAAATACAGTTACTTTTAGAGTACTTCTAAAAAACAACAGCAAGGCCCATCAGGATGTTAGACTGTGCACATCACACTGCTGAATCCCTGAAGCACTATTAACTTGGAAAATGGGCTAAGATCTGCTACCCAACTTTATAAATTGCTCCTGGGCTGGCTCACTCTGATCAAACAGGCTTCATTTCTGGAAAGTGCTTGGTACAGAGTCCTTTATAATTAAAATCCATTTGATTCCAGGAACAAACTTTGCATTCTAACTTCAGATGCCAAAGGCATTTGATGGAGTTAATGAGGCTAATTATTTAAGGCACTGGATAAATTTGAGCTGGGAATCTCCTCTTAGAAATGACTGGATATGTCATTAATTTTTGTTGCCTTGGGATCTTTGCATTTGGGGAAGCCACTTTCAGAATTGGTTATTTATGATAAACTAAAGATTTTCAATGAATTAATGTGTGGGGTTTTGTTTGTTTGCTTACTTGTTTAAAATTAGAGTAGGGGTGAGAAGATAATTCAGAAATAAGGCTCTTTTCAGTTTGACATGCAGATCCTAATGCTCTTGGCATGAATATATAGGTCCAAATATTGTTGTTAGTTACACTGGTGCAAATCTAAAATAACTCTGTTGAACCCAACAGAGGTTCTACCAGTTTAAACCAGAATGGCTGAGAACAGATTTTGACCTACTGTGTCATCGTTGATTTCAGCTTTAACTCCCAATTTTGTATTGTTTGTGGCTTCAGCAGAACCCCTTTCAGATTATTAAAAAATAAACAGTTTAACCAGGACATGAACAGGAAAATTAATTGTAATGGTCTATTATATAATTATGGTCCTTTGAATATTTTATTATTTACATTCTTTAAAACTACAAATATAAGAGCTGGTCCAGTGCTATCCCACAACATTAGCATAAATAAAAAGCACTGCCAATAAATAGACCCACCTGAGCCCAGTAGGGTCCCCATATATACACACTCATATTATTATTTGTTCTATAAGTGGCAATGGCTAAATTATTCATAATTACAAAAACAAAAAAAGCATACACACACACACACACACACACACACACACACACACACACACTACCACAAAAAGAAAAGAAAAAACAAAAATCAAAAAGAAGGCTGTTTCATGAGTTGTATTCCCACTGAGAAACAGAAAAGAACTCATGGGAAAATATAGTGTTTGCAGAGGCTCACATGTCCCCCATTTGTTTTCAGTGGGAGACTGAAATGGCCACTGAAACCTGCACTTGTATCAGAGCCTCTCTTTTTTCTGAAGGTGTCATAAAATACAGCTAAGGGTAGCATAAGATCCCTCCTTTATCTGTAAGAGGTAAAGAAGCTCAAATAACCTGGTTGGCACCTGACAAAAAGGATGAATAAGGGAAGAAGATCCTTTCAAATCTGTCGGGGGAGGTTTTATTTGTGTGGTCTTCTGTTGTTCTCTCTGAGAGAGACCAGGGCAGAAAGGAAAAAAAAAAACCCTCTCCTAAAACCCCTACCTGAAATAAGAATCTGGTTACAAAAATTGTAAGTAAAGCGAGGAAATGCATTAAATTATCTTTTGTTTTAGCTTGTGAATTTTCTCTATGCTAAGAGGGAGGTTTATTCCTGTTTTTTGTAACTGTAAAGTTTTGCCTAGAGGGGAATCATCTGTGTTTTAAATCTTATTACCTTGTAAAATTATCTTCCATCCCAATTTTACAGAGGTGCTTCTTTTACTTTTGCTTTATAATAAAGTTCTGTTTTTAAAAACCTGATTCATTTTTAGTGTCCTAAAAACCCAAGAATCTGGTCTGTGCTCACCTTGTTTATCTATTTGGTTGGTATATTATTCTCAAGCCTTCCCAGGAAAGGGGGTGAAGGAGCTTGGGGGGATATTTTGGGGAAACAGGAACTCCAAGTGGTCCTTTTCCTGAACCTTTGTCTAACTCACTGGGTGGTGGCAGCAATCCCGTCCAAGGACAAGGAAGAATTTATGCCTTGGGAAAGTTTTTAATCTAAGCTGGTAGAAACAAACTTAGGGGGTCTTTCATGCAGGTCCCCACATCTGTACCCTAGAGTTCAGAGTGGGGAGGGAACCCTGACAGAAGGTCTCACTCTAATAGCTATTTGGAGAGTTTTAAATAGACTAAGGATTCAGACTTGCTCCCCTGAAATGCACAGGAAAACTCCCATTTTATTCCACAGGAGTAGTTCATCATTATTATCTATGTGCTATTCTCTGAAGAGTTAGATTGCATATATACTAAAGTCACACAAACATGTGCTGCTGTTATAATAAGTAGATCCTGAGAAGAGATGAGTATTTTATTGTACCATTATTATTCTATTTTATCTTTAAGATGGAATCTTTGATACTCGCAATTCATATCTAATTGTAAATCTTCACTTACATTCTGGGTTTGGGTTTTTGTTTTAATGGGTGAGGTGCATGGGAGTAAATTACTTGCAACATGTCCTACACTATGAACAGTTTATTTTCTAGCTAGGACATGAATACTTTCTGACACACAATACTTCATTTTGGCTCTTTAATGGATCCCATCATTTAGCTGTGATTATTCTTTCCTCCTTGAATGTTCTGAGTTTAATTTTCCTCATGCACGTATGAGGAAGATGTGTGCAGATGGAGGCTCTTTTTTAGTAACTGTGTTAGGGAAATTTATTTACATAGAATTTATAGGGGAAAGGCTACTGAGGTTTTGCCAGTCAGCTCAGGAAGCCTGGCTTGGTGAATAAAAATTAATGCTGGTACTAATTTTTTTTTAAATAGTGCCCACCACAAATTCTTGTTTACAACTATCAAATTACAATATAAATAGCCTCAGCCCCTAAATTGTAAGCACAAATCTACCCTATCACCACCCTCTTACACAAGAGCCTGAGGAAACAAAGGGCCTTTATACCATTCCCCAAAGATCAGGCCCTGTCTGAACAAGGGAGCAAGCAAATACCAGAGTTCAGATCATCCACATCCTTCCGGCATCATCAAGCACATAAGGCAGAAGTCAAACAGCCCCAGCCATCCTTACTCTGGGCTTTTACAGGTCATGTGTATTCAGTTGTAATATTGCTGTGTCAGCCATTATTGTTGGAATTCCATTATGGAATATGCCTCCAGATGCAGATTTCTCCACAGAAAGTACCATAACCAAGTTTCCAGGCTCTCACACCTAGAGACTGCGAGTAGTGGCTTGATCTGGTGATGTGGTGGCTGGGCATTCTGGACCTGACCCCGCAAAGCACTGAGGCACATGCTTAACTTTATACATTTGAGTAGTCCCATTGTGTCAAGACTTATGAGCACATTTGATCTCTGCTGTCATGACAGCACATGGGGTAGGCGCAGTTTTACAAAGCCCAATGCTAGCATTTAATGAAATGCATTACAGTAATTAATGTGAATAAATTAAAAGGAATCCTAGGATGTATTAGCTGAGGAATTTCCTATGAAAATATATAAAAGTAAAAAGTACTACAATAATGTCCCAAACATTAAGTACAGATGGGATACCATAGTGTTTGGGATTACTAGCCTAGAACATTATGGTGTTTTTATAAAAAAATAAAATCTAAACAATAGAACAAAGACAACTGCAGGATTTGGCCAACCTTACATTCTGCAGGGGGAACTTTGTTTTTCTTACATGATTCAGAGACCAGGTGCTCCTCCCATTTTCTATTACCTACTCTGACATTCTCACCCACAATAGAAGTGCTTGGGTGCATTAGACCTCTATAAGGCCATATCCTTGGCCATATCCTTCTACAATCTTGGCAAATAATTTACTTCCCTGACTCAGTTTCCCTAGCTAAGACTAAGATAATACTGACCTACGTCAAAGGAGTGTTGTCAGGAAGGATTATGTAAAGTTTTCAGGTATCATGTAACCCTCTTCTGCCAGGCACCAGCTGCAACAACAAGGGTCAGGTTCAATCTGCCTAAAGACCCATTATTCTAAAATAAATAAAATGGTGGCTCAGGGTTCCACCCTGAGCCAGACTATTACTTCCGACTCTGGGGAATTACATATAATCTCGTAGGTCACCTTTCAGGTGGTTCTTCCACACTCAGGAGTCTTTGGGAATATGGACACATGAACACCTTTTATTTGGGGGAAAGAGAGAAAAAACAAACAGAAACATGAAAATTCTATGTACATTTAAGTAAATGAGGAACCAAAATAAGTGCATTATGAGTTTGGTCAATAATGTTGTCCAATTTTGTAGTTAATTGCTTGATTACACATTGGTTTGTTATCAAATATACTCAAGAAACTAAATAACTAGTATTAGCCAGGTTTATTGCAAAAGTCAATAAAAGCATAGTACAGGAAAAAATGTTCAGTACAGTATCAATTTCTGGGAAGCCATCTTGTGCAGCATTGCCTCATTCATCTTATATAGAAAGTGTCCTTCCAAAATTACACATTTCAGCTAGGAGTTTTTATAAAATGATTTTACAAATTACAAAACTTTTTACACATCACTAAGATCCAACCTATTAGTTTGTACAGTTCCTTAACTTGTTGCTCTATACCTTCCTTATCTTTGTTTTGGATGCTAGTGTTCCAGGAAATGAACCATGAAGGTACTTCCCCATCTTGTGCCAAGGCAGAACATTACTGTATTTTGCCTGTGACAAGTTTCTTATTTTCTAATGCCAAAGTTGACTTCAGCATATATATATATATATATATATATATATATAATATATATATAGGTCAAAAGGTTCCCAGCTTGTCATTTTGATTATTGTTTATTATAAGGCCAAATTAATACATGAAGAAGTGATGAGGGCATTTATATGTGATTTATACTGTCTAAACAATCTGTGTAAGTGCAAATTCCAAATCAACACAGCTAAAATGAATACACCTTGTAATAAAAGCCAAACTTAAAATGCAATTTCTATCTAAGCATGGGGAATCAGTATTTCAGTAT
Source organism: Dermochelys coriacea (assembly GCF_009764565.3). Taxonomy (NCBI): domain Eukaryota; kingdom Metazoa; phylum Chordata; order Testudines; family Dermochelyidae; genus Dermochelys; species Dermochelys coriacea. The sequence goes on along the minus strand of NC_050068.2, from coordinate 319,738,093 downwards.
TCACATCATAACTAAGGGCATACGAGGCTTGTTCTATCTTGTGCATGTCACAGTTAACCTGAATATTGTGTTTCTCTTTTCAATTTGATAATCATAGAAGTGTAGGACTGGAAGGGATCTCAATAGGTCATGTAGTTCAGTCCCCTGCACTCAAGTCAGGACTAAGTAATAACTAGAACATTCCTGACAGGTATTTGTCTAACCTATGCTTAAAAATCTCTGATGATGGAGATTCCACAACTTCACTAGGTAACTTAACTACCCTGACAGTTAGGATTTCTTTCTTAATGTCTCACCTAAATCTTGCTGCAATTTAAGCCTATTGCTTTTTGTCCTATCCTCAGAGGTTAACAAGAACAATTTTTCTCCCTCCTCCTAGTAACAATATTTTAAGAACTTAAAAACTATCATGTTCTTCCTCAGTCTTCTCTTCTACAGACTTAACAAACCCACTTTTTTCAATCTTCCCTCATAGGTCATGTTTTCTGGACCTTTAATCAATTTTGTTGCTCTCCTCTGGACTTTCTCCAATTTGTCCACATCTTTCCTGGAATGTGGTGCCCAGAATACTCTGGTTGTGGACTTATCAGCATGGAAGAAGCCATAGACTTATTTGTGAGAGAACTATGAATGGGTATCAAAGAGAGTAGAGATAGTAGGGAGTGGTGGGGGGGCTTGCCTAATTAGAGGTATAAATGTATGACAGAAGGGCTTGAATACACGGTACAAAATTTAAGGGAAGCAGGTTAATATGCATTTTGAAAACAGGTAGATACTTTTCAACTTCATCCTGACAGTGGGTCTCACTTTGGATCAGGGATATATTTTGAAAAACTGGGACTGGAATTATTATAGTGTGTCCCCAAGCACTACATACATGAGCAGTACAACAAAAAATTTGGAGTAGTAATATTACAAATGAGGTCTTAATACAGTGTTTCTCAAACTTTTGTATTGGTGACCCCTTTCATACAGCAAACCTATAAGTGCGACCCCTCCCCCCTTATAAATTAAAAAGACTTTTTTTGTATTTAACGCTTATAAATGCTGGCGGCAAAGCTAGATTTGGGGGGGGTGGAGACTGACAGCTAGTGACCCCCCCATGTAATAACCTTGTGACCCCCTGAGGCGTCATGACCCCCAGTTTGAGAACCCCTATCTTAATACATACATGTGTTGTAATTAATGACTACACAGTACTGCCCATCCACATGATTTCTTACCCTTATTACTGGTGATTGTCATTTGGCAAGCTTTACTAGGCAGGAGGCAGGAGTAGCTAGATTCTCTCTCTCACTATACTGGTCCAAGCTTCGTGGCCATGCACTGAAGTCACAATGTCAAAAACATCACATTGACACATGCATTGATAACACTTAATGGAACAACAAGCTGTGTGTGTGGTGCTCTTCAGGTTTATTTTGCTGAGTGGTACACCAGCAGCTGAGATAGATCCAATCATTCCTTGTAGATGCCATATTCCAGGTAACCAATTGACTGAACAGTAGCTAATTTATCAAATGTTGCTGTTAGACACCAATATTGGTACTGATACCATAAAAGAAATATATATGGAACCAGATACAAAGCAAGATTGTTTTAAATAACGTGTGTTGATTAGGTGGAGGAGTAACTGACCCCATGTTATGAATAGTAGTAAAGGTGATTTGTCTACACAATTTAACACATTGCCAATTCACTGCAGCTTCTATTATACACTGAGAGCAGTACCATTTGGCTAACTATTCATTGCTAATATCCCCATATGAGTTGGTTATGGTAGTTAACGCACAACTTCCATAAATCATATAAATAATTTCTGTACCAATATAGTTTTTCCTGACCTTCATATTGTTTATTACAATTAGTTAGTTAATTTTTACTTGTGGTTCGTTAAAGCAGCTTAGCAATGTCACACATAGTGTACCATTCTCCACCTAGCCAAGCCCTCGATACCATGAATAATAGGTTTAAAGACAGTTTCTGCTGCCCAGTGCTCAAAATAATGAATATGTCCATTTTAACCTCTCTTCTCTGTTTGTTTTACTAACAAAATCAAAATGTGAGTTCGCTATCTATGAAGTAAGGGTGATCCACTCATTACAAGGTACATCCTGCACAATTCCTTTGACATTTCATGAGTACAGATGAAAATGAACTGGGAGTTCTTACTCAGGGAGCCAGGGGAGCATGCCTCATGCTACATCCCTTTCTGTAGTCCACCTTACTCACTGCCTGGTCACAGAAGAGAGCATTGTGATCATCTACTCTGACTTCCTGTAGAACACAGGCCATGACTTCCCCAAAATAATTCCTATAGCACAGCTTTTAGAAAAGCATTCAATCTTTTAATACCTCAGTAGGGAGAGAGGGAAACTGCACCTTCTGTCTTAATGCAAGGGTAAGTTAGAATAATGCCAGCACCGCTGCAAGGAAGCAAAGTTAGGTGTACCGAGGGTTTGAACTTGTACGCCCAGATTTCAGAAAGAGCTATTATGGTAACCACCTATGGCGTCTCAATTCAAGTTCTTAATATGGAAATATAAAAAAGAAAAGGAGCTGATAATACATAAAGGGTAGAAATAGAAATTTCAGAGTTCCTATGCCAGTCTGTTAGAGAATGAGACGTAATACCCATAGGTCTATAGAGAAATGGGGAAAATTATATTAAAGATGGTACAGAAAAAAGAGATATATTTAAAAATGATAAATGGAGATTAATATTGAATACAATGATATAAAATAAGGAGACTATGAGATAAGAACTGATGGTTTATAGAGATATTATAATTTTGGTTATGACTGATTTTGGAACCTTCAACATTTATTGGGATAGACATGGAATAAAATGATAGACATAGTAAACACTAGGTGTGGGGTTTTTTTTTGTTTGTTTGTGTTTTGAGACAGTGTGAACTGCAGATCAGAAAAGAAGAGACATACTCACAGGTTATATTTCTGACTCTGAATGTAATACAAAAACTTAAAATAGCTGAATCACTAAATTGCATTGTGGTCACTGGATTCACATTTAACCAGATCACTTATAGTCAAGCATCAGTAAGTAACAAAATGAAAGTTTGATTTCATATAGGTCAAGTCTGAAGGGCTGAATTAGGAATAATGGAATGCACTATTGGAAGGCATTTGGTAAATCAGCTAACAAAAATGATAAGTGTATCTTAATATCTTGATATTAATATCAAAATATCTTAGAGTAGATGAGTATACTGAATAAGTTAATGTCATGTAAATATCAAGTTAACAGGAATAAACATTCCCCACTATTAGATCCACCTTTCAGAGCTCTCACAATAAAAGGAAAATTGTGAATTACAGACCTCTGAGAAGAATATATAGAAATGCTAAAAAAGACAAAAAGGATATTAAAAATGCAGAAAGAGATGAAATAGATAGCTGAGAAGAATGATGAAAACTAGTAAAACAGATAAAAGGGATTTAAAATGGAAAAAGGAAATTGAAACAGATATATGTATCAAAAGATGCTAACCACATTTCTAAAAAGATTTTGAACACTGCAAAATAAGAGATCACTGAAGGATGGAGTTAAAAATTTCAAGATGGAATAAGAAATGGAGTAAAAAAGAATAGGAAAAGAGCTAAACCATTAAATTAACTTTTCTTCTATGTGCTGCACTGTATTTATAAGAGAACAATGAAATCATGTCGTCCAATATTAGCTGGTCATCTAGAATCTCAAAGGTTTTCAAAATCAAAGAATGAGTATTGTGTTTGGACGGTCTACATCAACGGATAAGAAGCAAATATAAATTATTCTAGAGTTAGAAAAAGGACACAAAATGTAAACGTCTATAGGACAATGATAATTAAAGTGTTGAGCATTAAAGATGGCACCAAAGGTTTGGATTACCAGCATTCAAAAAGCGTATCAGAGCAGAGCACAACTTCTGGGGTAAGCTTGTCCAAAAATTGTTCATAAAGAAACAACCTGGTTTAAGTTCACAGAACTTAATCACCACAACCTATTAAAAAAATTCAGTCCAAAAGAAAGGCATAATTTGCAGGTTTTGGTTAGTGAAAAGGAGTACTAGATTGCAAACTAAGAACTAGATCTTTCAATTATGCCACAAGTAAATGGAGATCTGAGAAGACAGAATCTCAAAAACAAATACAGTTTGTTCTTGTTGTTGTTGTATTATGATGGTAGTCCTAGAATCCAGAAGGCAACTAACTGTCTGCTGCTTACTCTAAATTATATCTGTGACACTGGCAAACCAGGTGCCAGCTCATACCAAAGCCTCTTGGCCCCCATGCCTACCTGGAAACCAGTCTGGTTCACCTGTGCACTAGTATTGTTAAAAAAGATCTGAAGTTTATAAAAATGTGTTTTAATGTTTAGACTTTATGAAATGCTTGTACGATGCTGCATGTACTAATCTCACTTAATATCTGTATCCCATGTTATAAGGTTATATTAAGTGTTTGCATTGTAAACCTCTGTAACTGACCAAAAAGGAAATAAGCTTTAATTAATGTAAAGGCTGGCTTCCTAGAGAAGGTGTTGGGTCCTGCATCCAAGAAGGCCCATTGAAACCAAATAAGACATTGTGAAATATCAAAGGAAAAAGACTTTGTTGATTGCTCCATCCACACCCATGAAGAGGAGACATGCACAGGGACTCATCCCATTAGCTTGAATTCTGGGGAAAGGAAAAAAAATCCTTGTCAAGAAGAAATTGTTGTCTCTGTGCTGCTTGAACACTAAGGGGGCAAATACCTGGGGTAAGTGGCTGGTCCTTTGAGCCTGGGAGTAACCTGAATATTGTTGTGATTTTTGATGTACAGGACCATCTATCACAAAGGCAAGCTTGCCTCGGTGGCAAGATAGACTGGAGTTCCCAAGGGGATTGTCCATGTTAAGGCTGTTATAGTGTTATAGTTTGGGGTTTGTGCCCTGCTTCATAACAGTCTACTCTGAGGTTGGTGTTCACGCTCATGATATAACCCAAAAGATAAGAGAAACTACTGGCAAAACAGGACAATCATGATCCTCTGAAAGAAGCAAGAAAGTTAGGGCTAATGATTCACAAGGGAGACTTAGGCACTTACTGCTCCTTTAGACACCTGAGTTCAACTTCAGGACACAAAACCATTGCTCAGTTGCTGCCTAACCTTGAAGGCACATAAATTTCTGTTGGTGGACATATATAAAGCTTCCTAAAAATGGATACTGCTGAACAGCTTGGCGCCTACCTCATGCCTAAGCCCTGATGGGATTTACAAACCAGGCATTCCCCTGCATATCTCACCTGCAGGATCTGAGCTAGTAGACATGATGAAAGCACACTTAACTGTGGTAGGGTAGTAATGCCATTGCCTCCTTATAGCTCAGTGCTTGATTGCTCCTCTGGAAAATAAGCAATCCAGATTCAAATCCCTGCTCTACCTGAGTTACAGTAGCAACTTGAACCCAGGTCTCCTCCCAGCTCTATGCTCTAACCAGTGAGCTATAGGTTATTCTGAGGTGGGTCTCTAACCTTTCAAAGCTGTTCAACTTTGTATAAATAGTTAAATATTCATTGGCCCAGAAAGAAACTATGAATGACTCTATAGTCCAGTGATTAGGGTACACATGTGGGGTACCTGCATTCAGATCCTTGCTCTAATTGAAGCCAACCAGGAATTTGAACCTGGTCTCTCACCTTCCAGATGAATGCTATAACCACTGGACTATCTGGTATAAGGAGATCCTGCCTCCTTCTCAATTTTTTTGTGAGAAAGGGCTGACCTGGCAGAGGTGCCTAATTCCACGAAGGGATTCATGGCTGCAAATCCCAAACAGAGGGATGCACTTCCCTCCACCCTGGAGTTAAGGTTTCTAACTCTCTTTGAGGGACATGGCTACCCTTCTCCTCTGCATTTGCTGCTGGCTGCCTTAGCTGGCTCCCTACTCAGTGAGCTGGCTTCTGTGAATTCCTTTTTAGGTGCCTAACTCTCCCCATTGTACTGGGAGCCTGGGTGCCTAACTCGGGGTTGTGAATTCCAACAGGAAACAGGGCACTTACAATATAGGCATTGCAATGCTTACAGCCCCCTTGCAAATCTAGCCTGTAATGTTTAATAAGCACTTAGCCAGGAGTTAGGTTGGGAAATCACAGCATTTTTTCAAGTCACTAGGTCAACTAGAATTTGCTCAGATTTCTGAAAATACCTAGTTCATACTGGGTATGCCTAGAGGCTTAACAAAGCTGCTAGCATAGTTACCCCCATTTTTAATGCTAACATTACATTTTTTGATTTGCATGTCACTCCCATGCTCGTAACTTAAAACCTATTCTTACAAGAGGTATGAGAACATTTGCCGTGTGAAGGCTGATATGTAACCCCAGATTTTTAATTGGAGTCACATGGATAAATAACTTTATAGCACACTCTAAAATATACCCTGAGGTGTGTTGTATAACATGAAATATTGTTCTGCTCCCAGATATGTCCTTAAATTAATCTCAAATCTCTCTTTTTAAAAAATAAAATATTGTGTAGCAGGGACAGCGGCAAGTTTCCATAGCCCCAAAACACATAAGAGTAACAACTTGAATTTACAATATTAACAAAAATGTACCACAGCTCTCAGGAGAAAGGATGATGTTGTGGCTAAAGTACTGGATTGGCAGGCAGGCGACAAGTGTTTTGTTCCTCGCTCTACCATGGATTTTCTCTATAAAACAGGAAATAATAATATCTATCCAACAGTAATGTTGTAATGTTTAATTCTGGAATGTGCAATAAGATATTTGGATAGAAGTACAATATGTTATTATTATTATCATTATTATTATTATTATTATTTATTATTTTATTATAATTCCCAATTCTCATACTTATGGGTCAGATGCTGTTTTCAGGTACATTGATGGAAATTCAGGTAACTGTTGAAATCAGTTAGAAGAATCAGGAGTGTAGCTCAGAGTAGAATTTGTTCCTATTTGTGTATGTCATTCTATAGCATGTTATTTCCTTTCCAAATTTCAGTACATCCTTACTGCAGGAGCAAAATAAGACATGCAGGTTGTTTTTCATAGATTCATAAATCCCCAGGCCATAAGGGACCATTGTCATCATTTAGTCTGACTTCCTGTATAACACTGCCTATAGAATTACCCCAAAATAATTCCTAGATTATATTTTGAATTTAAAAAAAAATCCAAACTTGAACATAAAAATTGCCAGTGACGGAAATACACAATGACCTTGGTAAATTAATCCATGGTAAATACCAGCATTGTATCACTCTGGCTCATAAGCTAAACCAAATGTCATTCTCACAATGCTCTACCACTTTTTCCATACCATGATCCTAAGATACACTGTTCCCCTCCCCATTTATGGCTGCTGCACATGATCCACCTTAGACTTGTCTAGGACCCCCTCCTTCTCAGCCATTTGAGAACTTATGCTATCACACACTGCCATTGGATCATTTAGCCAACTGAGATAGCCAGTGCAACATAACAACTTGCGGTCAAATTCTGTCCTGACTTATACCCTTGATTTCAGTGTGACTGCACAGGAGCAAGGCTCTTAAAATTTCATACTATTTCCTTAGCACTTTCCTGACACTTTCCTTAGCACTTTCCTTAGCTTTTCAAACTGTCTTGACCCTGTCCTAAACCCTGACAATACATAACTCATCTTCAAATTGTCTCAGTCCAACATTCATTGATGTCAGTGGCACAGCTCTTATTGACTTTAGTGTATAGATGCTGGAACTAGGGGTGTGGGGGGGGAATAGGGTGCAGAAGCACCCCCTGGCTTGAAGTTGTTTCCATCATATACATGGTTTACAGTTTGGTTCAATGGCTCTCAGCACCCCTCCACCCCATACAAATTGTTTCAGCACCCCTGCTTTAGTGATGCAGGCCACCACACACAGGCATATCAATTCCAAAGGCTTTGTACAGCATTTGATTACCTGGACACTTTGCAGAATTTTGCAGAGTACTTAAGACACTCAACAGCTGCATAAAATAATAGGTTAAAACTAGTGTAAGACACATATTCAAGGCCAAGGGTAAAAAACAAGACAACAGCAGCATATCAGACATACACAGTTGGCTAAAAATATAATGAAAGAAAACTACAATCAATGCTGATATATATCTCTCTCATAAGGGTAGAATATGGGAATTTAAGGTGAATTGAATAGTTAGAACTGTTTGCTACTCTGTGATTACCTAAAATGCTCCTCGCTTTCATGGGAGGAGGACAAACCACCAGGAAGAAATTCAGAAAGGTTATTTTTGCCTGCTGGTGACAAGTTTTCTAAACAGGCACAGAGAAACCCTGAATAGCATTAGTTTTTCTTCTTCAAGCCATTCTGCTCTGGTTAAATGTAGTATATTGTGTTTTCAACTGTTGGATATTAATATCTATTAATAGAGCTAAAATAGATTATGCTACGGGGCAACTAAATAATCACATTAAATAATTCCAAGTGATTCCTGTGGTCATTCTTATGCCTATAACAAGGATCTTTTGAATATTTATGGAACATGAAGCTATTTTCTATTCATCTTGAAAAACAAAGCAATAGAATGCTTTATTCTTTCCACATCTCTTCTCCAAATAAAAGGTCAATTTCCCCCATCAAATTATACACATGCAACTCAAGTTAAATCAAAGGGGATTGTGGGTACTTACCTAGGGGAAGAATTTAGACCCTTATTTAATAATGCCTAAAAACAACCCAGAAACTCTTCTATAAGTGGTGTAATCAAGTCAAGTAAATAAAAGTTCATGGGGCTGGGAAGTTTTATAGCAAGGTTGGTAAGGCTCATTGACATCATTGATATAGGGGAACAACCCTACAGACCAAAAAGAACTGGAGAACTTTATAAAGAGTGGTAATAGTCTCTTGTTAAAATCCTGATCCCATTGAAGTCAATGACATAACTCCTATTGACTTCAATGGAGTCAGGATTTCACCCTCTATTGAAATAACCAAGTATGCTTTCCATGATGAAATTCTAATTGATTCTACTTTGCTAGTTTTTTAAAAGCAAGGACTATTATTGTTTCTTCAAAAGGGCACGTGCCTGTTTCTGCTCCTGTTGAAATCAAAAGAAGTATTCTAGTTGATTCAAGAGGGAGCAGATTCAATCCCTAAATCTTTTCGCTGCATACCCCCATCCTAGCTTTATTCTCAAGGCAAACACAAGAAAATTCACTTATTTCATTCATATCTAACATAGTGATGATTCAGAACTATATCTCCTTACTTCAAATTCTTCCCCAACTCCTTCCTCTTAGGTGTCACTTGGGAAGCCTCCTGACTCTTCATCTCTTTTCAGATCTTAATACATAATTCCCTCCTCACTTGTTTATGCCTCTTTATTTGTATCTCTGTGACTGAACTCATCTGTGCATTCATCATCTTATGTCTTTACACTACCATTTCCTGCATTTGATGTTATATACTTGCCCTTTCTGCTGGTTTGTGTTACTTAATTCTGTAAAGCATTTGATGGAAAGGCATCCTCAGCTGGTATAAAATGACCTAGCTCCATAGGTCAATGCCAATTTATACCAGCTGAAATTCTGGGTCATTATATTAAAGTTCACCAGCTATCAACTTTTTCTCATTTATTGCTGCAAAATAAGCTACAGTTTTCATTGTCTATTAAATTTCAGTCTGAAATGACCACTTTTGTGTTTGCTATTATAGCCTTTGGCTTTTATTCAATTCACAGCTGTCCAGGGTCCTGGTAGAGATTCTACATGGAATGTCATGCTACCCTAAGTACATCAAGCTACAGTGTATGTGTCCTGGAAAATACCTGGTATATCAAGAAACTTCAAAGGAGTTAAGCTTCATTCAGCCATGATTCTTTGCCCTCTCATAGCACAAATCTCTAACGCAAGCAGAATAATTTATACTCCTCTGGTTGACACCTGTGCAAAAATTAGTGGTAAGCTGATAACACAGGGAAAACTATTATTTAAATAATGACAGCACAAACTATGTGCTAGGGGCTGTGCAGAAAAATAGTCCCCACTCTTAAGAGTTCACAGGTGAAATTCTGTTGCCAACCCCCATTGACTTAATTGGGACCAGCATTTCATCCACAATCTTTTATAGATTGGCTGAGTGGGACATTGTACCAGTGTAGCACAGATTGTGTCCTTGAAAATCTGTAAAGACAGAAAGTGTTGGCACTTAGTTACCAGGTAATATCTGATTTCTTTATGACTTCTTCCATCAGAAGGTTAATGTTCATTTCTGAAAGAAATTACTTACTATTACATTCTTTGATCTGGTATAATATGAAGAAAACTAGGAAGATATATTAAACCTTTGTAGAGTTTGTATTTATCAAAAGAGTTAGTTACAGATTCAGCAAACAGAGTTATTAGATGACCTTCCTCCATGGTGACTGGCTAGTTAGAACCCCTATAGGCGATGTCTGGTTTGCAGATGTGGTCCCACCAGAGGGCATAAGTCAAGGTCTGTGGGCCTGCTGATCTCCCTGCTCTCACAGTCCAGTCTATATCTTAGTTTGGAGTCACAATTTAATGTGCATTCTCCTTGTCACTATTAACTTCCACAGTTAGAACATTTACCCATCTGCTGTTTCAGACTCATACAAGAGACAGGCTAGATGGTGAATATATTAGCAAGCTCTCTGTTCCCTGTTTACGCTCTTAATATCACAACACCATATTAGCTTAAGCTTTTCCCTTTCATCTGAGCTTCAAATTCATGTGATTGTTTTATTCATTTTGAAGAAACCTCTTTTCTACATAAAACTCTCAAAGCAGTTCCTTCATATTGCTTCACATATTGTGACTCAATATTATCATTGATAGATTGTAAAATGTTACCGTTATCTGTACAGCAGGTGCAGAAATTTTCACTGACAAAAAGGCATTTTTCTTTTTTAATTATATATATAATATTCCCTATTATATATAAGTATTCCCCATTCCCACAATGTGATCCCTCCAGAGGGCATAAGTAGCGGTCTTTGGGCCAGCTGATCTCCAGTGTTCTGCACAGCTCGGGGGGTGGGAGGAGAGGAGGACAATTAGCTTCATATCACCTTTCTGCTTGGTCCCTCTCCTGCGGTGTCAGGCCATTTTTTTGCTGTTAGCACAAGTTAAAGCAGCAACAGAGATCCTCTTAATCATGTCTAGTTGCAATGTTCCCTAAGAGGCCATTCTGCAGCCAGGGATTATCAGAGTGCAAGAGCTACACCTCCTTCCCTGCGGGCATGCCCCTAACATGCTTCATAAGGCAGGGATCTGAGGACCAAGCCTCATAGCCCCTCCAAATATGTGGGAGCATTATCCTGGAAAAACTCCCAGATGAAAAGTTGACTCTCTTTAGCTGCGGGTGTTATCTGGTTTTTCAGAACACCCAACAGGGGCAACTTAATTATTTCACTCCAGGCAGTGTAAGGAATAAATCAACAGGAACTCAACAATTCTGTCTGATAAAGGAGTAATGCAAGTAAGCATGCTCTTGTCTAACGCTGCAGTTTATTAGATTTAAGCACACAAACATAAGCAGTAGGTTTATAACATCCCAGATATTTACCTAACATCTGGAACAGTACTGAGTAATTAACAGCAGGTTCTCAGTGGCCAGTTGCTCACCCACTGGGGAAAAATGGTGTCAGGAAATGTCTCTCAAGATTCCTTCAGAGGAGTGCTTCGAAGTACATTATGTTAGCTCATCTTTTATAACGAACTTCTACAAAACATATAGGTCATAATGACCCTTACTGTATCATCACTTTTCTAACTTTCAATAAACTTTGAATATTAGAGGTGTCTAGATTCAAGGTTTTCCAACCACCAAGATTTTTATTCTCAGTTTTTTACTTGTTTGTCTCTTCCTCCCATACTGATTAGCAAAAACTCTAGCTAGTTTTGACCTTGCTTTTGAAAGCCTGTTTCCAAATTAATCCTTAACTATGTGGTGTTCTATTTCATTAAGTCATGGTGGCTGAATGCACATAATATGGTTGCAATTAGCTTAATCACATCCTGGGATATACACGCCCCGCAAATCCAGGCAACACTGGGAAAAGACAAAAGACTTGAAATTTACAAAGACATCGTCCCTAAAGAAGAGGTTACTTACTCTGTACAGTAACTGAAGTTCTTTGAGATATGTCTCCTATGGGTGCTTGATTTCAGGTGCACATTCACCTCATGCGTCTTCAATCACAGATTTTGGGTAGCAGTGCGCATTCGACCCATGCATGCACTCTATACTGCTACATGCTCACCACTGTGTCTATATAGAGCTGCGTGGGCAAACTGCCCATGGTTCCTTCTCTATCACAAAGCTCCAAAGCAGATAACTCCATAGTAGGGGGGAACAAGGGTGGGTAACAGAACACCCACTGTGACACACATCTCAAAGAACTACAGTTACGGCATAGGGTGAACTCTCTTTCTTTTTTGAGTACAGTTCCTATGAGTGCTCTACTTCTGGTGACTACTAAGCAGCACTTTCTAAGGAGATGGGAGCTTTGGAGCAGGGTCCAACTTCGAAGACAGTACAGTGGAACCAAACACAGTATCAGAAGCTGAATCATGAGTTACTGCATAATGTTCAGAAAAGGTGCGTATGAAGGTCCAAATTGTGGCTCCACATATCTCAGCAATGGGAACATTCTTAAGAAAGACTACTGAAGTAAAAGAGCTCTCGTAGAATAGGTTAGTACGCTAGAAGGGGTTTGTGTGTTATTAGACTGATAGCAAAAGGCAATGCAGCCCGATCTCCATCTAGAAAATGTTTGGTTGGAAATTGATCTCCAACAAAGGAGAAAGGGATATTTTAATGTTGGGGCATCCTACAGATATACCTGTTCATGATAGCCAGAATCAGAAAGTACTTCCAGTTCTGCTTAGTGTGGTGGGGACTGGGACACTACTCCTTGGGAGATGCCTTTCTCCTTTGTCTGTTTCATGCATTTCCCCCAATTCCTCGAACGTCCTAGGTGTTGATCAAGATAAAGAAAGAAAAGTCCAGAGTTATTCTGGTGATTCTGACATGGCCAAGACAGACATGGTTTCCTTACCTCATCCTGTTGGCTGCTTGTCAACCATTCACTGCTTTGGAGCAGAGGAAGGGTGATCTTGCTCCATTTTGATGGTTGATATAAAACATACCTGACATATTGTCTGATACGATCTTCATTTACTTGCCCCAATCAATGGTGTACAATGGAGACAGGAATTCCTGACTGCCGTGAGTTCCAGCAAGGTGATATGTAGAGTGATCTCATGAGATGACCACCTGCCCTGAGCAATGTGAGTGTCAAGATGTGCTCCAAATCCCAATAGGGATGCATTTGTCATTATTACAACCATTGGAGATGGTTGAGCAAAGAGGACTTCTGCATGAACATTTTAGGATCTTTCCACCAGTTGAAGGACTTCTTCATGACAGTAGGAATGAGAGTAGTTTATTCAAACTGTGTTTGATTGGTGAACAAACAGTTGTGACCACCCACAGAGGAAGCACATGTGCAACCTCATGTGACTTATCACACAAATACCAGCTGACCCAACAAATGGAGACAGTTTTTGGAGTGATGTCTGGAGAACGGTTTTGATTATAGTGACTACATTTTATAGGATTGTAAACGCCTGTGTTGGAAAGTAGGCTTTGGCTGCTACCACACTGAAGTAAGTGCCTAAGAACTCCAGTCTTTACACTGGGGTCAAGGTGGACTTCTGAATGTTTAACTGAAGTCCCAGGTTGAAAAACAGTGCTATGGTCTTCTGAGTGGCCACTGAGGTCTCACTGTAGAAGTGCCCTTTTAGCAGATAATCATTAAAATATGGGGAAATTAGGATTCTTTTTCTGTGAATAGAAAAGGAGTACTTGTGGCACCTTAGAGACTAACAAATTTATTAGAGCATAAGCTTTCATGAGCTACAGCTCACTTCATCGTAATGCATCCGATGAAGTGAGCTGTAGCTCATGAAAGCTTATGCTCAGATAAATTTGTTAGTCTCTAAGGTGCCACAAGTACTCCTTTTCTTTTTGCAAATACAGACTAACACGGCTGCTACTCTGAAACCTGTCATTTTTCTGTGAATGTAAGCCACTATCACTGACATAATCTTTTTAAACACAATGGCAACAGAAGAGAGACTGAATGGAAGCACTCTGTATTGAAAGTGATATCCCATAGTGAAACAAAGGAACCTTCTGTGGGATGGGTGAATCGCTATATGGAAATATGCATCTTGTACGTCAAGGGCCAAGAATCAGTTGCCTCAGCCCAATGATGGTATTATTTTTGCAAGGGTTGCCATTTTGAATTTGTATTTTCACAAACCTGTTGAGGAGCCTTAGATTTAGAATGGGTCTCCACCTGCCATTATTTTTTGAAACCTGAAAGTACCTCGAATAAAACCACTTCTTTCTGTGTTGTGCAGGAACAGGTCTATGGCACCTAAGTTCAAGAGGGACTCTATTTTTTGTTCTAGGAGATGCTCAAGAGAGGGGTCGCTGAAAAGGGAGGTGGGAGGGAGATGAGATAGAGGGAGGAAAGTAAAGTGGATGGGGTATCCTGCTGATATGATCTCCAAAATCCACTTGTCCATAGTGATATGGTCCTGAGCTTGTTGGAAGTGAGAAAGATGATTCCCAAAGTGAAGAAGCCATATGAACCATTGCAGCTGTTAAGGAGAAAGCAGGAAGTAACTCAGAACCTCAATCACTCCATCAGAATGGGTGTTTCAATGATGAGGCTTGTATGGTTGATCCCTGTGCAGCAGACAGTTTCTTTTTCTGGAATATCTTACTGTTTCATTGGGGTTCATAAGGTCTCTGGAAGCCAGAGAATTGAACAGGATGAGATCTCTGCACTTTATGAGGCTTACTGTATTCCTTTTATGTACAGTGAACACAGAATGGCCTGGGATCTTTTAATATATGAACAGACTCATTGGTATTCTTCGAAAACAATTTCAAGCTGTTGAAGGGAAGATCTTTGGCATATTCTGGAACTCCCTTTGAAATCCTAAGAGCTGAAGCCCGGGGGCCATTCTCATGACTACAGCCATAGAAATAGAGCAAACAACCATTTCAGTGCCATCCAGAGAGGCCTATAGAGACGTTCTGGTGAGAAGCTGACCCTCTATAATGATTGCCCGAAATTGGTCCCTCTATTCTGGTGGTAAATGCTCAATATTCAAATTGAACTTTGAGTAGTGTGATTATGTTTCGCCCCATCAGCACTTGATAATTGGCGATCCTAAACTGCAGAGTTGCAGACAAATATGATTTATGACCACATAAACTGATATACTTCTGATCTTTTTTGTGTGGTGTTGATTTAGCATGGTGCTGTCTTCCATGTTCATTTACATCCTTGACAACTAGGGAGATAGGAGAGGGATGAGAAAAGAGAAACTCTGAATCTTTAGAAGAAATGTATTTCTTATAAGCCCTTTTACAGGTAGGCAGTATTGTCAGTGGGGTGTGCCAGATTACTTTTGCAGGATTCAGCAGAGCCTCATTAACAGGTAGCACAATTGGGGCAGATGATGCTGTATGCAGAATATCTAGCAGTTTATGTTGTGACTACTTGACCTCCTCAAGTGGTATTGCTAATGAGTCCTTTATCCTTCTAATGAGGTCTTGGAACTATTTGAAGTCATCTACTGGGGACAGTGGAAGAGGCATACATGCTTCGTCTGGGGATAAAAAAGAGATGTTGGTTAGTGGGGTGATCTCTTTGTCCACTCTCACCTCCTTTCCTTCAAAAGTCCTTGCTTGTAGTTCAGGCCTTTTAGAGAGAGAGGATAGTGGGAGGGGACAGTCTAGCCCTGTCATGGCAACAAGGGATGCTAGGAGTCCTGGAGAATTGTTCATGGTATGCCATCCATGGATCCCAGTACAGCCATTGAAGTAGTGGTAGGGGCATCCAAGAGCTCTCATTCCACCAGGATGGAGCTTGAGAATGTCTTTCTCCAATATGTTCCATCTCCCTAGAAGTTTCTGGAAAAATATTCCTCTGACAGTGAGGAAGGAAGCCCTGAACTGAAATTTGAGACATCGATGAGAAATTCCCATTATTAACATCACTTTTTAGAGGTGGAGAGCCAATAGAAAAAGATAGTGACTCTGTTGGTACTGGGTGAATGTCCGCAGACATAAAGGTCCCAGGACCGAACAAAGGGGAGTCAGGCCTCTGTCCTTATGAGGTCTCAAGAAAACTTAAACACCTGTGGTACTGATGTGGTGGTGAGTATTTAGATGGCAGCCTAAGCAGAAGTGATTATGGCAGAGGGAATGGACAATACTGTAGGCTTTATGCTCTCGGAGGTGCGTTTGTTAGATGATAGCCTAGTCTTCTGCAGTACCAAAGTGGTAAGGACCAAGAGCCTGGCTGATTCTGTTGATACAGCCTTAGAAGAAGTAGTCTTCTTCTCCTTGCCACCTCAACCCCCTGATGGCACCAATGATCTTCCAGAGCTTGAAGCTTTAGATTCTTCAGGTTTAGTGGTGCTCACAGTACCTGATAAACCTGTGGTCTCATAGGTACTGAGTTGGGAACTGGCAGGTGCCAAAGTAGTTACCTTGATTGGTGACTAGGGTTTCTTTGAGACAGATTTGCTTCCGGGGAACCTAAGCTGCATTTCCTAGATTCTTTTTGAGGGGTTTACTGAGATTTCCTTGTAGAAGCTTGAGATGCTCGATTTGCTCGGAGATCGGTGTTCACACAGGAGGTCCCTGGGTCAGAAACCAGAAAGAGGAAGGTCTCCATCATGAGGAGATACAATTTAATCTACTGCAGGGCTGCAGATATGCACTTTGAAAGCTCCGTTTCTGACAGCTGGCTGGTAATCTGCTCCGAGACAAAGCAACTGTGGAATGCTGTGTGTGAGAGAGAGTGGCAGGGGAGAAGGGGGGGTCTGCTGCTGTCTGAACAGGAGGTCCCCTGGCCTGGGTCAGAAACCAGAAAGAGGAAGGTCTCCATCATGAGGAGGTACAATTTAATCTACCAGTCCTTTCTGGCTCTTGATTTTAATGCCAGGCAAAAATTACACTTTGGGGATACATGTGACTTCCCAAGACAAAGGACACATTGGGAGTGCCTATTGCTCACTGGGATAGCTTCCCAACACCACAGGTAATGTTTAAAACCCAGAAAGCCAGGCATACCGTCCCAGCAATCTAAAGTTCCCTCCAGGCAAAAGAAATGGAAAGGAGATTAGTCCTTATTACTACTATTATTATTTACTACAACTATACCTACCTAAGCTAAGTAAAACTAGGAAAACCCTACAGTTGAGGTAAGCTCAGCTTGGACACAGCTGAGGCTCTGTCTCAGGCTGAGGTGGTTGAGAAGGAACTGAGGGTGGTTCACCTATGCAGCTCCATATAGCCCCAGTGCAGAGCACAAGGTGGAATAGAGCACATGAACAGTCTGAACATGCACTGCTATCTAAAATCTCCAATTGAAGTTGCCTGGGACACATGCACACTTAACATGGAGCACCCACAGGGACACTACTTGAAGAAGAACCCTGCTTCTAGGGCTCCATGTTTCATATGCAACCTCAGCTGGCAGTTGTATGATAAATCTGAAGTCTCCAAGTGCCTGTTGGCTGCAGGACAGTGAAAGGAGCATTCGGTTTCTCTGGTCCTCCTTCACAATGAAGCTTCCTGGCTGTTTCAGAGGTAATCATTTTACCTTTCCACCTGCCTCTTGGTTGCTGCAGTTGTGTAGATGTGAGTGGGGAGGGTTCTACTTTTCTATCTCCTTCCCCTGCGCCAACTTCCATGTCCTATTCACCAGCCTCCATTTTACAGTCATCCACTCCAGTGAGTAGCTGAAGCAGGAATCAGCAACCTTTGGCACACAGCCCATCAGGGAAATCCGCTGGTGGGCCGGGACAGTTTGTTTACCTGCAGTGTCCACAGGTTCGGCCGATCGCAGCTCCCACTGGCCGTGGTTCACCATTCCAGGCCCATGGGGGCTGCGGGAAGCATCGTGGGCTGAGGGATGTGCTGGCCACTGCTTCCCACAGCCCCCATTGGCCTGGAATGGCAAACCGCAACCAGTGGGAGCTGCGATCGGCCGAACCTGCGGATGCTGCGGATAAACCCGGCCCGCCAGCTGATTTCCCTGACGGGCTCCATACCAAAGGCTGCCGAGCCTTGAGCTAGAGTATCTGCCTCTGCTGTTGCTGACGGCATTGTCAAAGAGAAGCAGAGTGAAACTAACCTGATTCTTGTCAGTTTCACAGATCCCCAAAGGGTTCTGAACTGGTGAAGTGAATCTATAGATTGGCAAAGCTCTGAGCACCACAGGGCCACTGTAAATGTCTGTATACAGATATTATGTTCACAGCAGATAAACGGAAAAAGTTAGATAACATGAAATACTCTTTCTAGAAGGTTGCGATATAACACTACTCTATTTGTTAAAATTCAGAACAGTAACCCCCTAAACCCCAAAACAGAGAGAGACAAAGTAGGCTGTTCCCTAATGCAGAGGCACAGCTCACCCCACCTTGCTTTGGGCAGGCTTTCCATAGACTGACTGCTGAACAGATTGTATGCTTCCTACAGAGCCCCTTAGCCTGCAAACAGGACCAGAAAATCCCATAGGATTTAAAGTAACAGCTTGTAATTTTTCAATATATAATAACAGTTTTAGGAAGGTAGCATTGTATCATTCAGTTCAGATTTGGAAGGTTTCCCATCCCTATGGACCAGAAACATTTTTTTAAAAATATTAAAGCTTAAATTCCGTAGAACTTGATAGCATATGCCTGAGAAACCTTCCTGCTTGGCATAGGTGAGTGGATATCCCAAGCCCTCATATTTGTATAAAAGTGTATTTGGGGTTTAAACTTCATGAAAACTTTATGAAAACTTCATGAAAACTAATGGGATGTTATTTGCATTGCTTTTACTTTTCTGTATCCCATTATAATGTAGCAGCAAACATTTGCATTGTATATACCACTGAAAATAAATAACCCATCAAATGATAAAGAAGCCTTGCAAATGAAGAACTATCTTAGAAAAAAGCTAATTTCAAAGCAAGTGGTCATTGTGTGTGATGATCAGAGGTCAAAGATTCACAATGCATTCCTCACTCGCCATCATCAAAGGAAAAGCTCATGTGGATAGTGAGACTGTCAGTTTGTTTTCTGTGAGAAGAAGCTATAAATATGGATTGAAGGAAAGACTCTGGATCTCTAGACTGTTTGGACTCTTACAGGGAAGTGTACCAAATGCAAAGTGGAGATCCCAAAGACAATCTGGGTACTCTGAAAAGACTGATCAGGGATAAGTGACTGGTCTCTTGGGACCGGGAGCTACCTGATGTGGTGTGATTTGTGGTTTAAGTGACCTTTTACCATAAAGTGCATTTTCTCTGGGTGGCAAGAAAGACTGGAGAATCTGAGGGGACTATCTGTGACTCCATGGTAAGATTGGTAAGATCCAGGAGTTCGTATTTGTCACTGGTTTGGTGAAATCTAATTATAGAACACATCACTAGTTAGGGGTGTCTGCCCTGTTTTTCTGACAGTCTGCCCTAAAGCAGGCATTCACAGCTGTGAGCCACTCCCCACAGTGTGACAGTCACAGCATACCAACTCTCTAGCCATTGTTAAGATGTGTTCCATTATATATATATTATAATAACTTCCATTTTCCTTTACTGCAAGAAGAATACAAGCTCAGAAAATATAGCCAGCAAAATCATGATCCTTCTTACTTTTAATAACAGTTCAGATGTCTCCATTGGGGATTTTTCTTTTACCTTACTTTTAGACTCCAATATTAGACAACATTTCACTTCAGTGAAAGTCTAAATACTTTTATGAACCTCTTCAGCATAATATCTGAAGCCCAGAACTTCAAAGGTACTTAGGTGCCTAACTCCCACTGATACCAATGGTTTTTTTATCCTTATTAGGGTAACAAAAGTTGAGGTCATAGTCAACTATGCTGAATAGTAAGTAGCAAAATGTAAGTCATATTTTTGACTGACTAGCTATTTACATTTAGGGCTTGGCTTCACTTGTGAGTTACAGTGCAATAATGAAGCCCTGGGGTCACTAGCTCACTATCTGTCCACACTGGCAAGGCACATAGAGTGCTCTGACTCCATGGCTACAGCACTGCTGGTACTCCACCTCAGCGAGTGGAATAACGTTTGCTGCACCCCTGCTGGAGCGCTGTGTGAACAAGGTGTTGCATTACTGCACTCTGATCACCGTCCAGAAACATTCCATAATCCCCTTAAGTCAAGTGGCCACTCTAATTTTTCATGAACTTTTCTTTTACCCAAAAAGAACAAAATTTTCACAGAAAATGTTCCAACCACTTATTTTATCTAATAAAACACATTAATCATTGCATGATCAACCCATATTATTGTTCCAGTAGTTGCCAAGCTGCATAATTCATGCTGCTTAAAAATATCTGTTTCTCATAAGAAAGATAATTTGCTAATTACCAAATTTGTAATAGTTATGGTAAGAACCATTTGGTTGTTAATAGAATGTACTGGCTTGAAAGCAAATTTTAGAGTTTAATTCATCCTTTTAAAACCGTTTGCATGTTATCAGGGTTGCATGTTAAAACAACAACAACAAAAAATCCCTTAATGCTCTATTCCTTACTACCTGTTTAAAGTACTCAAATTCCTACCAGTCTGGTAAATTTCTCCTTGTCCAGCTATGCCGGATGAAAAGCAGGAGGCACTGGATGTGGGTTATTAGGCTGTAACTTAATTCTAAACTAAGTGACTGGCTAGTAAAAGTGCAGAGTGCACTCTGTCAGCCCTCTCCTATAATCATCCTGGACCTCAGCCAACCAGCTGCTGGGACTTCACCATCTCCCCCTGCACCCGGTTTGGGGAGGCTATAAAGGGGAAAAGGGTTGGCTCCCTGCCTTGCCAGTCATAGGAGCCCTGAATTCCCCATTTCCACTCCTTTAACGGAGGCCTTCTTTAAATCCTTTCCTAATTCATTTTATCTGATCACTCATCATCATGGTATCCCATCCCTACAGAGTACCTGCACTGGACATCCGGCCCACATTTACACAATGAGTTGTGATATCATAGCTTAACTTCCTTTCTATGTTTGCCCCAATTAAGCCACACCCCACCCCCAAACCCACTGTGCAGAAGGTGAAAAGCCCCCCACTTCGCCGTGGCCAATCTCGCACTGAGAGAAAAATTCCTTTCCAGGTTCCTGAGGAAAGGAATGGTTAACACAATGCTGACAACGAATCCTGACAACCTGGTATTTCACCATTTCCAGAAGTGGAAGGGTGCGTGCTCCTTTGCCTGGTTCAGGTAAAAGAGGGCTTTTCCTGCACAGCATAGACCTGTATAGTACTCCCTCTCTCCCTGTCACTTGCAGGAGGGATGGATCAGCATCCCCACACTGACCTGAGCTGCAGCTGCCCTAAAAGTCACTTCATGCCTCTCTAACCCCCTAAAAAGGGTACACACCTTTCTCCAACAAGCCATTCAGTACCTCCCCCTTCTTCCCTCCCCCCAGCTAAATGTGCTGTGTGGTTATTTTCCTAAAAATGCAGTCAGACAAGGGGCGAATTTGGTTCTGTGTCTCTATGACTCAGTGCTATGGGCTTTCAGATTGAAGATATTTGTTCAGTAATCCCATGTAAAACAGTTTTTAATGAAAAGGACATTGTGGAAATCAATTAGCCTCTTCAAATCTATTTGAATGCTTTCAAAGGAAATATCAGTCATTTGTGTACATGTTTGTTGTAAGTCCTCCCAGGAAAGTAGTTGAAAGCAGTTGAAGTGACAGTGATATCACAGCTGACATCTACAGATACAATTATATATAGAACATATTTAATGCTTCAGTGGGTAGCTCCATATAACAGTTTAATTTTCCACAGAAATGTAAAATTGTTCCTGGACTGTATATTTTCTATCACATTGATAATCAATCTGAGCAGAAATCTAATTTTAAATCAATCAATAAAGAAGGTTACATAAAATTACTTGCACAGCTTTTAGTAAGTCAACCAGTATGGGACTAGCCTATTCATATACTCTTTTTGAAAGACAACTTTTTATGGCATAAGATTGAAACTTTAACTAATGATCTTTACCACAAATAGTTTTCATTGTTTTCAGAACCATCCCTAGTTTTTGTGTGTGGCAACATTCTGTAGCCAAGTATCAATTGTTTACACTGGAGAATCCATGTTCTGATTCTGAATCCCAAGACAAAATGCAGCGTTCACAATTTAAAGAAAGAAATATGCCACGTGCTCTGCTAGATTTGTAAACAAACAATCATAGAAATTATAGATGAAAATACCTATTTAGTTATCTTGTCTATTTCCTTCTGCCAATATAGTAGGGGTGGCTAACCTGTGGCTCCAGAGCCACATGCGGCTCTTCCGAAATTAATATGTGGCTCCTTGTATTGGCACCAAAATCGGGGCTGGAGCCACAGGTTCCAACTTTCCAATTTGCCTGGGGCTGCTCACTGCTCAACCCCTGGCTCTGCCACAGACCCTGTCCCCATTCCACCCCTTCTGACCCTCTCCCTTAAGCCTGCCATGCCCTCACTCCTCCCCCTCCCCGCCAGAGCCTCCTGTATGCCAGGAAACAGTTGATCAGGAGGTATGGAGAGGGAGTGGGAGGCGCTGATCAGCGGGGCTGTCCGTGGGTGGGAGGCGCTGGGAGTGGGGGCGGAGCTGATGAGGGGTTGCTGACGTATTACTGTGGCTCTTTGGCAAATGTACATTGGTAAATTCTATCTTCTTGTCAGGATCAGGTTGGCCACACCTGCAATATAGGATCATTCCCTAGAGACTTTTCTTGTACATTTTGTCCAGTCTAATTTTGTCTCAAATTATGGAACTTCACCACTTCTACTGGGAGACTATTCTTCAGTCTGGTAAACTTCATGGTAAAGACATACTCCCTGCCCCAATATTCAGCCTGAAATTTCATTTACTTATGTTTTCTCATTAATCCTAATTATTTTGAACTCTGTGAACAGTCCTTATTCTTTCCTGCTGTATGTATCCCTTTAAAATATCTAAAGATAGTTATCAGATTCCCTGGGGCATAAGACTTTTGGAATATAGTAATTACCATACTGCCATACTGGTTCATCTAGCCCCATACCCTGTCTCTGATAACAGTCAGTATGAGATGCTTAAGAGGAAGTAGTGCCCCTTGGCTGTGGAGATTGGGTTTGCCCCACCTCCCTGAAGGCCAAGGGGTTTTCTATAAGCTAACTCCCTTTCTGTCATAGGGCTTGGGGTGGGATTATCTTTAAAAGCTATTCCTGAGAATGGGATACTTACCTGGCCAATGCTTGAGTCACCACCACCACCTTAGGGGACTTAGATAATGTCTACAATTTGTTGTTTTGGTCTGTTGCCCCCATTTCCATAGCTAGCAAGGATTTTTCCCTCATCACAGAGTTGACACTGAGCATTGTGGGCTGTTCACTTTCCTTGGAGTACAAAAGAAGTCTGGCATGGGGACAGAGGAGATTCTTTGTTGTTTATTAATTGTCTCAATTTTTACATGTCCATTGTGAGTTGAATGAGGGAGTGGCAGGTTCAGAGTGGCACTGCAGTCCTAGGCATTAGCTGGATAGCAGCTGGTTGGAGGTGTTCCTTGGCACTGAAGCATAGGCACCAACTACATAGGTGCTCCAGCCCTGGAGCATCCACAGAAAAAAAATAGTGAGTGCTTAGCACTTACTGGCAGCCAAGCTCCCCCTTTTCCCCCAGCGCCTCCAGCCTGCTGGCGGCCCCACTGATCAACTCCTCTCTCCCAGCACCTCCCACCCATCTCAATCATCTGTTCCATGGCATGCAGGAGGCACTGGGCGGGAGGGGGAAGAATGTGGATGGGGCACTATGATAAATGAAGGAGGAGTAGCTCCCTTTTATGGACACCCAGGCAGACAGTTAGCTATAAAATCCCTGTTAGTAGCTGTTCTCTACTTGCTTTACCTGTAAAGGATTAAAAAGTCCATAGGTAAAAGGAAGGGACCAGAAGAACCAATGTGAAAGCTAGAACTTTTTAAAATTCGGAAAAAAATTCCCCTTTGTCTCTCTGTGTTGTTCTCCTAGAGAGCTGAGGCGGGGCTGGAAATATGCTGTAAGAGTTTGGCCAGGTATAAAAATCATCAGATCATACTCATTTGAAACTACTCATTTGAAACCCCAGATATGTAAGTAGATCAGGAAATGTCTAGGAAGACGTGATTAGGTTTCTCTCTTTTATTTCTTTAGGGTTTGTGGACTCCTCTGTGCTAACCCAGGTGCTTTTGTTTTGCTTGTAACCTTTAAGATGGACCTCAAGAAAGCTATTCTTGACTCTTAATTTTTGTATTTGCTCTTTTTAAATCTAGCAGTAGCCTGAGTTTTCAGATGTATTTTTTTTCTTTTTTTTTAAATACAATTTACCTTTCTTAAGAACAGGATTGGAGTTTTGTGTCTTAAGAGGTTTGTGCACATGTTGTTTAATCAGCTTGTGGCAACAGCAGATTTCCTTTGTTTTCTTTCTCAGCTCTTCCCGGGAGGGGGTAGTGAAAGAGCTGGAGGGTACCCCACAGGGAGGAATTCCCAAGTGCGCCTTCCTGGATTCTCAAAGAGGTTTTTGCATTTGGGTGGGGGCAGCATCTCCTATCCAAGGTCAGAGAAAAGCTGTAACCTTGGGAGTTTAATACAAGCCTGGAGTGGCCAGTATTAATTTTTAGAATACTTGCAGGCCCCCACCTTCTGCACTCAGGTGCCAGAGAGAGGAATCAGCCTTGACAGGTGCGCTCGGGAGGGGGCTGGGTGGGGGTAGAGCAGGGGTGGGAAGATGCAGGGCAAGGGTGGGGCCTTCAGGGATGGGGTGGGAAGAGGCAGGTGGGGGAGGGCTTGGAGGAAGGGGTGGAGTAAGGGTGGACCTGGGCTGGAGTTGCGATCGAACACCCCCTGGGTAGAGAGGAAGTTGATGCCTATGCACTGAAAGATGAGGAAGTCTTCAAAGTCTGGTGCAGAAAGTGGCAACTCTCCTCCCAGCTGTCATCCCTCACATGAGGAAAAGATAAAGAGGAAAATAAGGGCTGTCCTGTCCCAATCCCAGGTTGATTTAGGAAAAGGAGGTTAGGTGCAGGCTTCCTGGATTTGCCCTGACAGATATTGGGAAGAGGTGGGGAGTAGGGTGGAGGTGGAAAGAGCTCCTTTGCAGTGCCTCCCAGTTCTGACCAGGTTATGATTAATAAAATGTGCATCTTTCTGTTAACTATGTTCCTTTGTATCATGTCTTTTTTCCTGAGTTGCCCAGGTCAAAACCCACCAAGGGCAACTTTGGAATGACTTACCTATAGGGGAAGTTTCTTAATAACCTCCCAACAGCCGATGGTAGCCTTATGTGTTGAAGCAAGAGCATCCCTTATTTTTGTTTTTGGTTATCCTTTTATTAAAGATGAATGTACTAATAGTTTATAGATGTTATATGCATGCTATAGAATTCAGTATCATGTATCACAGATCGTTATAAACCCACCCGTAGAAAGTGTTCTAGTGGGTTATAAGAAATCGATTGGACTCTTAACAACTGATTATAACCATTTATTAAAACATCTGTTAATCATTTATTAGTTCGTTATAAATTATTTATAAATGTAATCTTAATACAAAGGGAAACCATTTTTACCCTATCAAATATATCTGTGGATGTTCTCATTATTCATAATGATGTCTACTCCGTTATATGCGGCAAAGTTCTTGGCCTCAATGATATCTTGTGACAATGACAGGTTTCAGAGGAGCAGCCGTGTTAGTCTGTATTCGCAAAAAGAAAAGGAGTACTTGTGGCACCTTAGAGACTAACAAATTTATTAGAGCATAAGCTTTCCGATGAAGTGAGCTGTAGCTCACGAAAGCTTATGCTCTAATAAATTTGTTAGTCTCTAAGGTGCCACAAGTACTCCTTTTCTTTTTGTGACAATGAGTTTCACAAGATGATTATATGCTGCATAAAAATAATTTTTATTACCTTCAAATTTGTTGCCTTTGAAATTCAGTGAATATCCCCTTTTTCTTGCACTATGAGAAGATCAATAGGGGCATACACTTCACCTTCTTTGTACCATTCTTTATATTGTATACCTTTATCATGTTTCTTTTTATTCTTGACTTCAGTGGGACTATGCAGGTGAATAACTTCTCACCAGTTGGAGTAAGGTTTCACAATTTTGCCTTAGAGGTCATCATGCAGTGCAATGAATGCACTCTCTATATTATACTGGTATTTAAGGAGAGAACAAAGGAATTTGAGGCTGATACCACTGTACCACTGTACCAGCTGATACCACTGTACCATTGCCACAGCCCAGTCAATCTAATGACAAATGGTAAAGACTGTTAGCCCTTGGGGGCAGAGATTGTGTCTTCAAGGTACTTTGCATATATATATATATATATATGGTGCGTTAGAGATAACAGCTAATAATAAAAGTCAGAAACATGGTAAGAAGTGGACAGAATGTCAACATCAAAAAACAGCTAACAGAGCTTTGTCCCATCTTTTGCTTGATTGCGGAAAGGTGGTAATTTGCCAATCTGTAGGTTAGCTATATCAATGAGCAATGAACCCAGTACTTTCCAAACTGATTTTATTATCCAGGAGGAGTATGGATCCAAGGCTTATTTAGTCTCCAGAAAAGAAGAGTGAGGGGGGATTTGATAGCAGCCTTCAACTACCTGAAGGGGGGTTCCAAAGAGGATGGAACTTGGCTGTTCTCATTGGTGGCAGATGACAGAACAAGGAGCAATGGTCTCAAGTTGCAGTGCGGGAGATCTAGGTTGGATATTAGGAAACACTGTTTCACTAGGAGAGTGGTGAAGCACTGGAATGGGTTACCTAGGGAGGTGGTAGAACCCCCATCCTAGAGGTTTTTCAGGCCTGGCTTGACAAAGACCTGGCTGGGATGATTTAGTTGGGGTTGGTCCTGGTTTTAGCAGGGGGTTGAACTAGATAACCTCCTGAAGTCTCTTCCAACTCTAATATTCTATGATTCTATGAAGTCATATGCAAAACTTCTCCTATCAACTTTAGAATTGGGCAGAAGTGGCTGGAAAGCTACCAGACATACTACACATATTTAGTTCTTTTGATCTTTTCTTAAAAATCAGTTTTTTATGGGATCTCAACTTTCTCAACAATAAGTGTGTAGAATTCTATGCAGAATTATAGATGTAGCCTCCCCTGTACTACCTCGGATTATGCAGTCTTTGGCAAAAGCTGTTGTAGTACCATATTGCATTCAAGCTTATATCTAATCTGTTGGCTGTCACTGCCTCTTTAGCTGTTTTTCAAGTATCTCCTTTAAAATACATGTAGTATGAATACTTTACTCCCAGATATGTTAGACTGCAGCATTTGTCCGGGATGAATCTCATTTTATCTGCTGCAAAGATTTTTCTCTTCTCTCTAGATCCCTTCGTTTATTATATCTCTGCACAGCTTGGGGTTTAGTTTCATCTGATCATTTTCTAAGGTGTTGTTTACTTCATTTTCAAGATAATTAATGGGTTTCAGAGCAGCAGCCATGTTAGTCTGTATCCACAAAAGGAAAAGGAGCACCTTAGAGGCTAAGAAATTTATGTGAGCATAAGCTTTCATGAGCTATAGCTATGCATACAGTATGCATCCAATGAAGTGAGCTGTAGCTCACGAAAGCTTATGCTCAAATAAATTTGTTAGTCTCTAAGGTGCCACAAGTCCTCCTTTTCTTTTTGAAGATAATTAATGAAGCTGTTTAGTAAATGCAGGCACAGCAACAATCACTTTGGAATCTAGATTTCAGTACATGGGGAAGTGGTGATATCCAACTAAGAGCTAAATTCTGCACATCTTTACTCACATGAGTAGCCCTTACTCACACAATTAGTCTCCTTGAGAATTTGCACAAGTAAGAAATATTTATGTGACAAAGGGTTTGGAGGTTTGGACTGAAAATTTGAATAAATTACTAAAGTTTTTCTGAGGTGCTGAATCAAATTCTATAGTGAACTATACTACATCTACCTCATTTGCTATCACCATTGACTATGTAATATGGCCAAATAATCAGTCGATTTTAGTGAATTTTCACAAATAACTAAAGCAAGAGATTATTTTTTTTGTAAATCCTCCAATACAATCATATCTAAAAAGATGTCACTCAAAATCTTTAAAAAGAAAAGAAGTACTTGTGGCACCTTAGAGACTAACAAATTTATTTGAGCATAAGTTTTCGTGAGCTACAGCTCACTTCATCGGATGCATTTAAATCTTTAACATACCATGCTTCTTTCATTATCATTCCAGGAACAAATTAGTGTCTGAGCAATTAGTATCAATCTCTTCTGTGTTTTTATGTGAATAACTTTTATATTGAACGTAATACCATCAGTAAGGACAGGTTTCAGAGTAGCAGCCGTGTTAGTCTGTATTCGCAAAAAGAAAAGGAGTACTGGTGGCACCTTAGAGACTAACAAATTTATTAGAGCATAAGCTTTCGTGAGCTACAGCTCACTTCATCGGATGAAGTCAGCTGTAGCTCACGAAAGCTTATGCTCTAATAAATTTGTTAGTCTCTAAGGTGCCACCAGTACTCCTTTTCTTTTTGCATCAGTAAGGATATCATTATATTGACCATTACAAGAAATTTAATACATTTAATCCACTGGATCTCTGTAATACAGTAATTTAGTTCTGTCTGCTTCTGATGGCTCTCTGGTGATGTGCATAAGTTGTTCTTTCTTCTACACTTCTTTTAAAAAAGAAAGGAATATTTTAAATTGTATATGAACTTGGTAGGCCTGATTCTTCCTTTGTACCAAACATAAATCAGGAGTAATTCCCCTCCGATATATGGGATTATATCAATGTATAGCTGGAGTGAGAGAAGATGTAGACCCTAGAGTTCCTGGAGTTTGTGTCATTTTATACATTATATTCAAAATAGTGATCATTTGAAAAAAATAAAGGTATACAATACAATTTTCCTTTCAGATCCACATGGTGGATTTCCTTTTCAGATCTCAACTTCAATATTCTCTTATAGATACACAGATTTTAATGCCAGAGAAGACGGTTATGGTCACCTGGTTTGATCTAATGCATAACACAAGAATAGATTTAGCTTTCCTTGCCAGTTTAAGTTGATCCCACTTAATTTTGGTAACTACCCCCCAGCCTTGTTCTCCAGGGGACCAAAGTGTAGCCTGTGTCTATGCAGACCTTTTGTCTTTCCTGACTCACCAGATGTTCAACTGCTTTGAAATTCCTTGTTTGAGAGGTCCCACCTAAAAGCTCCTGAGGTTTAAAGTAGGAGGCTTTCCTCCCTGCCTCTTCATAGGACTAGCCACACCCTGATTCCACATTCATGGAGGTAACTTTCAAAAGAATTATCACCTCCATTTTGTGTCTGAGTATTGGTCATTGGGGCTGTCTGCAGCCAGTAGCTTCTGGTTCCTTCAGTCCCCCCATAGGGGACCAGATGTCCCGATTTTATAGGGACAGTCCCGATATTTGGGGCTTTGTCTTATATAGGCACCTATAACCCCCTCACTCCCATTGCAATTTTTCATAACTGTTACCTGGCCACCCTAGTCCCCCAAGCTAGATCAGACTGATTTAACTCCTTGGTTACTGTTAGACAGCAACACAATACGCACCAAGCGCACAGGTTTTATATATAACATTCACAAAATTAATACAGATAACTCCCACATTCTTCAAAATTGTTATAGTGGGATCTTGAAGAAAAGAGAAAAATATTCTAGCATTATACAGTAAAAGACAAAAAACACAGGAGTAGCTAGATTTTGAAGAACTGTGCAACAATTCCTGTCATCTGATATGAAGAGGATAGTATAGAAGTAGAAAAAAGTATAGCAGAGACAGTTCAGAATAATACAACTTGTATTTATATTGTTTATTTAAAAACTATTACAACAACTAGAGTAGATTTGCATTTCTTTAGTAAAGGGATTCAGTTTCCTTCCTGCCAACTCTTTGCAAAAACATAACATTTGTACATATAAATTTGCATTTTCATCTGGGGAGACAGTTGGGCTCCTGAATTCTCTTCTCATCCCTGATGCTGACTCAGAACATAATCTTGAGTGAATCACATAGGTTTTCCATGGCTCCGTTTACTTATCTGTAGAAAGGGGGTAATTATACTCCATAGGGGTTAACAGATGTCTGTAAAGACCATTGAAACATCTGAGTGAAAATCATTATTTAAAATACAAAGGCCCAGATCCTTAAATGTATGTAGGCACCTAACTCCCATTGAAATCAATTGAAATCAATAGAAGCTAAGTGCTTACCTATCTTTGGAGGTATTTAGAGGCAAAATACCAATATGATGGTGATTATTATTTTATTTATGCAGAGCACACAAATTGCTATTTGCCTAACTTTGTACATGAGGGTAGAAATATTTTTCTGGGCATGTATTCTGTGTGTCAAGCTTAGAAGCCTGAGCTCAGCACTTTTTGAGCTGTATAAACATACGAAGTGATGTGACCAACTTGCATTGGCTGTAAATTTGATTCTGGCTTCCCACAGCCAGCGTTAAGTGTTATCATCCTGTTTGTATCAGTGAAGTCCCTCTCTGTTCTGATAGCAGTTTCATAGCTGAAATAATACAAGAAACCATCACAAAACCAAATGTGAGCTTATGGATTTTCTCCAACTGTTCCCGAACAAAACTGACGGCAAACGTGAACAGTAGAAGGTTGGTCTATCTTTACTTGTTTTAATTCCATCTGAGGTGTCTACTGTAAAACCTAATGAAAACTCAATATTGTCAGCATGCTGTAGTGAACTATTCAACAGCTTGAACTTAAAGCAGAAATTCCAAAGTACTGATACTTTCTACTTATTGCTTTGCAAAGCCTGACTAGCAAAACACAACATATTTTTGTAAATTAATTAGAAGCAGGAGGGGGAAAATATTTTCCACCATGTATCTTCCTAGATTTGTACCATCTTGTCTTCTACCTCTTATACTGAAAGAAATGGGAACGCAAACGAAAATGCAGCAAGTGTAAATAATGCATCTTGGTGACTTCAAATAATTGGAGGACATGTATAAATTCACTACCTGTAATGTTTTAATACTCTTCCTTTTGTGGCTCCCTAATCTGCTTTGCCTTTCTAGATAGCTGGTAACTTGCATTGTATCTTCTTTCCAGCCAAGAAATGGGATAATTGTCTGACTTCAGACCTAACTTTAGTCATCTGGTAAGGGTTCTTGAATAGCTCATGCAATGTCATCACATCTGCTGACTTTTGCTTAACCTCAGTAAAGGTAGCCACCTGCACTGAATCAGTGACTAATTGGGCATGTCTTATTTTGATTTCTTTTCCAGCTGATAATTTCACAACACACATTGATTCTAGTGTCAATGGGCCAGCTCACTTAAATTTATTCATAAGGTAAAATTGTTATAGTTCACAAAGGTTTTATTCACCTTTTATTAAGTATCATCAGGGATCTACCCGGAGCTTCGCAGGGATGAATAAACAATATGATATCCACAAATTCTGAGTGACAATTTTAGTTAAAAAAGGCTATTTTTAAAGCTTATATTCAACCCACTTTCAAATGCCAGACTGATTAGGTTGGAAGGATTGCTAGCCACCTTTCATACTGGTATCAGAAGAAATTTCAGATCCCTTTTATTTTAAATGCTGTTCACTTTAGTTTATGATTTCCTATTTTACTGTAGCATACCAGCATAAAATATATAAGAACAGAATTGTTTGAATACATCTTTAAAAGAAGGCCAAAAGGAATGTGATTCCTAACAGGAGCTCTCCAGAGAGCCAAAATGCAGAGGATGCATGTAAAAGCAATAATCAATGGGTTTTGTTACTGAAGTCACCTTTGGCGACTGTGGATGAAGAAAGCAGTTTATTTCCATAGTCACCATAGTGTGGTTATCTGATGGCAAATTTTATGGTATCCTTGTATTAAATTTGAAAATCTATTCCTTTAAAAAAGTATAACTAACTTTAACAATACTATAGACTGCAGAGACAACTAAGAATAAAAATCTATCCGTAGACATATAGGAGAAAATAGACACACAGGCTAAATTCAGCCATCTGATATGCCTATGCAACCGAACTGATTTCAGTGGTGTTCCACGGGTGTAATACAAGGGTAAAATTTGGCCATATCATTTTAATTAGAAATCCATATGAAATAGGTTCATGACTCTTTTTCACTTTCCGAGGGTGCCAGACAAGATCTGGGATCCATTAACTTTGCATCATAGTCCATGTTTAGTCCATATTGTAATAGTTTGCAAGGATGGAGATAGTTTCGTATTTTGTCATGTGTCATATTGTTTTGGTCAACAAAACAACAGCAAATCTTACGAGCCCCATCTCCAAATTGTGCATGTTGTAGTGCACACAATGTTTTTTCGCAATGTTGCTATGCAACAGAGCTATTAATAATTAATATTTCTCAAGATTGGCCAAAAGCAATCACACAAATACTGAGGCAGAAAAGGAGCAGATGGAGAGAAGGAAAAAGGAATGAAAAATATAGTCCCAAATTTCTCAAAATATTTGGGGAGGAAAATTAGTTTTCTGCGGGTTTTGGTTTTCATCTCTGAGGTGCCTAGGTATTATGGTGATGGGAGCTATCTAAAAGCCTTGATAGACAGACAAATACTGAAATGAAGATTCCAAATATGGGTACAAAGGCTAATCCTCTAGAACACAAATGGGACAATGTGTATGGTGGAGATCACATTCTACTTTTCCTCAACAACGATCCATATTTGGCATTAGAGAGATGCCAGTGGTATGACAACTAGTGCACCTGTTCCCAAAGCACACCTTGTGGTATCCCCCTGTAAAAAAATAAAAACAACAACAAAAACAAAAAAACAGTATGCTGGCAGTGTCTTACAAACTGACCTTAACGCTGTACTTCAATTTCACTATGTGTGTCATGTGAACACTCCTCTTTCTCTCGACTAGTCTATTTGTCAACTCAGTCTTCCTGTCTTCTAATTCTCCCATCCTAACTCTAAAGAACATTCCTGATTTTGAACTGCTGGTGGCATAGGGTGCACTGGTGGGCTGGCCCCAATCAAGGGGCAGTGCACTGTTGTGCACTCCGAGATGCAGACTGTCACCATCTACCTCCTGCTCCACCCTAGTCTATGGGGGGAGGGGAGTACCCTGTGACAGGCTATATCTTCATGCCAGCCTTCTCCTAGGTTATATAGTTATTCTAGACAGTGCTAAGCTATATAGCTCCACTAATTGTGAGGGGCAGGCTTATGACCCACTTTGACGGAGGGTGGGAAGTAGTGATCTCCTGCAGACTGATCTCACTGCACTGTTATCGACAACCCAGTTAACTAGCACAAGGCAGCGAAGAGGTGCCTTACACTGCTCCCTTACTCACTTGCAGGCCTTTGCAGACTATGCCCCCATCTTCCTCTTAGCTAATATAGATTGTAAGACTAACCATAACCGAAGTAAACACTTCAGAAATCAGCTCTCAACAAGCTGTCATAGCTTAACTCCTTCTCCCATCAATTTACCCATTCTAAGAGTGGGACAAAACTCCAGTTATGATATTATTTGGATAGAAAGGTATGTATCTCTGGACAGGCAGACACATCCATTGTAGAAAGCTCCAGCACATTTATACTGGATCATGTGACATACTTAGTTCTTAGCACATCCTATAAGTAGCAGCAGTTTGGTCTCTTAGTATAATGCAGAAAGACTGCTTCAGCATAATTTCCTTATGTTTATGCTCTTGATGTTGTCACTTCTGATGCCCTATAACGAGCTGCCTACACACCCTTTGCTGCTGGAGGCTCTGCACAAGCTTGGGAAATGGAACCAGAGATGGAAACAAGGATCTCCTCATGCCAAGAAGAGGGAAATCAACGTCAATTAGCAAAAGAGAAAACCACTGGTGCAGAAAGTTACTAAACACTAGCAGTTGTTTTACGACACTGGATTTTTGAAGGATTATAAAAGACTTATAAGGAATCAGACAGGAACCTTTACTCTGTCAGTACTTTGAGAAACTGTATGGGGAACATTCAAGCATAAATGGAGACAGGGAGCAGCTGTAACTAATATAGTTGACTTTTATAAAATAGACATAGAAAATATATCTTGAAGTTGCATTAAGTCAAGCATTCAAAAATAAGAAAATGCCAGAATTAAGGCCATCCAGGCAACCTTAATTTGGTATCCATGCATTATGTATTATATGTTGTATTATGCATTATGATACAGTCTTTAATTATGTGATCATATACTATTTTTTCCCAAAGGACCTCTGCCTCATTCAGTGCATAGAATGGATAGTGCTCAGGGAATGAGATGCTATACATTATTTTGGTTTATCTTCATTGTTAAATGTGTGGCTGTAGGCTTTATTTACTGCACACTATTCAAACTCTGCTCTGAAAACAGAAACATTAATTCTTAATGGGCTTGTGTATGGTGCTCATCACTGTAGTATCTCAATAATTCACAAATATTAATCGATCACAAAATCTCTGTGTGGTGAGGTGTTGGTATTAATCCCTATTTAACAGATAAGGAACTGAGGCACAAAGAAATTCAAGTTAAAAGTATCCTTCATTTTGGCTATCCAATTTGAGTTTTCTAGGACCTGACTATTCTAAGTTCTGAGTATTATATAGGCCTTTATATATACAAAGCATTGATCCTATTGACTTCAGTTGTAGCTATAAATGTTCAGTCCTAGGGCCTCAAGTTGGACACTCATAAATTATTCTTCTTAGCATATGCACAATGCGTCTCTGGTGGCACATGGTGAGGATTCATCAACAAATTTGGTCTGCTGGTTGGATCATTAGCTTACCTGGCTTGGGCTGGGTACCAATGGGAAGTAACGCAGATTGAGGAACGTACAATTAAGAGTCACCCATTAAAGATTTGGTTTAAAGAACTTGCCCAAAATCACATAAGAACTGTAAGACACAGGCAGGGACAGAATCCAAATCTCTAGAGCAACATTCTGCTATTGCATGAGATTTTTTTCTTTTCTATAATCCCTGCTTCATTCACTTGATACCTGCTATCAAGCCTCTTCACATTACATTTGCAAGGCCATGCGTATCTTTGAGCTCTAAGTTAATATACAACATTAAAAAAGAGATATATTAAAGAAAATTCAAATTTACAACTATTGTATAAATTCACAAG
Organism: Dermochelys coriacea; assembly: GCF_009764565.3. Classification (NCBI taxonomy): domain Eukaryota; kingdom Metazoa; phylum Chordata; order Testudines; family Dermochelyidae; genus Dermochelys; species Dermochelys coriacea. Next base: position 319,702,829 of record NC_050068.2, on the reverse strand, counting down.
ATCAGTGGCAGATTTCACCAGTCATTGTCCCATTTCTCTTAAAATTTAACTTCAATATAGGCATGTTAAAAACACCCATCCCAAAGATCAAACACCTGTGCATTTCTGCATCAATATGATATCATGTTGCTGTAAATCCAAAAAATGCAGTCCTATACAGAATTTCCTATCTTTTTTCTTTTTTGGGCAACTTGAACACTTCTTGGAAGATAATACATATTTAAACCACGAATAGTTTATGCACTTGTAACTTCAGTTGCAGCTTAATTCAGATTTTGTCTGAAAATTTCTTTGAGTTTTCAGCAGTCCAACCATGAGACTATGGACAGCAAGCAGCTTCAGGGAAAGGGACAGATACACATAGTCTCTTTCATTCCACTGCATAATGACAGGTTTCAGAGTAGCAGCCGTGTTAGTCTGTATTCGCAAAAAGAAAAGGAGTACTTGTGGCACCTTAGAGACTAACAAATTTATTTGAGCATAAGCTTTCGTGAGCTACAGCTCACTTCATCCATCCTTTTCTTTTTTCATTCCACTGACTTCCTGAGGTCTGCAGGACTAACTCCAGGGTCCCCCAACAGCCTGCATAGCCCAAACATATTCACACTTGAAACAGCTTCACCTGTTTTGTATTCATTTTGGCACAACCACTGAAATGCAGAAAGTTGTTGCACTAGATATTCTTTGGCAAGATCATATCCCTTAGAATAATTTTCACCTTTGCTATTAGGAAAATGGGGTAGCTGTCCCCTACCAAGAACCAGGTCCACAGTGAACCTTTCTGTTTTGCCTGGAATTTCTTTTTTTAGAAGAATTTAGATACAGTGCAGTTTAAAAGTTTGATATAGATTTATTTTAAGTTTCAAATGGTTCTTGTACTTGACCAGTGCACAGCTGGCAGAGATTATCACTCTGAAGTCTATGAATGATGTACACAGTCTGGTAATACAAGTGACAGAAGAGTGAGAATTTGTAGGATACAACATCTGTGCTAGGAATATTAACACTGGTTCCCTTAATTAGCAAATTGCATAGTTCAGATCATTGTGACAATTCAGATATCTTTCCTATTCTTATGTGATACAAGTTGCCTTAAGGCCATGTGCATGTTGCGGTTTTATTTTTCTGTGATCTTATTAGTGTTCAAGAAAGTGGAGTCTCTCCTCAGATGCTTGCTGTACAAAGAGAGGGGCAGAGGGAATGGCCTTTGGATGAAGAACAGAACATAATCTAATTATTCTGCTTGCATTCTGCTGTGATAATGGAACTGACACATCAGCATAATTCAAGCTATCTTCTATTTATCAGCACTTCTTGCCATCATTTTGCTGGACTTGGCCCATTAATACACATAGCATTCTTCAGGAGTCAGACTCAGGGTGGTTCTCTTGTTGATTTATGCTTTTTCTCTGAGGTACAAATGAAATTAAGGTTTTATCAATATGAAAAAAGATCCCATGCCAGTGCCCAGTGAGAGGGCTTCATTTGCTCTCACAGAGATTTCAGGTTTGCTATGCAGACAAACTACTCTAGAAGTTTTCCTGTATTCCTGTATTCCTGACTCTGGTTATCTTTATTTCCCATTCTCCCCTGATAATATCACACTAATGTTGTACCTGCCTACTTTATTGCTGCTTTATGAAATTACCAGCATCCTCCCACTTTGCAAAATGGTTAAAATATATTTGGATTCTTTGTGCTAATCAAAACACTGTAATTGTCTCCATAACTGGACAGTGAAAAAGTTGGCTCATTTATTGTCAAGGTGTTAATCCTTTGGGGCCTCTGTCTTGTTTTGTACCCACTTCCTATACCACCCCTGGTCTGATTTCATCCTCACTATGGGCTTGAACGTGGCCAGATCTGTACAGGTACACAAGTGTAGGAAAAGACATACAAAAGGCCATTCTTAAGTAATGTCACTGTACAGAGGCCAGGCACAATTCCATTTGGGAGCACTTGCTCCCTGGAATGCCCCTGCAGCCACTAGCTCCTTGAAAAGGAGGGGAAAAGGAGGTTCAGAGTTATGGTCCTCTTTCCTTTAGCAATTGCTAGCCAAGCTGGCTAAGTAGGGAAGAAAGAGCATTCTGCACCCACAAAGAGAGGGGTGGGGATGTCCCTGGAAGGGATTCTAGCTAAATCAGTTGTAAGTCTTCCACACTGCAGTCCCTGTGCCCACTCTCTAGCACAGGTCATTACTTAAAAGTCACAGTCTGATCCTTAATGTATATTTTAGAGGCTTATTTCCCTTTTTGGTAACTTAACAGTAGTGAAGTTTTATACTGTTGTACTTAATACTAATAGATCTATTTATGGTTGAAATTGGTATGGATATATGATTTTTTCACTTCTTATTGCTATACATAGGTGTGTGTGTATGAAGGGATGGCAGGGAAGGAGAGAGTTCTATACTTACTGGACATACCGTACCCAAACACTTGGCCTTTTTCGTCGCTAGATTGGAGTTGATCAAATATTTTCAGCCACACGTGTTCAGGTGAGAGCTGTATGTATCTTTATTTTCCCTTTGTAAGAAATTAGAATAAAAAAGCATCCTTGAAAAAAAGCTTCAGCTCCTTAAATGTGGGTACTGTAGGAATTACAACAGATCTGCTGACATTTTCTTTGGACTGGAATCTTTCAATTAGTATAATCCTCTGGCTTTAGCAGGTGAAGAATAGCACTATCAGATTGTTGCAGCCTTTCTGGGAAAACCTCACCAGAGGAATGAGAATGTATTCCTCCAGTAATGAATACACATTTTTCTGTATGGTTTTATCTCAGTGGAGACACATTTCCCCTGTCAGTTCATGGTGAAAAGTGGTACTGTATAGAGCAAAATTTCATCTCCACCTCAAACAAAATGAAATAAAGTACTATCACACACACACTGCTACAGATCTTCACACTCACAATTTCTGAAGCTCCTTCTGGTTCAACCAACCACTTAGTTACAGAGGACAACTCTGCTGCAGCTGCAGGCTAGCTCATTAAGCTGGTGTGTATTAAGTACCAGCATCAAATCACTATCCCCCACTCTTCTTCACCACACTCTCCAAAGATCACTGATTCTTGGGTGACCTGTTATAGACCCATAAATGCAGCAAACCCCAGAAGACATCAGATAGGCTATGGCATTTTGGCACTAAAGAATTTTGATAGGTTATCGCACAAGGAGTCCTACACCTACAACCATGATGACATGGCTGAGGACAAGAGGTCCTCTGTCCTGTCATAGCAATCTTGAAATCATGCTCAGTGGAACTTTCTTTTAATGTGAGCTGGTTTACCAACCAAAAATTACCTCCATTCAATTTCTAACCCATCATTTCTCCATTTCATAACTGAGGAAAACTCATTTAAATCCAGAAGGTCTTATAAATCAAAAGCTGTCCAATAGACCCCTAAAACAACAACTTTCTTCAGCAAATTCATTTTATTCTCAGAGCAAAAGGTGCTTGATGTATGAAAGGTGATCCAAGCCACTAAAAAGTGCCATGAACCCATTTCTTTCTTCGCAGGTAGTAAAAAAACAAGTGAACCTGGGTTCCTTGTTAACAGAGATTGGTAATGTTTCTTTTGATGGGGGCAGTCTGCCCTACAATATGCAAAAGACTGACGAAAACTCATAATTCAAACAATGTTCTTGGTTTCTTTTAACTACCAGCTAATCCCAGTGTCTAAACTCCCATTCTTCAAAATTGGTAATTGTGAAGCTGGTAAAGAGCTGTTTCAAGCCACTCATTATCTCCTCCTATAGCTCCTCCACAGTCAGAAATTTTTGAGAAAGTCAAAACAACAGTAGATAAAGGGGAGCTGGCTATAAAGTCTTTTAGAAAGTTCAAATAAATTATATCAGACTTCCTCACACGAGGTTATTAAGGAAACTAAGTAGTCAAGCAATGCAAGGTAAAATACTGTCATGGACTAGAGGACTGAATAAGGAAGAAAGAACAAATAGGAATAAATGGTCAGATTTTACGATGAAAAAGTGGGGTGTTCCAGGATTCTGTACTAGAACTAGTGTTGTTTAATAGTTACACATGGGAAAAGGGGAGTGTGCAGTGAAGTGGTCACACAATTATTTAGTTTGTCAAGACTGACAGGAATTTTAGAGGGACTTAACAAAACAATGTGAGTAGCATTTGCATATGTGGTTCTAAGTCAACAAATGCAAGGTAATGTATATGGGAAGGAATAATATGAATTGGTCTTATATGTTGCTGGGCACAAAATCAGTTAGGTGCATTCTGGAGAGCTAGATGGCTCTGCTCATTGGACAGAAGTGGTAAAAATAAATTAAAAAAATAAAGACAGGTGGTCTGTAAGGAATGAGACAGAAAATAATATTGGAAATATTATAATGCAATTATATAAGTCAATAGTTCACTCTGAGCTGGAATACAAATTCAGTTCAAGTTACCCTACATAATCTAGTCACTGCATACATATAAAATATAGCAACATGAGAGTGTTCAGAGATGGGCAATGAAAATGAGTAGTGGGTCAGAAAAGATTTACATATAAACAGAGATAGAAAAGGTGGGAACTGATTTGTTTAGATAGAATAAGAATGGGGATGGCAGAAGAATACAAAATCATGAATTGTATATGGCATCTGAATTGGGTTCTTTTAACTTTCTCATGATAGAGTAAAAGAATATTCCAGGAAATACAGGCAACACATTTAAAACTGTTAGGAGGAAATGCTTTTTTCACCTGAGGTCTTATTTACTTGTGGGACTTGTTGACAATATACCACTGAGCACAAGCTGTTTGTAGGAATACAGAGAGTTTGGACATGGATATGGATAATGAGAAAAATCTATGCTCACATTGGACAGGAAGAACATGAAAGTAAAATTAATTGCTGCTCCGCTCAAGGGTTTGAGGCTGATTGTGCTCTCATTTACACCGGTTTCTAGTGTTGCTATTCCTCTTGCATTAGTGGAGTTACACCTGATTTGATAAGCTTTGGATCAACTGGATTTTGTTTAAATACTGACTTGATGTGTTGCAAGGTATTTTAATGATTCTTCAGAATTTGTTAACTGCAAAAGTTTTCTCTCACAAATACTTAAGTGCTGGCTCCTCCCTACTGTAAGTAAGATATGCAAGAGTTATAAAATAATGGAAGAAAAGTACAGTAGGTTAAAAAATCAAGTACTTAGAATATGCAGTTCTTAAAGAGTATGGGATAAGATGGCATGTTGATATTGATCCTGTTTGAAGTTGACATTATTGCTCCTTGGTTTAATTCTCAGGGGATGGGGAGAGGAAGGTTTTTTTAAAAAACTGTTCTGTGTGTATTTGTAGTGCATATCCCTTCTGTATAGATTTTCACTATTAGAAAAAGAAAAAGCAAAGTCAACACCCCTGTAGCAGCAGCACCTTTACTAATCCCAATTCTTTAATGAAAGGGCAAGAACAGGTTGTCATGCAACTGCATAGCAGATCATAACTAATAGGCACGAAAATGGAATCTGGCCCTGGGTCTGGTAACTTTTTCAAAAGTGGAGGACAACAGGTTTAGGCAACTAACTGATATGTTTTAGCTTAAGATCATATAACAAACCTGGAGAGCCATATTTCCTAGAACAGCACTACCTGTTTTTATTAGACAGCCCCTAAATGAGTTCCCAAGCTTCTGAAAGAGGCTGTTGGAGTTGTCGTTCAACGTACCCACTAATATCATGTGCAGCAGAAATTTCTTGTCATGCATCCCTGTTTTTTGACAGCTCGGTGGAGTAATTGGCTCACAGTGCCAGTGCTATCACTGCTGCTATCTACTTCTGGCTGCTTCCTGCCTCCCCTCTCCTCATGTAGCTCTGCCAGTTCTCCGATCAGTGCTACCAAGAAAATCCAGGTATCAGCACTGTTAACCTGTCCCTTCTCAACAAAGTCAACACATCCCTAAACATATTGGACAGCCTTCAGGATATGCTGGCTAACGATGGTCCCCTTAAATTTGCCATCTTTGCCACTGGCAATGGGACTAACACTGTTAACGATAGACACTATTATAGATTAATGATAGACACTATGGCAGTGTCCATTGCTGCTCTCACACCATCCATCCTTTAGCCACCGGTGCCATCTACAGAGAGACTGATGCTGAGAGACATACTACTGACACCACAATAAGCATCTGTGGACATTTCTATTGTGCTATCAAAGCAAACAATCTGGCTATGGATAGTACAATGTAACATAGGCATAGCATAGGCATAGCATCACACAGCCATTTAATGCAGAATGTGAGAATGCCCAGGAGTCTCCCGTGAAATTTATATCTATGCCCAATTTTTAGAAATGGAAAATATCAGTTCTATTCTCTGCTGTATCCACATTGGAGGTATGATTGATGCTTTGGCATCTACTGAACTCCTGGTGATCACTCAGCCAGCCTTTCACCATATAGCCATTGCCATTTACTCTGCTCTGCCCAACCAGGTCTTGGGTCTCTGGCGCTACTGTTTTGATCATCTAATGAGTGCTATGGTCATGCATAATGAGAAAGGAAAAACTCTCAAAGGGACACACATGATTTGCAAGCTTGTAGTTGTAGGATAGATTTAATTTAATTTTTAACAGTGACATGCTATTATATTAAAATCTGTATATCTTAGTTATTTCATTCTTTACTAAAGTCTATCAAACAAAGACTCTACTCAAAACTTTCCTACTGCCTCCTTTCTCAGTCACTGTGGACAACAGCACAATCCTGCCATCACTTAGGCCCATAACCTAGGTGTCATCTGTGATTCAGACCTCCCTAGGTCCTCACATCCAGGCTATGTCTAAATCTTGCTTATCATTTTTCTATAACATCTCTAAGATATAACTTTTCCTATCCATCCACACAGCTAAAACTCTGGTACAAGCTCCTTTTATCTCATAATCTCAGTTACTGCAATGACCTTCTATCTGGCCTTGACAAATGCAATCTTGCCCTGCTCATATCTATTCACAAAGCTGCTGCAAAGTTCATTTTCCTAGCAATCACTCTGACCAGGTCACCTCTCTCTTTGCATTCCTCCACTGGCTCCTCCTTCTCTGTCACAGCAAACATAAGCTGATTGTGTTAATTTTGAAGGTCCTTCAGGGTCTAATGCCATTGTACTTCTCTCTCATTCACTATCAAGATATTGACTCCTGCCTCAAATCAGTCTGTCTCTCATCCACTGGTTAATTTTTCAAATTTTGTGCTTTCTCCTATGCTACCCCTCTCACTTGAAAGGCACTCCCCATAAACACCCACAAAGCCATCACTTTATTCTCTCTCAAATCTCTCCTTAGAACTCTCCTTTGTTGTAATGCCTACAAAATTCTGGACAACGTTAGCTGTTGGGGTGCAGAGATCACTGACTATCAAACTGACCAATACTCTCTCATTGTTTCCTTGTACTCCCCCTGCACACATTGATCTTTTTGTTCTATAATGAGATTGTACATTCTTTGGGCGCAGGGACTATCTTTTTGTTCTGTGTTTGTACAGCGCCTAGTCCATGATCCATATCAGGGCTCCTACAGCAAAAATAGCATTGTCTTTCTTTTGGGGAGGAATGTGACAGGGTTAAAGGCTTGATAGAGTTCTTCTAGAATCAAAAATGAACCAGATCAGGGAATAAAATAGTCAGGTTAGAGATTAAAACTTTCCTAAAGTCAGGCTTTACATGAAAGAGCCTATGCTGCAGAGGCATGGACAGCACTACTAGCTACTTGATGGGATATTCTTTTGAAGGGGATAAGCAAGAGTAAAAATCTAGGCTGTATGGTTTCGATGTTATAGAAGACCGTTTTCAAAATGGGCCAGATCATGGAATATCACTAGAGGGTATTCCTGGTGTCAGAATAAGTGGTAGAAAATGAGGCAACGTTAAACTATTTCCTCTGCTTTATCATTGCTTGTTTCAGGCACATCCCCTGGGCTCCTCTCTAGTATTTTTCAAACAGAACAGAACTATATATCTATACAAACGCGCACCCACAGACACACACACACGCTAACACAGGACGAAGAATAGTCACTTGCAGTGTTTCTAAAAATTTAGCCCACTACTTATTTTAGTGTGATAAGTTACATTCCGTCTTCCTTCACTATGCTTTTCTTTCAAATGTCCTAACATTCCAGTATTCAAAAAAATTAATTACCTTTTGGCAGTCCATCAAACATAAACCAACATCCTCAATGGGCTTTTAAATGCTTCCCATATGACAAAAGTGGCAGCCTAAAAAGATCCACACTCCCTTGATGTTTACAGAATGTATTTGTTTTATTTTTGAAAGTCATTTTTGCAGTCTATCATATAGTATAGAGACATTTTAGATTGCATTTAAAATCAGACATGCAACCTAGTATGTGATTTGGGGAAGATATATTCCCTTGTCCTATAATTTTTAATAAGTTTTGTCTTCTATTACATTAAAAATCTACCCAATTTCTTACTTAGACAACCTTTTCTAATCATCATATCAACTGAAATTCCCCAGAATGTGATTCTACTTTGGGTTCAGATTTGAGTGCACTGAAATCTCACAAGTTGTTGTCAATTTTTTTTGTCCCAAATGGCAGAAATCTCACAAGGTCCAGCAATATCTAAACTGAAAAAGAAAAATAGGTACATTTAGGTACCTTCAGTTTTGGATCGAACTCCAAAATCCTAGGGCAGAACTGAATCCAGGGATTTGAATTTGAACAACTCAAGAAAAAAGGGGTGGATTTGACCCTTTGATTTTAGCTCATTTGTAGTATTAAGTTTCACTGAAAATATCTGAGGTTTCTCCTGCCAATGAGATCTTAGAGACTCCATATGTTGCAGACAGTAGTTTGAGTGGAAGATTTAAAGTTTTCTCCGTAGCATTCACACACACACGGTATACGCACAGTTCTTGCAGGTTGTGGCCTATTATGAATTTTTGTCTTCACAGGTCTGAGTGTATAAAACAGGATTTAATAACTGCAGTGGCTATTTCCCCTACCTAAAAAATATGTTCTAGAAATGTCTCAGTGTGTGTGTGTGTGTGTGTGTGTGTGTGTGTGCGCACGCGTGCATCTCTCTCTCTCTCTCTCTCTCTTATAGTAGGTATTAGAGCTGGTTCAAAATTGGTGAAGATATTTTGGATTTTTTTGTGAAAAATTTCATAGAATCATAGAATATCAGGGTTGGAAGGGACCTCAGGAGGTCATCTAGTCCAACCCCCGATCAAAGCAGGACCACTGAAATTTCATTTTTAAAAAAAAATCCCAACCATCTGTAATAGATATGACAGATAAAAGCAACCCAGGGATTCTCAGAGGCTTCCTTCTGAAGAACAATGGGGTATTTATCCTGGGTGTATTCTTCTGACTAAACAAACACAAACTCTAGTGGTACCCACATGGATGTATGGAAAGGAGAACAGAGCCCCAGGTGCCAGTAGGAGGAGAAATTCTGAACCTAAAGTTGTATCATGACAAATATCAACATGGAAGAAAAGTTAAATTGAACATTTGAGGTGATCTCCAAATTATGAAAAGTCCCTAAATATTAACCCATAAGCAAGGAATTTGCTGGGTATTAGGAAGACACATTAGTACAAAGGCTGTTCTCACTTACACGCATGCAAACTTACCACATCAGTGGAGATGCTGTATGAAAATGACCAGAATATGACCATCTCTATTTTGTTCCCCTTTTCCACCTCGCAACCAAATGTAAAGCAGTTTTTGCATCTCATCCGAGAGGAGCCTGCAATGTTATACTCATACAACAGACGAAGGAGTTTCCCATTTCTAAAATAGCTTTGAATCGTTTGGGATGAAAGGTTGTATAAAAGACATTATGTTACTATTATTATTATTTTATTTTATTCTGTTAAATAAATGAATGCTTTTTTTACATAGAGGTAGCTCACTAGAGTAGCACAACCTCAGAAAACTTTCATGTAAGGGGATGTAATATCATATATGTTTTATCATATAATAGCTTTAATGAAACTCAGAGCACTTCTGCTGGGTTTGTGAGGAGCATTTATCATGTGAGCCATGCCTCTGAGCAGGTGGCTAAAGCTATCATTTCTTCTTGCTCACTAGCCTATTGTGACACTGACAAGTGAATGACTCTAACAACAATAGCAAGAAGAAATAAGAACACTGAAGCCCTAAGGATGATAAATGCCCCTCATTTTTGTTCCCAAGTACCCTTTAGATCAGAGGCAGATGAACCTGACTGCTTCTTGCCAACTACATATGCAAATAGTGACTGATCAATTAATGAATGGTTCTGTTTTCCACAGCTGTGAGACTGTGATTACAAAAAGGATCGAAACACAGAATCGACTGAGGAAAGACCACATTGCCAACTTGACAGGGTCACCAAAACACCAAGGAAGTCATTTATTATTGCTATTCATTAAAGAAAGGTTACAGTCATCTTTCTAATTACTTTTCTTACTTAGGACTGGTAACTAACTTTTCCACAGATTGCTTGTCACTTGGACTGACCTCTGTATAAAATCGATACATATTTGCATTTTTTGGTGCTCATTACAATGAAAGATGACACAGTCTGGGAATAAAACATATCTTTATAATGGCAGGGCACGGACTTAAAAAGTGGTGAAAAAAAATTTAAATACTCTCTCTCATTGTCCCATCATCCTGTTCTTATGATCTCACAAAAATTGTGATTGATTATGATTACCATGATGCTGCCATAAGATTTACCCTGGGAAAGCGGAGCCAATAGCTTACAAGTCCCGCGCAATGGTGCAAAGATACTGCTTCATAGTTTTCTTAATTTAAAATGTTGAATAATAAAATAAAAGAATAATAGAGAAATTTCACAATCTCTCTTTTTCATTATCTCTTCTTTTGCTGTGGTTCTCTGGCTAGTTGAGATTCTTAACTCTGAGTCCTTTTCTGTATTTAGGAGATAGGCTCAAATCACAAAATTTGGATCCAAATCCAGATTCAAATCCTCCAAAGTTCAAGCATGTTCAACTTCAGTCTTGGTTGTGCCTATTATTAACATAAGTTGTTTACATAATTCAGATCCAGGTTCAAGTTTGAACGCCACCCACGCTACAGACCCATTGCTATTGTTTTTTTCATAATGTATGAAACCCCACATTTTCCACCATTCACAATTCCCGATCCACAGTCTGGAGAGCCACAGAAATTGTAGCTTTAACAGCACTTGAGATACACAGAGGTCTTTGTGACAGGGTGCCTCTTTGTGACTCAACTGGGGATTATCTCATGACCAGTCTGATGCTACCGCCTTTGGGTGTTTGCCCAATGGTCTCTCTTTCTGGACTCAGCTATTCCCTCTCCATGGCATAGCCCTCCAGTCAGCTCATGATAATTCTCCCTTATTGGCGTATCAAAGTCCCACTGGACAAACATCTGATCCACTGCCCAGTCTGTGCCACTTTCCCAGGGACTGCAGGGGAACCCAGGCCCGCCCACTATTCTGGGTTCCAGCGCAGGGACTGTCTGCCCAGCAAAAAAAGTCTGCCCAATATCAGACCCTGTTGCTGTTTTCCCGGGGCTCTTTCCTACCTTTCTTCCCTATCTCCTGGCCCACTGCTGAGTTACCCCTGCAGTTTTCTCTGCTCTTCTGGCTACTTCTCCATTTCCTTGTACTTAGCTACCTCCCCTGCTTTCTATGGAGTGATTGCAGAGCTCCTCCCTGCAGCCCACTCTTAGCACCAACTTCCTCTCTTTATGCCTATCCCAGCTCTTCCCCCAGATAGGCTTCATCAGCCATTAGGCGTCATTAGCCCTGACTCCTCCAGGTGCAGCATGTCACAGGGTTAATTGGTCCTTTTTACTTAGTCAGATCTTGGGTGGGGTTGATACCCCATCGTAATTGTCATCTACTAAACAATTTTGGCTGTATTCTTCTTCCAACAACAGAAACTCTTAGCGTTTTATATAAAATAGCACCCTGAATTCTAATCAATATACGCCAAGGAGAGAGATAAAGTTAAGCCTTGAGTTGTTCAAGCTAATCTATAGATTACTGTCTATCCTTCTCAAGTGGCTGACATATAAGCAATGAATTAAAACAATGGACTTACAAAAGTCTCTTTACTGCATCTTTACCTTTCTCATTTTTATATGTGCAACTCCAGTGACCTTTTTAAAATCTGTCTGATCTTAGGTTCAGTACACTTTGACTATGAAAATGTTAATCCCAACAGGTATTTTGCACAGAAAGATGTGATAAAAAATGGTTTTGAATGAATAATAACCAGATGGCTTTATTTTGGGATCAGAACTGAGAGAAATGAGTGAACATGGGTTTTAGCAAGCTAGTCCTGCATGTTTGCAGCAGTGTGAAAATTGTAAACACAGGACTGAAATATTTGCATATATTACAGGAGCTGATTTTATTCTTGTAATGTTGGCTTTTGGGCCCAGCAGCCCAAGCCATAAGGATGAACAGCCCTTACAAATGTTTTAAATAGATTAAAAAAAACTAGTTTAGTAATAGAGGATTTTCCATCATAGAAATGGTTACCTTGCATCACTGGTTTGCCAGACAAAGGAAACATGGCACAGAGATTCCTATAAACCTGGAAATGTCTGATATAGAGAGATTTATGTTTTTATACCAACTCGTCCATAGATGATAGGGATTTCACCTGAAACTTCAAAATTAGTTGGCACTTTCCCTTTTTTGCCGACTGTCGTTTATTACTTTAAACCCATTAGTCCATAGGGTCAGATTCTGCTCTCAGTTGCACTGATGTTAATTGGGAGTAACTCCATTGACTTTAATATTCAGTGTGAAATAAGGCAGATATGTTGCTTGATGGACTTGGAAGCTATTAAGATTAGTAGGTATTGTAGCTGAGAGTAGAATCTGGCACCTAGACAGTATGACTGTATGTTTCTCTATGGATTGGTTAAGTAAGTAGTAAGTAAATAGAACGTCAGGAGAACTTTGCCCTCCCATTAATTGTAAATCATCATATAGGTTTGATCCCTAAAGTTAAGGTCTTTTCCAAGGTACTTTCCTTCAGGACAAAGAGCAGAACAGTAAAGTGAACTGAGTTAACTTTTTATGCAATATGTTAGAAAACATTGACATATTTTTAATAATTTGAATTCACAGTACAATCTGAAACTACCACTGGCTACAATCCATCATATTTCTAATTTTGCAGAGGCACAGATGGCTGTCCACTCTAGTGGTCCCAACATTAGTGAATTTAACATAGAATGGAATGATTGATTAAAAATTGTAATCACAAATTACTGCTTCTAATTGTGATTAATATGAGTTTGCTATTTCTGACAATAATTACTTTTCTTCCCCTTTTTTAGAGAGAGGGAATGGCAAGTAAGTGGATTATAGGCTTAAAAATTCAAGGAAGACTTTAGGGCTAAATGAGCAATTTAATATTAATTGTAAAATGAGAAAACTGCAGTTAGAACTGTTCATTTTAGGATGGCTTCAGGGGTTACTATTATCCCTCTGATGACAGGTTGTCTGTGGGGTTTTTTTTCTTCCCCCATCATTAGCAATCATTTCTTGTGGGAAAGTGACAGCTAATAATTTGCTTGTATATTATCCTTTGTAATATTACAATTTATTTTGTATGCTTATACACATCATTGGTGCTTAGAAACAGAACTTGCACACTAAAGAGCTATGTGCCTGTTTTTGAGATTAAAAATAATGTATATTACTCGAGGAAGTGAAGAATTAATGGACTAATTTCTGGTAATGTTTTTAGCACTGACCACAAGCATTGTTTGGGGTTCACTAGGCGATGGATTAGGCCCACATTTCTCATTGACAGAATCCTCATGCTTAAATTTAAATCTGATGCATTTGCAGTATAGTGCATGGTGTTTCTTTTGTTGGCTGAGTCATAGAGGCCCTACGCTCAACTTGATGGCATTTTTTCTGTTTGGATGTAATGCGATAACTTCTGAGTGCCACATTTGATCAATTCCAAAATTTCAGGGAATGTTCTAGGCATTGGTGGAAAGAATCCTATCAATTTGGGATTAAGCCAGAAAACCAGAAGAGGGAAAATGAAGAACACATGGAGTCCCTGCCATCAGTTTAGCATAGCCACAGATTCAAGCACCGCTGCAATTGTCTACAAATCAAAAAGGGCAAAGCCCTGGCATAAGGGGTGAGGGATTGCAGTGAGTCCTTGAGATAGGAGCATGGCACACATGGAGCTTCTGGGAGAAAACAGAGGGATTCAAGTCATCCCACGTGCGTGCAGTGAGTTCAGCCTAGAGAAACAACAAAATGTGCAACCCAATCTACATATTAGGGTGCTGGCCTGGGATTTGGGAAACCCATGTTCAACTGGCTGCTCTGCACAGATTGCTTTGTGTGCATGGGCAACTAACTTAGTCCCTATGTGCCTCAGTTTCCCATTTGTAATACTTTAAAACTGTGAGGCACTGAGATACTATGCTTACAGGAGCCACATATGTCCCTTGGACAGAGATGTGCTGGCAATGACAGGTACAACACAGAATATTCTCTGCTACTCACTCACTTCAGTGGGTTTATTCACCTAAGTGGCCCTAAAGACCAATGAATAGTTAACAAATTACCACCAAAAAACATTGTGCTCAAGTTCTCTAGTTAACTATTATGATATTTCTTAGAGCACACAGCCCCAAAATAAGAAAGAACTGAATGATTTCAACCCCTAAGAGTAATGTATGTTAGTTCTTCAAATAACACAAGTTAATCCATTATTATACAGAATATTCCAGTTAGAGAAAAGGGGAGCTAGGGTGAAAGTTTTAAAAGGCACCTGAATTTTATTTCTAGAACTGATATCCAGGCTAAAGTTTATAATAGTGATGATTTGATCTGGAGAAATTAAAGCTGTCATCAATAACGCACAAAAACGTACAATATATAATTATACAATAAATGACCTGGGGAAGAGTTCTGTGAAGCTCAAAAACTTGTCCTTTCCTCTAACAGTAGTTGGTCCAATAAAAGTTATTACTACCTACCTTGTCTGTCCCAAGAAATAACTAAACTTTAATTGTTAATAATGTTAAATAAAGGGTCAGGACTGTTGGTATAAGCAAGTGGAAATTCAATGAGTCAATGGAATAGCATCCCATTACACCTGTAGTGAATTGGGCTGTAACTTTTGTTGTGTAGTTTGCTCTAATTTCATCCTCAACCTTTTTTGTTGCTATTCCGAGCTTTCCACTTTTCTTTTCCTTTTCTGAGCAAAAGCCGTGTAAGTCTGTAGCCACAAAAAGAAAAGAAGTACTTGTTAGTCTCTAAGGTGCCACAAGTACTCCTTTTCTTTTTCCTTTTCTGTATCCTAGATTTTGGCTTCCTCACATATTACAGAATGATCCAATGTACTGACAGGTTTCATGTTTGTAATGGGGTTCCCATTCCACGCTAGCACACCTCCTCAGGTCTAGATTTGGGAAAGTAGCTCTTGCATCATTAGGTGCCCCTTCTGCTTGCTCTGCAATTGTCTCTCTTCTGATAGCTTGGCTCTCTGGGCAGGTCCTCATTTAGTCCACCCCTTATGTTCTGAACTCTTGCAATCTTCCAAATGCCTTCTCTGGACAGTTCTCAGTCACAGCTCAGTGGCTCTGTGCCACTATAACAGTGGCCTGCAGGGGAATTCAGGACCACCTGCTACACCAGTTTCCAGCCCAGAGACTGAATAACAAGTAATCCAGGTCTGCTCAGTCCCTGACCCTATTTCCCTGGGATTCTTCCCACCCAGCCGTTCTCTCTCTTCCCTTGCCTGTTTGTGGGTTTATTAAGGGAGGCTTTTTTACTACCCAGGGTTGCTTCAACCCCTCTTCGTTGCTTGATAGACTCCTTCCTCCAGGGCAGGATCTCAGGACTTTCTCTCCCTGTGAGCTTCCTCCTTGTCCCTGATAACCTCCCTCATCCGAGGGAGTGACTGCAGCCTCCTTTCCCTGCAGCCCCCTTTCAGCTTCCTGGCTTTATAATACTGTCTCAGTTCTTCCCCAGCTGGGCTTCACTCATCTATTAACTCTGGTTGCCATCACAAAGTCCTACTTTATTTAGCTGAAACATTTCCCCCATTATTTCTTTTTTCTCCTAATATATACTGCCTGTTCCTAGAGAAGGGCAACAAAGGTGTGACAAGATTATGACTATCAACAGATGGCTTAGGCAGTGGTGTTATAAGGAGGCCACTGGAAGGTATTCATGGACAGAGGACAGTCTCGGGATGGACTTCATCTGAGTAGGGAAGGAAATAGACTTCTAGGATGGAGGCTGGCACAACTGATTAAGAGAGCTTTAAACTAGGAATTTGGGGGAAATGGTTGGGAGATGTCCAGGTAATCTCCACACCGGATTTTAGCACTGAGAGAAAGAAAAGAAAGTAAGAAAGCATACAGCCGTGGGTAGGAGAATGGACATAAGAAGGAAGGGCAGTGTGGATGCCAGTCTAATAGGTAATACTGGCTGTAGAATGACCATGCCTAATCAGGTACAGAATGTGAGCAAGGCCAAACAACAAAAATTAAGATGTTTGTGCACCAATGCAAGGAGCCTAGGTAACAAAATGGAGGAACTAGAGCTACTGGTGCAGGAAGTGAAACCAGATATTATAGGGATAACAGAAACATGGTGGAATAATAGTCATGACTGGACTACAGGTATTGAAGGGTATGTGCTGTTTAGGAAAGACAGAAATAAAGGTAAAGATGGTGGAGTAGCATTGTATATCAATGATGAGGTAGAATGTAAAGAAATAAGAAGCGATGGAATGGATAAGTCCGTCTGGGCCAAAATCACATTGGGGAAGAAAACTACTAGAGCCTCCCATGGGATAGTGCTTGGGGTGTGCTATAGACCGCAGGGATCTAATTTGGATATGGATAGAGCCCTCTTTAATGTTTTTAATGAAGTAAATACTAATGGAAACTGTGTGATCATGGGAGACTTTAACTTCCCAGATATAGACTGGAGGACGAGTGCTAGTAGTAATAATAGGGCTCAGATTTTCCTAGATGCAATAGCTGATGGATTCCTTCATCAAGTAGATGCTGAACCAACTAGAGTGGATGCCATTTTAGATTTGTTTTTGGTGACTAGTGAGGACCTCATAGAAGAAATGGTTGTAGGGGACAATCTTGGTTCAAGTGATCATGAGCTAATTCAGTTCAATCTGAATGGAAGGGTAAACAAAAATAAATCTGCGACTAGGGTTTTTGATTTCAAAAGGGCTGACTTTCAAAAATTAAGGAAATTAGCTAGGGAAGTGGATTGGACTGAAAAACTTCTGAATCTAAAGGCAGAGGAGGCCTGGGATTACTTTAAATCAAAGCTGCAGATGCTATCGGAAGCCTATATCCCAAGAAAGGGGGAAAAATTCATAGGCAGGAGTTGTAGACCAAGCTGGATGAGCAAGCATCTCAGAGAGGTGATTAAGCAAAAGCAGGTTTCAGAGTAGCAGCCGTGTTAGTCTGTATTCGCAAAAAAAAAGGAGTACTTGTGGCACCTTAGAGACTAACAAATTTATTTGAGCATAAGCTTTCATGAGCTACAGCTCACTTCATCAGATGCATTTGGTGGAAAATACAGTGGGAAGATTTATATACACACACAGAGAACATGAAACAATGGGTTTTATCATACACACTGTAAGGAGAGTGATCACTTAAGATGAGCTATTACCAGCGGGGGGGGGGGGGGCGGGGAGGAGGAAAACCTTTCATGGTGACAAGCAAAGTAGGCTATTTATTTCCCCATGTTATTTCTCCCCCCCCCACCCCACCGCCCACTGTTCCTCAGATGTTCTTGTTAACTGCTGGAAATAGCCTACCTTGCTTGTGGAAAATACTTAGAAATTATTTTCCACTGAATGCATCCGATGAAGTGAGTTGTAGCTCACGAAAGCTTATGCTCAAATAAATTTGTTAGTCTCTAAGGTGCCACAAGTACTCCTTTTCTTTTTGCAAATACAGACTAACACGGCTGCTATTCTGAAACCTGTAATTGATCTTTAAATATTCATGGTAAATTGGCCCAATGACCTGTGATGGGATGTTAGATGGGGTGGGATCTGAGTTACTACAGAGAATTCTTTCCTGCGTATCTGGCTGGTGAATCTTGCCCATATGCTCAGGGTTCAGCAGATCGCCATATATGGGGTTGGGAAGGAATTTTCCTCCTGAGCAGATTGGAAGAGGCCCTGGAGATTTTTCGCCTTCCTCTGTAGCATGGGGCACGGGTCACTTGCTGGAGAATTCTCTGCTCATTGAAGTCTTTAAACCACGATTTGAAAACTTCAATAGCTCAGACATAGGTGAGAGGTTTATCACAGGAGTGAGTGGATGAGATTCTGGGCCTGCATTGTGCAGGAGATCGGACTAGATGATCATAATGGTCTCTTCTGACCTTAATATCTATGAATCTATGAATATACTGTGGGCATCCCACAGGCAGTAGGGCTAGGTGGTTTAAGGGCCTCAGAAGTTTGAAGGGGCTCAAAACCCAAAAAGTGAGCAAGGACAGGGCACACAGGAAACTTGCTGATTCAGTATGTACCTGGGCAGCCTTCATATGTAGCCTGAATTGCTTCATAAGTGGAATCCTCACAGAAGAGACTCCCTGGTACTGTTGATACCCCTCTTCTGATGGTGAATTAGTCAGGTGCAATTCCTTAATTGGGTGCATGGGAGTTTACATTTTCTCTTCACTAGCAGAGAACCTCTATAGTTTTGCTTCATTTTCTCTATTTTAATCCACATCTGTCTGCTTCTGAGTCCACTGTTTAAATTCTCTCTCTATAATACATTGTCTTTTTAACAATTTATTTTGCTTTTTTCTACCCTTTCTTGTTTCATTCTCTTTTTCTCATTCATCTTCCTCACCCTCTGCCCAGCTTCTCCTCTTTCCCCTATGCATGCTCCAGCTGCACCAGAAAAAATCACACTAACCCCTGCAATTCACCATGAAAGGAATAAACCATGTGGCAGAGCAAAGAATGATGAAAGAAGGAGGCCCCACTACAGGTTCATCTGTGTAAAGGAGGTTCCATTCCAGGGGGGAGGGGTTGACCTCAAGTGACTGCAAATCTTGTCAGAGCGTGAAAAGGATCTTCATGACTAGAGTTTGTACAAAAACTGACCAAAAACATTGAAAAACAAAAAGGATTTCTTTTTTTTTGGCAACAAGCAAGCTGGGCTGTTATTTTTCTCCCTCAAAAAGAAAAGGAGTACTTGTGGCACCTTAGAGACTAACAAATTAATTAGAGCATAAGCTTTCGTGAGCTACAGCTCACTTCATCGGATGCTCACGAAAGCTTATGCTCTAATAAATTTGTTAGTCTCTAAGGTGCCACAAGTACTCCTTTTCTTTTTGCGAATACAGACT
Organism: Dermochelys coriacea; assembly: GCF_009764565.3. NCBI lineage: Eukaryota > Metazoa > Chordata > Testudines > Dermochelyidae > Dermochelys > Dermochelys coriacea. Next base: position 319,683,465 of record NC_050068.2, on the reverse strand, counting down.
AACACGGCTGCTACTCTGAAACCTATCTTTTCTCCCTCAGTAATTAAGAATTGAATAAAGCAGGTCACATGGAGAAACTCACTGTCCATGAAACCCGGGGGCTGCTGAATCCGACACCACGAACCTGCTGGAGGGAAGGAAGGGTTGATCACAGCTGTAAAAGATCAATGGCTCTCAAACTTTCCAGACTACTGTACCCCTCTCAGGAGTCTGATTTGTCTTGCATACCCCCAAGTTTCACCTCAATTAAAAATTACTTGCTTACATAATCAGACATAAAAATACAAAAGTGACACAGCACACTAATACTGAAAGATTGCTTCCTTTCTCATTTTACCATACAATTATAAAATAAATCAATTGGCATATGAATATTGTACTTACATTTCAGTGTATAGCATATAGAGTATGAACAAGTCATTGTTTGTATGAAAATTTTAATTTGTATTGACTCTACTAGTGCTTTTCATGTAGCCTGTTGTAAAACTAGGGAAATAGCTAAATGAATTGATGTACCCCCTGGAAGACCACTGCATATCCCCAGGGGTACATGTACCCCTGGTTGAGAACCTCTGTAATAGAATGTTAAACTGTATTATATAGATCAGCCACTAAGTGGCACTGTGTACGAATAACTTATTTAAGCTAACCTGAGCCCTACCTGGCAGAGCATTAGGGAACTTAAGATGAACACATCTGGTTTATGTGAGCAAGCTCTGTAGCCAGTCCATATCTGGTACAGGAACCATGACAACAATCTTATAATCAATAACTCTTCACTGGCCCAATGCAGTAAGATAGCCCGCTGTGAGAGAAACACGATTGGAGGCATGCCCCACCATTGCCTGCATTGGTGTACGTAGCTCTGGGGCTATGTCGGTGGTAAAGAAAGTATGACTTGAGAACAACCATCACATATCTTCAGCCACCATCCGGTTTGAGAAGCCCAGGGTCACTGCACAGTGCAAACAATACAGAGACAGCAGCCTAGACTTGCTATTTGCAAAGTAACCCCCATTCTTGGATGCCCATTTTAAACAATCAATCTCTTGGCTTTTTTGCCTGATGAAGAGAAGTACAAAGCCACTCACTACAAGACAATAACAGCACGGTGACTTGAAAACGGAAGGTAAGATAACATACATGGTGAGCTCAGTCCCAACTTAGCATGAATCAGGAAAGGGGTAGTAGCTTGGGGAAGGGAAATTGCAGCCAGCTCTAACACCAACAGATGTTGCGTAACTAAGCTGCCCACCACCCCCCTGTATAGAATATATGTACAGCGCAGAAGGTAGCTTTCTGTATGCAGTCCAGGTTTTAGTAATGCTTTGGCTTAAGATCTACTTGGAGTCATGGACCTAATTTATTGCAGCTGCTGCTAAGATTATGTAAGGAAGTCATTTGACCAGGCCCCATTGTCACCTGTTATAATGCGGCTGTTAGTATTTCTGTTAAAATGTGTTGTTACCATGTAATGTATGACAGCGCTATGCATAAATTAACTTTGGGAAAACTGTCAACAACTGAAATGAAAAGGCTGATAAAATAGTTGATGCTGAAAAAAAGTATATTTGGAGGAGTAAAACATGTAAGTAAAGTGATCAGGATGATGATAGGAACATGTTGCCATTACAATATTTTTTCCTTCAAGCAGGTTACAAACAAGGCCGTGAAAGAAGATTAGTATTGAAATGTGTACAATATTTATAGAGAAATAAGGTGGGTAAGTGGTAATATCTGTTTTTGGACCAACTTTTGTTGGTGATAGAAACAAGCTTTCAAGATTACACAGAGCTTTTTCTGGGAAACTTAGAATGTCACAGCTAAATAGAAGATGAAACCAATATTTTAGCATAAGTAGATAACACATATTTCAAGGGGCCATTGAAGGGGAAGGTGCCCATTAACACCCCTCCAGTCACAGGGAGGAAAGGAAGGAGGCAAGAAGCAGATGGTTATTAGTGGACTATAGATTGTTGTAATATCCCATAAATCTAATGTCTTTATTCAGTTCATGATTATTAGTATCTAGGAAAGTTATGAATTTAAGCTCTAAGGCTGGTCTTTAGAAAGTATTGTGCAGGTTCTTTGAGGATGAGGACTGATAGGTCAGATATAGAGTGATTGCTTGTGAAAAATGTTCACAGGTGATGTGGTGTTTGGCTTTAATTATTTTCCAGTGTGAGTTCATCTGAGAATGTAGTCATTGTCTGGTTTCACCCACATAGTTGCTATTGGGGTATTTAGTGTACTGGATGAGGTATACCACATGTTGTGATAGGCATGTGTAGGGCCCAGGGATATTGAAAGGTGTGTTGTAGGAGGCGTTGATCATAGTAGCAGTGGAGATATGTTTTGCATTTGTTGTTCTGGCAGGGCCTGGTGTCACTTTGAGTTGGTGTGTCCTGGTCTGTGGGGAGCTTGCTTCTGATGCTGATCTTGGAGAGGTTTGAGATTGTTTGAAGATTGTAGGGGGTTCAGGAAATTTTTTTGAGAATGGAGTCCCCATCGAGTAAGAGTTATAGTTGTTTGATATCCTGTATGGGTTCCAGTGTGGTGTGGTAGGTAACTGCTAGAGGTGTGCGGTCAGAGGGGGTTTTATTTCTGAATTGAATGAAGCAGGTTCTCTCAGGGATGTGATCTACTGAACGGGCCTTGAAAGGTCCCTTGAAATATGTGTTAACTACTTATGCTAAACTATCTGTTTCATCTTATATTTAGCTGTGACACTCCAAAGTTTCCCAGACCTGAAGAAGATCTCTGTGTAATCTCAAAAACTTTCCTCCCTCACCAAATAGAAGTTGGTACAATAAAAGATATTACATCACTTGCCTTTTAACTCTAATATCCTGGGACCAAAGTGGCTGCAACACTGCACACTACTGTGTTTAGAAAATTAATGTCCACTCTATTAAGATCTGAGGTAAGGTTTTGGACATAGAAAGCAATCTGCATTCCACAAGAACAAGGAGTGGCATTTGGTCCTTCAAAATGCAGGAACTACACTGTACGTTCTTGAGGACCATTTTTTGACATCTTATCTATCAAGTATTTACCCATATAAAAATCTAGAGCACTCCAGTAATAAACTATACCTGATAGGCCCTCAAACAACTCATTATCAGTATGCCAATTTATTGTAGACTTCACAGAAGAAGTAGGTATTTAGAACATATTTGAAGGAGGAGAGAAGCGTGGCCTAACAGTTGAAGTCTTACTGGAGTTTGTTGCTGCCTCTTTGAGGGCCTGAAGTGAAATATGAGCATTTCTTGCATAATTCCCTAAGCTGAGTCTTCACTTACCTATGTTGACCCTTCAACCTCTTCCTATTTCTCTTCAAGATCCACTGTCTCTCTTACTTGCAACAATACTATTGCTGATCATGACCTCAGGTTGGACAGTACTGTTCACTCTAGAAATACTAGGGGTGATGCCACTTTCTCAAATGTCTCAGTGGTTGCTCTTTAAACCAGCTATACATAACTTCCAACACTGGTGCTGCAATCTCTCTGCTTAATGCATAAAGTTGGGCACCAAGAAGTCTCCAAATAATGTTCCCATGTTATTCCTAAGTATAAAGTGAGACTGCAGCTCACCTCCTTGGTATAAGTGTGGTACATTTTGCACATGCTGTGGCACACTCAGGGCAAAGGGGAACCTCTTTATGAAGAAGAATCTACCCTGTCTCTCCATTACTCCACCTCTTTCTTCCTCCTTGTCAATGCAAAATTTATACTTTGGGGTGTTGTCCAAATCTGTGTGTCTTTTAAAGATTGCTCATCTCTTTTTAATTCTTCAGCCCTGGTTCAGAGACTCTTATTCTAACTGTGTTATTTTAATTTTAAATGGGCATTAATTTCCTGTGAGTCTTTGCTTTTATCTCCCCTAATAATAAAGTGCCATCATAGTCAGTACCAGGGGACTCTTTTGCACAAACAGCTGTTATTACTACACTCCACAAGTAAGTGAAAATCCTGCTTAGAAGAACATTTATGAAAGTACTTCTACATGTGTCTGATTTATTTATGACGCGTGTGATCTATTTTATATTCACAAAGTACCTGAAAATTCTCTAGCCACTTTTTCCAAAAATACTGCTTAATTCAGCATGGATATTACTGTCACTCACATTACTTATCAGTTTAGGGGAGGTATGGAATATGGGTGCATGCAATGGAAGAAAGAGATACCATAACTGCTCCATTTCCCTTTCTTTAAGCCTTCCAAGGCTTCAGTAGTATTTATTCTGTCCTTTGTGAGATGTTAGTTACTTCCTGAATACCAACAAAGAAACAGCTTACAAGTTCCGAGTAAAAGCATGAAAAAGTGGTGTTTTCTTCATGGCTTACAGGCAATATATTAAGTCTGAAAACTAATGTGTGACAAGAATTACTTACTTCCCAAAGCAGATTGTGAATTCAGTTAAAAGTCTATAGATTCTGCCTCACAAATACGTTTACACTTGGTATGTAAATGAACGATTTACAGGTAAATTAAGGTTTAATCTGCAAACTTTTTTAGTTGTCAAAGGAGAATGACAGGGGGATTTGTATGAAAAATGGCATTGTGTATGTTTTATGTATGAAAAACTGAGGATCGGAAATATTTTGCATCTTACAGGATCATCTGACTATGCAGGTAAAGTGGGATGGAGCTGGATATGAAGATTTTAGATCCCAAATAATTTTATTATGTGTGATTTGAGCATCGTAAGGAAGACACTGGAATGACAGCTGTGCTATAAGAGAATGTATTGTTCTGAGTATAAAAATACAATTCACTTCTGCCATCCTAAGAATAAAGGAAATGGGTATGTACGCTCCCAGCAAATCTGGACAAGGTTATAAGCAATCAATTTTATGATAGAGAACATAGCAAATCCCCTACTAGCCCCTGCCAGCAAAATTTGCTTTAGGCAGAGGAAAAAAGGAATTCTTACTTTGGGGATTAAACAAAGGAACACATTTGAGAGAGAACTACATCATAAGGCTAACCTATGAAAAGGAACAAATGTTGTAAAACAAAGAATATTGGCATTCATAAGACAAAAAGAGGAGTATGGCATTAGCACTAGAATATTTAAAAAGGAACAAATACAGCCAGAATGTCCAGGTAGTAATAAGACTCAGTCACTTATTTGGTGGAAGGATGTCATGTCTTTTGTTGTGGCCACATTCACTTAACATCATTACTCTTTGAAGAGAAGAAAATACAGGACTGAGGCATAGGAGAAAGAGGCATTATGGCAAATATCTGATAGGGGAGAAAAGGTCTTGGTTACAGGAAGAGGGAGACAAGTGAGGGAGATTTTAGTTTATATAAAGATTGGGGTATAAGAGTGGGGAGTACTCTGGTACTATGGTAGATGATGGAATAGAGGTGGGAAAAGGAGAACACAGAGAGGAGAGAAATGGGGTACAGTGAACTTAACATGAAAGACAGAATAGAGGTGGCAATTTTCTAATGAAGGTCATAATGTGAAAATCATCAAAATATGAAACTTGACTAGCATCTTTCTTTGGCAAGTTAAAGTATTAAAGCAGATGGTATTTTTGAGGAATATATGTTCTGGAAGGCAAACTGAAGGGCTGACTATTCATTTAAAGATCAGAAAGGATCATGAGTGTATAGTACTGGTCTCAGTTGGCACTATTTTACTATGTGTCTGGCTTTGTTACATCAGAGGGAAAACATTTATTTATTTTAAATTGTAAAACCACAAAGAAGTACAAACCAAACTTCCCAATGCTCATCCTTAGCTTTCCAAAACTCACCATTATGTGCATCAACTGACAAAAAACATTCAATATGTGACATACTCAACTCTGGTATTGTCATTTTATTTGTTTAGATCAGTTTTACATGACCTTCATCACAATTTACACTATAAAATATATCCCTTTTGTTTTCTTTACCACAGTACAATTTTCTGAATGCACTGAAGTTGATGAACTGTTATTTGAACAGATGGGCTGAGAGTTACATGTCAAATCTTTAGTTTATGACACTAAAAGAAGGACATCGTTTAACAAGATTATTTAATGGCTTTATTAAGGTTTCAAAAGATCTTCGAGATATTGTCACAATGCCTAAAGTAGGGAATGTATTAAAGTTGAACAGATTTCCCCCTCCTTCCCCCATTGGTAACAATAATTAATAGTCTGTCAGGAATTTCTTATACACATTAGCTATTAGCTAATAGGTCATCCTATTGGTTCTTTTTTCTTCTCTGCTTCTGTCTTAACCCCAATAATAGCTAGTTTATATCTTGTAATCCTTTTTCATCAAGCATCTCAAGGTTTTATGGGCATTGCAGTTTGAAAATCTCAGTGCTGTTTGTTTGTTTGATTCTGCCTTTGCTATCTGTTTCTTGAGAATCACTTGGCTTATAGAAAATAGAGTTATAGATAATATGTAATCTTTTAGTGATTTAATCTCTGACAAGGTAATACAATATACTTGCTTCCTGAGCTAATCTGTTAGTTTTTTCCAATAAGTGAAAAATTAAAATTTTCTGGGGTTTATTAATATGTTATGACTGAAGGCTTTATCAAGTCATTTGAAGTGGACTGTTTTCGAGAGGTGGGAAAACCCATACAGTACAAAGGTTTGCTTTCCAGTGTTTATGAAATGATCCTCAGAAAATAATACCTTCTTATACCATCATAAGGAGGAGCTATGAAAAACAGATATTACTGAAATGAATGAAACACCTGGACCTATAGCAAATATTATTGAGGTAGTAAGAATTTACAAGGTGGACAGGGTTTTTTTTAAGCCCCTCTCCCGCCCCATCTTTCCCCTACTTAGCAGCCACCATGTTTTTTGTGCCATTCCTGGAAGCTGAATTATACAGAATGATGGTTCAGCCTGGGAAATGCTAATTGGTTGTCACTGGTATCATTCCTGTAACAAAAATAATTCAAGGCAGTATTTCTGGGAATTGTGTCATGGTACAGTTGTCCATAGGTATTTTGCAGGTTACTGTTAGTAAGTGGTTGTTTTAGTTCTCATCACTGGGTATCTTAAACATTATGTTGCATATTGGTATCAAGTTTACGTTAGGAAGAAGCTATTTGGAAATCTATACTATTAGGAGCTTAAATAAAGTCCTAATACACAATAATGAGAAAATAGCTTGCCTTCAGTATAAATTTATTAATGTCAAAGTGAACCCAATGCAAAACACAAGACAGTTTAAAATAAGGGGAATATATTGTAGCATCTTAAGTATCTTACTGTGACACTTTACAATTAGAAGATGTTTCTAATTTTGGGAACAGTTATGTCTTCAGAAAACCTGTGCAACTCAGATTGAAATTGGTGGAAGCTGTGACACCTGAAGTTAGAAATGAGCCTTTTGATATTCCTTGCTTTTAATTACTGTCTTAGTATCTTAATACTGTATCACTGTAACATGTGTTAACTACCTGCTTTTGTTTGTTCTTGGGTAACTTGCCATATTTTGTATTTGACTGTATTAGCACAAGCCATTGAGCCAAATGACTTTACGGTGAGATTCCAGTAATGGCCATGCTTTATCAGGTAACAATAATCATGCCACGAATGTGTGTCATGCTTGTAGTCACTTGTTCCAATAATGGCTCACAAGGACATGGTAGCTAGAAACAAGAAATGCCACTAGAAATAATTGAATACACTTGACTGGACTGTAAATTCTTTGTCTTGCCCATACAAATGCTCTCTGTGAATGTACCAGCAATAAAGAGAATATTAGACTAGCAGTTGCTTGCATCCTTAGAGCTAAGGGTCTATCTATATTTTTATGAAATATTGTACCACTGTTTTGGTGGGTTTACAACTGAGCTGTAGAGATCTGCACTGTGATGGAACTTTCATGAAAGATTTCTATAAGGAGAAAAATAATGCACATATGCATTACTGAAAAGTTGAAAATCCATGTTTGGAGTCCAGTCTGGTAACAATACCAGATCCTGCAAACATGGCTTGCAAACATTCAAATAACAGAAAGAGCTGCTAATGCTACTTCTCTGAGCTAGCTGGTTGGGTTTTCAAAAAATTATTTGTCCGTTATATATAACTGTGATCCACCATACACAGCGATATCAAGTGTCAAATTGAAAAACAGTCAGATTTCAGAGAGGAACAAAAACTGGCTGAAAAATTCCCTTTAAATATTTGCAAAACTACAAATGGTTCACAGTTTCTCATGCTTAATTCTTAAAAATGATAATTATTAAATATGGCATGCAATTAATTCTGTGCATTTAAATAAATGTATATCAAAAGGAAAGTTAGATACAATGCTGCTATGATGTTTTCTCACCCTCAGTCACATGTATTTACTTTGTATAGTTTACTCTTCAGTTAGTCTCCAAAGCTGTAATAATTTAAGTTAATGGAAGTTCCTAAGAAAGTTATACGCATATGCTTGTTGTATCTCTAATTATTTCTGTTAGTCCTCTCTGTTTTTCTTTTTACAACAAGTTTTCAAAAGAAAAAAGAAAATCTACGTAATATATCATTTGTATTACTATAAATTTAACTCATGTAATGATTATAAAGTAAATGATTAAATTTGATTAACATTTGGTGTTCACCGACAAATCAGCAAAGATTCAGACATGCAAAATCTGTGTACAACAGGGGTTCTCAAACTTCATTGCACTATGACCCCTTTGGACAACCGAAAGTCTGAGCCCGCCTGAGCCCCTCCCCCATCCAGAGTAGGGGGGCCAAAGCCCAAGGGCTTCAGCTCCAAGCAGGGCAGACCCGCGACCCAGAGCTGAAGCCCTTGGGCTTCTACTTCAGCTTTGGGCGGTGGGGCTCAGGCTTCAACCCTGGCCCCCAGCAAGTCTAAGTCAGCCCTGGTGACCCTAATAAAATGGGGTGGCAACCCACTTTGGTGTCCCGACCCACAGTTTGAGAACACTTGGTCTACAACTTTAGGTTATACTTGCAGATGGATCTTCAGGTCTTAATGTGACAGGATCCATTTTCATGCTACACTGAAAATAAGTTGTTTGTACACTTGCAATCAATATTCTTTTGAGGAAAGATTTTTTGAACAGTTATCTAAATTTAAATCTATATTTTAAACAAACAAGTGCCCATTTTAAGGGTTAAGTGTCTTTTAAGTTTCTTGAAGTTTACAGTGTGGTCTGTTGGGGAATGTGTGTTTGGGGACTGCGAGGGAGTGGGGGCCAGAGGTCTACTAACTGCTAGCTGTGTAGATACTAGTAAGGCTCTAGCCTCCTGTCTTTGGATCCTTGATCACGCTTGATCATTCTGTGGTAATGAAGGGGTAGAACTGACATAGGAAAGAAGAGCTTAAAAGCCAGAGGCTAAGGGTATTTCTACACAGAAATTAAACAACCATTGCTGGCCTGGGTCAGCTGACTTAGGTTCATGGGCCTCTGACTGCGGGGCTGTAAAATTGCTGTGTAGATATTTGGGCTTGGCCCAGACCCCGAGCTCTGGGGCCCTGCGAGGGAAGAGGATCCCAGAGCTTGGGCTGCAGACTGAGCCCAAATATATACATAGCAAATGTAAAGCCCCCCAGCCTGAGCCCTGCAAGCCTGAGTCAGCTTACCCAGGTCAGGTGTGGGCATTTAATTGCTGTGTAGACATACCCTACATGACCAAAGGGTATTAGCATATGAAGCAGCAAAAAGGGGAGTTTGAGAGGGACTTTGTAAGAGGGAGAAAGGATAAAAATCAGTCTGGTTTGGAAAGGCTGCATTACCAATGCCGACATTGCTCCTAGCTCCACCACCTGCACCCATGTCCAGACAGAGAGCCCAACCATGGTTGCCTCCATTCCAGTCCCAGTGTGAATTTCCAGAGACTGTGCCCAGCATTTCCCTGTCATAGGAACCAGGCTGGGAAAACCATCCAGTATGAGAGGTATCTCCTGGTAGACTCGCTCAGGAAGCAATTGTGAGAGCTACAGCAGGAGGTGGCTAGGCTGAGGAGCATCTTAAAAATTCATTGAAAACATGCATATGGAGACCTCCAAGGTTGAGGAAGAAATCCAGCTGGAGAGAATTGCAGTAGCACCACCAAGAGATGAGAAAATGACTCCTTAACCTGGCTGATGTTACTCCTGGTGGCAGGCAGTGATCCAAGCCCTCTTCCCATCCTACCATCCATAGAGAAAAAAAAACTGTATACTTGCAATGAGGAATAAGAAATCTCCCCCAAAAGGTGGAGGAGAAGCCATGTATGCTCAAGGCTCGGAGAATTGCAACCACCACTCCTAAGAGGAAATGAAGGATGATGGTGGTTGTTGACTCCCTTCCAAATGAGACAGAGCCATCCATTTGCCAGTCTGACCTAGCATCACCTGCCAGGGGCACATATACAAGACATTATGGAAAGATTGCCAACGGTCATCTGGCTCTCTGACTACTACTCCATGCTGTTCACTCATGTGGATACTAGTGATACTGTGAGCTATGAGATGATCAGAAGTGACTACTTCAGGAGTGAGGGTGAAAGAGTTGGGGGCACAGCTGGTATTTTCATTGAACCTTCCAGTGAAGGTTCCAGGGGGGAGGGATAGCTCAGTGATTTGTGCATTGGCCTGCTAAACCCAGTGTTGTGAGTTCAGTCTCTGAGGGGGCCATTTGGGATCTTGGGCAAAAATTAGGGATTGGTCCTGCTTTGAGCAGGGAGTTGGACTCGATGACCTCCTGAGGTCCCTTCCAACCCTGGTATTCTATGATTCTATGAAGGGCAGCAGTCCAGGCAGAAAAACACATACTGGAGGTAAATGCATGGATGATGTTGCCAGAAAGGTTTTGAATTCAACCATAGGATGCTGTTCAGAGAAGGACTACTGAGTGAGGTCCAGCTATCAAGAAAGGGGAAGAGAATCTTTGGATACAGACTGGCTAGCCTAGACTGGCAGGCTTTTAACTAGGCTTCATGGGACAGGAGAAGGGTTGGAAACTTGGGAGAACATGGCCATTCACAGCAGGGACAAAGGAGAGATAAGAGGGAACATAGAAGGGAAATCTAATGAATAGTTTAGATGCCTGTGTACTTCTGCAATAAGTATGGGGAATAAACAAGAATCACTAGGCATACTAGTGAATTACCACAATTATGACATAATTGGTATCACAGAAATCTGGTGAGATAATTCACATGACTGGAATATTGATATAGAAGGGAATAGTTTGTTCAGACAGGACAGGGAAATAAAAGGAGGAGATGTTGCCTTGTATATCAAAGATATACATACATGCACTGGAGTTGAGAAAGAAGTGGGAGACAGATCTGTTGAAAGCCTCTGGTAAAGAAAAAAGGGGTTAAAATAAGGATAATGTCATAGTAGGGGTCTATTATAGACCACATAAGTAGGAGGAAGAGGTGGATGAGGCTTTTAAGAAGCATCTAACAAAATCATACAAAACACAGGACTTGGTAGTGATGAGGGACTTCAAATACCCATACATCTGTTGGGAAAATACAGCAGGGCACAGATTATTCTACAAGTTCTTGGAATGCATCGGAGAAAACTTTTTATTACAAAAGCTGGAGAAAGCAACTAAAAGAGAGGCTATTCTAGAATAGATTCTGACAAATAGGGAGGAACAAGTTGAGAATTTGAAGGTGGAAGGCAGCTTGGGTGTAAGTGGACATGAAATGTTAAAAGTTCAGGATTGTAAAGAACGGTAGGAAGTAAAACAGCAGAATAAAGACAATTGACTTCAAGAGGACAGACTTTAGCAAATTCAAAGAACTGGTAGGTAAGATCCTGTGGGAAGCAAGCCTACGGGGGCAAAAAAGTTTGGGAGAGTTGGCAGTTTTTAAAGAAACATTAAAAACACAAGAACAAACTGTGGAATTGTGTGGAAAAAAATGAAAGAATGGTAAGAAATCAACCTGGCTTAACTAGGAGATCTTCAATTACCTGAAACTCAAAACAAGAGTAATAAAAAAGTGGAAACTAGGTCAAATTGTGAAGGATGAATAAAAATAATTAAAAAAAACAACCCAACATGTAGGGACAAAATTAACAAGGCCAAGGTAAAAAATGAGATTGAATTAGATAGGGACGTAAAAGGCAACAAAAATACATTTTATAAATACATGAGAAACAAGAGGAAGACCAAGGACAGGGTAGACCCATTACTCATTGAGGAGGGAAAGACAATAATGGAAAATGCAGTAATGCTGAATGTTTTAAATGCCTTTTTTGTTTCAGTTTTCAAAAAAAAAGTTAGCCGTGATTGGCTAGTGAGCATCAGTGTCAATGAGGTAGGATCTGAGGCTCAGATAGGTAAAGAACAGGTTAATAATTACTTACATAAGTTAGATGTCATAAAGTTGGTAAAATACATCATAGAATACTTAAGGAACTGGCTGAAGCGATCTGAGCCATTATGGATAATCTTTGAGAACTCATGGAGGACAGGAGAGATCCAGAAGACTGGAAAAGAGCAAATATAGTACCTTTCTATAAACAGGGGAATAAGGACAACCCAGGAATTATAGCCTAGTTAGCTTAACTTTGGTACCTGGAAAGATAATGGAGCAAATAATGAAACAATCCATTTGTAACACCTAGAAAAAATAAGGTGATAAGTAACACTCAACAAGTTGGAAGGCATATCGATTGGGGTCCCACAGGGATCAGTTCTGGGTCCTGTTCTGTTCATCAATGATTTAGATAATGGCACAGAGAGTACACTTATAAAGTATGTGGATGATACCAGCTGGGAAAGGTTGCAAGGACTTTGGAAGATAGGATTACAATTCAAAATGATCTGGACAAATTGGAGAAATGGTCTGAAGCATATAGGATTAAAATTTAAAAAGGACAATTGTACTCCACTTAGGTAGGAACAATCAGTTGCACACATTCAAAATGTCATCTAGTCCAACCCCCTGCTCAGTGCAGGACCAGTCCCAGCTAAATCATCCCAGCCAGGGCTTTGTCAAGCCTGATCTTAAAAACCTCTAAAGAAGGAGATTCCACCACCTCCCTAGGTAACCCATTCCAGTGCTTCACCACCCCTATAGTGAAAAAGGTTTTTCTAATATCCAACCTAAACCTCCCGCCACTGCAACTTGAGACCATTACTCCTTGTTCTGTCATCTGCTACCACTGAGAACAGTCTAGATCCATCCTCTTTGGAACCCCCTTTTAGGTAGTTGAAAACAGCTATCAAATCCCCCCTCAGTCTTCTTTTCTGCAGACTAAATAATCCCAGTTCACTCAGCCTCTCCTCATAAGTTATGTGCTCCAACCCCCTAATAATTTTTGTTGCCCTTGCTGGACTCTTTCCAATTTTTCCACATCCTTCTTGTCGTGTGGGGCCCAAAACTGGACATAGTACTCCAGATGAGACCTCACCAATGCTGAATAGAGGGAAATGATCATGTCCCTTGATCTGCTGGCAATGTTCCTACTTATACAGCCTAAAATGCTGTTAGCCTTCTTGGCAACAAGGACACACTTTTGACTCATACCCAGCTTCTTGTCCACTGTAACACCTAGGTCCTTTTCTGCAGAAATGCTGCCTAGCCTCTTGGTCCCTAGACTATTGCAGTGCATGGGATTCTTCCATCCTAAGTGCAGGACTCTGCACTTGTCCTTGTTGAACCTCATCAGATTTCTTTTGGCCAATCTTCTAATTTGTCTAGGTCCCTCTGTATCCTATCTCTACCCTCCAGAGTATCTACAACTCCTCCGAGTTTAGTGTCATCTGCAAACTCGCGGAGGGTGCAATTCACACCATCCTCCAGATCATTAATGAAGATATTGAACAAAACCAGCCGCAGGACTAGACCCTTAGGGCACTCCGCTTGATACCGGCTGCAAACTAGACAAGGAGCCATTGATCACTACCCATTGAGCCCGATAATCTAGCAGCTTTCTATCCACCTTGTAGTCCATTCATCCAGCCCATACTTCTTTAACTTGCTGGCAAAAATACTGTCGGAGACCGTATCAAAAGCTTTGCTAAGTTAAGGAATAACACATCCACTGCTTTCCCCTCATCCACAGAGCCAGTTATCTCATCATAGAAGGCAATTAGGTTAGTTAGGCATGATTTGCCCTTGGTGAATCCATGCTGACTGTTCCTGATTACTTTCCTCTCCTCTAAGTGCTTCAGAATTGATTCTTTGAGGACCTGCTCCATGATATTTCCAGGGACTGAGGTGAAGCTGACTGGCCTGTAGTTCCCCGGCTCTTCCTTCTTCCCTTTTTTAAAGATGGGCACTGCATTAGAATTTTTCCAGTCATGCAGAACCTCCCCCGATTGCCATGAGTTTTCAAAGATAATGGCCAATGACTCTGCAATCACATCTGCCAACTCCTCTATCACCCTTGGATACAGCTCATCCAGCCCCATGGATTTGTGCTAGTGCAGCTTTTCTAAAAATTCCTGAACGACTTCTTCCTCCACAGAGGACTGGTCACCTCCTCCCCATATCGTGCTGCCCAGTGCAGTAGTCTGGGAGTTGACCTTGTTTGTGGAGACAGAGGCAAAAAAAACATTGAGTACATTAGCTTTTTCTACATCCTCTCTCACTAGGTTGCCTCCCTCATTCAGCAAGGGGCCCACACTTTCCTTGACCTTCTTCATGTTGCTAACATACCTGAAGAAACCTTTCTTCTTACTCTTAGTGGATCACTGAGTCATAGTGGATCACAAGCTAAATATGAGTCAAACAGTATAACGCTGTTGCAAAAAAACCCTAAATATAATTCTGGGATGTATTAGCAAGAGTGTTGTAAGCAAGACATGAGAAGTAATTCTTTTGCATTACTCCACGCTGATTAGGCCTCAACCGGAATATTGTGTACAGTTCTGGGCACCACACTGCAGGAAAGCTGTGGACAAATTGGAGAAAGTCCAGAGAAGAGCAACAAAAATGATTAAAGGTCTAGAAAACCTGACCTATGAGAAAAAAATTCTAAAAAATGGGTCCATTTATTCTGGAACAGAGAAGATTGAGAGGGGACATGATAACAGTTTTCAAGCACAAAAAGGGTTGTTACAAGGAGAAGCCCCTTAACTCCAGGGCCCAGTGAGTAGGGGGACCTCTGGGCCAGGGGTAGGAACCTGGGGCATAGGTGTAGTTTGACTTCTATTTGGGGACAGGCGCAAGTGCTGCAGGGCTCGGGCCAGCTCTGCACAGTGGGACCCAGGGAGGAAGCACCACCTCCAGCCCCTGACTCACCTCATCAAGCCACCCACCTGTCTGGGGCTGTGTGCTGGTGGCTCCTCCTTGAGGGCTCTGCTGGGCCTGGAGCTGCCTGGGCAACTCTGACTGGCTGCGTGAGAAGTTAAAGGAAGCTGGGAGCTGAGGAGCAGATGCAACCCCAGGCACCAGCAGCAGATGGGGAAATGCCATGGCTGCCCACTCCATGGCACCACCAGTCAGAGGAGCAGCTGCCCCACACTGCCTGGCTCTGGCTTCCTGCCTAGGATCTGGCCAGAGGGTGGAGTCGGAGGGGGATGAGGGAGAGGAGGAGATCAGGGGGTGGAGCTGCCCGAAGAATGACCGCACTCTGGGTAAGGTGCTGCAATTTGGGGGGGCAACACTCTTGCACCCCTCAACTATGCCCATGGGCTCAAAGTTTCTGCCCAGGGTGGTGGGGCTGCAGCCCCACCGCTCCTGGCTTCAGGGGAATGGGGGGAGTTCAGGGTTTCAGCCCCACACTTCTCCTGGTTGCAGTCCCATGGGGGGTGCTGGCGCTCAGGGCTTCAGCCCCATGCTGCTCCCCACTTCAGCCCTGTGTGTGTGTCTCCGGGGAGGTGAGAATTGGGGCTTCAGCCCCACACTGCTCCCTGCTTCAGCCCCAGTGGGGGGGGCAACAGGGATTCATGCTCCCCGTTTCAGCCTCACAGTGGGCACTGGGGCTCGGGACACTGGGTTTCAGTGGCTGGGCTCCGCGCCCCCAGGTTAAAAACCTCTGGGCTAGATGACCTTGCAAAGTCCCTTCCAGGCCTACAATTCTATGATTCTTCAAGAAGAAATCATGCCAAATGAACCTAATATCTTCTTTGTTAGGGAAACAATCCTTGTGGATGGAGGGGAGCAGTAGATGTGATATGTCTTTACTTCACTAAGGCTTTCTATACTGTCTCCATGACCTTCTTATAAACAAACTAGAGAAATATAGCCTAGACGAACCTACTATAAAGTGAGCGTACAACTGGTTGGAAAAATGTACTCAGAGTTTAGTTCTTAATGGTTCACAGTTGAGCTGGAAGGATATATTGCGTGGGGTTCCATCAGGGATCTGTCCTGGCTCCAGTTCTATTCAATATCTTCATAAATTATTTGGGTAATATCTTAAAAAGCATACTTATAAAGTTTGCAGATGATAATAAGCGGGAAGGGGTTGAAAGCACTTTTGTGGATCGGATTAGAATTCAAAATGATCTTGACAAACTGGAGAAATGATCTGAAATATATAGGATAAAACTCAATAAGGACTAATGCAAAGTACTCAACTTAGGAAGGAACAATCAACTGCGCAAATACAAAATGAAAAATGACTGCCCAGGAAAGAGTACTGAAGAAAAGGATCTGAGGGTTATAGTGCATCACAACTAAATATGAGTCAATGATGTACTTACTACTACTCCTATGCTACACCTTTTGACCAATAAAGATAACACGTGAAGTTTTTAATGTTAACATATCTCTCCGATTTAACTATTTCCACATAATATCTATGTAGCTCCTCCTTGAGGTGTGGCTCAAGCCCCACTCCCTGGTGCTTTCTACTTGGGAGTGGCTTCTCCTCTGTCCTGACACAGGTAGATTCATGGGTTATTTTTTGTGATGTCTGATGCCTCCATCCATGGTGACTCCTCACTGTGCCCGAGACACAGTGGGTGCTGTCCCTGGTGAAAATGAATAATGCTGCCACTGCAAGAAAGGCATATAAAACCCAAGAAGGAATACATCAGCACAATCTCCAGCAAGGAAATGATACCCCTCTTGCACCATCCACCCACCTGCAAAACAGCAATATAACAAAGGTGGACTTTACTGGGAGCAGGGAAATAGGATCTGGGGAAGGAAAGGGCTAGGGTCAAGTACTAACACTCTCAACTTTTCCCAATCCCCAGCACCATCCCTCCCCACTTACCTCACACTCTGAGGATAAGTCTAGAGATGAGAGGTGTAGCACTGTGAATGTCAGCTGACTACAGAAAAGGAGGAGGGGGGAGTCCTCTCCAAGCTCCCTGGTCTGGAATCCTGTGCAAATCTGGGATGGCTTTTGGGAGTTTGTGCTGGGTTGAATTTGTGCACTCTGCATGCTGGTCTCTTCAGGCTAGAACTGCCTGACCCATGCACTAGATCCCATAGCAATTCAAAGACTCTCTTTGTGGAGTGGGGGAGTTAATCACAGGCTTCCTGAGCTGTTCTGCTTCTCTCTCAAAACTCAATTCTCAAAACCAAAACTAAAACCAGTCTTTGAGTCAGGGTGTCCGCTCCCACTGATGGGCTGTGCAGTCCAGGCTCATCACTGGCCCAGCAAACTGCTTGTTCACCCCATGCAGAAACCTCCCTAGTGGCCTCAACAGGAGTTTCTAATCCATTATATTCCTCACCCCAGACATTTTAATATCAGTAATCTTACCTTTCTAATGTGATGGTTTAAAAATATGAGATTTTTAATAAAAAAACTTATGGTTTTGGGGAGCGTGTCTCATGATTTTTGAGGACTTGAACTTGCCAATCCTGCAACAGAGATTTTTCTCAGAACACTCTCCTTTTTTTTAATGTAATATGATAGACCGAACACAGGATTGTGAGTCTGGAACTCCTGCGTTCTAATTCCTGCACTGACACTGAGGCCTTCTCTACGCTTATGCCGGGTATACAGTACAGACACTTCACGAGCATCCACATTCCAATCAAAATATTGCCCTTGTAGAAAGTAGGGGCTTCCAAAGAGTGAGGCCATTTGCTGTTCCACCATGTGCCAAATCTAGTGTAGAGCTGTGCACCTGAAAAGAGTATTCAATGTGATAGAATCTCACAAGTTTGAGAGAGTTTTATAAATTCATAGATACTAAGGTCAGAAGGGACCATTATCATCATCTAGTCTGACCTCCTGTCCAATGCAGGCCACAGAATTTCACCCACCCACTCCTGCGAAAAACCTCTTACCTATGTCTGAGCTATTGAAGTCCTCAAATCGTGATTTAAAGACTTCAAAGAGCAGAGAATCCTCCATCAAGTGACCCATGCCCCATGGTACAGAGGAAGGCGAAAAACCTCCAGGACCTCTTCCAATCTGCCCTGGAGGAAAATTGCTTCCCAACCCCAAATATGGCGATCAGCTAAAGCCTGAGCATATGGGCAAGATTCACCTGCCAGATACTACAGAAAATTATTTCCTGGGTAACTCAGATCCCATCCCATCTAACATCCCATCACAGGCCATTAGGCCTATTTACCATGAATATTTAATTATCAAAATCATGTTATCCCATCATACCATCTCCTCCATAAACTTATCAAGTTTAATCTTAAAGCCAGATAGATCTTTTCCCCCACTTCTTCCCTTGGAAGGCTATTCCAAAACTTCACTCCTCTGATGGTTAGAAACCTTCGTCTAATTTCAAGTCTAAACTTCCGAATGACCAGTTTATATCCATTTGTTCTTGTGTCCACATTGGTACTGAGCTTAAATAATTCCTCTCCCTCTCTGGTATTTATCCCTCTGATATATTTATAGAGAGCAATCATATCTCCCCTCAACCTTCTTTTAGTTAGGCTAAACAAGCCAAGCTCCTTGAGTCTCCTTTCATAAGACAAGTTTTCCATTCCTCGGATTGTCCTAGTAGCCCTTCTCTGTACCTGTTCCAGTTAGAATTCATCTTTCTTAAACATAGGAGACCAGAACGGCACACAGTATTCCAGGTGAGGTCTCACCAGTGCCTTGTATAATGGTACAAAAACCTCCTTATCCGTACTGGAAATACCTCTCCTGATGCATCCCAAGACCACATTAGCTTTTTTCATAGCCATATCACATTGGCGGCTCATAGTCATCCTATGATCAACCAATACTCAAGGTTCTTCTCCTCCTCTGTTACTTCTAATCATGCATCCCCAACTTATAACTAAAATTCTTGTTATTAATCCCTAAATGCATAACCTTACATTTCTCACTATTAAATTTCATCATATTACTATTGCTCCAGTTTACAAGGTCATCCAGATCCTCCTGTATGGTATCCCGGTCCTTCTATAAATTGGCAATACCTCCCAGCTTTGTATCATCTGCAAACTTTATTAGCAAACTCCACTTTTTGTGCCGAGGTCAGTAATAAAAAGATTAAATAAGATTGGTCCCAAAACTGATCCTTGAGGAACTCCATTGGTAACCTCCCTCCAGCCTGACAGTTCACCTTTCAGTAGGACCCGTTGTAGTCTCCCCTTTAACCAATTCCTTATCCATCTTTCAATCTTCATATTGATCCCCATCTTTTCCAATTTAACTAATAATTCCCCATGTGGCACGGTATCAAACGCCTTACTGAAATCTAGGAAATTAGATCAACTGCGTTTCCTTTGTCAAAAAAATCTGTTACTTTCTCAAAGACGGAGATCAGGTTGGTTTGGGATGATCTACCTTTTGTAAAAACATGCTGTATTTTGTCCCATTTACCATTGACTTCCTTAACTACTTTCTCCTTCAAAATTTTTTCCAAGACCTTAAACACTACAGATGTCAAACTAACAGCCCTGTAGTTACCTGGATCACTTTTTTCCCTTTTTTAAAAATAGGAACTATGTTAGCAATTCTCCAATCATACGGTACAACTCCTGAGTATACAGATTCATTAAAAATTCTTTCTAATGGGCTTGCAATTTCAGGTGCCAATTCCTTTAATATTCTTGGATAAAGACTATCTGGGCCCCCTGATTTAGTCTCATTAAGCTGTTTGAGTTTCGCTTCTACCTCAGATATGGCAATATCTACCTCCATATCCTCATTCCCATTTGTCATGCTACCATTATCCCTAAAAAAAAAAGGAGTACTTGTGGCACCTTAGAGACTAACAAATTTCTTTGAGCATAAGTTTTCTTGAGCTACAGCTCACTTCATCAGATGCATTCGGTGGAAAATACAGTGGGGAGATTTATATACACAAATAAAGAACATGAAACAATTGGTTTTATCATACACACTGTAAGGAGAGTGATCACTTAAGATGAGCCATCACCAGCGGGGGGGGGGGGGGACCTTTCATGGTGACAATCAACGTGGGCCATTTCCAGCAGTTAACAAGAACATCTGAGGAACAGTGGGGAGTGGGGTGGGGAAGGAGAAATAAAATGGGGAAATAGTTTTACTTTGTGTAATGACCCATCCACTCCCAGTCTCTATTCAAGCCTAAGTTATTTGTATCCAGTTTGCAAATTAATTCCAATTCAGCAGTCTCTTGCTGGAGTCTGTTTTTGAAGTTCTCAAAATCCAGATCACACCACACGATCCATTGTCTACAGCCAAGGATATACAAGATATATGTATCTACGATATAACCGCATTTGCTCCAATCCCTCAGACAGAGACAAACACCTAAAAGATATCTATCATGCATTCTTACAACTACAATACCCACCTGCTGAAGTGAAGAAACAGATTGACAGAGCCAGAAGAGTACCCAAAAGTCACCTACTACAGGACAGGCCCAACAAAGAAAATAACAGAACGCCACGAGCCATCACCTTCAGCCCCCAACTAAAACCTCTCCAATGCATCATCAAGGATCTACAACCTATCCTGAAGGGTGACCCATCACTCTCACAGATTTTGGGAGACAGGCCAGTCCTTGCTTATAGACAGCCTCCCAATCTGAAGAAAATACTCGCCAGCAACCACACACCACAAAACAGAACCACTAACCCAGAAACCTATCCTTGCAACAAAGCCCGTTGCCAACTCTGTCCACATATCTATTCAGGGGACACCATCAGAGGGCCTAATCACACCAGCCACACTATCAGAGGCTCGTTCACCTGCGCATCTACCAATGTCATATATGCCATCATATGCCAGCAATGCCTCTCCGCCATGTACATTGGTCAAACTGGACAGTCTCTACGTAAAAGAATAAATGGACACAAATCAGACGTCAAGAATTATAACATTCAAAAACCAGTCGGAGAACACTTCAATCTCTCCGGTCACTGAATTACAGACCTAAGAGTGGCTATCCTTCAACAAAAAAACTTCAAAAACAGACTCCAGCGAGAGACTGCTGAATTGGAATTAATTTGCAAACTGGATCCAATTAACTTAGGCTTGAATAGAGACTGGAAGTGGATGGGTCATTACACAAAGTAAAACTATTTCCCCATGTTATTTCTCCTCCCCCACCTCACCCCCCACTGTTCCTCAGACGTTCTTGTTAACTGCTGGAAATGGCCCAAATTGATTGTCACCATGAAAGGTTTTACTTCTTCCCACCCCCCTGCTGGTGATGGCTCAGCTTAAGTGATCACTCTCCTTACAGTAAAAAGAAAAGGAGTACTTGTGGTACCTTAGAGACTAACAAATTTATTAGAGCATAAGCTTTCGTGAGCTACAGCTCACTTCATCGGATGCATTCGGTGGAAAATACAGTGGGGAGATTTATATACACACACAGAGAACATGAAACAATGGGTTTTATCATACACACTGTAAGGAGAGGTTTCAGAGTAGCAGCCATGTTAGTCTGTATTTGCACAAAGAAAAGAAGTACTTGTGGCACCTTAGAGACTAAGAAATTTATTAGAGCATAAGCTTTTGTGAGCTACAGCTCACTTCATCGGATGCATCTGATGAAGTGAGCTGTAGCTCACAAAAGATTATGCTCTAATAAATTTGTTAGTCTCTAAGGTGCCACAAGTACTCCTTTTCTTTCTGCGAATACAGACTAACACGGCTGCTACTCTGAAACCTGTCATTATGCCTAAGATCCTCATTAGCCTTATTAAAGACTGAGGCAAAGTATTTGTTTAGATATTGGGCCATGCCTAGATTATCCTTGACCTCCATTCCATCCTCAGTGTTTAACAGCCCCACTTTTCCTTCTTTGTTTTCTTCTTATTTATATGGCTATAGAACCTTTTACTCTTGGTTTTTATTTCCCTTTGCAAGGTCCAACTCTACTTGACTTTTAGCCTCTCTCTCTTTATCCCTACATGTTCTGACCTCAATAAGGTAGCTTTCCTTGCTGATCCCTCCCATCTTCCACTCCCTGTATTGTATCTACTTTTTCTTAATCACCTCTCTGAGATGCTTGCTCATCCAGCTTCGTCTACTTCTCCTGCTTATGATTTTTTTCCCCTTTCTTGGGATGCAGGCTTCCGATAGGTTCTGGAGCTTTGATTTAAAGTAATCTCAGGCATCCTCTATCTTCAGATCCAGAAGTTCTTTAGTCCAATCCACTTCCCTAACTAATTTCCTTATTTTTTGAAAGTCAGCCCTTTTGAAATCAAAAACCCTGGTTGCAGATTTATTTTTGTTAATCCTTCCATTCAATTTGAACTGAATTATCTCATGATCGCTTGAACCAAGATTATCCCCTACAACCATTTTTTCTATGAGGTCCTCACTCGTCACCAAAAACAAATCTAAAATGGCATCCACTCTAGTTAGTTCAGCAACTACTTGATGAAGGAATCCATCAGCTATTGCATCTAGGATAATCTGAGCCCTATTATTATTACTAGCACTCGTCCTTCAGTCTGTATCTGGAAAGTTAAAGACTCCCATGATCACACAGTTTCCATTAGTATTTACTTTATTAAAAACATTAAAAAGGGCTCTATCCATATCCAAATTACATCCTGGTGGTCTATAGCTCACCACAAGCACTATCGTAGGGTAGGGTCTACTAGTTTTCTTCCCCAATGTAATTTTTGCCCAAACGGACTCTGTCTTATCCATTGCATTGCTTCTTATTTCTTTACATTCTACTTCATCATTGATATACAATGCTACTCCACCATATTTACCTTTATTTCTGTCTTTCCTAAACAGCACATACCCTTCAATACCTGTAGTCCAGTCATGACTACTATTCCACCATTTTTCTGTTATCCCTATAATATCTGGTTTCATTTCCTGCACCAGTAGCTCTAGTTCCTCCATTTTGTTACCTAGGCTCCTCGCATTGGTGTACAATCATCTTAATTTTTGCTGTTTGGCCTCACTCACATTCTGTACCCTATTAGGCACAGTCATTCTACAGCCAGTATAACCTATTAGACTGGTATCCACACTGCCCTTCCTCCTTATATACCTTCTACCCACGGCTGTATCCTTTCTTACTTTGTTTTCTTCCCTTTCAATGCTAAAATGCGACGTGGAGATTACCTGGACATCTCCCAACCATCTCCCCCAAATTCCTAGTTTAAAGCTCTCTTAGATGAAGAGATGAAGTCCATCCCAAGAGAACTGTCCTCTCTCCATGAATGCCTCCTAGTGTCCATACATCCCAAAGCCCTCCTTATAGCACCACTGTCTAAGCCATCTGTTGATAATCATAAATTTATCACATCTTTGTTGCCCTTCTCTAGGAGCAGGCAGAATCCCACTAAAGATCACCTGAGCCTCGATTTACTTAAACGTCTTCCCCAGCCTAGCATAGTCTCCCTTAATACTTTCCAGCGAGAATCTAGCCATATTATTTGTTCCCACATGAAGGATAATTAGGAGATTCTTTCCGTCTCCCTTTAGGATCCTTTTCAAGCTCTGGTCTACATCTTAGCACCTGGAAGACAGCATACCCTTCTATTCTGTGGATCAGCTCTGGTTACAGCCCTGTCTATTCTTCTCAGTAAAGAGTCCCCGATCACATAGACCAGCCTTTTCCTGGTGACGGTGGTATTCTCTAGTCTATCCCCTGTTCCCTCTGGCTGCAATTTCTTTCCATTCCTATTCTCCCTTGTAATCCTCTTCAACCCATTCTTTATCCTCCTGAGGCTCATATTTGGTGTAGTCTCCATTGACTCTTCCCCTTTTCTAAGTTCTTGCACTTAAAATGGAGGATGCTGCTCAATCCAGCAACATACCTCAAAATGAAAGAAGAAAGAAGAGCAATGCATAATTCTTTGGAAAGCTCAGAGTGCAAGACTGGCGGCTTGACAATATGCCAGATTCTGTTCTCAGTTACGTCATTGAAAATCAGGAGTAACGCCTATGAGTTATTCCTGATGTCAGCAGAACAAATTGAAATTAGGAGCTGGTCCCATACATGCATTTGTAACTTCAGTTTCCCTCATCTGGGATAAAAGTAAAAATACTTTCAAAATAAAAAAAATAAAAAGGCTCGTTTCAGAGTAGCAGCCATGTTAGTCTGTATCCACAAAAAGAACAGGAGTACTTGTGGCATCCTAGAGACTAACAAATGTATTTGATCATAAGCTTTTGTGAGCTACAGCTCACTTCATCGGATGCATAGAATGGAACATATGTATATATACAGATAAGTTGGAAGTTACCATACAAACTGTGAGAGGCTAATGAGTTAAGATGAGCTATGATCAGCAGGAGGAAAAAAAAACTTTTGTAGTGATAATCAAGATGGCCCATTTAGACAGTTGACAAGAAGGTATGAGGATACTTAATTTAAGGAAATAGATTTAATATGTGTAATGACCCAGCCACTTCCAGTCTCTATTCAAACCCAAGTTAATGGTATCTAGTTTGCATATTAATTCAAGCTCAGCAGTTTCTTTTTGGAGTCTGTTTTTGAAGCTTTTCTGTTGCAAAATTGCCACCCTTAAATCTTTTACTGAGTGGCTAGAGAGGTTCAAGTGTTCTCCTATCAGTTTTTGAATGTTATGATTCCTCATGTCAGATTTGTTTCCATTTATTCTTTTGCATAGACACTGTCCGGTTTGGCCAATCTACATGGCAGAGGGGCATTGCTGGCACATGATGGCATATATCACTTTGGTAGATGTGCAGGTGAACGAGCCCCTTATGGTGTGGCTAATGTGATTATGTCCTATGATGGTGTCACTTGAATAAATATGTGGACAGAGTTGGCATCAGACTTTGTTGCAAGGATAGGTTCCTGGGTCTGTATTTTTGTTGTGTGGTGTGTGGTTGCTGGTGAGTATTTGCTTCAGGTTGGGGGGCTGTCTGTAAGTGAGGACTGGTCTGTCTCCCAAGATCTGTGAGAGTGAGGGATCATTTTTCAGGATAGGTTGTAAATCTTTGATGATGTGCTGGAGAGGTTTTAGTTGGGGACTGAAGGTGACAGCTAGTGGCATTGTGTTATTTTCTTTGTTGGCCTGTCCTGTAGTAGGTGACTTCTGGGTACTCTTCTGGCTCTTCAATCTGTTTTTTCACTTCATCTCACGCATTTTTCACGCAAATCTCCGTACAGCGCTTTAAAAGTATGAAATACTATGGGCAAAGTAGTTGCTTGTCATACATGCCCACACAGAGGACCCAAGGAGCTGCACAGGCTGTAGATGTAAGTGGAATTTTAAGTCTGTCCTCCATAGTGCCAGCCAATGGAGATAAGCTGGGGTGGATGGAGGACCAATCTGTTACTACCATAGACAGCAACAGATTTCTTCCCACCAGGAGCAGGGGGCAACCAGGAAATGAATTGTGATTCCTGGTCAGTTTGTTCCCTAGTGTGCTCTGGGAGCAATGCCTTTTACTCAAGGCTGAATTATAAGTTACCATCTAGCCTTATATACAAGTATTAATATAATAACACATCCACATAGAGCTATGTTAAAGGACCATTATTAAGGTTCCAAAGTCAAGCAGTTTGCAAGGTTTAAAAATAAACCTGTTTAAAACTTTATGTTTTCTGAATTTTATGCAAAATATGTTAAGGTCTAAACTTATTATAATTTAATTGTAAATGTGAAACTTGTTTTGGTAAGAGCAGTTCAGGTATCCAAAACATTTAAGGTTGTTTCGTTTAATAAAAAAAATTGTATATGCTATTTTGTGTGTTTAATTAAATTCTAGTTATCATCCTAATGCAGCTTAACAGAAATCATGAGCAATAAGTTAAGTATCTAGAAAATAAGGAATATATTGGTCACCATTTTCTAACATACTAAAATGTTCAATTAATAAAGTCTGAAAATATTAAGCTATATAATTACTTTTAGATATATAGATAGATAGATATAGCTATAGATATACAGTATATAGTTATAGTTATAGTTGTTATAGTGTACCCTCCTAGTTAGCAAAAAGATGTACCAAATCTAGTGTAAAGGCTCTATTTAGTTGTAAATCAAAATGTTTTAATGGTTTGATTTAGAAAATAACTGAAGTACAAATGGAAAAGTTGACAAAAATCAATGCTTTAAATCGAGGCTTTCTACTTGGTATTCAAATCAAATTTTAAATTGTCTTCATTTATATCAATCAACCCTGAAAGCATGCCAATGCGGACAAATCTTCAAGGAATTTAGTTCTCAAAATCTAAGGGCAGGTCTACACTAGAAGTGCTACATTGCTGCTGTAGTACATCTGATGAAGACAGGAGTCCTTTGTTCCATCGGTATAATTACTCCACCTCTGTGCTCTCCCACTGACATAGCACTAGTGCTTATGTTGAACTAACAGGGGGCTGTCTTTTTCACACCAATGAGTGATGTAAGTTAGATCAACTTAAGTGGGAGTGTAGACCTGCCCTAAGAAGCCTCTACTGAAGATATATGAACTATGATTTTTCAAAAGGCATACAACTTGGACAAATTTGGGGGGATTTTCATGAAGACAGCAAAAGCCACATCTTAGGCACAAAACTATCCCTCTGTCAAATTTCAGATCTCTACTTCAAAGCCTGGGGGCGGGAGGCACGAAAGATCTTAAAAGAAAATTGCTATAAATTTTTAACATGGGCAAACCCACGTATTATTCTCTAGCCTTGTTCTTGGAAATGGCTTAACCATTTTGGCTGAGGGCAGAGAAAATCAGCCTGAGGCAGACAGCTGCTATGAAAAATGGGAATGGTTAAAAATGTTTTCAAAGTTATAAGCAACTGAAAACAGGGTCTTTTAATAGGAAGTGTGGAGTAACCTTAATAATAGGTAATGCTACCAGCCCCGCCCATAATAATCTATTACCAGTCCTCTGAATTCTTCATTTCCCCACAGGACTATGTTTAATTAACAAAAATAAATCAATAATGACAGTGTGACTGATTGATCTTTTGGTAAAAGTATCATATTAATTATAGAGAAAATGTGAATCAGGTGCATATACTGTATTTTCTAAATAGACTGATGGTTTGCATACTGTTAATAAACTGAAACAAATCCTATAATTTTAGGTCAAATCATGAGCAGCTGAGGTCAAGAGCCATTGCTACAAAATAAATGTGCTTCTGCAATTCATTTCCCTTGAAAATTTTAAACAAATAGATAAAATTGTTATTTTTAAATCATCTATCTTTGCACTGCCACACAATTACTGAATATAAACATGTTTTATATTGGCTCACAGTGGTAGGGGGGTTGTTTTGTTTTGTAAATGTGAATGAGTGTTGTCTGGGTTAATAGAATTATTATTACTGGATTAGCATGTCACACATTTAAATGATTGCATTTTAACTGGAGGTTTGTAATATGTTAGTGTTTTACAGTGAATTGATTTTTAGAGAACAGTTTCATTCACTTGAAAAATGTCTCGACTTTTAATGAATGTGAATTACAGTACAATTAGATTCAATTTTTAAATAATCCATTTTAACTGTGCAGCATTACTATGTCACTATTCGCTACAGAATATTTTATGAAGCAATTTTAATTATTTGGAAAAATATTTTAGATGCCAGTGAACATATCTCACAATTAAGGGTAATATCCATATTTAAATAAAGTTGTAATTGCATTGTATATAATTTAAATTTTGCTAAAATAAATGACTTCTCTGACCCTTGCAGTCTTATAGCACTTTCAATGTAAAATGGTATTGTTACTTTTCTACTGAATATATATTTGGGCATTTTCTGTGATTTATTCTGCTTCCACCAAATTTTCAACCCTGCCCAATACAACCTCCTACCACCAACTGGCCACAGCTAGAGGCAGGATACTAGATTAGCATTCAGGTTTCAGAGTAGCAGCCGTGTTAGTCTTTATTTGCAAAAAGAAAAGGAGTACTTGTGGCACCTTAGAGACTAACAAATTCATTAGAGCATAAGCTTTCATGAGCTACAGCTCACTTCATCGGATGTGACTGTATATTAGAGGATTTGGGGTCAAAATAGATGCATCTCTTCCCTATGGCTTCTCTTGTAACTTACTGTTTTTCACACATTAATTATGGAAACCAGTCCTTGGATTATTTTTCTCCAACTGTGGGGAAACTATTCTCTTGCTTTGTGTCCATAAACTTGGAAATTGATTGTGCCTAGATGTGTCAGTTCTTAACCCAACTTCTGCCTCTGGAGTAAAATGGTACCCATCTAAAAAGCTGCAATAGAAACCAAAGACTTGATCCTTCTCTCTAGCAGCTGATGAATTGAGTGAGATGGAATCATTGACTGCTCTGAAGAGGGGCTGATGCCTAATATTGCTTTCCCTGGTGATTGAAGAGGACAGCATTTTAATTTTCACTCCTCTGGAATGGGGATTGCCATCTGTTGCTCAAAGTGCAGGCAGCCTGAAGAAATCTGTGGGCCATAGTCATACAGACAATTCATTGCTGAATTGAGCTGAGCAATTTTCTTTTGTCTGATTAGTCCTGAATAGCTTTAATAATCAGTTTTTGCAATGGGATGTGAGTCTTATCACTTTACCTATTTTCATAGAACAAAGGCTTTCAGATTATATACATAAAGGTAGAAGAAACTGAGACAAGAGAATTATCCATTTAACTTTTAATCAGATAACCATGACACATGAAATGGTGTGATGTGGAAAACCTGACAGTTACAAGACAGATATGGATTTATATATTAAAATAGAGAAGTTGCCAATTCTGATGTCAGCATGACTCCACTGAGAATGCTCACAAAGTATTTCTGGTAATTTTTCATAGGCTGGCTTTCCAGAGCTAACTCATGACCTCATCTTGGGTAACCCAGTCATAACCATCATCAACTTTTTTCTCCGGCTGCTTTCTGCATCCTTGTATCAACCTAGCTTGTGTCCACCTCTGAATGGCTACAAGGAGATCAGAGATATGGAAGTGGAATGAAAAAAAAATTGGGCTGATTTAAAGATTCAGATTAGAACTAGAAAGAAAACGTTAAAAGTATTTATACTAAAAGCTCTTTGAGTGGTGGCACGGCATTTACTATATTTGTACAGACTTAGCATGATGAAGTCATGAACTATCTGAGGCCTCTAGGGGCTACTGTGACATATATATATATAATAATTGTAATAATATTTTTTCTTTCCCACATCCATGTTACAGGATGCTTCAATCCTCCTGTAGCTATTTTACAGTTTAGATTGAAAGGCCTCACAGATCAGGCCACACAAAAATGGAATTAGCAGGATCAAGATGAAGGAACCTGAATGGTTTTGCTTGTTTGACACTGTCTCTCTCACAGCAGGTACTATGTCTCTGCTGATGCTCCAGTGCTATGGTTTTTATTACTTGACAGTAGAGTGCTGTAAAATCTCATGCAGGATACAGCAGGATATAGCACTGTTACCCATCGATGTGAATCGTGAAGTGGTTCAATATTATGGGCTGTTGGACAAGAGAAAATGTTCATTTTTTCTATTGAGAGTTTTTTCTAACCATTTCAGTTTCTACTGCTCTCTTCCCACTCAATAGTGCTTATCCCTAATTCCCTATATATTGAGATATAGGGTTTCATTTTACATACATTATTTTGGATATCTGTATAATTAATGCAACAGATATGTTAATCCAATTCTCTCTCCATTGATTAGTGAATAGAGGGAGCCTAATGGGGATTTTCAGTAGGGACAGACTTTTCATAAATATGATTCTATTGGGTGCTGGAGGAAACACTTACTGAGGGAGCTTCTAAGGTCAGAGCAGTCTATTCCAATGTGTAGAATAGACTTTCTTCTTTTTATACCAAAGTACAGAGCAGACCTGGCAACCCTGTTATCTCTGGAGAACTGCTCGAGACTTCTTCCTTCCACACTTCAACCTGTGCTGAAGGCTGAACAAACCCAAATTTGTTTTTTAGTTGAAACACACTTTGTATGTGTCAAAAGTCATTTTCCATTCTTCATGGTATCCAGATAGATGCCCTTTAATGGTGAATTTTGTCATTCGTTTGTAGTGAACCTTACCTACCTCCTGAAAGAGAAAAGGCCAATTCTGCAAGAGAATTGCAGCACCTGAGTCTTTCTTAATCTTCCTAGCTAAGCACAAAGAGTGCCAGAATTTTCCTCTGACTTTTTTTTCTTCTCCGTCCAACAAGCCTGTTGTCCATCTTGGAACATTCCCTTTCCCTCCCCCTCCCACCCAATGTTTATTTTCCCCCTGTCTTATGTAATTGTGTAGGGACAATAGGGGATGACTTTAAGAAATTAAAATATAGGATCGACTCAGGAATGATTTTTAATTTAGGTTACTTTATCTGAACTGAATTTTTGTGAGATAAACCAGTTCAGTGTATCTTTTATAAATGTCTTAAAAGATTAAGCAGGCAGTTTTAGAACAAATATGAGTTTAAGCAGAACATGTCACTAACTAATTTAACTCATAGTTTCCCTAACCTAATTTACAATGGTAGAATGGAGAAGCCAAATAAAGATTATAATTGAAATATAAGCAATAAGTCAATAGTTCAATTTATCTGGCTCACCAATTACTGCAATTAGTAATTAAATCAAATTATAATGAATACATTAAGAAAAACAGTTCTCTTAAGGTTTAGCAGGAAGGTTAAGGGGAGAAGCCCTTTCCTGGGATTTAAAGCATTTAGCAGAGAGTCTGTTAAATGCAAAGGCTGTTACTTGCCTTATTTTTAAGGAAATATAGCTCTTAAATGATTTCCTGGTAACTTCCTCCTTTGGGTGCTTTCTCCCATTAATCTTCATTTACTTTTGTGGTGCTGAATGTTGTGGTGTCTAACTTTTAGATGCCTAGAAAAATCAGAAGAAAAATAATGCAATTCATAAACTTGAGTTAGGTGCCTAGGCTCCTATACAATGAATGGGAAGAGACTGATGCCTTAGACTGCAATCCAGAAATGCACCATGCTAGGTGGGGAGCTGCTTGAGCTACCAATGGGAGATGCTGACAAGAAGCATGCCATAAGCCTACTCCCTCACAGACTTTGGCACCTAAATCTGGACTTCAGGAAGATGTTTGTCTCTGCTAGATATCCAAGAACCAGAGTAAGACAGGCATTTGGCCAACTCACTTGGATGTAGGAAACCAATCTGGTAGGTATGCTCAGAGGCCGCCCTACAGGATTGTGCCCCTGAAGTGCAGTCACATAACACCCAGTGGATAGGCTACTCACCCAGGCTGTGGGTGACCCTTGGTTCTAGTCTCCCAACTTCCTGAGGGGTAGAAGAGTTGTGAAAAGGAGTCAGCCATCTCTCAGTTGATTCCTCTAATTAGAAAGCTATAAATTCATTCTAACTCTTTCTTTGATCCAATTAATATTTATTTAACTAAAGTGGAACAACTTCAATAGGAGAGATTGAGGGAGACCCACATTAGAATATCCCATGACATAGTGAGAAGTGGCTAATACCTGTCCTTATGGAGGAGGGAGAAATTGAATTGGGGGACTCCCACATCCTGGGTTAGTACTAGAACCACTGTGCAAAAAGTTATAAGGGGGGAGCTCCTCCTCCTCCCCTTACCCCATCCCCAGCTCTTCTGTATAAACTTATCTGAGGTTTCCAGTGCAGCAGGTGGCCATTGAGCATGCCTACTTGATTGGGCCCCACACACGACTTAGGTGGCCAAAGAAGGTGATAAGGAGGTGGTAGGAAAACTTCCACTTAGGGTCAAGACATTTGGTGAAAATGATCATGGAATGATAGATTTCTTGATAAGAAGGAAAGGAAGGAGAGAAAGCTGCAGAATAAGGACAATGGACTTTAAAAAAATATTTTCTTAACAAAGTCAGATAACTGGTAGGTAAAGTCCGAAGGGAAGAAAATGTAAGGGAAAAAGGAGTTCAGATGAGTTTGCAGTTTCCCAGAGATAATATTATATTAGCTATTGTGACGGGGCAAGGCCAGATGGATATAGAAAAGTAGTGGGAGATAGATATATTAGCTCCAGGCTAAACAAATCCTTGGTATCAGGTTAAGTGAAATGGAAGCTGCTCCAGGTCAATTAAGACACCTGGGACCAATTAAGAACTTTCCAGAAGGCAGGGAGAATGCTATGTTCATTGGGACACCTGAAGCCAATCAGGGGCTGTGGGAAGAAGTTGTGCTGTTGGAGAGGCTGAGTAGTACACACCATTTCAGGCACAAGGAAGAAGGCCCTGAAGTAAGGGTGAAGTGGAGCTTGAGGAAGTGAGGGCTGCTGTGGGGGAAGTAGCCCAGGGAATTATACATGTCATGTTTCTAAAAGGTCAGCTACCATAGCTGATACTATTAGGGTCCCTGGGTTGGAGCCTGGAGTAGAGGATGGGCCCGGTGTCCCCCCCACCTTTGCCCCCTCTTTAATCACTGAGACTGGGAGACAACAGAGACTGTGCAAGGAAGGATAGTTCTCCTCACCTCCCTCGCTGGTTTATGATGAAAATGGCTCAGTAGACTGTGACCCTTGTCACTAGAGAAAGAAGGGTTACGTGGAGGGTCACAGTGAGCCTCTGAGGCTAGCGAAATCCGCCAGGAAATGCGGGACCCACAGAGGCAAGGACAGACCTTTGTCACACTATCCTCCAGTCATTTGGTATAGAAGCTGATTTAAATGATATGTGAGAAACTACAGTTAATAGTTCTTCAATTTTACATTTGAGTTCCTTCAGAACTCTTAGGTGAATACCATCTGGTCCTGGTGACATATTGGTGCTAATGACACCTCAATCTGGGACAGTTCCTCAGATCTGTCATCTAAAAAGAATGGCTCATGTTTGGGAATCTCCCTCACATCCTCAGCCATGAAAACCTATGCAAAGAATTCATTTAGTTTCTCCACAATGGCCTTATCGTCCTTGAGTGCTCCTTTAGCATCTTGATCATCCAGTAGCCCCACTGGTTGTCTAGCAGGCTTCCTGCTTCTGATGTACTTTAAAAAAATGCTATTACTTTTTGAGTCTTTGGCTAGCTGTTCTTCACATTCTTTTTTGGCCTTCCTAATTATATTTTTACAGTTCATTTGCCAGAGTTTAAGCTCCTTTCTATTTTCCTCACTAGAATTTAACTTCCACTTTTTAAAGGATGGCTTTTTTGTCATTCACAGCTTAATTTACTTTGTTGTTTAGCCACCGGTGGCACTTTTTTGGGTCTATTACTATGTTTTTAAATTTGGGGTATACATTTAAGTTGAGCCTCTATTATGGTGTCTTTAAAAAGTTTCCATTCAGCTCACAGGGATTACACTTTTGGCACTCTATCTTTTAATTTCTGTTTAACTAACTTCCTCATTTTTTATAGTCCCCCTTTCTGAAATTAAATGCTACAGTTTTGGGCTGCAGTGGTGTTTTCCTTGTCTCTGATTTCTTCTACTGTAGGCAATTGAAAATATTTCCTTCGTATTGCTTTATTAATAACTCTTGGATTCAACAGTATTTTTATTTCATCTCTACCTGGTTTGTCTACAATTACTGCAGAATTGATACATTTTGTGGGGTTTTCCACTTTTGTTATTACTTGCAACTGTTCCATGCAGTGTGATTCTTTTTGTACTTTGACCCATAATGCCACTGGAACTTCGTGAGGCTTACATAGGGATTACAGGTGGTACTTGTGAGTTCATCTTTATGGTATACTTACTGGGCAAGGACGGTAAACTTTTAAATACATCTTTGTATTCTTTAAATGTATCCCAGTTACCTTCTGGTTCTTGTTTTACCATGTTGACTCTTTGCACTTGTTACAAACTGTAAACCCAGTAGTCTCGTGAGTCAAATTCCACCACCTGATATTCCAAAAATGTTTTCTAATCCTGTTACTTACATTTCAAATTGCATTTACCACATATTTGTAGTTTCCCTCCTGATAAGGTTATCAGCCAGATACTTGAACTGCAAAATGCTTTGGCCTTTAAAGTGTTATATAACTTTACAGATATCACATTGGCTTATGCAGCGGTATCAGTTTTAAAACTCATGGTTTTGTGATCATTAATGAGCAAGTCCACATTCTACTCATCCTTGGGAGGCTCAGTGCTTAGCATATCAAGGAACAGATCTTGCAAGTGCTCATCTACTTTTGTGAGGGTAAACATCTGTTTGTGTTGGGACTTTTCCTTTCAAGGGTTGCACAGTTTGGCAAACAGATTGCCTTTGCCATATCTTTCATATTCTTACCCATGTGCAGGACAGTTCCTTCCAGCATGGAAGGCTGCTTTTTTAACAACACTTATATTACCTCTGACTGCTTTTTTTCACTTCTCTTGATCACAGGCTTTTAGTACCAGCCGGACATCCTTTGTCCCATGACTACATGTCTGGGTGCTTAGTTGAGGCAGACTTACGCTGTAATGTGTGCACATTTTTCTGGTTCACTCAGTCCTTTCAATTTTTTGCAATCATTTCATCTGCACAACATATGTCCACAAGGTTAAATTAGTCTCCCTCAACAACCTAACTCGCACTGAGTCTGATACAATATCACACACAATGCGGTCTTTAATGAGCGCTTCACACAGGTCTCTAGATGTGTATTCATCTACACATTGGGCAGCATATCATGGGGAGGAGATGACCAGCCCTCTGTGGAGAAAGAAGTGGTTTGGGACTATTTAGAGTCCATGGGGCTGGATGTGCTGCATCCAAGAGTGCTAAAGGAGTTGGTGGATCTGATTGCAGAGTCATTAGTCATTATCTTTGAAAACTCATGGTGATTGGGAGAGGTCTTAGACGACTGGAAAAAGGCTAATGTAGTGCCTATCTTTTAAAAAGGGAAGAAGGAGGATCCGGGGAACTACAGTCCAGTCAGCCTCACCTCAGTCCCTGGAAAAATCGTGGAGCAGGTCCTCAAGGAATCAATTCTGAAGCACTTAGAGGAGAGGAAAGTGATCAAGAATAGTCAGTATGGATTCACCAAGGGAAAGTCATGCCTGACTAATCTAATTGCCTTCTATGATGAGATAACTGCTCTGTGGATGAGGGGAAAGCATTGGATGTGTTATTCACACAATCTCCCACAGTATTCTTGTCAGCAAGTTAAAGTTAAAGTTAAAATATGAATGGACTACAAGGTGGATAGAAAGCTGACTAGATTGTCGGGCTCAACAGGTAGTGATCAATGGCTCCATGTCTAGTTGGCAGCTGGTATCAAGTGGAGTGCCCCAAGGGTCAGTCCTGGGGCCGATTTTGTTCAATAGCTTCATTAATGATCTGGAGTATGGTATGGATTGCACCCTCAGCAAGTTTGCAGATGACACTAAACTGGGAGGAGAGGTAGATACGCTGGAGGGTAGGGATAGGATACCTAGACAAATTAGAGGATGGGGCCAAAAGAAATCTGATGAGGTTCAACAAGGACAAGTGCAGAGTCGTGCACTTAGGACAGAAGAATCCCATGCACCGCTACAGACTAGGGACCAAATGGCTAGGAGCAGTTCTGCAGAAAAGAATCTAAGTGTTACAGTGGATGAGAAGCTGGGTATGAGTCAACAGTGTGCCCTTCTTGCCAAGAAGGCTAACAGCATTTTGGACTGTATAAGTAGGAACATTGCCAACAGATGAAGGACGTGACCGTTCCACTTTATTCGACATTGGTGAGGTCTCATCTGGAGTACTGTGTCCAGTTTTGGCCCCCACACTACAAGAAGGATGTGGAAAAATTGGAAAATATCCAGAGGAGGGCAACAAAAATGATTTGGGGGCTGGAACACATGACTTATGAGGAGAGGCTGAGTGAACTGGGACTATTTAGTCTGCAGAAGAGAAAACTGAGGGGGGATTTGATAGCTGCTTTCAATTACCTAAAAGGGGGTTCCAAAGAGGATGGATCTAGACGGTTCTCAGTGGTAGCAGATGACAGAACAAGGAGTAATGGTCTCAATTTGCAGTGGGGGAGGTTTAGGTTGGATATTAGGAAAACCTTTTTCACTATGGGGGTGCTGAAGCACTGGAATGGGTTACCTAGGGAGGTGGTGGAATCTCTTTCTTTAGAGGTTTTTAAGGTCAGGCTTGACAAAACCCTGGATGGGATGATTTAGTTGGGAATTGGTCATGCACTGAGCAGGCGGTTGGACTAGATGATCTCCTGAGGTCCCTTCCAACCCTGATATTCTATGATTCTATGATTCTCATGAGAATCAACAACTTAATTGGTTGCCGAGAACCGCACAGATGGCTATGACTGGCTGGATCCAAGTGCAAGCAAATTGCTTCTGTTGATAAGGCTCATTGAATAATGATTCCACTCATACAACACTATGGTGATCTTTGGTTCCTACTCCAAAATCCCTACTATCATTATATCCATAGTCTATCTTTACAACTCAGGAGTGGTGAGCCAGGTCCACATATCTGTGGAAAAGGTAAATAACAATAAAAAGAACATACACTCTTCATCTCTAAGTGATCTCAGGATATCAGACAATCCTGGATGATCCAGGCAGCAAAAGCAGAGTCACTGAAATATAATGAGAGTGGGCTGAACCCTGAATCTTCAGGCTGAACACAGAAGACCATTGCAAGGCCCGGATGAAGGAATTTTGTTCCCCAGGTGTTGCACTGCTCCCGTTTCATAGAGCCTACTGCACATTCAAGGCTACAGTAATCCCCAGAATACCTGTAACCCCTAGTGGAAAGTCTGAGGTATCTGTGTAGTGGTAGATCCATCAAGTCTATAACACTCCTCTTCAGCGAAATCAGCCCCAAACACACTCTACCTACTGGAACACAGACAAACCCTAGGAAATTTGTAGCATAAAAGGGCTCAAGGCAAAGTGGTGAGTTACACTGCATGCATAACTAGTCTACACAGATACACGCAAATATTTTCGTATCCACATTCCTTCACCCATTGTCTACTCCACCTATAGTGTCTTGTAATTAACTAAAACTGTAAGCTCTTTGGGGCAGGGAGTGTTTGTCCAATACCTAACACAAGAGGCTGCTCCCTGTTTGGATCCTCTGGGCACTACTATAATACAAATAATACATCAGAATGTAGATTTCCACCCCACACCATGCCAGGTCCCAATATCTTAGACCCTTACCAAGCATGAAGTGCACCTCATTTTGCTGTTATCATGAATCCCATTAGAGGGGCATAGTGGTGTAGGATTTGCCCACAATTTTTTAGTAAATAAAAACGCTAAAGAATGTAAGAGCAATCAGAAAACTGACTCTTTTTATAAATCACATTATTTTTCACACATTGTATCCTAATCAAAAGATCTAGACTCTGCCAAACTTTCTCACTTGGAGTAATACCTGATTTCACAAGTAACCCTACTGAAATTTCAGTCCAGCCCAAAATGAGATCAGGCTCGTAAAAAATATACCTGCAAAGGAAGATGATCTATCTGGTGATTTGAAAAGCAAGAGAGTGAGAAAAGAAATGTTAACAAAATGACTGGGGAAAAGAAGGGAAGTAACAT
This sequence comes from Dermochelys coriacea, assembly GCF_009764565.3. Taxonomy (NCBI): domain Eukaryota; kingdom Metazoa; phylum Chordata; order Testudines; family Dermochelyidae; genus Dermochelys; species Dermochelys coriacea. The sequence goes on along the minus strand of NC_050068.2, from coordinate 319,645,820 downwards.
TTATGGTATGCTTAACTGAAACTATAGAACAAATCTTCAACTGGTCAGAATCATTGATTACAGTGGAGCTGTGCTGATTTACACTAGCTGATTTATACTGGCCCTCTGGCTGTAAACTGAGGTGATGCTTAAGATACTTGTAAAAAGAATCCAAATGAAAAGGCTTTAAAAAATAAATTGAACTTTTGAAGTACAAAAAATTCAATTGTCTGTTGCTGGATTTGTTCTGTTTTGGGGATTTCATCTCCTCTTGGCTTTACAAGTGGAAACAGAGTCTATCGCATGAAATGCAATTCCAACCCATTCAAAATCAGCTAGCTTAGTGGCAGAAATCTCACGCAAGAACATATGATGCATTAATAATAAATAAACACTATTTAAAACATATGCCCAGTCCTTTACCTCCTGCTAAGATGCTCATAGGGTGTACCACAGTTAAAATACAATAATAGTAAACAGTAACAATAATTGCATAATACAAAAACAAAATCCATCTAATATCTTGTAAGAATCTACCTCATCTGTTCTAGCTCTTGTATTATCTCTCCTTTTACATAGATTCCCTGATCCAGCCCTCTCTAAAACCTCTGGAAGATGCAATTCCCTTCCTGCTCATTCCAGCAGTAATTTACTGATGGCCTGTACTAGCAATAAGTTACGACACTCCCCAGTGCAGGTCAGCTCTGATAGCTGGTGCTCTGTGGCCTGCTATCACCCAACTGTTCAGGAGGGAAGGAGTAGGCAGCATCTTCTTAATTCATCACACTCACAAGTTCTAGGTAGCCAGCATAGTGGCATTACCAGAGTTGTCTCTATTCCTTCTGCACCTGTGCAGCCCATGACTCAGCTGAGACCTTCAGCTGTAAATGAACATGGATATGATGAGCTCATTCGGGACACCATAAAGGGAGTCATCCTGTTCCCACTGAAGTTAATGGGAAAACTGCCACTGAGTTTATTGGGAAGAGTCTGGACCCTTATTTTGGACCTAGATTTGACATGGCTGGCAGTGTCTCCTTAAGAGAAGATCACTAATTGAATAGCAGGGGGATTACTTATCCTGTGGTGGAAATATTAGCATGGTGCATTCTGTGACAGGGTAAGGCCAGATGGCTAGAGTAAAGTAGTGAGGAACAGGTATGTTAGCCTCAGGCTAAACAAATCCCTGGTACCATGGTAATCAAATGGCTGTTGCTCCAGGTTAATCAAGATACGGGCCAATTAAGATCCTTCTAGAAAGCAGTGGAGATAGCTAGGTTCATTGGGACACCTGAAGCCAATCAAGGGCTGACTGGAATTACCATAGTTAAAAGCCTCCCAGTTAGTCAGTGAGGTGCATGTGTGTCAGGAGCTGTAGGAGGAAGCCTTGCTGTTGGAGGAACTAAGCAGTACAAATCCATATCAGGTGCAAGGAAGGAGGCCCTAAGGTAACAGTGAAGAGATATTGAGTGGGGGATGCTGTGGGGAAGTGGCCCAGGGAATTGTACATGTCCTGTTTCCAAAAAATCAGCTACCATAGCTGCTCCTATTAGGATCCCTGGGCTGGAGTCTGGAGTAGAGGGTAGGCCAGGTCTTCTCCCTTCCTTCCCCAATTAATCACTGAGACTGGGAGACAACAGAGACTGTGTGAGAGAGGGTTGCTTCTCCTCACTTCCCTTGCTGGGTTATGATGAAAATGGCTCAGTAAGCTGTGACCATTGCTTCTAGAGAGAGAAGGGCTATGTGGAGGGTCACAGTGAGCCTCTGAGGCTAGCTAAATCCGCCAGGAAATGCGGGACCCACGGAGACAAAGACAGAGCTTTGTCACAATTCCTATAGCTCCTTCTTTCCCTATACTTTTTTACTTTTCTGAAACTTAAGAAATAAAAACAAAATGAAAAGTCTGTCCACTTATATATTTTAAGCTTATGAGTTCAGAAAATATTTTATAATCATAGACTTCCTCCTTGTTTAACCATATTACCAAATATGTAAGTACACAATATGTTTATATGCATGCACTGTCATGTCCTATTAAAGGTAATGAAGTGTTACATAAATCATTGCAGGCATCTTCTTAATAAAGCACATTGAAGTTTTACATGTGGTTCAGTAGCTATATGGAGGTGAATTTTGTCAGTTATAATTTACTGGCAGTTTGAACTCTTCAGATAACTAGGAATTCCAGTGAACAATGTGCTGAAAGTCTGTTCCACTGAAGTATCATGCTTGTATGAGAAAGAGTACAGAGATTTGTAAATGACTCTTGCACACATTGTTGATCATTAGCATTTTGTGGTGTTATCTGAAGAGCAAATATATCTTTACTTCATGTATTTACAGAAGAGGGAGAGTAATTTTTTCCCATTCATTAGAGTGGCTTAAAATCGTGCACACCAAGTTCCATAACTTACTGAGACAATATATTTGATAGGGAACACATTAGTGAAATATTCTCCTAATTAAGATCATCAGTGAAGGATAGGGTGTGAATCTGCTAGATTGGAAGACTGACTTAGTTATAAAATTATATGATTTTACCTGAAATTACCAGTCACATGTCTGTTATTTCGATTGACTCTGCAGTGCAATAGTAACACAGAGACTTGGTTATGCCATGACATGTTGGGACTTCCCTCCCCCCCGTCCCCCCGAAATAATTCTCTGTTTGTATTCTTCTATTGACTCTTAAACAGAGCTTGGAAGTATTGCTTATTTAAGAGATGGTTAACTCAAATACATATTTTAGTTGATACCTGGTAGTGAAAGGTATACATGGGGTCAATTTTCAGAGGTGATTAGTGATTTTGGGTGCCTCATAAGAAACATAAGAATGTCCATGCTGGCTCAGCCCAATGGTCTGTGTAACACACTATACTGACTGTGGCTAATGCCAGATGCTTTGGGGGAATGAACTGAAGAGGGCAATTATCAAGTGACGGTTGTCCAGTCCCAACATCTGACAGTCAGAGGGTTAGCCTGGGTGTTTGAGTACCAGCTTTAAACACCTGAAAAAGCCTGTTTCAAAGTTTGAGTGCTCAGTGCAGTCTGAAAATCAGGCTTCTTTAAAGTGTCTCAAGTTGGACACCCAAGGTCAGTAGTTAAATCTCTATCAAAAATTTAAGTCAGTTGGACCCTTAAAAAATTTACACAGAAATACAGTAATCTAAAATCACACCAATAGTCCCACTGAAGTCAATACTCTGATTCAGCTTTCACAGCAGTTTGACACTTGTGAAATCAACTGGCTTCAGTGTTTCTTTTATACTCTGTTATGAGAGATGAATCAAGCCCAGTGGGCCCACTTGCATGAGTAAGGACTATTTTTGTGAGTAAAGGGGCTTGAAGGATAGAACCTTAGAACCAGGCTACAAAAGAGTTGTATTTAAAATTCCCTGTGTTCACACACTCCACAAATCAGACCTTTCCAAGTTTCCAACTTTCAACTTCTGGGCTGAAATTTTCTCTTGTTTAGTTTCTGGCAAATAGGTTGTTTCTCTCTCTCTCTCTTTATCTCTCAAATTTGATCAAAATATCTGCATCCATTTTTGAGTTCTCTGAGCATGAAAAAAATACATCTTTACCCCTCTCACTTTTTGTCACAGGGTTTGCTGAAAAAATAGCTGAACTTCAAAAGCTGGTAAATATTGAGAAGTATGTTCACAGATAAGTTTGAAACAATGAGATTGTGTAATACAGTTATAAGCTACTGAAAAATTACTTTGGCGTGTGCTCAGGAACATCTACTAATATGTTTAGTAAGGCCTGAAAAATGTCCCTCTTGGAATGATGTGATTTATCACTTATTTTCACTTATCTGGCCTGACCATAGCTTGATGTTCTCAGGTTGGTGCTGGGACAATTTGCACAAGGAGGATTGTCTCCCTGAAACATACAAATAAAAATCCACCAAAAACCACAATGCCTTAAAACAAGGCTAACTCATCCTTTATAAAGAAAGTACATCCATATATACAATGTGGGATGTAAAAACATATCTGCAATAAGCTTCTTAGTTCTAGCGTTGAAATATAAAGATGGACAATGAGAAAGCTGTATTGATATAATTCTCAGCAGAAATGGATACTGACATCTGTATGATGCCAGCTAATCTTGACACTATGTCTTGGAGAGTTTGAAAAAATATCAGGTAGGTTCTGAGAGTTTGCGTGTAGAAAACATAGTTGTGGTTATTCACCAACCCAGCACTGAAAAACTGAAAAGCTACAAGGATTGATTCTCTATTGCCTTGTACTTCATATAGTCTGATTCCAATCTGGTAGCATTTTACACCTACTTTGCACAGACATAAATGAATATCCAAAGTGCAAAGCATGGAGAATCAGAAAGGTTGATGATAGTTTGTGGAAGAATGTTCAAGTGTTAAAAGAAACCCTTGCTTTCTGAACAAAGAGGTTTTTTTTTAAACCAGCATACAAAGTGAAAGAACGATGTGGTAAATGTTTCCACTGGGCTTACTAGAGGTACTATATTATACAATCTGACAATCTTATTTATTAGGATATAAAATTTCCTGGAATGGCGGCTATATATTGTCCTTTCCCTAAAGATACCTCCCAACAAATTTTATATTTTTTAACTCAGGCGCTCTTTATAAAAGTGTATTCAAATCTGCCAAGATCCAGGCATTTTATTAAGAGGCAAATCCATTTATGTAAAAAATGAAGATTTATTTATTATTTTTCCTTTTCTTTATGGATATTTGGTGACATGCATCCTATTATAAGTTACAAGATTTTCTTTATTTCTATCTAAGAACTCCCTCTCTTGAAAATGCCAACAGGAAGGGGCGTTGGAGTTGGAAGAGTAGAGCTGGTTGGGAATTTTTCTACAAAATGTTTTTCATTGGAAAATGCAGTGTCCCACAAAAAGTGTCAGTTTCAATGAAATTTCCCATTTTGAAAAGAATTTTGAAAAGTTTTGAAATTGTCAAAACAGGATGTTTTGACATTTTTTAAATGAAAAGTTCCATTTCAACCTTGGAACTGATAGCAATTACCTTAGAAGTCTCATGGAGGACAGGTCAGATCCCAGAGGACTGGAGAACAAACATAGTACCTATCTTTAAAAAGGGGAACAAAAGGGACCCAGGGAATTAAAGACTAGCCAGCCTAGCTTTGATACCTAGAAAGATACTGGAACAAATTAATAAACAATCAGTTTGTAAGCACCTAGAGGATAATATGGTTATAAATAATAGCCAACATGGATTTGTCAAGAACAAATTTTACCTACCTTCCTTCTTTGACAGGGTTGCTATTCTAGTGGATGTGGGGGGGGAGGGGGAAGCAGTAGACAGATAGCAGTAAATAGATCTTGATTTTAGTAAAGATTTTATCACAGTTCCACTGACATTCTCATATGCACACTAGGGAAATGTAGTCTAGACGAAATTATTATTAGGTGAGTGTACAACTGATTGAAAGATCATGCTCAAAGAGTAGTTATAAATGGCTTGCTGTCACTTACCCTCTGTGCCTCAATTTTCTTATATATAAAATGGGGACAATGATATTGTCCTCATTTATAAGGAACTTTGAGATCTATGGATGAAAAGTGCTACATAAGAGTTAGGTATTATTATTATTGTTTTTATTATTAAAGCTTTCCCCGTCCAATTGCTACCCCTAGAATTCCTGTTAAAAGGGAGAACCTCAAAGTGAAGGGGTTCTCTGAAAGATATTATGGCTTTAGGTGAAAAGGATTGCAGCCCTGGTGAAAGGGATTGCAGTGTATGCCCTGTGGCCTGAAGCCTTAAAAAGTAAGGTCAGTACTAACACCTGGTGGTTTATGTCAGAAGTGCAGCCCAGAGCTGCCTACCCATTGTGGATGGGCAGGGGCTTCACTGGGGAATGACCTCTCAGACAGTGTTTGTTGGAGAGCAAAGAGAGTTGACTAAAAAGGCCAGGCCTCATTTTCATTTGTTTGATGTGTCATTTTGGGGTATTCTGGTTAAAATTCACTTACGTTTTGTGTTTGAGTGCAATAAAATGCATCTAAACTTGCTAGGAAACACAAGGACAGGACAATGAGGTGCCTGGGGTCACCCTGATTGAACCTACTGTCAGGCTCAGTTGGGGAAAGGAGATTGGATAGATCTAAAGGAGATGGGGCTGGGTGGGGGAAGGCCTGCTGCTGGTAGAGAGGACTCTGTCAAGGGTCCTAGCTACCACTCCTCCCTCCCTAAGAGACTGTTGAACAGTAGACAGTGGAGTGCTATGGCAGCTTTAAGGCATTAGATGCAGCTTGGTGGCAATGGATGTTGCAGACCAGCAGTGGCAACAGCTCCAACGTGCCAGATATTACAGAGTAGCAGAAATGGCAGCTTCTCTGATGCAACAGATGGTTCAGAGTGGCAGTGGCACCTCCGAGGAAATGGACAGTGCAGAGATGCAGCAGAGCTAGGTAGCTTGGGCTGGCATCATGGAGAGGGCTGAAGTCTCCCTAAGAGACTCTGGTGCAGGGATCCATACCCTGCAACTAACACTGAGATCACTCCAGCTGGGTTAGGTAAATGAGGCCCTGATCTGCAAGAATCCTTGGATTTCTCCAGTTTAGGACAGCTAACTGTGAGTTGGGAGCTGGGGAGCAGGAAGTGAGATTAGGACTACTGTTAAAACACCTGGGGGGTGAGGGATGAAGAATTTTATATAATTTGTTAATATGTTAATTTCTGGTTTTCCCAAATGTATTCTATTCTTTCCCTCTTTTCTCCCCCTAATAAAGTTTCCCTATATTTTAACCCCTCGACTTAAGGTTTGCTGGTAGGAAAGTAATGCCCATCAAGGGTACACTGGGTGGTAGATAATAGATAGATGGAGATGATGGGGATTGACATGACTGGTACCTGCCTGGAGTCAGCCTCTTGCCAATCCAAGCTGGCATGCCCTCCATGGGGTCCAAAAAATTGCAGATGTTGTTGGACAGACAGCTGACACCCCATGTCCACCCAGGAGGGATTGAGGTTTAAGGAACATGTTCTAGGACAATATGTTTTACCTAGGTGGTATGAGAATAGCAACATATGTGAATGATGCTAAAACAAGATGACCTGGCACTTCATGTAATCAGTGATTATGCAGAATTAAAAGCTTGACATATTTGATGAAAGGGAAAACATTTGCAAATTTATTGGAACAGAGATGGCCAATAATTGCTGCCACCACTGCTTCAGCTTTGGAGGACCAAGCTACAGCTGCTGACAGCAGAATTAGCCTTCACCCTAGAGGCTCTCACAATAATTTAGATGTCATAAGAATAAATAATTCATTTTTAAAATAAAGTGCATGGAAATCACACTGTGGTAATGCAGTATTGCCAAAATGGCACTCCAGAATGATGGAGAAACAATGGGTTTTCAGAAAGGGAACAGCAGGATGGCTCACATGTGAGTAGTTGTGTTGAGTCTGCCAAAATAGATCTAATTCCTTCCAGCAAAATCATCTAGCACCAGCGGTTTTGTAAACTGCAGAAGCATTAATTCAGATATCCTCCTACATACCGCAGCAGAAAATCTAATTGTGCATTGGGAAAGGCCAGATAAAAGAGAAATGTAAGCTAAACGCACTGACACCAGAACAATTATTTGGAGAAAAGGCTTTTTTAAACACCTGGAATTGAATTTTTCACAATCAGTAATTAATTAAGACACCAAATCTATTAATGATTTCTGATTGCAGAGATCATATGTGCCATCTCATGTAACGTTATATTATTGCTCTCAACACTGAAATAAGACTTAGGCCTGATCTACACTCCGAGGGAATGGGGGAAAAAATCGATCTAAGTTACGCAACTTCAGCTACGTGAATAATGTCTTCACTGCAGTAAGTCGACAGCTGACACTCTCCCATCAACTCTGCCTGTGCCTTTCACCCTGGTGGAGTACCAGAGTCGACGGGAGAGTGCTCGATGGTCATTCACTAGTAAACAAAAAATATCATTGTTGTGTGGGCTTGAGTGATGGAAAGGTATCGTTTGCAGTGTATTCAATAAGAAATAATCCAATTTTAAAATATATTCCAAATGTTGGTGTTTAAGATGAGTTTTTCCATCATCAGTATTTCCCAAATGTAGTAAACCAACAAGTATCCCCTGGATGATCCTTTTCCCTCTTAATCACATCCAGTTTATGCCATCTACATGGTCTCAGTCTGTGACAGATACTATAACACAGATGAAAATTAAGTCTCTCTGGGTAAAATGAGGGAAAATTGATTGGCAGGGGGTTAGCATCTTGATATGGTGCTGAAATCTATAACCACTGCCATCAATGAAAGCCTCGTTGAGAAATATTTTAGCATGAGTGATCATGCAACTGGTGTGGGACTGCTATAGTCATGAGACTGAAGAACCACCATAGAATGGTTACATTGCCTGTAGTAGCCTGGGAGGAGAAATCCATCTTCCTCATCCCAACTGTTGGGATGTTACCAGCCTGCAAAGACAACCCTGTAAAGTTCTTAACGATAGCCACTGTGATAGTCTACAATATAAAACAAACCAACTCTTGTTTCAATGCTATATCTGGCTGAGGCTGTCACATTCACTCTAACACTTTTTCATGAAATTTGAGGGGCCTTGTTTTCCAAGTGTTGTACACACATACATCCTACTGAAGTCAATGAGATTTTCTTGTATCCCACATTGGGAAAAAATCCCCAGAAGACAGTTTTTGAGATGGGAGAGAATGTATTGAGACCACAACAGAATGTTGAGAACCTCAATATCAAGTTGGTGTAACTCCGTACCTGGGCATGCATGCTCAAGGAACACAGCTGTAGGATATGTAAAGAATGCAAGCTTTGATCTGTGGTTTGCTGGCTCTTTCAAAGCTCTGATCAATTCCAAAGTAGAATGGTAAAAGTAGCAGAACACATATCAGATTTATTCACTCTGCCAGCTATCCAGTCTTTCAATTTCAAGGAGAATGACAAGAACAATCATTTGAGCCATCCCCTTTTTTTCCTGGCCCTTTTCAGGGGAAGAGAGGAATAACCCTGCTTCTCTCCCACAAAAGAGAGATTTTTAGACGAATAATCTTGCTAGGATATACAGCTATTTTATTTCATATGTTGTTGTATACAAATGCCTTGTCTAACTTACATTTTGGTGGGAAAATTCTTCTTTTTCCATTGGCAAGCCTCCCTAGTGATCACTGTAAACTTTGAGATCCATATCAGGAAGAAAGTGGAGTAGAAAAGACTTATTTGTTTTATATGTATGTTAAGGTCTCTGTCAGCCATTTGGCACTCTAATTTAAGTCATTTGGAGCTGACATGCCCATGTGACATTACCATTTAAAATCATAATAGCTTTTCAATTAACTAAGCTCTGGGCCTGTGTTCTAGGTCTGGACTAGGTGAATCCAGTGAACTGTTATCATTTTCCATTTTTGTTACACAGTGACAAAAAAAAGCAATTTAAAAGACTTTTTGAATTCTGAACACCTCTATTTTTAGGGTGCCATAACTGAGAAGCCATTTGTCCATTCTATTTCAAGTTAGGAAGATAAATTCATCTTCATCTAGGGACACCAATTTTGGTTGGATGTATTCCTTGAGATTTAATCACATGGCATAATCTTTAATTAAAAGATGAATCTTTAATTATAGATTCCTGGAGACTCCAGGAGAATCCTGGAGGCTTGGCAACCCCATCATCAGCCACTGACCAACCCTACTGAATTTTGAAGCCAGTGTTGCTTTGTGAATTTTTGAAGGAGGCCAGAAGTTGGCTTATAACTAGGGCTATAGATTAATCACAGTTAACTCTCATGATTAACTCAAAAATAATCACGATTTTAAAAAAATAATTTTTTAATTGTGGATCTTTTTCTACATTTTCAAATATTTGATTTCATGACACAAATCACAGAATACATCACTTTATATTATTTTTATTACAAATATTTGCATTGTAAAAATGATAAACAAGAGAAATAGTATTTTTCAATTCACCTCATACAAGTACTGTAGTGCAATCTCTTTACCATGAGTGGGCAACTTACAAATGTAGATTTTTTTTGTTACATAACTTCACTCAAAAACAAAACAATTTAAAACTTTAGAGCCTACAACTTGACTCAGTCCTACTTCTTGTTCAGCCAATCACTAAGACAAACAAGTTTGTCTTACATTTATAGGAGATTATGTTGCCTGCTTCTTATTACAATGTCCATGAAAATGAGAACAGGTGTTCACATGGCACTTTTGTAGCCAGCATTGCTAGGATTTACGTGCCAGCTATGATAAACATTTGTATGCCCCTTCATGCTTTGGCCAGCATTCCAGAAGACGTGCCTCATGACTCTTGTATTAATTAAATTTGTGACTGAACTCCTTGGGGGAGAATTGTATGTATCCTGCTCTGTTTTACCTGCATTCTGCCCTATATTTCATGTTATAGTAGTCTGAGATGACGACACAGCACATGTTGTTCATTTTAAGAACACTTTCACTTCAGATTTGGCAAAATGCAGAGAAGGTACCAATCTGAGATTTCTAAAAGTAATTATAGCATTCAATCCAAAGTTTACAACTCTGAAGTGCCTTCCAAAATCTGCGAGGGGCAAGGTGTGGAGCATGTTTTCAGAAGCATTAAAAGAGCAACAGTCCAATGTAGAAACTACAGAACCACCAAAACAGAAAATCAACCTTTTGTTGGTGGCATCTGACTCAGATGATGAAAATGAATGTGCACCAGTCTGCACTGCTTTGGATCATTATTGAGCAGAACCTGTCATCAGCATGGAAGCATGTCCTCTGGAATGGTGAGCAAAGCATTAAGGGACATAAGAATCTTTAGAGCATCTGGAACATAAATATCTTGCAACACTGGCTACAACAATGCCATGTGAACACCAGTTCTCACTTTCAGGTGACATTATAACAAGAAGCAGGCAGCATTTGTTTGTTTATCTGAGCAATTGGCTGAACAAGGAGTAGGAATGAGTGGACATGTAAACTCTAAAGTTTTACATTTTTTTTGAGTGCAGTAATTTTTTGTATATAAGTCTACATTTGTAAGTTCAACTTTCATAATAAAGAAATTGTGTAACCCACACACCTCCTGGGTGTGGTGTTCTGTCCCATACAGTGACAGAGAGAGAGAGAGAGAGAGAGAGAGAGAGAGAGAGATTTAATGAGTTTCCTCTACAGCAGGGATTGGCAACCTTTGGCCCGCGGCCTGCCAGGGTAAGCCCCCTGGCGGGTTGGTCTAGTTTGTTTATCTACTGTATCCACAGGTTCGGCCGATCGTGGCTCCCACCGGCCGTGGTTCGCCACTCCAGGCCAATGGGAGCTGTGGGAAGCAGCGGCCAGCACATCCCTAGGCCCGCGCCACTACCTGCAGCCCCCATTGGCCTGGAGCGGCGAACCCCGGCCAGTGGGAGCTGTGATTGGCTGAACCTGCAGATGCAGTAGGTAAACAAACTAGCCCGGTCCGCCAGAAGGATTACTCTGGCGGACCGCATGCCAAAGGTTGCCGATTCCTGCTCTACAGCCTTAGCTAACAGCTAGTTGTGTTTTAGCTCCAGCGGTAGAGGCTCATGCACTAAACTCCACAGGTCGCAGGTTCAATCCCGCCCACCGACAACCAGGGTCTCTGTGTTACAATTGTACTTGAATTAGATGAATTGAAAAATACTGTTTATTTTGGTTTTTGCAGTACATATATCTGTAATCAGAAATAAATACAAAATGAGCACTGTACATTTTGTATTCCGTATTATACTTGAAATCAATATATTTGAAAATGTAGAAAACATCCAAAATATTTAAATAAATAGTTATTCTATTATTGCTAATCTATTATTGCTAGTGTGATTAATCATGATTAATTTTTTAATCGCTTGACAGCCCTACTTATAACAGAAACTCAGTTTCAGATTTAATGACAGAGTGGCTATGGCCACTCCTAAATACTCCCATCTGACTCTAAGTTGCTGGTATATTGACTAAGTTGTATGACTCTTTGTATATGACATATTTGTGCTGTGTAGTTGTATATGTGGGTGCTAGGGCCTGGAGTATGTCTTCACCCAGGCATGCATGACTGAAGTAGGAATTGGGGTAGGTAGGAGCTGGTGATTAGGATAGCAGGTTAACGGGAAAATAATGCATTAAAAATGAGGAATCGAGAGTTGTTTAGCTGGGCGTGGGGATTCCAACTAAAATTTTTGCCTTTGGGTTTAACTTAAATGTTTAAATTCCTGGATCCAATTCTTAAAAGTTTCTATTTTGAACTGTTTCCTTTTTAAAATATATACAAATGCTCTTTGATTCTCTTTTCTTGTGCTTTGCCATCTTTATGATATCACTCATTGATTGTGTTTACAAGAAAAAAATAAGTCAAGAAGCTTAAAAAAATTAAATAAAATCATCATCATCATGCAAAGTCATCTGTAACCAAAAGGGACCGAAGCAAGGAAAATTGAATTTTAAGGCTCCAAACTCTATTCTCTATTCATACTGTTGTGTTTATAATTGTAGAGATCTCCCAACAGGGTATGATATTAGAGTCATCATGTGGGTTAATTACAGAATTTAGCAGGTAATAATATGATAGAATTAACACACTGTGTAATGTACTCACTGTGTAATTCCTATCATTTTCTCTGACATTTCTATGTACTCACTGTATCATTAATGCAAAATGATGTAGGCTTGTTGACGTGGCAATTAAAGGTGAAATTTTCCAAAGGATCCAAAAGGAATTAGACATCCAAATCCCACTGAAATCCTGCCTCCTTCAGCTCCCAATGACATGTATTACATATTCAAATTGACTGGGGGAATTGGGGTCTCAATTCTGCAAGGTGCTGAGCACTCAATCCACCAAACACATAAGTCATAATCATAAAGGTTGGCGACAATCATACACACAAGCTTAGCCAGAGTTCTGTAATGTGGGTCAGTATTATTATATTTCACCTCTATGAAGGCCAAATTGTGCGTATACTTTGTTGTATGCGTAGATGTCAGTGAGATCATCAGTCCTGGAAAAAACCCTGCAATTTACCAAGCATGTTAGGTTTTGTCACTGTCATGTCTGGTACTATTACATGAATGTATGGAAATTTGTTTTTCTCTATACTGGCTACTATGGATACTTCCTCCAGTACAAATATTTTAAGAAATTTAAAAATCCCTCCTTCCTTTTCAGTTGGGTCTCTTCATGGTGCATTAATGAGAAATGTCCTTTTGTTTGTGAGGAAAACATAAGATTAAATTATTGCAAAAACAATCAGCTTGTTTATTTTTTGCACATACACAAGGAAATATCCCAGACTTTGAATCACCAAAATGTATACATGCCTCCGCTAAACAATTGCATGAGCTCATTCCTAAAACTCTCGTCCTTTAAACATGCTTTTGATGCTCCGCTTTCACATAACATCTAATGTTAAGTTGATTATGTGAATACTTAGCATCATATTTAATGCTTATGGGACTATCCACTGAACTGTGCTCTTTGCTTCGCAGCATTTGCAGAAACAGGGGTTTGGGAATGTACGCTCTTCAAAGCAGGGACCTTATCTTTTTATTTGCTCTGTAAAACACTTGGCACATTGCAAGTATTAATAAAGTAATTAATAATGCCAAACAAATACATGAATTAATTATAATGCTATCAATTCACTCATTGTCCAGCCTACATTTTGTTTGAGTTTATCATTTGCTCTGTTCAAACGCTAAATCCATAAATTAGAAAAATACACAGCTGGCAAAATTACTTTTGTCTTTGCCTGCCTTCTATTTAATAATTGAACTTCTGCAGTGTAAGAGACTTCCTCATGCTATGTTTACATAAATCATAACTGCTGGAAATAGCCTACCTTGCTTGTCACCATGAAAGGTTTTCCTCCCTCCCCCCCCATTGCTGGTGATGGCTCATCTTAAGTGATCACTCTCCTTACAGTGTGTATGATAAAACCCATTGTTTCATGTTCTCTGTGTGTGTATATAAATCTCCCCTCTGTATTTTCCACCAAATGAATCCAATGAAGTGAGCTGTAGCTCACGAAAGCTTATGCTCAAATAAATTTGTTAGTCTATAAGGTGCCACAAGTACTCCTTTTCTTTTTGCGAATACAGACTAACATGGCTGCTACTCTGAAACCTGTCATAAATCTCTTCCTTGTTGCAGCTTCGTATTTTGCATGTGATGTGAAAGCAGCCGATGTGAATGCTGATAAAACAAGAAGGCCTGAGAAGGAGACAGCTCCCACATTTGGTTGCAAAATGCTGCACACAATCAATGATATACATGCAGAAATTATGAGCTTGACATGTTTGGTCAAGGTGAAAACATTTGCAAATTCATCTGAACAGGGAAGGTCAGGGGAGACTGCCATGAGTTTGCACCCTGGAGGCTTGGCTGCAATTGCTAGGGGCAATGTCAGCCTCCCTCTCAGAGGGCCCTGCAGTTACTTAGCAGCAACAGCCGGAGAAACAGCCAACTTGTAGATGACCCAGCACTGACAACAGCAGGTGCCTTTGTATAAAAAAAAAAGCCCGTTTGTTTCCATCCATTATCCTAAAACATCAGACAGGGCCTGATAAATCTACTGTTCACATCCACGTGAGACAGGTGGCAGAATATGGCCCATTGATTCCAGTGTAAGGATGGCAGGCCTAAAGCCGTAGTAATTCTATATAGTTACTTATTCCACCCAATTGGAGATACATTTAAAATTCATTGAAATTTTCATTATGCCTGTTGTTCAGACAGGCCTCAGACTGTCTGGGAATCTAATGTGGTGCAATAATAGGTATATCTGCTACATTCCCCAATATGATCCAATAAGTTCAATAAGCAGTGTGACACATGTGAGTTATCCCCTGGGCATGTGTGAAGCCCCACTGACTTCAGTGGATCTATATCAAGTTACATCTGTTAAGGATCTGGCACAAGATATTTAGATGGGAAAATTCAGACTACAAAAAAATTCTGGGCAGAGCCTACAACTTTTACTCACATTCTTCCCTGTGCGCATAGTCATATTGAACTAATATGGGAATGTGGGCTGCTCACGTGAATAAGCATAGAAGATTTTGTCCCTATCATAAGGTTAGAGAAGGATGCTGAAGTTTTTCCTTTCCTATAAATAAATAAATCTGTTTATGAGGTGACTCATGGCCTAAAGCTTGTGGGTACCTTTTAGGGATGTCCTCAGAATTCATTACTTCTTCTGTTGGCCTTACACTTTTATTCCCTTTTACCTCACCTAACAGTCCTCTTAATCCTTGTGCCCCTTCTCTAGACTGCTCAGCTTTGGATTCTCTGGATAATTAGATCCTGGGTATGTCTATCTATGGGCTTTTCTATATAGAACCACAATTTGTACTGTTTGAAACAGCACTACATTAAAATGCACTAAGGAACCTTTAGTGCTCACCAGCAGGGTCTACGTGGACTAACTAATGTGAAACACATTAGTGTACTTTAGATATCATATTCCCATAGAGTGCATTTCCTGACTGTGTAGACAAGCACCGTATTATTGATATATACTGAAGTTTGATATTGCCACTGATAGATGGGGGTTTAGTTTAGTGGTTTAACTAAAAAGCATGGGGAAGAAGAAAGGAAATGGAAAGAAAGGAAGAAACAACAACACAAGGAGATGTAATTGCTGCCTCAGGGTGAGATTCTGTCCTATGTGTTGGCCAGGGGTGAAGGGGGGGCTGTTTTGTTGCTATTACCCCAGAGGCAACTCTGAAGAGTATGCACAGCAGAGTGGTAGTTCCACCGCTGTGAGCAGGATGCAGAAAACTTTTTACTCCATGCTTGGCCAGCTCCGCTGCTCAGTGCTGGGAAAGAAACATGGATGCCTCATGGCTTTCCCTCATCCCTGCCCTCCTCCCCCAACTCAATTTCAGAAAGTTATCATATACTGCTGAGCTCACCAGGAAAAAGGACACTTTTGGTAAATGGAGTCTCCAGGACTTAAAGATTAATCTTTAATTAAAGATTACATCATGTGATAAAAACTCCAGGAATATGTCCAACCAAAACTCCGTTCACCAACCCTAAACTCCATTCACCAACAATATTTTAGCTGCACTTTCCACAGGGGTGCAAGACACAGGGGGTAGCTCCTTCTGTTCTCTCTTCACCCACTTTGTGCATCTACTCAGGTAGAATCTGGGCCAGAGTGATTAACTCAAGGTTTTCATGTATATACAGATGGGTCTTTTATTTCACCATTTGGTAGAAACTCCAGTGCAGCACAGAGACAGGGTGCCTTAATTATTTTTAGACAGGGTGCTTTTAGAAAAGAATAGCTGAATTGACTAGAAAAACCTCACAGATAATGGGACATAAATATAAGGAGAGAGGCTCAAACAGCTATTTTACAGATATCATCAATCAGAAAATATCCTACTGTGCCAGAGAATCTATTGTTTCCCTCATGGAAGTGCTCAAACAAATAGAAGTTTGGTGTTATTTTTGTAGCCTGCAGTGAAATTGTTGATGTGCTGAACCCTCATTGTGCATGGTTTGCTTGGAAATTAAACAATAATCCATTTTCTTAATTTTATGTTAACATGTTCCAATATAAAAATCTTATCTTGAAAAAGTAAAATGCCTATTTTTCATAATGATTAATGATGAAACCGTATGTTACTCATTTCCACTCGGTTTTCTTTTTCTGCTCTTTCTTTGCTTTGATAATTACTGAAGCTGATAGGGCCAGATTCAGAGAGGATATGTGAAGTAATATATGTTACTAATCCATAAGTGGGTGATAATAGGTGTAAGGGAGTTGTAATTTACCCAGTTGTCCTTCCATACTGCTGTAAATCAGAAGTAACTCTATGGAAATCATGGGTGTAAAACAAGTGGAAGTAAGAGGAAAATCACTCCGGATGAATCTAATTTAATATTGGTGTCATTCATACACCAACGAGGTGGATAGAAAGTGTCAGTCAAAGTATAGGATATCCAACATTCTTTACACCTTCCTGTTAAATGTTTTCCACTCCTGTCTTTTGCCCAGCAAGTCATACTAGCTGAAATTCTTTTATATTCCCAGTTAGATTTAGCATGCCAAATTGGAAGTACTCTTGGAAAGGTATAGGATATCTTTTGGTAAATGGGTGTGATTCGAAAGGTGTTGGTATTGTACATGGTGAGTGAGCAAGAAGAAGATATTGGTTACACAAATTTAGACTCTCACATTCATCTATAAATCTGGCCCAAATACATGGCCTGACTTTAGTGGATTTGCCATAGGATATAAATCAAGGCAGGATTTGTGTCATAGGGTTTTTACAGTTTTGGAAGGAATCCTGATATGAAATAGACAATGAGAGTTCTTACATTCTTCATTACTTCAGAAATAATAGGCTATTTTTGTTTTGTTTTAATACTGTTTTAGCAAGAAAAATAATTATTATTGTTACAGTAGGGGCTACTGTTAAACATTTTTACACTAACAAGAATTTAGCAGGAGCATTGTTTTCCAATCCTTAAATTACTATTTATTTTGAAATTGGTTTACACTCTACAGTGTGACACTGGGCATTTGTACTACTCTTGTCTCTAGTATGGCTGATGCCAGGTAAAGGCTCAGGAATGTCTACTTTAATCAAAGCAATATAATTTAAAACAACCTGGATAGTTTCTACTGTATATCAAGAGAAAAATACTTTTCAATAATGTAAAAAATGTATGTAGCCTCCTACAAAATATTCTTGAAATTTTGAGAGAGTATCTGAAGATAGCTATGTGTACCAATCAATGTCTACTTCTAAAGCATAATCGCTGCTAACTACTTTAAGTTATCAATTCATATACTCCAGATAAACTTACTTCTATTTAAAACCCTGGAGGGTTCTTGTAGATTGAGTAAATACTCATAGACAAGATTCTGGGAATTATTGATCTGAACAGACTCATATCTCTAAAGCAGTAGTGGGCAACCTGTGGCCCGTGAGCTGCATGAGGCCCATCAGGGTAATCTGATTGCAGGCTGCGAAACATTTTCCTGACA
This sequence comes from Dermochelys coriacea, assembly GCF_009764565.3. Taxonomy (NCBI): domain Eukaryota; kingdom Metazoa; phylum Chordata; order Testudines; family Dermochelyidae; genus Dermochelys; species Dermochelys coriacea. The sequence continues at coordinate 319,627,819 of NC_050068.2, read as the reverse complement.
TTGACCGTCTATAGGCACAGCCCCGTGCAGTTCCCAGTGGCAGCGGTTCTCTGTTCCCAGTCAATGGGAGTTGCGGAAAGCAGGGGCCAAGATGTCCCTGTAGACTACCACTTCCCGCAGCTCCCATTGGCCGGGAATGGCGAACCACAGCCACTAGGAACTGTGCGGGGTTATTCCTGTAGACAGTCAACATCAGCAAAATGTTTCGCAGCCCGCAATCAGATTAACCTGATGGGTCGTATGTGGCCTGCGGGCTACAGGTTGTCCACCACTGCTCTAAAGTCTGAATTCAGTCACCTGAAAGCAACAAATAAACAAGACATGCCTCCCCTCCAGATAATCAGCTAAGAATATTCTCATGTATAAACAAATGCAGAAGAAAAAGGCGGAGAGTTCTTGGACAGTTTCAGCAATAGCTAGTAATGAGGCACTTCAGCAAGTTCCTCTTAAATTGTAGACGACACTGCAACAATCTATTTACCCCAGTGTGGAGTGGGAATGCTTTGTGAAATTTAACTGAGAGCCTTGTTTGCAAAATGTTTGAATTATTTATCTTAATCTGGAAAGATAAATAATTCTAGCAGAAATGACTCCTGGATAAAATTAAGTGTATTAGAAACACCTGGTTAGCATCCTGATTTTTTATTTGACGGCTTAGTTAACTATTTTAACTCAACCTCTGGGAGAATCTATGGCACCAAGCCCAGCAAATTGGACACTACATGATACCACAAGATCATCAATTTATCAAGACTACCCCTAAGCAGAGCTGTGATGCCTATTATATCAATATTCTCATTTAAAATGAGGCACTCTAGTTCACCCACCTTATTGTTTAGACTTCTAGCATTGGCATATAAGCACTTTAAAAACTTGTCACTTTTTACCTGTCTGCTATTACATGATGTAATTGAGTTCTTCATAGTAGGTGGTGTCAGAGAATTGTCAATTCACCTTAATAACATAGTCATCATGATTGAGAACTATTATGGCACCCCATTTATCTGCTAGCTTGATAACTGTCTGGTGTTTGGATTTCAGGGACTGTATAGCTTTCACCTGGGCAGTGGAGAGATTGTGGCGGATATGATATTTGTTAAGGATTTCATAGTAGTTTATTTTTTTTCCTGAAGCAATCAATATAATGAGCAAGTGTGTGGTTTCGTCCACTGTGGAGTGTCCAGTCAGATGATTCTTTTTTCTTATGATTGTCAGTGGTTTTATGGTAGTTGTGGCTGGTGTCATCATTGTCATCATGAAATAATTTTTTGAGGCACAGTCAATGAAATTATTCTTCTAGTTCTCCACATGTTAATATGGTACCAGGTTCTGTGCTGGGGCAGAAGTTCAGTCTCTTGCAGAGTACAGATAATTCATTGATTTCCACAGTTTCAACCACCACCACCCATCTATGAAACTCTCTGGAGAACACTCACATACCAACATCAATTTCCTAGCAACCATGATCAGCTTCAACAATGGAACCCCACAGAAAAACTATGTACAAGAAACCCACAGATCACCACATTTACCCTCACTGATCCAGGAACCACCCAAAACACATCAAGAAATCTGTTATCTATAGCCAGGCACTCAGAGACCATAGCATATGCTCCAAAGAGAAAGTATGGTTCACACTTAAAACCACCTTCACCAAATAAGAACAATTCACCAGAGAAGTAGATTGAATCATTGAATGGGCCACCAAGATACCATGAAATAACCTGCTTCAATACAGAAAAAATCCCATTTCTGACTGTATAGCCCCAGTTATCACCTACCACCCACATTGGAACCATATGAGGTATTGCTAAACAATTAGAACTCATACTTGGGTTCCAATTGTTGGGACCATATCCTGGCAGAAATCTTTCCCAACCCCTCTTTTCTGGCCTTCAAATAACTCCCAACTTCACCAAGCTCAAAATTAGAAGCAAGCTCCCCACCGACCAGGACACACCAACTCAAAGTGGCACCCTGTCATAACAACAGATGCAAAACCTACAGACATATCTCCACTGCTACAATGATCATACCCAACACAACACACTCTTTAAGATTCATGGATCCTACACATCTGTATCACAATTTGTGGTATGCCTCATCCAGTGCACTAAATACTCCAAGAACAACTATGTGGGTGAAACCAATCGCTACATTCTCAAATGAACTCACTTAGAAAAATGAAAAAAGACAAAAACACCATAGGTGAACTCTTTTCACAAATAATCACTCAATATCTGACTTCTCAATCCTCGTCCCCAAAGGAAACCTACACATCACCTTCGAAAGATGAGCCTGGGAGCTTAAATTTACAACTTTGCTAAGACTAACAATCATGGTCTTAATAAAGACACTGGATGTATGGCTTATTACAACAATTTGTAACCCACTTCCCGTCCCCCTCTTTTTTCTCCTGTCACTGCACCACTTCACCTTGATTGGTCTCTTACAATAAGTGTTAACTATTTATGCTAAGCAACCTGTTCCAAATTGTATTTACTTGTGATACTCTGAATACCTTTCCCACACCTGAAGAAGAACTCTGTGTAGATCAACAGCTTGTCCCTTTCACCAACAGAAGTTGGTCCAGTGAACAATATTACCTCTCTCACCTTGTGTCACTTACCATAATTTAAACATAATATGGTCCCAAAATCCACTGTTACTTGAACCATCTATAATTTTCTTGATGTAGATTAGAATTGGGGAATGGACTAAACTCTTTCCATGATGTTGTGGGATACAGGGGTGTTGTACTGATGAAAGACTGAACCTACTGAAATAATCAGTGTTTCTTCTGATCTCTTTGTGAAAGCATGATTTGTATCCCTTGTGAAATAAGAACTAAAGAAAGGACAGACGAAGCTGCCACTTCATGGTCTTTATTTTCCTCCCTGCCCCCAATACATATATCAAAGAAGATATTTTCACCACAGGATCACAGACTTGTCAGGGGTGAAACTAGTAGAGAGTCATAAGAGCTCTGCAAAGAATCTTTACAGACTGGAAGGACTTCAATGCCTAGAGAGAGATGGGAAAGAGCAAAGATGAAAGGGGAAAATAATGTGGGAATCCTATGCATAAAATATAGCATATATGGTGAGGACCAGTGTGAAGTGGTTTGCTTCTAGAGGAGACGGTTTGAGAAATTCAAACTCCCACCACCACAGAAACATCATCTTCCAGCCAAAGGTACAGTGCAGTATATCAGGGCAGATTTTAAAAACATACTGATTAAGATTTCCGAAGCAGGGCAGGAGATGTAGCCACATATTTTCCTCTAAAATTAATGTAAAACGTTTGGCTAAACACCCTGCTTTGCTTTGAAAAATCTCCAACCCATCTCTAGATTGTTAATGTCCTGTTCATATTAAACATACAGTTACATTTGACATCCCTGCTAACATACAGTTGTTAACATTAAATAAGAAAATAAATATTTAGAACAAAATACTATATGAGTTACTCAGTTTGTTTATTAATTTAAGCATGTGGAAATAGAGCTGAATATTGGATCCTACTCTCTGTGTGCTAACTATTGATAAAACCCAAGTTTTTGTAAGGAGAATTTGATGAAGTTTCCTAAAATGGGGTCATTAAGACACTAATGGTGAGCAAGTGGAAGGGTAGTCAAAACTACCTTCTGAAGTCATCAGAGGAAGTAGCAGACAATTAGACCTCTTTCAAAGAGGACAACATAGCAAATAGGGGTCAACAGGTTTGAGGTGATGAGTCATCCCTGTGCTAGGCTCCAAACAATCCCCAAGGCAAGGAACTCATCTGGTGACTCTGAAGGGAGGTATATAAGCCTCACAGGAGAAACAACAGCTCAGTCTGCCCATCACTTCATAGCTTGGAACTCTTGCTTTTTTCCAAACTCACTCTTAACTCCTGACTCTGGCTCCCATTTCTGCTGCCAATTCTTGGCCTCGGCTGACCACCAGGCACAAGTGTCACTGCTCCAACCACTAATCCAGACCCTCCACATCTCAATTTTTGACAGTAGAGCCATGGGTCTGGGTATGTATGGAGAAAATCTCAAGGCATATAATGACTAGGCCAAGTTTTGGATAATTTGAATAACGGCTTCAAATAATCTCTCATTTCTAAATCATAGAATCATAGAATATTAGGGTTGGAAGAGACCTCAGGAGGTCATCTAGTCCAACACCCTGCTCAAAACAGGACCAATCCCCAACTAAATCATCCCAGCCAGGGCTTTGTCAAGCTGGGCCTTAAAAACCACTAAGGATGGAGATTCCACCACCTTCCTAAGTAACCCATTCCAGTGCTAACCCCAGTTAGATTCATAGATTCATAGATACTAAGGTCAGAAGGGACCATTCTGATCATCTAGTCCGACCTCCTGCACAGCGCAGGCCACAGAATCTCACCCACCCACTCCTATGAAAAACCTCACCCATGTCTGAGCTATTGAAGTCCTTAAATCATGGTTCAAAGACTTCAAGGAGCAGAGAAGCCTCCCTCAAGTCAACCATGCCCCATGCTACAGAGGAAGGCGAAAAACCTCCAGGGCCTCTCCAATCTGCCCTGGAGGAAAATTCCTTCCCGACCCCAAATATGGCAATCAGCTAAACCCTGAGCATATGGGCAAGATTCACCAGCCAGATACCCAGGAAAGAATTTTCTATAGTAACTCAGATCCCATCCATCTAATATCCCATCTCAGGGGATTTGGCCTATTTACCCTGAATATTTAAAGATCAGTTACTTACCAAAATCCCATTATCCCATCATACCATCTCCTCCATAAATTTATCGAGTAGAATCTTAAAGCCAGATAGATCTTTTGCCCCCACTGCTTCCCTTGGAAGGCTATTCCAAAACTTCACTCCTCTGATGGTTAAAAACCTTCGTCTGATTTCAAGTCTAAACTTCCTGGTGGCCAGTTTATACCCATTTGTTCTTGTGTCCACATTGGTGCTGAGCTGAAATAATTCCTCTCCCTCTCCTGTATTTATCCCTCTGATATATTTATAGAGAGCAATCATATCTCCCCTCAACCTTCTTTTAGTTAGGCTAAACAAGCCAAGCTCTTTAAGTCTCCTTTCATAAGACAAGTTTTCCATTCCTCGGATCATCCTAGTAGCCCTTCTCTGTACCTGATCCAGTTTGAATTCATCCTTTTTAAACATGGGAGACCAGAACTGCACACAGTATTCTAGGTGAGGTCTCACCAGTGCCTTGTATAATGGTACTAAAATCTCCTTATCCCTACTGGAAATGCCTCTCCTGATGCATCCCAAAACCGCATTAGCTTTTTTCACAGCCATATCACATTGGCAGCTCATAGTCATCCTATGATCAACCAATACTCCAAGGTCCTTCTCCTCTTCCGTTACTTCTAATTGATGCGTCCCCAACTTATAGCTAAAATTCTTGTTATTAATCCCTAAATGCATAACCTTACACTTCTCACTATTAAATTTCATCCTATTACTATTACTCCAGTTTACAAGGTAATCCAGATCCTCCTGTATAATATCCCGATCCTTCTCCGAATTGGCAATACCTCCCAGCTTTGTATCATCTGCAAACTTTATTAGCACACTCCCACTTTTTGTGCCAAGGTCAGTAATAAAAAGATTAAATAAGATTAGTCCCAAAACCGATCCCTGAGGAACTCCACTGGTAACCTCCCTCCAACCTGACAGTTCGCCTTTCAGTAGGACCCGTTGCAGTCTCCCCTTTAACCAATTCCTTATCCACCTTTTGATGTTCATATTGATCCCCATCTTCTCCAATTTAACTAATAATTCCCCATGTGGCACGGTATCAAATGCCTTACTGAAATCTAGGTAAATTAGATCCACTGCATTTCCTTTATCTAAAAAATCTGTTACTTTTTCAAAAAAGGAGATTAGGTTGGTTTGGCACGATCTACCTTTTGTAAAACCATGTTGTATTTTGTCCCATTTACCATTGACTTCAATGTCCTTAACTAATTTCTCCTTCAAAATTTTTTCCAGGACCTTGCATACTACAGATGTCAAACTAACTGGCCTGTAGTTACCCGGATCACTTTTTTTTCCTTTCTTAAAAATAGGAACTATATTAGCAATTCTCCAATCATTTGGTACTATTCCTGAGTTTACAGATACATTAAAAATTCTTGCTAATGGGCTTGCAATTTCAGGTGCCAATTCCAGTTCTCTCAGCCTCTCCTCATAAGTCATGTGCCCCAGCCCCCTAATCATTTTACATATCTAATTTTTAAGGTCTATCAATCCCTCATCTACATGGTATGTGACACATTTTACAGCCATTATATATATATATATATATATATATATATATATATATATATATATATATATATATATAAGAAGACCAAATAACAGGTACAACTTTGTTTGTAAAATGCATCTTGCATTTAAAAAACAATGTTAGTTTTCACTCCCAGTTTATCCTCCTTCATAAATACTTTGGGTTCAAGATTCACTGTCCAAATGTTTGCGAATTATGAATAATGTGAATTCTAGAGGAAAAAAAGAATCCCCTCCTTCAATTCTATTTCTAATAATGTAATTCCTGCCAATCTGTAACTGAACATTTGTTCACTTTAATGACATATTTCCATTCCTATTCATTGTTATTTATTATTTGTATTATTGTTGTTCCTAGGAGACCTCATCGTAGATCAGGACCCCAGTGTGTTAGGGACTGTACAATTGTGAAATAAAAACACATTCCGTTCCTCAAAGAGCTTACAATATAAGTATAAAACAAAGAGACAACAGAGAGATACACACAAAGACTGACACAGGAGTACAAGGAAACAATGACACTATATTGGGCAATATGATATGCAGAGGATTTGGCACACCAGCAGCTTAACTGTTCCAAGGTTTCTGTAGTCATTATGGAAAAGGAGAGCTTTAATGAGAGTTTTAGCGGCAGATAATGAGGTAGTTCTGCTGATGTTTATGGGGAACTCCTCCCAAGCATGAGGGACAGTATGAGAAGAAGCACAAAGGCCCTTGTTTGAAAATGTAACAACTAGATGATGGAGACTGGCCTCATAGGAGTTGACATCTTGATAGTGACTGAGAAATTATAGGTAGGATGGGGATAGACTGTGAAGGGTCTTGAAAGTGAAGACAAGTAGCTGATGTTTGATGCAGTTGAGAAGGTGGAGCTAGTGGAGGGATGCAAAGAAAGGAGTGACCCGGTCAAAGTGATGGGTGGGAAAATAATCTTTCAGTAGCATTTTGAATGGATAGGAGAGGGGCAAGGTTGTATTTGCCAAGGTCAGAGAAAAGGATGTTGCAGTAATTGAAATTCGAGCTGATAAGAGCCTGGTTGACAGTTCTAGCTGTGTGGATGGCTAGGAAAGGCATCATCTAAAAACTGGAAATCAAATCCTACTGAGGGAAATAGAAAGGAACAAGTCAAGTGTAAAAGAGTAATTAGGCAGGCCCAAAAATAATTTGAAGAGCTACTAGCAAAAGACTCAAACGCTAACAGCAAAAAAATGTTTAAGTACATCAGGAAGTGGGAAGTCTGCTAAACAATCAGTGAAGCTACTGGATGATCGAGGTGCAAAAGGAGCACTGGGGAAGATAAGGCCATTACCGAGAAACTAAATGAATTATTTGTATTGGTTTTCATTGCAGAAGATGTGAGGGAGATTCCCACACCTGCACCGTTTATTTAGGTGACAAATCTGAGGAAATGTCCCAGATTGAGATATCATTAGAGGAGGTTTTGGAACAAATTGATAAACTAAACAGTAATAAGTCACCAGGACCAGATGGTATTTACCCAAGAGTTCTGAAGGAACTTAAATACGACATTGCAGAGCTACTAAGTGTAGTATATAACCTATCACTTAAATCAGCTTCTGTACCAGCTGACTGGAGGATAGCTAATGAAATGCAATTTTTTTTAAAAGTCTCCAGAGGCAATCCTCACAATTACAGGCCAGTAAGCCTAACTTCAGTACCAGGCAAATTAGTTGAAACCATAGTAAAGAACAGAATTATCAGACACATAGATGAACACAACTTGCCGAGGAAGAGTCAACATGGTTTTTCCAAAGCGAAATCATGCCTCAGCATTTTTTAGAATTCTTTGAGGGGGGTCAACAAATATGTAGACAAAGGTGATCCAGTGGATATAGTGTACCTGGACTTTCAGAAAGTCTTTGACAATTTTCCTCAACAAAGGCCTTATCCAAAGTAAGCAGTCATGGGATAAGAGGGAAAGTCCTCTCATGGATCAGTAATTGGTTAAAAGACAGGAAACAGAGGGTAGGAATAGAAGATCAGTTGTCAGAATAGAGAGACATAAATAGCAGTGTCCCACAGGGATCTGTACTGGGACCAGTGCTGTTTAACAAATTGATGAATGATCTGGAAAAAGGGATAAACAGTGAGATGGAAAAGATACAAAATTACTCAAGATAGTTAAGAGTTATGGAGAGACCTCACAAAACTGTGTGACTGTGCAATAAAAGGGTGGATGAAACTCAATGTTGATAAAAGCAAAATAATGCACATTGGAAAACATAATCCCAACTATGCATATAAACTGGGGGTCTAAATTAGCTGTTACCACTCAAGAAAGAGATCTTGGAGTCATTGTGGCTAGTTCTATGAAAACATCTGCTCAATGTTCAGTGGCAGTCAAAAAAGCTAAGAGAATGTTAGGAATCATTAGGAAAAGGATAGATAAGACAGACATTATCATAATGCTACTATATAAATCTATGGTATGCCTACACCTTGAATACTCAAAAAGAAAAGGAGTACTTGTGGCACCTTAGAGACTAACAAATTTATTAGAGCATAAGCTTTCGTGAGCTACAGCTCACTTCATCGGATGCATTTGATGGAAAAAACAGAGGAGAGATTTATATACACACACAGAGAACATGAAACAATGGGTTTATCATACACACTGTAAGGAGAGTGATCACTTAAGATAAGCCATCACCAGCAGCGGGGGGGGGAAAGGAGGAAAACCTTTCATGGTGACAAGCAAGGTAGGCTAATTCCAGCAGTTAACAAGAATATCAGAGGAACAGTGGGGGGTGGGGTGGGAGGGAGAAATACCATGGGGAAATAGTTTTACTTTGTGTAATGACTCATCCATTCCCAGTCTCTATTCAAGCCTAAGTTAATTGTATCCAGTTTGCAAATTAATTCCAATTCAGCAGTCTCTCATTGGAGTCTGTTTTTGAAGCTTTTTTGTTGAAGGATAGCCACTCTTAGGTCTGTAATCGAGTGACCAGAGAGATTGAAGTGTTCTCCAACTGGTTTTTGGATGTTATAATTCTTGACGTCTGATTTGTGTCCATTCATTTTTTACGTAGAGACTGTCCAGTTTGGCCAATGTACATGGCAGAGGGGCATTGCTGGCACATGATGACATATATCACATTGGTAGATGCGCAGGTGAACGAGCCTCTGATAGTGTGGCTGATGTGATTAGGCCCTATGATGGTATCCCCTGAATAGATATGTGGATAGAGTTGGCAACGGGCTTTGTTGCAAGGATAGGTTCCTGGGTTAGTGGTTCTGTTGTGTGGTGTGTGGTTGCTGGTGAGTATTTGCTTCAGATTGGGGGGCTGTCTGTAAGCACGGACTGGCCTGTCTCCCAAGATCTGTGAGAGTGATGGGTCATCCTTCAGGATAGGTTGTAGATGCTTGATGATGCATTGGAGAGGTTTTAGTTGGGGGCTGAAGGTGATGGCTAGTGGCGTTCTGTTATTTTCTTTGTTGGGCCTGTCCTGTAGTAGGTGACTTCTGGGTACTCTTCTGGCTCTGTCAATTTGTTTCTTCACTTCAGCAGGTGGGTATTGTAGTTGTAGGAATGCATGATAGAGATCTTGTAGATGTTTGTCTCTGTCTGAGGGGTTGGAGCAAATGCGGTTATATCGTAGAGCTTGGCTGTAGACAATGGATCGAGTGGTATGATCTGGATGAAAGCTAGAGGCATGTAGGTAGGAATAGCGGTCAGTATGTTTCCGATATAGGGTGATGTTTATGTGACCATCGCTTATTAGCACTGTAGTGTCCAGGAAGTGGATCTCTTGTGTGGACTGGTCCAGGCTGAGGTTGATGGTAGGATGGAAATTGTTGAAATCATGGTGGAATTCCTCAAGGGCTTCTTTTCCATGGGGCCAGACGCTGAAGAAGTCATCAGTAAAACAATGTGATGATTCACTTTAGGAAATTGGCATCACAAGAAACCAAGAAAACAAATGTCTTCAAAGAGAAAACTCAGTCACCATTTATTAGAGACTAGGAAAAGGTTTATAAATAACAACTTAACCATAAAGCTAAGGAAAACAAGGGTGAACCTTTTATTGGATTAGAAAATGTTAATATAATTCTCCTTTTCCTATTCATAACTCCTAACAGACATTCATTCATCTGGGGAGCCTCAACAAGGCTTGTCTACGTGGGATGTTACTGCATGGCAAGCCAGGGTCTGACTCTATAGCATACTAACTTTCCATGCAGTAATAACCTGTGTGTACTAATCCATAGTGCATTTTGATACTTGAAATGGCAGTACATTAAAGCGCATGATGGAACTTTTAGTGCACTGTAACAATGTCCACCAGGGACATTACTACATGATTTTGACTCACATCCTTGCTTGCAACATGTGGGTGCCCTGGATGCAGGCTTCAAATCTTCTCAATTCCAGCTCTTTGGACTGGGGGAAATATATTATGGAGTATTTGGAGTATTCCTGAATTGTGGATCAGGTGGAAGAGGGTCTTCGGATCTCAGTGGCTGTGAAAGTGGATGAAGGCTGCAGCAAGTTGGAGATCTCCAGTTGTCTCAGTCTTTCTCAGCCACTGGGTCCCAGACCTCCAGCTTGTTATGATTGTGTGGTCACTGTAGACACACCAGCTTCCCCACATTAAAAGAAATAACACACAGCCTTCTACCATGGGAAATAACATCTTTCCAAGCCCTGTGGCGATGGACTAGTGGTGATGGGGACAGGATTAGTGAATCTGTCAGTTCCTAGATATGAATCTGCACATAGGCAGTGGTAGTTAGATGGTTGTCTGCCACCTGGACTGAGATGCAGTTCGGCAACTGCTATCATGACTGAGCAGTTCTCTTTAGGGCCAGAAAAGAAAAGCTCACTGCATATAGGAAAACGACACATTACACCAGCAGAAGAAAGAGTCATACAAGCAACTCAGTGATGAATCCCAAAGAAAAATCTGTGACATCAAAAATAAGTGGTGGCAAGAAAAGGCCAAGAAGATTGATCTTTATGCTGATAAATATGACATGAGGAGCTTTTTTCAGTCAATAAGGGCCATTTTTGATCCATGCTTCCATGGTCCCACACCACTCCAAGTCCAAGATGGGTCAACATATTTTAAGGACAATGAAACCCTGTGGAAGGTGCTGACCAGATTTAGTTGCCTTCCAAAATGTATTAAGGTCCTAAGGCTTCTCCACGATCAGATGACTGCCACAGTTCTCTGTAATGGCCTTGTGATGGACTTTTTCTTCATCAAAACTGGGGTTAAGCAAGGATGCATTATTGCCCCAACTCTTTCCCCCATCTATTTAGCAGTCATTTTGGTCCTCGTTAAAGATCGCCTCCCCAATGGAGTTGACATTCAATACAGAATGGATGGGTAGCTTTTTAATCTTCGATGTCTCTGCTCAAAATCTAACGTCTTCAGGGTGTCAATTACTGATCATGCTGATGACAGTGCCATTCTCGCACACACTGAGAATGTCCTTCTCCACACTGGATTTTTTTGCACAAGTTTACTAAAGCTTAGGACTCTCACTTAATATTGAGAAGACTAAGGGTATGTCTACACTACAAAATTAGGTTGATCTTATAGAAGTCGATTTTTATAAATCGATTTTATACAGTCAATTGCGTATGTCCACACTCATTACATTAAGTCAGAGGAGTGCGTCCTCACTACCATGGCTAGCATCAACTTTCGGAGCGTTGCACTGTGGGTAGCTATCCCACAGTTCCTGCACTTTCCGCTGCCCATTGGAATTCTGGGTTGAGCTCCCAATTCCTGATGGGGCAAAATCATTGTCGTAGGTGGTTTGGGGTACATGTTGTCATTCATCCCTCCCTCTGTGAAAGCAATGGCAGACAATCATTTTGTGCCTTTTTTCCATGCAACCCGCCATACTGCTGTCAGCAGATAGTGCAGTAGGTCTGCTAACCGTTGTTGTCATCCATCACTTCCACTGCAACTCTGCTCTTCTTCTCTCCTGGTGCCATGAATCCACCTCGCAGGTCCTCTTGTCGTTCTGTATAAATATCTATTCTCGTGGCATTCATCGACATCCACTGCTTCCGCTGCAACTCTGCTCTCCTGCTCTCCAGGCTACGGTGTGACAGTTCTGTTTGTTTCTCTTTGATGAAAACCCACCCCCTTGGTTCACTCTACTTCCCTGTAAGCCAACCATCCTCCCCCCTTTGATCACCGCTTTCAGAGGCAATAACATCTTTATTGTTTCAAAATCATGCATTCTTTATTAATTCATCACACAAATGGGGGGAAAATCGCAAGGTAGCCCGGGAGGGGTGGGGGAGGAGGGAAGCACTGGGTGGGGTGGTGGAGGAGGGGAGGAGGGAAGGACAAGGCCACACTTCACTTCAAAACTTATTGAATGCCAGCCTTCTGTTGCTTGGGCAGTCCTCTGGGGTGGAGTGGTTGGGTGCCCGGAGGGGGCCCCCCTGTTCTTGGACGTCTGGGTGAGGAGGATATGGAACTTGGGGAGGAGGTCAGGCTATACAGAGGCTGCAGTGGCGGTCTGTGCTTCTGCTGCCTTTCCTGCAGCTCCACCAGTTGTCTGAGCATGTCAGTTTGCTCCCCCATTAGAATCAGCATTGCATCCTGCCTCCTCTCATCTTGCTCCTGTCTCCTTTCATTGTGCTCCTCCCTCTTCTCATCACATTCATTTAATGCTTTCCTGGACTCTGCCATTGTTTGTCTCCACACATTCTGCTGTGCTCTTTCATTGTGGAGGACTGCATGAGTTCTGAGAACATTTCATTGTGAGTGCATTTTTTTCACCTTCTAATCTGCACTAGCCTCTGGGATGGAGATGATGGGGGACCATAGAAACATTTTCAGCTGCGGGAGGAAAGAAATGCACAGTAGTATTTTCAAGGTATATTTTAGAGAGCAAAGGAAAGACTATTTCACACTGAATCAAGCGATTCACATTACACAGCACATGTGCTTTTGGTACAAGGTCGCATTTTGCCTCTTATATTGAGTGCCTGCCTGTTTGATATGAGACAGCAGACATGCTTGGCTGGGCAACAGAATTTGGCTTGCAGGCAGCCATGGTAAGGCAAAGGGTTCCAGCTTCTTCAACCTTCATAACATGTGGGAATGGTTTCGAACAGCACTGCCCTCCTTTCCCATACCAAGCAAAGCCCGTTGGATTGGCCTTTTAAAAGGAGGGTCTGTGGTTTTAGGGTGACTTTTCAGCATTACCCAAACCACCCCCACCCCACCCAATTCTCTGGGATGATCGCTTCACCCCCCACCCCACTGCGTGGCTAGTATCAGGGAAGATCTCTGTCAGCCAAACGCGAACAGCTCAGCATGAATGGGCCTCCCCCCATTGCGTGGCTAACAGTGGGGATGATTTCTTTTCAGCTAAAGGCAAACAGCCCAGCAGGAACAGGCACCTCTGAATGTTCCCTTAAACAAATTTCCCGTATTTCAACCAGGTGACCAGGAATGATATCACTCTTCTGAGGCTAATTCAGGCAGTACCTCCAGGAGAGCCTCATTGAGATGTCCCTAGAGGATTTCCGCTCCATCCCCAGACACATTAACATACTTTTCCAGTAGCTATACGGACTGCGAATGCATCCCAAGTCTTAAAGGCAAATTAATCATTAAACACGCTTGCTTTTAAACCCTGTATTGTATTTACAAAGGTACACTCTCCGGCTTCATGGTCCAGGAGCCCACCTTGGGAGGGTTGGGAGGGTATTGGCTCCAGGGTGATGAACAGTTCCTGGCTGTCAGGGAGAAGGGATTCTCCGCTTGCCTGCTGTGCACTATCCTCAACCACCTCCTCCTCTTCATCTTCCTCATGCACAAAATCCTCATCCCTGTTGTATGAGACTCCCCCCTTGTAGGTGTCCACGGACAGTGGTAGGGAAGTGGTAGGGGCTCCCCCTAGAATTGCATGCAGCTTATCATAGAAGTGGCATGTATGGGGCTCTGACCCCGTTTTCATCCTTTGTTATTTGGTAGGTTTGCCTTAGCTCCTTAACTTTCATAGATTCATAGATTCATAGATACTAAGGACAGAAGGGACCACTCTGATCATCTAGTCCAACCTCCTGCACAGCGCAGGCCACAGAATCTCACCCACCCACTCCTATGAAAAACCTCACCCATGTCTGAGCTATTGAAGTCCTCAAATCATGGTTCAAAACTTCAAGGAGCAGAGAAGCCTCCCTCCAGTCAACCATGCCCCATGCTACAGAGGAAGGCAAAAAAACCTCCAGGGCCTCTCCAATCTGCCCTGGAGGAAAACTCCCTCCCGACCCCAAACATGGCAATCAGCCAAACCCTGAGCACATGGGCAAGATTCACCAGCCAGATACCCAGGAAAGAGTTTTTTATAGTAAATCAGATCCCATCCATCTAATATCCCATCTCAGGGGATTTGGCCTATTTACCCTGAATATTTAAAGATCAATTACTTACCAAAATCCCATTATCCCATCATACCATCTCCTCCATAAACTTATCGAGTAGAGTAGAGTAAACTTTCACGCGGCACTGCTGTGTGTCCCTGTTGTATCCTCTGTTCATCATGCCCTTGGAGATTTTGGCAAATATATTGGCATTTCATCTTTTGGAACGGAGTTCTGCCTGCATAGATGCTTCTGCCCTTACAATGATCAGATCCAATACCTCCTGTTCGGTCCATGCTGGAGCTCTTTTGCGATTCTGAGACTCCATGGTCACCTGTGCTGATTAGCTCGCCATGCTTGCCAAACAGGAAATGAAATTCAAAAGTTCCCAGGGATTTTCCTGTTTACCTAGCCAGTGCATCTGAGTTGAGAGTGCTGCCCAGAGAGGTCACAATCAAGCACTCTGGGATAGTTCCCAAAGGCCAATACTGTCAAATTGTGTCCACACTACCCCAAATTCGACCCAGCGAAGTCGATTTTAGTTCTACTCCCCTCGCTGGGGAGGAGTACAGAAATTGATTTTAAAAGTCCTTTAAGTTGACAAAACAGGCTTGGTCATGTGGACGGGCGCAGGGTTAAATTAACCTAATGCTGCTAAATTCAACCTAAACTCATAGTGTAGACCAGGGCTTAAATGTTCTATTAGCCTGCTTTGTGCCTTGCACATGAACCACCACAAATCATCACTGAGGGACAGACTTTGGAGACAGTTGAGCACTTTTGCTTCCTTTGGTAGCCAACTTTCTCAAAATGCAAACATTGACAGTGAGATCCAGCACAGGATCCAGTGCACAAGTGCTTCTTTTGGGAAATTGCTCTGATGCATTTTCATAGACCATGACCTACCACACAACACCAAGATCCATGTCTATAAGACAATTGCTATTCCTACATTCCTTTATGGATGCAACACGTGGGTGACCTATCAACAGCACCTCGAGATTCTGGAGAGGTACCACCAATGATGCTTCCGAAAGATCCTTCACATCTGTAGTAGGAAAAGAGCCTGAGACATAAGTCCTTGTATCAGAAGACTGGTATGAGGCAGGACCTGCTTGCAGAATCTGGCAAGAACAGGGTTGCTATTGCAAAATACACATTCCCATAAAGTTCTAATCACAAAGTACTTACACAAACACATCCCGATGTCAAGTGATATCAAAATCTCCGAATATCAAGGATGGTACTAAAACATACCCCAAAGATAACAGGAACACACTGATCCCTCCTAAAAATAAGGTCAGGATGACAGTACATAATAAAAATGTTTTAATCAAACCAACATGTCCAAGGTAATGAGTGATAACTAGCCACATCAGGGGTCAGTAACTATGTCAGAGGGGCAGTACTAACTTGTTTGTATCGGGGTATAAAAATGTATCTCAGAGGGAGTAACTTTGTCTGGCCTAGAAAGGAACGGAAAGTCCCAGCCTTCATTGAGCTGGTCCATTGTTACGGGCATACATGTATTAGTAGTCCGGTAGAGTCTGTGGGATACTAGTACCATGTTTCATCAACAATAAACCTGGCTGGGTGCCTTTATCCCTTAATGGATCTTGTGCTCATTGGGAAGTTTGCTGAAGGTCTGCTGTGCCAGCTGTCTATGCAGGGCTGGGGCGGCACACAAAGAAAACACATGCAGCCAAACATCTATCAACATCTGTCATAAAAATAAAGGGAAGGGTAAACACCTTTATATCCCTCCTGGACAGAGGAAAACACCCTTTCACCTGGAAAGGGTTAAGAAGCTAAGACAACCTCACTGGCACCTGACCAAAATGACCAATGAGGAGACAAGATACTTTCAAAGCTGGAGCGGGGGAACAAAGGGCTCTCTCTGTCTGTGTGTGTGTGTTGGTTTTTGCTGGGACCAGAGCAGGAATGCAGGTGAGAACTCCTGTAAAGGATTAATTAGCAATCTAGTTAGATATGGATTAGATTCTGTTTTGTTTAAATGGCTGATAAAATAAGTTGTGCTGAATGGAATGTATATTCCTGTTTTTGTGTCTTTTTGTAACTTAAGGTTTTGCCTAGAGGGATTCTCTATGTTTTGAATCTGATTACCCTGTAAGGTATTTACCATCCTGATTTTACAGAGGTGATTCTTTTACTTTTTTCTTCAATTAAAATTCTTCTTTCAAGAACCTGATTGCTTTTTCATTGTTCTTAAGATCCAATGGTTTGGGTCTGTGTTCACCTATGCAAATTGGTGAGGATTTTTATCAAGCCTTCCCCAGGAAAGGGGCTGTAGGGGTGGGGGAGATTTTGGAGGGAAAGACATTTCCAAGTGGGCTCTTTCCCTTTTATATTTTTACATGCTTGGTGGTGGCAGCAATAAAGTCCAGGGAGAAAAGGAAAAATAGTTTGTACCGTGGGGAAGATTTACCTAAGCTGGTAAAAATAAGATTAGGGGGGTTTTCATGCAGGTCCCCACATCTGTACCCTAGAATTCAGAAGGGGAAGG
Organism: Dermochelys coriacea; assembly: GCF_009764565.3. Taxonomy (NCBI): domain Eukaryota; kingdom Metazoa; phylum Chordata; order Testudines; family Dermochelyidae; genus Dermochelys; species Dermochelys coriacea. Next base: position 319,610,646 of record NC_050068.2, on the reverse strand, counting down.
AACCTTGACAACATTTAACCACAGCATCAAGTCAGAAGATTACTGCACTAACTCCAGCATCCTCGCTGAAGCCAATGTCACCAGCAATGAAGCAATGATCCTCATGCACCAACTTTGGTGGTCTGGACATTGTGTGTGGATGCCAGAATCTCAGCTCCCAAAACAAGTCCTCTACTCTCAGCTCACCTATGGTCAAAGATACCAACCAACCCCAATGGCACCACATCAGGCAGTGGCCCGCTTCAAAGAGAAGAGCCTTGCCCTCAAAGCGGAAAAAAGAAAGAGAAGGAAGGGAAAAGAAAAAACTTTCTCTTAGCAGGCAGCTGGCCTGCTAGGAAATGTCTGTACCTACTGTGGACAGATCTAGGGTTCCAGGATCAGATTCCTGAGTTATCCATGGTAGAGATCATCTTCAAATAAAGGGATTGCCGATGCTGCTGCTGTTTGGAGTATGCAAGATTTCAAAAGAGGAGATCAAAAGCAATAAGATCAGGATTGGTAAATTTTCAGCAGGGCTGAGGTTCTAATCAATAGCCATGCGTCTGTCACACCAAGACTTGGCTTCCGCTTTTAAGAGAATTTATGTGATAGTTTTGTGACATGGAAAGATGTCTACAAGGATCTCATTACAGCTTAGGCTACAAATTTTTTCACTTATCAATATCAGTAAGACCACACAACTTTTAAGAGGTGAACCACCAGTCCATTAATACATGCTGCCACCTGCTTTAGACAGTAGATTTATTTTAAATATGTAGAATATAGGAGGAGGAGGAGAAGAAGAAGAAGATGAAGAAGATCAAACAAGTCTCTTCTGGCTTGACAAAAATTGCAGACCTTCCAAGCCTGGTGAGCTTTAAGGATTTTACCATGTAAAGCAACCTAGTCCAAATATGATCATTCAGGGACTGGCCCCTCTAGAAATTGTCTGTTTTATTTTTAGTTATTTATTTATTTATGCATTTACTATTTTGATCTGCCTGGCATCTGTAAACAGAACAAAAAGGCACCAGCTTCTGTCAAATGTCACTTAGTGTGAAGTAACACAGACAAAGCAAATGAAGTCCAGTTTCATGGAGATCTTCTGACAAGCTGCATACATACTTCAAAGGGCTCTGTTGAAATTAATGACCTTCATGCAATTCAAGGCACAATTATCAGCCCACTCTTGTCGAATACCTGAATTCTTTTAAAGATATTTAGAAGAGAGCATTTTTACATGCTGACAGCACTTTTTCTTTTTTTAGAAAAAAGAATATTAGTTGCATTTTGTTGACAGCAGAAAAAAGTTCTTGTTTAAATATGATAGCTAACCCACTTAACTCTCAGCTTGTGAAAAATTGATCATTTAGCTGGAGAGCTAAACAATTAATTAAAATGTACGAGAGTCAACCTAAGCAAGTGTTACGGATACTCTTCCGTTTACTTTCTTCTTTTAGTTGACTCATGCTGCAGTCAAGCAAATGGGTTTGCAAACATCCATAGGTTGTCGTTGTTTGTATGTTTTCACTCACTAAATCTTGGAGTAAGTCACAATCTGAACATTAGTCACACAGGATAGCAAACAGGATTGCAGATGAGCTGCCATTACAAGATAGCTCCAAAGTAATACATTTACCATAACATTCATTCACACAGAAAAGCTTTCCAACTGTCAGATGATCCATTAGGTTGCTTAATTTTATTTAAGGTACTTCCAGGCTCTTAATACCACTAGTGTTCGTATCTTCAAACATAGTGTATCTTCTGATTCAGCTCAATAGTTCTTTGAGCAATTGTTTGTAATGTATCTAGCCATCAGACCTCTCTACCTGACCTCCCCTCAGCCACCAAGGTTCTCTTTCAGGACTCTGGACAGCTCTCTTAGTTCAATCATTAAGGTCAGTAAACCTGTGAGAGCCAGCATACAGGTCTAGAGGCCACCACGGGGAACCAGCAGTTCATCCATGCTAGAGTACAGTTCCTCATACACATTTTAGAGCACAGGACTATTATCACTATCAATGCCCACAAGTCTGGGGATAGGCCCAGCACAAATGGGAACTAGAAATAAAGAGCCCAGGTAGAAGATGAAAAAAGACAAATAGAAGCCAAATTGGACAAGAAAGAGGAAAACTTTCAGATCACAGCCATGGAAGTCTAGCCAGCTCCTATGCCAACTGCCTTGCCCCACCAGTAAACTCAGCCACCTGGAAGAGATAGGCAAGCCTCGGGAGTCTGTGGTAGTGGTTCACAGGCTGAAGAAGTAGGGACTGTTGCATTGGTCCAGAGACTGATTCAGGTATGTTAAATCTAAAGAGATTGTGTATTATCAGTAGGCTTTAAATCTTTTAATAATTTATTTGCTCAATCTTGTGTCATACGTGCTTTTTAGATATGCTCCTTTTTTAGGGATTGGAAGTGGAGGCTTTAACCGTGCATAAGTTTAGATATGCTCTTTTTTGAGGGATTGGAGGTGGGGGCTTTAACCGTGCATAAGGAAGGATGGAAGGAAGGAAGGAAAAGAAAACAATTACTCTTTGATTGAGCATAGAAATGAGACACAACCATAATATGATGCCACCAAAGAGCAAAACTTAAAAGTTACAGCTAAGTGGAACACACAAAGCACCGGAGTGATATGCCCACACTACACTACAATGAACAAGAACAAGTCCAACTGATAGAGGGCTGATTGATGATGTCACAATGACAGATTAATCTTTATTCTGAATTCTGTCTGCTAAGTAATTAGTAATATCTTCAATAACATTACTAGCTCTTCAGTCAGCTTCATCAGCCAGCTGTGCTCATTGCTTATCTTTCAGCTTTTCCCTTTTGCTTTTCAGTTATTGACTCTGGATAAAATATCAGGAAAAACTGTTTGCCAGACAGACGTGGTCTTTAACTAAAGGTCAAATAACATTTCACTGTAAGTTCACTGAGATACTTTAAAGTGGTCACTAAAAAGGGGTTAGTCTATTTTGAGATGGTCTCCAGGAAAGGTTTTACCAAACTGTTTAGAAATTGACTTAGTTGCTTCCTTTAGCCCTTGTGATCCAGCAGACACATCAATTCTTTCACAGGCTTCCTACTTCTCATATATTGAAAGAATATCTTGTCATTTGTTTTGACACCTTTGCTATTTGCTTATTGAAATCCATTTCCTTTTCACTTAATGTCTGTTTTAACTTATGCTGCAGTTTATTGGCTTCACTTAGATCAGGCTTCCAAGTTCCGAAGGATTTCTGTTTGGCTCAAATAGCTTCTTGCATCTGCCATTTAGCCATATTGGTTTAATCCTTATCTTCCTGGTTCCCTTTTTGTACAACTGTAGACATCTTCTGATTTTTTTAAAGTGGGCTCCATACCACCTATAAGAATTTTTATTTCCTCTACTTTTAACTTCTGTTCTCTGGTATCCATGCCTTGTCATGGTGGGACAGCTTGCATGCTCTAACGATCCTCAAAGTCTGTGTCAGTGGGGGGCTTTTGCTCTTGGTAGGTTCAGCCATGCCAGATTGGTCTGTGGGGGAGGGCCCAGATAAAACAGACACCCTGGTCCTCCAGGTTGGGGGTTAGGCAGAGGGCTAACAACCCTCTCCCATAAAAAACAAAATATGTTACGGAAACAACAACAGTGAAATCAACCATTACTGTGTGTGGTGGCCTTCAGGAGTCAATGACATGTATAACTGCCAATGGTGAAAGCTGAAAGGAAGCAATTGGCATGAAGACTGAAGTGCTCAACACCAAGACAAAAAAACAAACTTGGTTTTTGGAATGTATGGACAATGTATGAAACAGGAAGCTAGTTCAGGTCACAGCAGAGATGAGATGCTACAGCTTACACATCCTGGGTGTCAGAGAGAACATATGGACAGGATCTGGAAGGTTAACAAAAGCCTCGGGAGAAACTTTGCTTTATTCTGAATGGGATGATGAGGGTGTTGCCATCCTTTTGAAGAAAGATGTGGAGCATTCCCTGCTTGAATGAAAGTCCATCAGCAACAGACTTATGAGAGCCAGGCTGAAAGGGAAATATAATATCATCACCCTGATTCAGTGCTATGCTCCAACAAATAACAGTGATGAAGAAGTAAAGGACAAATTCTACCTTACATTACAGGTGGAGTTAGAGAGAGTACCATGCCACAACCTAATTATCATCATGGGAGACCAAAATGCCAAGGTCGGTAAGGACAACACAAACAACAACAGAACAACGGGAAGACATGGGTGTGGCACCATGAATGAAAATGGAGAGAGGCTTGTTTATTTCTGTAATACAAATGACCTAGTCATTGGCGGAACCCTATTTCAACATTGTGAAATCCACAAGCTGATATGGTGTTTTCCAAATGATAGACATAAGAACCAGATTGACCATCATTGCCAGGAGGTGTTGAAGAAGGATTGACCATGTGCTTCTGATGGAAACTGATTCCATCACTAGAGTAGCAATAAGATGGACACCTGAAGGGAAGAGAAAATGAGGCTGCCCACCACAACATGGTGAAGAGCTGTGAAAGCCGAGCTGAAAAACCTGGGGCACAGCTGGGGAACCATTAAAAGACTTGCCAGAAACAGACAGGAGTGGAGGATCTTTGTCACTGCTCTAAGCACCAGAGGCATAATGGGAACATGATGATGATGACAGGTTTCAGAGTAGCAGCCGTGTTGATGATGGTGACTTTTAACTTTAGGACCTTTTTGACTAATCATCTTAATTTTATTGAAATCTCCCTCTCTAAAATTTAGTGACATTGGGTTACTTTTTTGATATTGTCACTGCCCCTAGGAAGACACATAGGTTAGACACATACTTTAAAAGTTTCTAACTGAATATAGGTGCAGATGAGCTAAAGCTGAAATTAATAATTTAACAGTGAACAGGTAAATCCTGTTTAATAATCAAAGATAATCCCAAGAGTTTATTGATGGTCAAGGGAAGTGCATAAAAAAAGTAAATTGTCTTTACTTTACCTTAGTTAAACTAAAATAGTTTATCAACAGACAAAGGGAAAAGATCATGCTCATTGCTATGAAATTCAATAGCTGAAGGAGAGTTTGAATGAAGAAACCAAAGAATTTTCTCTTAATCTCTTTTAACTCATCACATTGTTTAAACAGTGGTTATAGATAGTAGGTTTTAAAGAAAACTAAAAATGCTAAATTCAAATTCAATCTCAATCTGTTTTACCATAGTTGGTACACTAACACAAGAAGTTGTTCAACTTAAAGCTACACTAACATTTTAATATTCATTTTAAATCAGATTCAATAACAAAGTAAACTTAGCCTCTGGCAGTGTTTATGCAAGACTATCTCACGATTGTGGAATGATGGTGGCATCTTCTTGCAAAATAGTGCTGAGGTTAATGGATTCTTTCCGGCTGTAGGGCTCATTGCTAGTTTTTGGTTTGGACTGAAGTTTTTTTCTGTTGCTGTGAGTTTCTATAGTGATTGTGCAATGAGTCTCATTTGGAATTTTTTTCTCCTTTTATTCCTAACTTGTATCAGCTTCAAGGAGCTTTTTAACTATTCTCTTGTTCACAGAGTTCAGTCAGCATGAAGAACACATTTTATAGGGGGTGGTTACGTTCAGCTACTAATGCTTGTCTATTCTTCATTGGCTCATCTCCTTATGGGCTGGTTTCAGTTGTTTATTCAACTAATACATATGTAGATATGTAGTAGGAGTTGTAAATCTTGTCAAAGTTATTTCTATATCTCTGTTCTAGTGGGGAACATTCTCAGAATCTCTTTGAAAATTTACTTTTAAGCCTTTTTTCTTTTATTCAGTCCATTTTTTACTAATGTTTAAGAGTGTGGAGAACTATTTTTGAAAATGAGTATAAACCCATATCAAAGTCTCTTTGCTTTGTACATATAGTACCTTTAAACTTAGCTCCCAGCTCATTCCCCTTTGCACAACTGTGGCTTTTTATATCAAGTTTTTATCTATTACCTGACATAAAATCCCTAGTCAAAACTAAGCTATAGTAAGTATCTGCCCTTGCTCCAAAGAATTTATTTTCTAAATGGACAAGACAAACAAAAGGTGGGAAGGGAAGACAGAGAGGTGGCAGGTCACTGGCACATCAGAGATAGAATCCGAGTCTCCCATTCTATCCACTAGCCCATTGATGCAACTTTGAAATATATATATATGCATATATGCATATATGCATATATATATATGCATATATATATATATGCTTGCTCTCACCAAGTCAAACATATGGTAGTCTTGTGAAAGATAACTTATTTATCATCTCTAGATATGACATTTATTGGCAGCAGTGTCCTTGCCTCTTATGTTTCTCAATCAAGATTGTTGTCAACACGATAAAATAAATTTCACAGCATAGAAATTGTCTTGTTATAGAAGTAAAGAAGCAGCTACCCAGCTAAAGATTAACCTTATGGCATATTTGGGGGAGGGGGGGAAAGGGGGGAAATAGACTGCATAGGACTCCATATGATGGAATATTTACTTCAAAAACTGAAAAATTCTATTTGTAATAACAAATGGGGCTGGGACCATGTTTGCATATGAGGCCTTCCAGAATGTGGCTCTGATACTTTCTGGGGCCCCTTCTTCTTACAGTCATACACATATTGAATAATACTTGAATACTAAAGAAAATCAATACATACAGTAATTTTTGAAGATGAAAATTACTGGCTACAAGATACCAATATTAAATTAACCTTTCCCCAAATTTGTGGTTTAATTTCTCACCAGCCACAAGATCTCATGATAATTCATAGCTTACAAAAATAGTTTACAATTCAATAGCTTACAACGATATTAATGCACAAGATCTCATGGTAGGAATTAAATTAGCAAGTTTCACCAACATTATGTGGTAGTAGAGAAAAGAGGAAAAATAATTCATGCCATGGGAGAAAAAAGATTTTGGGTGTGCACAGGCAAACTAATGGGCTAAAACTATCCAAATACAGTCATTTTTAAAGTTTCTTGTTATACATATAAGAGAATAAAGAAGATTGACATTCCAAGCCCCATGGCTGTTCCGAGCACACTGCAAATCACTAGCTGACGAATTCAATGGGTTGGAACTTGAAAGAGACAGACAGTCCAATAAAGACTAAGCCCAGTCACACATTTTCATTTAGACTGTTTGACAAGCAACAAAGTAAATTTTAAGGCAAATAGGTTTAAGTCAGAAACAATCTCCTCCTTGTTTTCAACACAATTGATATCTACTAATTTCAGTCTTGTTTAAAAGTGTCTCCTAAGCTGAGGGTTAACAGTTATTTGAGAGGTCAAGAGAGGGAGAGCTTTACTGTGTTTTTTTTCCCTCTTGACATGAGTGTTAATGCTAGCTTAATTAAAATCCACAGCCACAGTGTGAAAGGGATTAATTCTAAACACCTCCACAGGGAAATTATACCTTCCTGGAAATTTCTAGTCTGTGCTGGTCTCAGGTAGCTCAGAGGGCTATTTCCCTCCTTCTGATTTGAAACATGAAGTGTCTATAAAGTGTAAGGACATTTATAGAACTATAAATTACAGAACAAACAAAATAAAAAGGGAGAAATTAACCTGTAAGGTAAAGTTTTAATTTCAAAAGTACTTAATCTAGGAGCAATTGGAAAAAGCAATGATATAAAGCCTTCTAAACTTGGGATGTAGCTGGGGACTAAAAATGAATAAAGAGTAAATTCCCTATCAATATCTGTAAGTAGAGAATCTGCTGTAGAAGTACCCCTACCCCTACATAAATGGCAAGCAGGAAGGAAGAGAGTGGGAGGAGCTGTCTAAAGGGGGTTTATATTGTTAGGGAGATTAATATGTTGCACAGTTTTTAGCTGTTGAGGGCAGAAGGGAATTCTGTGAAGATGTGGAATCAGTCACTCATTAGAATTGTACAGGGGCACTGTAGCTTAGCATTTCTTTATTGTTAAAGGACTGCTTTGATGGACTATGACACCTCACCAGCCTTAATTCCATTTAAAGGAAGATTAAGATTATGGAATTATCATTAACGTACTATTGGCATTAGAGTGATAACCCTATAAATGCCTCATCATGGTAGGCACTGTGCAAACACATAGTAAAAGACAATTCCTGCCTTAAAGAGCCTACTTACCAATAGACAAATTTTTGTAGACTAAACAATGATCATTACAGTTCAAAACAAAGAATATCAATATATAAATCACAATCAGATAATTAGGAATGCAGAGGGTGTGATTTTCCAGAGTGACTACGTAATTTGGCACAAATTCTGTTGACTTTCAAAAGGATTTGTGCTCTGAAGTCACCTAGACACTTTTGAAAATTCCACCCCTAGTTACCAAAATCAGACATTTAAGTCCTGATTACCTCTGTATTTGGCACAGGTGTGACTGCTGTTGGAATACTGTCTCTAGTTCTGGTGCCCACAATTCAAGGAAGATGTTGATAGGAAGAGACTCAAAGATCTCAATCTATTTAATTTAACAAAGTGAAGGTTTGGGGATGACTTGGGTCACAGACTAGAAGTACAAATATAGGAAGCAAAAACTTTATAATGGGTTCTTCAATCTCACAATGAAAGATATTATCTGATCCAATGCCTTTTAGCTAAAGCTACACAAGTGCAGACTGGAAATAATGAACAAATTTTTAACAGTGGGATTAATTAACCATTGGGAAAAATTACCAAGGATCATGATGGATTCTACTTTACTGGCAATTTCACAACTGCACAGAGCTACTTTAAAAGAGCAGGAGTCTAGTTATATAGGATTCGGTGAAATATCAGGGTTGTAGAATCTCACTTCCATCAGGACATGTGTGTTGAAACTAGGATGTCTACAGTAATAATATATTCTAGATATCCCTTAAAATATATCTATACAAATACACACATACCAGTTATTTAAAGTACAGACTGAGGAATGGAGGAAGAAAGGTGAAATGATTGACAGTTTCATATACAAAATATGTAGATTTTAATCAGCAAATAGGATAAAAACATGTCAAGCCTTTCTAAATGAAAACATTAGAACCACAGGGGCATTGCTCATCCAGCAGAAGAGATGTGCTGCTATTCTCTTATACAGTGAGCAGTAGTAGGGAGTGCTGGTGAAACATCATCATGCGGTGTATTGGCAGGGTGCATCCACTGTGGCAGCACTACAATAACAGATTCAGCCTCCATTTTGATCCTCATAAATGGATCAGCACCACCTCTTTGCCTCGTACAGGGGTGGCCAACCTGTGGCTCCGGAGCCGCGTGTGGCTCTTCAGAGGTTAATATGCAGCTCCTTGCATAGGTGCTGACTCCGGGGCTGGAGCTACAGGTGCCAACTTTCCACTGCTCAACTCCAGGCCCTGCCCCCATTCCACCCCTTACCCCAAGGCCCCCGCCCCTTCCTTCACCCTCCCTCTCCCCTGCTGCACCCTTGCTCCTCCCCCCTCCATCCTAGAACCTCCTGTACATTGCAAAACAGCAGGAGGCATAGGGAGGAATGGGGAGGTGCTGATCGGCAGGGCTGCTGGCGAGCAGGAGGTGCTGAGAGTGGCCGGGGGAGTGCTGCTGATGTATTGCTGTGGCTCTTTGGCAATTTACATTGGTAAATTCTGGCTCCTTCTCAGGCTCAGGTTGGCCACCCCGGGCCTAGTAGCTTTGGTTCTAGATGCACTAATCTGCCCATGCGCTACCATTATATTCCATCATAACATGTCAGACACTTTCCTAGGTATCTTAGGCCTTCTTCTCTTGATACAACATAATTAGTAACATTAAGTTTGGCTAGGAGACCACTGTGCCAATTATCATAAAAAGAAAATTGTATATTACACCTTAATTTCCACAGGTCTAAAGAGAATTCAAATTGTGAACAGCAAGCAGTTGGAGCAGCAATACAAACAAAACCCCAAAATGTTCCAGGAAATGTCCAAGAATTTCAGCCATATATAAACTAAAAAATAAATCCATTCAGAGACTGAGTTCTAAGGTTTTGGGGCAGAGGACAGTTGAGTTACTTTTTCTGTTAGAGTTGATCTAACTTCCCCTTGACAAGAAAGTCTGAAATTATTCCAATTTTTTTTTATTTTGCTGGTCTTCAAACAAATAATATTAACAAATAACACCCAATTCATTTTTTCTGATATATATGTATATATATAAAGAAAATTTCCTCCTGGCCTGAGACCTTGTATTTCATATGTCAAGTTTTAGCCCAGAGAGAATTTTTAACTTAGCGTTACAAACCCCTAAAAGTACAGGTGTACAAGGAAAATGTTCTTTTTCTCTGATTTTTCTATTTGTTGTTACTTTATGATCTTGAAGTCCTTTCCTGTCTTTCTTTTTATATTTTCCTTTCTGTTTCCTATCATAGTTGCTTTAGGTTCACTCTAATGTATCCAGACAATCTCATGTTAAAGTAGTTTCTTAGGAAAAAAACTTTCTTGTGTTTTTAAATAAGTCAATTGAGAACAACAGAGAAAAAGTGATAAATTAAGTATGCTGAAATCCCTTAAGATCACCCGGAAAGAACTATGACTGATGTACTGAAATAATTCCCTGGGCTGGCAGTAAGGAGGATTGTTACAAAGAAGGATCTTATGTCCTTCTTTATTTTAGCATGGATGTCTTCATAGAATGAAACTCATGGAAATAATTCTGAACAGCCAACACTTTTATGACATGATAATTCATAAATTCAATGGCTATTTTTTGCCCCTTTCATACGGATTAAAAACTGGATGTAGAGCTTAACACAGGCCTTTTTTGTAAGAATTGTGCAACTCATTTTAAATAAATAGGACCAGAGCCTGAGCCCTACAACACTCATTTCTAAGCGTTACTAGCAAATCTTTCTAATGTAGATTTAATTCTCCTTGTAAAAATGTGCTTTTGCCAATTTTGTTCATACCAGTACCCAACAAAATAAACAGTACTGGAAGAAACATTTTTTTGTCATTATAACTGTGCCTGCACAAAGGATTTTGCTAGTATAAAAATGTCATCACAAAAAACACGTCTTTAACCAACATCATTATTCCAACAAAAGTTTCTACTGTAGACCTGGTCTTAGATATTATGGTGATAGGTACCATATGTATTATAAAAATAGATTTTTGTATATCCTATCATGTTCTATTTGAACGTTGATCAAGCAGTAACCAACCAAAACAGTATTGTTTCAGAAGAGAGCTCAAGTGTTGAATGCAAAGCCAACTTTCCCTATTAATCACAGGTTTCAGAGTAGCAGCCGTGTTAGTCTGTATTCGCAAAAAGAAAAGGAGTACTTGTGGCACCTTAGAGACTAACAAATTTATTAGAGCATAAGCTTTCGTGAGCTACAGCTCACTTCATCGGATGCATTTGGTGGAAAAAACAGAGGAGAGATTTATATACACACACACACAGAGAACATGAAACAATGGGTTTATCATACACACTGTAAGGAGAGTGATCACTTAAGATAAGCCATCACCAACAGCAGGGGGGGGAAAGGAGGAAAACCTTTCATGGTGACAAGCAGGTAGGCTAATTCCAGCAGTTAACAAGAATATCAGAGGAACAGTGGGCGGTGGGGTGGGAGGGAGAAATACCATGGGGAAATAGTTTTACTTTGTGTAATGACTCATCCATTCCCAGTCTCTATTCAAGCATAAGTTAAATTGTATCCAGTTTGCAAATTAATTCCAATTCAGCAATCTCTCGTTGGAGTCTGTTTTTGAAGCTTTTTTGTTGAAGTATAGCCACTCTTAGGTCTGTGATCGAGTGACCAGAGAGATTGAAGTGTTCTCCAACTGGTTTTTGAATGTTATAATTCTTGACGTCTGAGACCAGTCCTTGCTTACAGATAGCCCCCCAATCTGAAGCAAATACTCACCAGCAACCACACACCACACAACAGAACCACTAACCCAGGAACCTATCCTTGCAACAAAGCCCGTTGCCAACTCTGTCCACATATCTATTCAGGGGATACCATAATAGGGCCTAATCACATCAGCCACACTATCAGAGGCTCGTTCACCTGGGCATCTACCAATGTGATATATGCCATCATGTGCCAGCAATGCCCCTCTGCCATGTACATTGGCCAAACTGGACAGTCTCTACGTAAAAGAATGAATGGACACAAATCAGACGTCAAGAATTATAACATTCAAAAACCAGTTGGAGAACACTTTTATACAGTCGATTGTGTGTGTCCCCATACTAATGCACTAAGCGCATTAAGTTGGTGGAGTGCGTCCACAGTACCGAGGCTAGCATCGACTTTTGGAGCGTTGCACTGTGGGTAGCTATCTCACAGTTCCCGGAGTCTCCGCTGCCCATTGGAATTCTGGGTTAAGATCCCAGAGCCTGATGGGGCAAAAACATTGTTGCGGGTGATTTTGGGTACATGTTGTCAGTCATCCCTCCCTCCGTGAAAGCAATGGCAGATAATCGTTTAGCGCCTTTTTTCCATGTGGGCACCAAGCTGCTTTCAGTAGGACTGCCAACCATCGTCGTCATCATCCACCGCTTCCGTTGCCACTCTGCTCTCCTGCTCTCCTGGTGGTCTCACAGGGCCACTTCTGCTGCAACACTGCTCGGTTGCTCTTGTCTCGCCATACCACGGCAAGTGTGCAACCTGCTCAGGTGTTGTCTCCTGGCAGCAGACGGTGCAGAAGGTCTGCAAAATTGGTCATCCAACCACCGCTTCCCCTGCAAACCTGCTCTCCTGCAGACGCCATACCCCGGCAAGCATGGAGGGCCCGCTCAGAACACCGCAGCAGTTATGAGCATTGTAAACACCTCGCGCATTATCATGCAGTACATGCAGAACCAGAACCTGCAAAAGCAGGCAAGGAGTCGATGGTAGCACGGTGATGAGAGTGATGAGGACATGGACACAAACTTCTCTCAAAGCACAGGCCCCGGCAATTTGGCCATCCTGGTGACAATGAGGCAGGCTCATGCCACGGAATGCCGATTCTGGGTGCAGGAAACCAGCACAGACTGGTGGGACCGCGTAGTGTAGCAGGTATGGGATGATTCCCAGTGGCTGCGAAACTTTCGCATGAGTAAGGGTATTTTCATGGAACATCTGCCACCATGTCAAGGTTCCTTCCCCACTCTGAGCTCTAGGGTACAGATGTGGGGACCTGCATGAAAACCTCCTAAGCTTACTTTTACCAGCTTAGGTTAAAACTATTTACTTACCTAACTTAGGTTAAAATTACAAGGTACAAACTATATTATCTTTTGCCCTTGGACTTCCACTGCCACCACCAAACGTCTGGGTTTATTTTTGAGAAAGCGTTGTTTGGAAACGTCTTTCCCCCCAAAATCCTCACCAAAACCTTGCACCCCGCCTGCCTGAGGAAGGCTTGATAAAAATCCTCACCAATTTACATAGGTGACCACAGACCCAAACCCTTGGATTTTAAGAATAATGAAAAAAGCATTCAATTTCTTACAAAAAGAATTTTAATATAAGAAAAGGTAAAAAGAATCACCTCTGTAAAATCAGGATGGTAAATACCTTACAGGGTAATTAGATTCAAAACATAGAGAATCCCTCTCGGCAAAACCTTAAATTACAAAAAGACACAAAGACAGGAATATCCATTCTATTCAGCACAGCTTCATTTTCTCAGCCATTTAAAGAAATCATAATCTAATGCATATCTAGCTAGATTACTTACTAAATTCTAAGACTCCATTCCTGTTCTGTCCCTGGCAAAAGCATCACCCAGACAGACAGACCCTTTGTTTCTCCCTCCCTCCAGCTTTGAAAGTATCTTGTCTCCTCATTGGTCATTGTGGTCAGGTGGCAGCGAGGTTATCCTAGCTTCTTAACCCTTTACAGATGAAAGGGCTTTTTCCTCTGGCCAGGAGGGATTTTAAAGGTGTTTACCCTTCCCTTTATTTTTATGACACAGCTCCCCAAATCACAGCTAGGGTGAAACGCTGGTTAGGATTACCTCCTGGAGCTCTAGGAAAAAACAGAGTTAATAAGACACATGCACCTCTAAATATACTACCAAGTATATAAAGACTAACAATATTTTCCACATCTCAAGGACGATTTTAACCAGTTGATTCTGGGAAACTTTCATGAGAGAGTGCATCAGCCACTTTGTTAGAAACTCCCGAGATGTGTTGGATGTTGAAATCAAACTCTTGGAGAGCTAAACCCCACCGAAGAAGTTTTTTATTATTTCCCGTGGCGGTATGAAGCCACCGTAGCACAGCATGGTCAGTTTGCAGGTGGAAATGCCGTCCCCAAACATATGGGCATAGCTTTTCCAGAGCGTAGACAATGGTGTAACATTCTTTTTCACTGACTGACCAATTGCTTTCCCTCTCAGACAGTTTTTTGCTGAGAAATACTACAGGGTGGAATTCTTGATCTGGTCCTTCCTGCATTAAAACTGCTCCCACACCAGGCTCGGATGCATCTGTGGTTACTAGGAATGGTTTGTCAAAGTCTGGGGCCCTTAGTACAGGGTCAGACACGAGTGTCGCTTTAAGTTGGTTAAAGGCCTTCTGACACTCTTTGGTCCACTGAACGGCATTTGACTGTTTCTTTTTGGTTAGGTGTGTCAGTGGAGCAGCGATTTGCCTGTATTGTGGTACAAATTGTCTGTAATAATCAGCCAAGCCTAAGAAGGATTGAACCTGTTTCTTTGACTTTGGGACAGGCCACTTTTGGATAGCATCCACTTTGGCCTGTAGGGGATTGATAGTTCCTTGACCCACCTGATGTCCAAGGTAAGTCACTCTGTTTAGGCCTATTTGACACTTCTTAGCCTTAACAGTTAGTCCTGCCTCCCTTATGCGCTCAAAGACTTTTTGTAGATGTTTCAGATGTTCTGCCCAGGAATCCGAAAATATGGCCACATCATCAAGGTAGGCGACTGCATATTCTCCTAATCCCACTAGGAGACCATCTACAAATCTTTGGAAGGTGGTGGGTGCATTCCGCAGCCCGAAAGGGAGTACATTAAATTCATACAGCCTGACCTGTGTGGTGAAGGCTGACCTTTCCTTGGCGGATTCATCTAGCATTACCTGCCAGTACCCCTTGGTTAAGTCCAAGGTAGAGATGAACTGGGCCCGTCCCAGTTTCTCCAATAGTTCATCTGTGCATGGCATTGGATAGTTGTCTGGGCGAGTTACAGCATTTAGCTTACGGTAGTCCAAAAACATATCTCCCCATCTGGTTTGGGAACTAAAACGACTGGAGATGTCCATGCACTGCCAGAGGGGCGGACTACACCGATCTGTAAAATATCCTGGATCTCCCGTTCTATAGCAGTTTTAGCTTGAGGAGACACCCGGTAAGGTTGGACTTTAATTGGGTGAGCATTACCTGTGTCAATGGAGTGGTATGCCCATTCAGTCAGTCCTGGGGTGGCTGAGAACATTGGCGCGTAGCTAGTGCACAGCTCCTGGATCTGCTATCTCTGCATACGCCCAAGGGTCATGGAGAGGTTCACCTCTTCCATGCCACCAGCACTTTTCCCTTCATAGTAGACACCTTCAGGCCACTCAGCGTCATCTCCTCCCTGGGCTGTAAACTGACAAACTTTTAATTCTCTGGAATAAAAGGGCTTTAGAGAATTAATATGGTATACCTTAGGCTTTAGGTTGGAGGTGGGGAATGCTATGAGATAATTAACAGCTCCCAGGCGCTCCTCGACCATGAATGGTCCTTCTCACGACGCTTCTATTTTATGGGCCTGGAGCGCCTCTAAGACCATGACCTGTTCTCCTACTTTGAAGGAACGCTCACTGGCATGTTTATCATACCAGGCTTTTTGCTCTTTTTGAGCATCCTGTAGGTTTTCTTTAGCAAGGTCTAGAGATGTTCGGAGGGTATTTTGTAGGTTGGTTACAAAGTCCAGAATATTAGTTCCTGGAGAAGGTATAAATACCTCCCATTGCTGCTTCACCAACTGTAACAGCCCCTTAACCTCGTGGCCATATACAAGTTCAAATGGTGAAAACCCTAAACTAGGATGTGGTACAGCTCTGTAGGAAAAGAGCAACTGCTGCAACACTAGGTCCCAGTCGTTGGAGTGCTCATTTACGAATTTATGTATCATGGCCCCCAAAGTTCCATTAAACTTCTCCACCATGTCATTTGTTTGATGGTGGTAAGAAGTGGCAACCAAGTGATTTACCCCATGAGCTTCCCAAAGGTTTTCCATAGTTCCTGCCAGGAAATTAGTTCCTGCATCTATGAGGATGTCGGAGGGCCAACCTACCCTGGCAAAAATGTCTGCTAGTGCCTGGCACACACTTTTAGCCCTTGTGTTGCTTAGAGCTACTGCTTCCGGCCATCAGGTTGCAAAATCCATGAATGTCAGTATGTACTGCTTTCCTCTGGGTGTCTTTTTCGGAAAAGGACCAAGAATATCCACAGCTACTCACTGAAATGGAACTTCAATGATGGGGTGTGGCTGGAGAGGGGCTTTGACCTGGTCTTGGGGTTTTCCCACTTTTTGGCATACCTCACAAGATCGGACATAGGTAGAAACATCCTTGCCCATTCCCTCCCATTGGAATGACCTCCCCAACTGGTCTTTGGTCCTGTTCACCCCAGCATGGACACTAGGATGATTGTGGGCTAAGCTCAAGAGCTTGACCCAGTACTTAGTTGGAACTACCAACTGTCTCTGAGGATGCCAGTCTCCCTGGTGTCCACCAGAGTTTCCTTGTATAAAAGTCCTCTTTCTACAACAAACCTGGATCGATTAGAAGAGCTGAGAGGTGGTGGGTTGCTCCGTGCCGCTGTCCAAGCTCTCTGGAGGCTTTCATCTACTTCCTGTTCAGTCTGGAACTGTGTCCTTGATGCTGGAGACATCAGTTCCTCATTGGATTGTGGACCTATGCTTAGTCCCTCTGCAAGTGATGTAGGGGATGGGGCTGTTTCCATTGACTGTGAACTGCTCTCCTCTGGTACACTATGTTGGGGTTCAGGCTTCGGCTGAGCCTCTTGTGTAGGTTTATCGGCTGCTGCCGGTTCAGGTTCGGTGGGGCTCTCTGGGGTTGGGGTTGCAAGTACTGGATTCAGTGCTGGCAATGGGTCTGGTGCTGGTTGTTCCGCCTGTTCCGGTGCTGGGACTGGCTCTGTCTGGGTCTCTGGGACTGGATCCACTACTGCTGTTGCAGACATTGGCATGTGGTCTGGGTCCATCACCTCTGACCGGGTCCTGGTAGAAGTTTCCAAAACAGCGCTAGGCATGACAGCTGGTTTAGTCTGGCTGCGGGTGACCATTCCCACCCTCTTGGCTGACTTCACATGATTGGCCAAGTCTTCCCCCAACAGCATGGGGATGTGATAATCATCATAGACTGCAAAAGTCCACGTTCCTGACCAGCCCTTGTATAGGACAGGTAACTTGGCTGTAGGTAAATTGAAAGAGTTGGACTTGAAAGGTTGAATCGTCACTTGGATCTCTGGGTTAATTAAATTGGGGTCCACTAAGGAAGCATGGATAGCCAACACCTGTGCTCCGGTGTCCCTCCACGCGGTGACCTTCTTCCCACGCACACTCACAGTTCCCCTCCGCTCCAAGGGTATCTGGGAGGAATCTGGGCCTGAGGACCTCTGGGGTGATTCCGGTGCAACGAACTGTAATCTGTTGGGGTTCTTCGGGCAGTTGGCCTTTACATGTCCCAGTTCGTTTCATTTAAAACATCGTCCAGCTGATGGGTCACTGGGACGAGGTGGGTTGCTGAAGAACAGTGCGGCGGGATGATAAGGTGGCTGGAGGGTTCCTTGGGGGGTAGGTGGGGCCTTGGGCAGCCCCCGGTAGTAGGGTGTAGACTGAGGTTGACCCTTCTGGTATCCGCTCCAGCTGCGACCAGTTTTTTTCTTCTCTGCCACCTCCACCCATTTGGCTCCAATCTCCCCTGCCTTGATTACAGTTTTGGGCTTCCCATCTAGGATGTATCTTTCTATTTCCTCAGGAACACCCTCTAAGAATTGCTCCATTTGCGTTAGGAAGTGCAAATCTTCTGGAGATTTAACACTTGCTCAAGATATCCAGGCATCCCAATGTTTCACAATGTGGTAGGCATGTCGGGTAAATTACACGTCTGGTTTCCACCTTAGGGCTCTGAATCACCAACGGGAATGCTCCGGTGTTAGCCTCATTCTGACTCTCACCTTGGTTTTAAACAGTTCATACTTGTTCATTTGTTCCTTAAGCATTTCAGCCGCCATCTCAGCTAAGGGTCCACTGAGCTGTGGCCTCAGCTCTACCATATATTGATCTGTAGAGATGCTGTACCCAAGGCAGGGCCTTTAGAAATTTTCTAAGAAGTTCTCATTATCATCGCCTGCCTTGTAGGTGGGGAACTTTCTGGGATGGGAAGTGGTACCTGGAGAAGGATTGCTAGGGTTTGTTGGTCTATTCTGCTGAGCCTTTGCCTTCTCCAGTGCATGCTTTCTCTCTTTTTTCTTCTCTTCCTCCACATGCTTCCTCTCTTTTTCCTTCTCCTCCAGTTCTTTGACCCTTGCCTCCATTTCTTTGTCCTTGGCCTCCATTGCTCTCCTGTGGGCACCTGCTTGGTGGTGTTCTGCCTCTTTCGCTGCCTCCCTTTCTTTGTCCTTGGCCTCCATTTCTCTCCTGTGAGCAGCATCTTGGTGTCGTTCTGCCTCTTTCGCTGCCTCCATTCTGGCTAACTCCAATTTGTGTAGTGTCTTGGTTTCTGTCATCTTTACCTCTCTGTTTTTTACTAACTTTACACCTGAGGGATAGAAATAAAACAAAAAAAACTTGGTTTGTAAAATTTTGCTGTGCTGTAATAGGATACATATATTCTCTGACAGTGATTGTCAGCCTACAGAAAAATCCAGAAAAACAAACAAACCCTGACACCTTTGGCTCCAGGCAAATAGGCAGAAAACCCCTCTAGTTGCTCTTAGGTAAAAAAAAAACTTCAGGTCTGTGAAGACTGGTGAATTTCCCTGCAAGAGGTTAACTATCCTGCCTTTAGGTAGAGAAAACTCCAGCTCACAAAGACAATTCCCTTTTGTCTCTGCTCTGGCCCCAAAGCAGAGAGAAAGACTCCAACTACTACCAGTTGGAAACCTGCTTCCCAGCAGCCCAAAGGAAAAAAAATCCCTTTTAAAATCTGTTCTCCTTGTTCAAAAAATCAAAATCCTAACCCTCCCCGACACCCCCCCCCCAAAAAAAAATCCTAACTCCTTTGTCTCCAGGCAAATAGGCAGAAAACCCATCTAGTTGCTCTTAGGTTAAAAAAAACCTTCAGGTCTGTGAAGACTGGTGAATTTCCCTGCAGGACGTTAACTATCCTGCCTTTAGGTAGAGAAAACACCAGCTCACAAAAGACAATTCCCTTTTGTCTCTGCTCTGGCCACAAAGCAGAAAAAAAACCTCTAACTGTTTTCAGTTTAACCTGCTTTCCAGCAGCCCAAAGGAAAAAAAAATATTTCCTTTTAAAATCTGTGTTTCTGGTTCAAAAAAAATCTCAAAATGATTTGAAGTTGATCCCACCGCTTTGCCACCATGTCAAGGTTCCTTCCCCACTCTGAGCTCTAGGGTACAGATGTGGGGATCTGCATGAAAACCTCCTAAGCTTACTTTTACCAGTTTAGGTTAAAACTTCCCCAAGGTACAAACTATTTTACCTTTTGCCCTTGGACTTCCACTGCCACCACCAAATGTCTGGGTTTATTTTTGAGAAAGCGTTGTTTGGAAACGTCTTTCCCCCCAAAATCCTCACCAAAACCTTGCACCCCGCCTGCCTGAGGAAGGCTTGATAAAAATCCTCACCAATTTACATAGGTGACCACAGACCCAAACCCTTGGATTTTAAGAATAATGAAAAAAGCATTCAATTTCTTACAAAAAGAATTTTAATATAAGAAAAGGTAAAAAGAATCACCTCTGTAAAATCAGGATGGTAAATACCTTACAGGGTAATTAGATTCAAAACATAGAGAATCCCTCTCAGCAAAACCTTAAATTACAAAAAGACACAAAGACAGGAATATCCATTCTATTCAGCACAGCTTCATTTTCTCAGCCATTTAAAGAAATCATAATCTAACGCATATCTAGCTAGATTACTTACTAAGTTCTAAGACTCCATTCCTGTTCTGTCCCTGGCAAAAGCATCACCCAGACAGACAGACCCTTTGTTTCTCCCTCCCTCCAGCTTTGAAAGTATCTTGTCTCCTCATTGGTCATTGTGGTCAGGTGGCAGCGAGGTTATCCTAGCTTCTTAACCCTTTACAGATGAAAGGGCTTTTTCCTCTGGCCAGGAGGGATTTTAAAGGTGTTTACCCTTCCCTTTCTTTGTATGAACAGCTGCAGCAAGGGACTTACTTTCCAAACCAGAAAATAACTGTTGGGGATGTTGAAATGCCAATAGTTATCCTTGGGGACCCAGTCTACCCCTTAATGCCATGGACAGGGGCGAAAGTAAGTCGAATGACTTACCAGTACTCTGGGGCCAGCTCTGGCCCCTGGAAGGGGCGAGGCCTAGGGCGGAAGAGGCAGGGTTGAGGGGGTCAGAGCCAGCCCAAGCGCACCCTGTAAGGTGAGTGCCACCCCCAACGGGGTAGTAGCAGCAGCCCGAGGCTCCGGGGGCTATTTAAAGGGCCCAGGGCTCCTCTCTTCTACTGCCCTGACCCTTTAAAAAGCCGCCAAAGCCCTGGGAAGCAGCGGGGCTCCAGCGGTTATTTAATGGACTGGGGCAGCAGAGGCAGCTGGAGACCCAGCCATTTAAATAGCCCCTAGAGCCCCCGCTACCCCAGGGCTCTGGGTGCTATTTAAAGGGCCCACGGCTCCCCTGCTTCTACCGCCCCGGTCCTTTAAATAGCCGCCAGAGCCCTGGAGTAGCAGCAGCGGGGCTCCAGTTGCTATTTAAAGGACCTGGGTGGCAGAAGCAGGGGATCCCCAGGCCCTTTAAACAGCTGCCGGAGCCCTACAGCCGCTACCCCAGGGCTCCAGCAGTGGGGCTCTGGAGGCAATTTAAAGGGCCTGGGGCTCCCCTCATCTACCACCCTGGCCCTTTAAATAGCTGCCGGAGCCCTGGGGAAGCGGCAGGGCTCTGGTGGCTATTTAAAGGACCGGGGCAGCAGAGGCAGCTGGAGCCCCCGTCCTTTAAATAGCCCCTGGAGCCCCTGCTACCCCAGGGCTCCGGGGGCTATTTAAAGGGCCCAGGCGGTAGAAGCAGGGGAGCCCCAAGCCCTTTAAATAGCTGCCGGAGCCCTGCAGCCGTTACCTCAGGGCTCCAGCAGTGGGGTTCTAGAGGCAATTTAAAGGTCCTGGGGCTCCAGCCACTGCTGGGAGCCCCAGGCCCTTTAAATTGCCACCTGGGGAAGCCGGGCTGCCCCAGTTCGGTGCACCGGCTCTTGCTGGTATGCCATACCGAGGCGTATCGGCTTACTTTCACCTCTGGCCATGGCTCATGAAGCCGTACACAGGCAGCCTGGACAGTAGTAAGGAGCTGTTCAACTATAGGCTGAGCAAGTGCAGAATGGTGGTAGAATGTGCATTAGGATGTTTAAAAGCGCACTGACACAATTTACTGACTCAGTTAGACCTCAGCGAAACCAATATTCCCATTGTTATTACTGCTTGCTGTGTGCTCCACAATATTTGTGGGAGTAAGGGGGAGATGTTTACGGCAGGGTGGGAAGTCGAGTCAAATCACCTGGCCGCTCATTACGTGCAGCCAGACACCAAGGTGGTTAGAAGAGCACAGCAGGTCATGCTGCGCATCAGAGAAGCTTTGAAAACCAGTTTCATGGCTGACCAGGCTACAGTGTGACAGTTCTGTTTGTTTCTCCTTGATGAAAACCCATGCCCTTGGTTCACTCAACTTCCCTGTAAGTCAACTGCCCTCCCCTCCCCTCTTCGATCACCACTTTCAGAAGTGAAAAAGTCATTGTTGTTTCAAATTCATGCATTCTTTATTAATTCATCACACAAATAGGGGGATAACTGCCAAGGTACTCCGGAAGGGGTGGAGGAGGAGGGAAGCACTGGGTGGGGTGGTGGAGGAGGGAAGGACAAGGCCACACTGCACTTCAAAACTTATTGAATGCCGACCTTCTGTTGCTTGGGCAGTCTTCTGGGGTGGAGTGGTTGGGTGCCCGGAGGGGGCCTCCCCCACGTTCTTGGGCGTCTGGGTGAGGAGGCTATGCAACTTGGGGAGGAGGGTGGTTGGTTACACAGGGGCTGCAGTGGCGGTCTATGCCTTTCCTCCACCTCAACCATATGCCGGAGCATATCAGTTTGATCCTCCAGTAGCCTCAGCATTGCATCCTGCCTCCTTTCATCACGCTGCTGCCACCTCTCCTGTTGCTCCAGCCATCTATCCTCTCGTGCATTCCTCCTTTCCTTGTGTTCATGTTGTGCTTTCCTGGACTCTGCCATTGTCTGTTTCCATGCATTCTGCTTTTCAATTTGGGTGCATTGCATGAGCTCAGAGAACATTTCATTGCGAATGCTTTTTTTTTTTTTTTTGCCTTCTTATCTGCGCTAGCCTGTGGGATGGAGATGCTAGTCACAGTGTTGAAGCATTTGCAGCTGCGGTAGGAAAAAAAGGGAGATTAAAACCGAAAAAGAAACATTGGCCATTTAAAAAGAGGGGCTGATGTTTTCAGGATAATGTGCAGCACAAACCCAACTAAACCCTCCCCACACCCAATTCTCTGGGATGATCGCTTCACTCCCGCTCCTACCACGTGGCTAACAATGGGGATGATTTCTTTTAGCCACAGGCAAACAGCCCATCAGGAATGGCCACCTCTGATAGACCACCCCTATTTCAACCAGGTGACCATGAATGATATCACTCTCCTGAGGATAACACAGAGAAATAAAGAACAGATGTTGCTTGAATGCCAGCAAACATCGGGACCACACGCTGCCATGCTTTCTTATGCAATGATTGCAGACTATGTGCTACTGGCCTGGCATGGTAAAGTGTCCTACCATGGAGGATGCAATAAGGCTGCCCTCCCCAGAAACCTTTTGCCAAGACTTTGGGGGTATCTCCAGGACAGCTTCATTGAGATGTCCCTGGAGGATTTCTGCCCCATTCCCAGACACGTTAACAGACTTTTTCAGTACTGTACTGGCTGCAAATGCATCCCAAGTCTTCAGGGCAAATTAATTATTAACCACGCTTGCTTTTAAACCATGTATTATATTTACAAAGGTACACTCACCAGAGCTGCCTTCTCCACCCTCAAGGTCTGGGAGCCCAGGTTGGGAGGGTTGAGAGGGTATTGGATCCAGGGTGATAAACAATTCCTGGCTGTTGGGGAAAATGGTTTCTCCATTTGCCTGGTGTGCACTATCTTCAACCTCCCCCTCCTCCTCATCTTCCTTGTCCCCAAAATCCTCATCCCTGTTGTGTGAGACTTCCCCCTTGAAGGACTCCACGTACAGGGGTGGGGCAGTGGTGGGGGCACCCCCTAGAATTGCATGCAGCTCATCATGGAAGCGGCATGTCTGGGGCTCTGACCTCGAGTGGACGTTTGCCTCTTGGGTTTTTTGGTAGGCTTGCCTGAGCTCCTTAAGTTTCACATGCACTGCTGCGGGTCCCTTGATAGCCTCTGTTCTTCGTGCCCTTGGAGAGTTTTTCAAATATTTTGGCATTTCGTCTTTTGGGACAGAGTTCTGATAGCACGAATTTGTCTCCCCATACAGCGATCAGATCCATTACCTTCCATTTGGCCCATTCTGGAGCTCTTTTGCCATTCTGTGACTCCACGGTCACCTCTGCTGATGAGTTCGCCACACTGGCCAAACAGGAAATGAAATTCAAAAGTTCACAGGGCTTTTCCTGTCTACCTGGCCAGCGCATCCGAGTTGAGAGTGCTGTCCAGAGCGGTCACAATGAAGCACTGTGGGATAGCTCCCGGAGGCCAGTACCATTGAATTGCGTCCACACTAACGCAAATTCGACCCAGCAATGTCGATTTCAGTGCTAATCCCCTCTTCGGGAAGGAGTACAGAAATTGATTTTAAGAGACCGTTAAGTAGACAATAATGGCTTTGTTGCGTGGACAGGTGCAGGGTTAAATTGATCTAACCCTGCTAAATTTGACCTAAACTCGTAGTGTAGACCAGGGCTCAAATGGACAGCTCTGAGCAGCAGTGTGGCTGTCCCCTATATAGTCTGCTGTTGCTAGGCAGACTACGCAGTCACGTGTTCTAACCGCTCCCTGCCTTTTTTCTCTCTAATTTGAAAAAGGCATAGGGTGGGGCGGGAAGCTGTCCATGAAGGAGGGCATCCAAAATGGAGTCCTACTTGTTGTTTTGATAGAACAAGATGAAGACTAGAGGGGAAACCTACCGAAACAAGACTTTACCTCAACAACGGGACGGGGGGAATCTGTGTGCACTCCTGCCTCTCTGGGTCTGGCAGCAGCTGCTCCTGTCTGAACAAGCCTTCCCGCGCCTGACCTGGAGTGCTTTCTTAGAGAGACAGTTTTCTCAACACTCACTCAGTCACACACACACTCCCCTCAAACCCACATGCACTGTCTCACACACTCCCCTCAACACGCACTCCCGCTCTCACACACACACTAGTCTCCCTCACAGAGGTCCCCCAAAATATACACCAGGGTTCCCTGCATCCAGGTCACTTTCCTCACCTGGCCTGTGCTGTGAGGCGAGCATCAGGAGCTGCTGCTCTCCTGCCTTCTCTTTACACAGCCCAGGCGGGGAAAGTGACCTGGATGCAGGAAGCCTTAACGTCACTCCTTGCTCCCCCGCCCATAACACCCTAGGGGTGCACAGGGCAGAGGAGCAACAGTCCAGGGGGGGAGCAAGCAGCAATGGCAGCTGCTCCATCACTGCATCCAGGTCAGTTTTCCAATGTGGGTGCAGGAGGGGGATGCAGAGGTTAGGGACACTGGAAGGGGTCATGGGTTGGGGTGAGGCGGGCACAGTGCAGATGTTGGGGTCCAGGAGGGTGGTGCAGGGGGCAGGAGTGAATGGCATTCAGGGATTAGGAGCCCAGGAGGGAAGTTCAGCAATTAGGGGCAAAGGGGGGACAATGTGGGGGTTAGGGGTGAAGGGAGGGTGGAGAGCCTGTGGGGGCCAGGAGCAATGGGGATGCACCATGCCCACAGGGGTCAGGGGCACCAAAATGCAAGTTCACCCCAGGTGCCATTTTCCCTAAGGCCGGCCCTGAAGTCACCATGGAACAGCTGTTCCCTGGTGTGCAGGAGGCACTGGGAGGGAGTAGGAGGAGCAGGGATGGGACGGAAAGAGGCAGGGAAGAGGAGGGGCTGGGTGGAGCAGAGGTGGAAAGAGGTGGGGTGTGGGTGGGGCCTTGGGGGAATCAAAATGGGGGTTGCTAAAGTTAGAGAATCGTTGCTCTCCAGGACATATGCCCACCAGAAGCCTTTAACACTACTATTTTTACCAGTAAACTCAACTTGAACCTAGACTTGAGATCTGTGATAATGATTTCCTCTGAAACTATTTAAGTAAGCTGAATTGAACAAAAACCACAGTAGTCATGTTAACTTCAGAATGCAAATGTAACAGCTGATATATACAGAGTAAAAATTATTGAGTGGTCATATCATCTAAGTTGAAGAGTATCTATGTTCTTCCCCAAAAGAGGAAAGCATAATTTAGATTTTTGCCCTCAGTTTTTAAATAGAGTAGCGGAGCTAGCTGTTTATATGTAAGTGTGTACATCATCATTAGAAAGTTACGTAATGTGACACTGCAATATGTGAATGTTAATTTATCAAATATATAAGAGAGTTATTGCTATTTAGCACTTTATAAATATTTAAAATATATTATACTAATACCACACTGTTTATGTCTGATTATCCCTTTATTCTGGTGTAAAGTAGGAGGAAATCCCCTGAATCAATGAAGTTACTTGATGTAACCTGATGAAAGAGATGGCAAAAATCAGATCTTCCTTTCTAAAACTGAATGCAAATGGTTTCTTCATCTTGAGTAATTTTAACATGATATTGCAATGCAGTTAATTTAAATTAGCACTGATAAATTTTTTAAACATTAAAATATCCAGAGATGAGTCGAATGTACATTTATTTATTTATTTATTTATCTATTTATTTATTTAAAGAGCTGTGTCTGTATTTTCTCTGCTATGGTCAACTTTTTACAATGTAGTTGTAGTGGGTTAGTGGTGGTCCCTCCCACCCCCGCTCAGTGGGAGGCCATGCTGCCTCACTACATCTCTGGCGGCTGCCCCCTACCATGGATAAGAGCTCTGGCCCAACAGAACAGCACAATTCAACAGTTTTAAGGAGTCCAGGCCCTCAGGCAGGGTGGAGCAAACATCCAGTCGTAAGGCTCAGGCCAAGCAGAGCAAACAACAGAGAGTCTGCTGTCCTGGATCTGGCAGACGGCAGATCAAAGCAGGCCTCTTAGGGATTGGGGTTCACAGTAGGGGTAGGGGGATGTGGGCCCACCCTATTCCAATGGTTCCAGCCCAGGGCCCTGACAGTGCCAGAGTGTCCAACCACTGGGTCAACAGGGATCCACCGAAAACATGCTGACTGGGGTTCAGGCAATAACACAACCAAACTGCTGTCTGGTGTTCCTGGGCTACTTCCATTCCTCCACTGTAATGTACCTGCAGCTAGGGGTCATCCATCTCTTTGGGGTATACACTGAGCAGCAGTCCTGACAGCTCTTCTCCTGGATAAGTCTTCTCCAGAGGCAGGGCATGGTGCAGTGCAGGTTCAGCTCAAGGGATCTGCAGTGACCTGGAGACATCTGCTCCATTTCTTGGCTCAGACTCAACTGGGTTAGAAGCTCCACCCTTTATATTTCTTGTCCCACCTCTTAGCTTCTGGCAGGAAGGGTGAGCCCGGCCTGTCTCCAACCGCCAGGGATCAGAGAGCGTTCCTCCCCATCTGGTTCAGTGGGAGGCCACTGCACCTCACTACAGTACCATAATCCAAATATACAGTATTTTCTTCAATAAATTCAACAGAAGACAATATACCCTTTTAATCACATCCCAGAGTTTGTGTAAAAGATGATGTGTTCAAGGCATAAATAATATATTCTTACTGTTTGATTATTTCATTTATGGCAATACAGAGAATGATACAATGTTAGTCTTCATTACCATCAGCACAGAAGGAATGGTGTACATTTCATAATGAATAAAGTTGCCTACTGTATCTATGTGCTAAGTGACAGTGGGTTCAATATAAAACCTGAGCAACAAACAACTCCTGCAGTAGAGCAGAAAAGCAAATTCCTAATGACATAGATTGGCATATGTTTGACAAATAAGTCTGACATCAACTCAAAGCATTGCCAGGCTACATAATTTCATAAACCATCAAGCATAATGTTATAATCAACAGTGTCAAAAGCAGCACGCAGATCAAGCAAAGTTAAAATGCTTGAGCAACCCAAGTGAGACTGCATTAATAAATCATGAACTGTAACTATACCAGGTTCTATGCTATAACATGATCAAAAAACAGATTGTTATTTCTCAAAAAGGTTATTTCCTGCTAAATGGTAATATAATTGAGAAGCATCGACTCATTCCAGGGACTTGTCCAAAAAATGCCAAATTTGAAACAGGTCGATAACTGCATAGACAATTTTGAATCCAGAGTGTATTTTTTTTAATAATGAAGTTAGTCTACCCATTTTTTTAAAAGGAGGAAGACCAAGAAGTGAGCAAAATGTTAAGAATTTGACTGAACACAGAAGTAATCTCAGGGAACTTCTATAAAATAGATAGATAGATAGATAGATAGATAGATAGATAGATAGATAGATAGATAGATAGATAGATAGATAGATAGATAGATAGATATGGAGTGGGATAAAGAACACAGATGATAAATGGATGATGTTGAAATCATCTCTGCTATGTCTCATGGATGGAGCTTTGTATATATGAAAATGAAGAACACTCCTGAGCAATAACAGGAGGCAGTTAGTGAGAAACATTTATAGAAATGCTTAAGATATTGATTAACTGGTCCTAATACTCTTAACCTATTTCTGAAATATTTGAAGAATTCATTATATTTCTCAACAGAGTAGCCCAAATAATGTACCTGTAATTTAAAAGCCTGCCATTTACCCGTCTTCTGTGAAAAGCTTTCATATTCCTGGGAGTATATATATGCCAAAGATCTCTGTGCCTAAAATTAATAGTGTCAAGCTGTTCTGTAGTGATTCAAGAGCATGAGTACAAACTCAGGGCAGATCGCTAAGAGCCAGGGCACAAACCCCAGTTTGGCTGAGTTCATGAACCAATTATCAAGCGTAAAATCCTCATGCCTTATAACAGCCTTAACATGGAATCACAACCAGTCCCCTTGGATACTCTGATCTGTCCTGCCACTCAGGTAAGCTTGCCTTTGTGATAGATGGTCCCTTACACCAAAGATCACAGCAGTATTCTGGTAACTCAAGTCCCAAAGGACCAGTCAATCACCCCCAGTCAATTGCACTTAATATCTTACACCAAAGACAATGTTTGTAGCGAACTCTAAAATAAACTTCTAAAGATTTATTATATAGGAAAAGGAAACAAGAGTTTTATTTACAGGGTTAAAACCAGTAAACATATATACGCACAAAAGAATTTCAATATTAAGTTTCAAAAAAGTAATAGAAGCTCCTGTGATAAGGGACGGTCTATACATCGTTTAGGGTTAACCCAGAGTAATCACCCTTGTCCCTCCGAGCTCAAGCACCATAAAGATGGATTTTTATCCCATCCCTCCTTCTTCTTTGAGCTGCAAACATAACTGATGGGAGGAATCCAATTGCATGTCTTTTCTTCATGGTGCAAAGTGGCACGGGAGGGGGGACAACAATCAACAGTTTTTTGTACCCTGAGTTCCACAATTGTTTGTCTAGTATTCATGTGGCTTCTTTGTTGGGCAGGAGATAACACCCTCTGTGAAGACTAGTATTTCAGACTAGTTAATGATTCTGCTCTGTCTGGTGATTTACACAGTTACAAAGGTTTACAATGCAATTGTTCAAATATTACCTTACAGTATGTGATATGGATTTTATAAGTGAGATTAATACATGCAGCACCTTACAAGCATTCAATAAAACCAATACTAAACACATTTTTAATAACTCTAATATTTGTTTTACCAATACTAACACAGAGATGAACCAGACTTATTCCAGCTATGTATTTGTCGATATTCGAGTGAGGCATGGAAACTTGCTGCCTGATTTCCCAGCAACACAAGTACTACGATTGCTGATACCCAGGGCAAAATTCTCCTATCTGGGAGACCTTCCAGGAGATCCCTCTGGTTTAATGTGGTACTTGGCTCACTGACAGTTCTGTGGATTTAATTTAGAAGTCTCCTCTCCCTGCACCTGGAATGTGGTTCTGGATCTGGGTGTGGGAAATCCATGGTAATTTATACTTTCACTGCATTGTGTCAGTATCCAACCAATAGCTTAGGTTCTGTGACATGCTTATTGTATGCATACATATTTTGAGTGTCTCATTGTAGTTGCCACATACAGACTTCATCAATATCCTGAAACCTTAATGGACACAGAATAATAACTTAACTGGAACCAACAATACTTGAAGTACAGTCACCTGTGCAGTTAAATGACATCAATTTCATGCACTAAAGCTTTACAAAACTAGAAGAGTGACTGTTTGATCTCAGTTAGCCTCACCTTCAGAAGGCTGATTTCCTATCATGTGCAAAATGTCACACTGTATATTTCTTATAAAAGAATAATGCAGTAAACAGAACATATAGAAAAATATATTTTTAATAATATTTACAATAAAATAGTCAAAATCTAAAAGTATATAATAGTGGACACCTTTTGTTCACTGTGTTAAATCATATACTAACAAATAAACAATATTTAAATGGGGCACAGGTGAGTCCAAGATTCCTTATTTTGGGATGGAAAAGGAAAAGAAAAAATGTGTGCCATGATATCGTAATCCTTAACCCATCTCCCATTCATATACTGTTTCTATTATATATCATATTTGGTGGTGTGTTTGTGTCTAATGTTAAAAAGGCTAGAACTGGGGATCTACAAAGACCTAAAAACTACAGAATTGCTATAGGCACATTACAGAACTTTCTGGTAACAATAGCCATGTTGATACATGTAACAAAATAGGAAGATGAAGCCAGAGATAGATATAGTTAAAACTACTGATCTGTGTTGACATTCCAGAACTTGGACTACTCATCTAAGGATCAGCCAACAGAGGTCTCTTGCATGGACCATCATATTCACCATTTAAGTCTTAAATTCTTAAATTCTCCTTGTTTCCATTTTCCTGGCAGCTAAATGAAAGCAATGGCAATTACTGCTGATAAAATCCATAGGTGAAATCCAAAACAATATAAAATTCAAGATATTCATGGCCACATACAGTTCAGGATTGTTTTATCCCGTGGAGGAAACCTGAGGAGAACCAATTCTTGTAGCAATCCTCCAATTCATTCTATCAGGGGACAGTGTATCTCTTACATTAGTAGCAATTATATATCGTTTTGTTAGCCATAGCTACAAAGTGTATTTTCAAATGCTGGACAATAGTGCAAGGTCCCTCTTCAGATCAATGGATCTCTCTAACCAAAGACTTTCTATATGTAAAACAAATCACTGGATGTCTTCCTCAAGCTGAAGATGTATTTAAAAAGAAAATGGTTACAAGTGCAACTTTTGGAGCAAAAGTGAGTTTAAGTTTTCACATGATTCAATGTGAATAATTTTATATCTCTGAAATGTTGCAGATGCAAAATCAGATAAAATGAACTGGATAAAATGTGTCAACAGTTTTGCACACCTCAAATGCATAGCCACTGGCAATTTAAATTACCCATTCTACTTTATCCTCCTTTCTTCATGCATCACAGATGGTCTACTGACAGGATCCAGATAATAAAAAAATATTGGCCAAAATATGCCTCTGCAAATTAGACAATTTCACAAGTGAAAGAAGTGGACTATTAATGTCTAGAGTCCTTTGCTGGGATTGGGATGCTTTATAGACAGAGTTAATTAGTAGATATCTGTACTTACAGCTGCAGAATAATGCAGCAGCACAGCCAATCAAAGTCCTTTGAATTCTCCAATTGGTTTTGCCCATGAAAAACTCAAGAACAAATTTTCAGTTTCTTATACCCAAGAGGTGCTCTATGATCAAGCAATGGGATAAAAATGCTGAGTACTTGGTATAGGATACATTTACTTGGGAAAAAACTCTAAGATGTTTAAAATGTCTGAGGTGAGAGTTCGGAAGACAATGTTGCCATCTCTCCTGATTTTTTGTGAGTCTTCTGGTAAACAGTGTTTTCCTTAGAGTCCCAACTGCTGAAATCAAGAGATTCCATAAGAACCCTAGACTTTTTTTAGTAAATTTGTAATGCTCATAGGGGCAGAGGAAAACTTGAAAATGAGAAGTGAATGTTTTCTAAAGGCTAAACAAAAACAAAACAAAACAAAATAAAATAAAACAGCCAAAACCCAGAAGGTAAATAAAAAAAATCAAAAGTTTGTTAGAATTCCCATGATTTTTGGAGGGGGGAGGGGACTGAGTCATGATTTTTTAACAGTTGGTTTTGGCAATACTGAGAAAATCCTGTATTTGTCCCACATGTTTGGGCATCTGTGCCTGCTCAGTAATCCTGACACTTTGATAACCAGCTAGGCTGCCCAATGGACAACCCTGCCTCATTAGCTGAGGAAGCTAGCAGGCCAGTCCTTTAGCCCAGCAGCAGCCGTAAATCACTGGCTACTCAACACCCACGCCCATGGACTCTCTGCCTCTCTGTGCTTGTCTCTCACCAAGCACTATTTCTGCTCTGATCCTCCACAGCTCCAGCCCTGCACCTAGCCTTGTTCCCATCCTGTTCCAGCCTCACTCTTGTCTCAGAACCAGCACTGCTCTTGCCTTTCCTGACTTCTGATAATCTGGTTCTGACCCTCAACTCTGATTTCTGACTCCGGCTTTTGACTCAACCCTTGGTCCTGGCATTCGGACCCTGACTCCAGTTCTGACCATCGGCCCTGTTTTCTAGTTCTGAACCTGTCTCAACCCAGCTCTGGCAGTCAGACTCTGACTACTTCGCCTGATTTCTGCTTCAGCCTGCCCTCGGGACAACCCTAAAGAAAACCTATTTGTGGGCTGCAGGAAGGTCTTTGCACTGGATAGAGTTCCTCCTTCAAACCTAGAATTTTCACCCATAAAAATGGTATGAAGGTTCAAATCACAATATCATGATGATGTGCTGTGATAGTTTGATGTTGCCATTTCACTTTCAGTGTGCTTTATACTAGAGCTGATTGAGACTTTTTGATGAAATGGGATGCATTTTTTTAAAAATTTTAGAAATACCAATTAATTGAAACTTAATTTTTTGGCAGGAATTTATCAGTTTCAAATGAAACTTTTGTCAGGAAGATTTCTCAGTTCCAGGAGAGAATTTATGGAGCAAAAGTCCTCTCCCACCAAACAGCTAATAACTGGTGGTTAGGATACTTACCTGGAATGTCAGAGACCCAAATTTAAATTCCTGATCTGCCTGATTCAGAGGGACTTGAACTTGGCTCTCTCTTATCCCAGGTGAGTGCCCTGTTTATTGCCTATTTTAAGCTGGTGTTTGACTCTTTCTCATTTTTCACAAATGGATTGGAAACATCTTGGTTTCATCCCAGTGAATAACAGGAACACTTTTGAAATCTTGAAAATGTTCACAGGATGGGAAAACCATTTCTGACCAAGCTTTGCTTTATATACTTCTTTGAAATTATATGATAATATGCTGTGCTAGCTGTTTATGGGCTGGCCAGAATCCAACACATTCCTATTACTCATTTTCATCTAGACTAGATAGATTCTAGGGAAGAAGTTTGAAGAGACTGGAAACTGTAGGCACAGCAGAGCATTCTGGGAAAATTGCAAGGGGAGTGAAGGAAACAATCTTCCCTCAGAACGGTTAGAGATATGAAGGGGACAGAGTTGCTGTTTTGCCCCAGGAAAAAGGCCTGACAGGAAATTTCGGAAGAGCCTGGTGTGACGGGTTCCCCCTGGGGTGCCACTGAGCCCATCTGACCCACCAACCTGGGCTCCCTTTCACCCTGTGGTGCTGAGATAAGTTGCCAAGCTCTCCAGGCTTGCTCTTTGACCAGCATACATACAGATAGGGACACACCCAGCCGCAGCTTCACACAGATACTGAGATCAGCTCTGCAAGAAAAGGCTCAGCTAAGGCACCTTCCAGTTGCTAAGGCATGCACCCCCCCTATGGAGTCTAAACCCAAAATTGTACCATCTTGAGTTGCACAAGGAAATGGAAGCATAAGCTCATAAAATTCATCCCCTCCCTCAATGTGGAGAGAGATATGCAACAGCTTTCTGCCCCAAGTTATAATTTCTACACACTGGTTTTCAACAAAACAAAAACAAGTTTATTAACTACAAAAGATAGATTTAAGTGATTATAAGAGATAGCAAACAGGCACAATTTGCCTTGGCTTTCCCAGGTTTTCACACAGAGGCTAAAAATCCCTCTAGCCTGCGGCCATCACTTCTCACAGTTCAGTCCTGGTCCCTCAGGTGTTTCCAAGTATGTTGTTGTAGGGAGAGTGAGGTACCATTATGATGTCATTACCCCCTTTTATATCTTCTTTCCACTTGCTGGAAAGCTCTGTTGCTGTGACCTGGGTCAAACAGTTCCCATTGTCTAGTGCTATCTCTGAGAGATTTCTGTTGTACACAGTTTCTGGGGTAATCCTTGTACTTGTGTGCATTTCCTCAGTAAGCCACTAACATTGTTTGGCGTCTTTACTGTTTTGCTTCTGGGTGTTTCACAACACATTTCAATAACACATAGATAGCCAAACTTCATAACTCCACATACGATGATAGCACATACAATCCAACAAAATATTAATGTCTAGCAGATCAAGACATTTAGAATGATACCTCATAAGGCACACTTTGTACAAAACATATCCTAATTACATGACTGTGGTGAAAATTGGGATGCCAAGGTGTCACACCTAGAAAGAAACTCAGAGGGACAGAAAAAGGACTGGGGAAAGTACCTGGTAGTAGGGGTGTTCTTCAACCTAGAAAGTCAGAGAATAGTAGGAACTTGAAGAGAGCAAGAAAGGTTTCTGTGTCTCTACCAAAGGGAAGAAGCCAAGTGGTAAAGCACTGTTTGTCAGCCCTGGACCAATGTAGATGAGGTGAACCCCTGCACAGAGTTGTGAAGGTTCTGAACATTTGCTGGACTTTCTTTTGCTGTATTTTTGTTTGTCTTAGAAGGAAAAGAGTTTGGTTTGCATGGGCAGTAGGTGAACCATGGGCTTGAGGAGGCTAGCCCCTGGCCCAGCCCACCCCTTTCTCCTGAGGCTCTGTCCCTCCCACCCCTCTTCTGCTCCCCCAAACATAGAGTCGCCAGCCACCCCCCACCACAGGACCAGGTCTCCCAAGCACCTCCAGCCCCAGAGTGCCTGATGAATGACGTGCGGTCCCCCTAGTCCCAGAGCACTGGGAGGGCAGTGCGAGGCTTCCATCCCATCCCTGGAGTGCTGGGTGGGCAGCGCGCACCCCTGCCAGCTCCAGAGCATCTGGCAGGCAGCGCATTGCTCCCCTTCCCCCCCCCTCAGCCCTGGAGCACTGGGCTATGTGGTCTCAGTGCTGGGCAGCCCAAACCACCCAAGTCCCAGTCGCTCTAGCCCCAGCCCCAGCAGGCTTCCCTTCCCAGAAGAGGAGCAGCCTGCCTAGCCTGGGGCCAACTAGCAGCAGGAGGGGGCCTCAGGACTGAACATGGGCTGGGCCACGTGTTGGTGTTTGGAGAGGCACAGCCTTTCCCAGCCTATTATACACACCACACATGTTGGTTTGGTTAGAGAGCTAAACTAACCAACTAGTTTCAGGGAGATTTCTGATAGCCAGAGGAAAACTGAGGCAGTGGTTGCAGCTGATGTCAAGGCAGAGGTAAGCCATGATAGATATACCAATCCTACTGTGATGTTATTGACATAAGCTGGGACCGTAGAGATCATTGTTGCAACCAAAGTCCTGTAGTGGTACCAAATCTTGTATAAAGGGGGAGGGGTCAAATGAGGTGTCTAAGACAAGGTTATGATTTGCTGGTTATGATTATGCTGTCTATATGTGTGTATCATTTTTATAGTTAAAGTTATGAATATTGGCTCTATACTGTCTGTATTTCAAACTTGTGCTATGCTTCTGGGGAACACTCCAGACAAGTTGGTGTCAGCTCTGCCTAGCCTGTTTGACGGCCCATTAAGGACCATCAGCTATAAAATTGACCCATTGAGAGAAGGCAGACTCACCTTATGACTCAGCAAGGTATGCAGGGAAATGCCTATGGACAGAACTCTGAGGTGTTTCCATGCCATTTGATGGACAGCTTGTCTTTGAGACAAAGAAAGAAAGACCACATGGCAAGAGAATATAAAAAGCTGCTGCAGCTCCTCCATCTTGTCTTCAGTCCTGCTTCTTATCTCTGGAGGAACTTTGCAACACTGAAGCTGTGAACGAAGGACTGATTTTTTGTTATAAAAAGCCAGTCAGCTGCGAACCAGCTGAGCAGCGAACAGCAGAGAGGCTAATAGAGGGAGTTTGCCTGGGATCTGCCTGAGAGGAGGTATGCTAAGCGCTGCAATAGGAGGCTGTGTTGATGAGTATCTGAGTGTCTGTTGTGGGGACAGTTTGACCGTGTGCTTGATTGGTTGTTTGAAAAGTGTGAATTGGGAGTGCTTTATTCCAAGTGAGCCTTTAGTGGGCCTGACTGTTATAAAAAGCCAGTCAGCTGTGAACCAGCTGAGCAGCGAACAGCAGAGAAGCTAACAGCGGGAGTTTGCCTGGGATCTGCCTGGGGAGAGCCCACTGAAGTTTACATCTTGCCGGCTTCTCGGAGTAGTTACTACAACTCCTGAGGAAGCTCGTAGAAAGAAGGTAATATTGATGGGGGGAGGGTTCAGCTGTTGTGACCTGCACTGGATGTGCCATGTTTGTCTTTCTTCCACAGGACAGAAGCGACTTTGTCTGTACAAAGTGCAAGCTGGTCTTCATATTGGAAGAGAAGGTTCAAGGTCTGGAGCAACAGGTATCGACCCTGCGTTGCATAAGAGAAACTTATGGACAGATGTCAGGATATGCTTCTACAGACACAACGCTCTGAAGATTCAGAGCAGGCTGCACTGTGGGGACAGGAGGACAGTGAAGAAATTTGGCAGCATGTGACCTCGAGAAGAAGAAAGGGGAGCGTCCATGTACCAGCAATGCAGATACAGGTAAGTAATCGTTTTAATATTCTTTCCACAGGTACTAATGCAGAGAGTGGACTAGATGACACATCTGAGGGAAGGGAACAGAAGGAGACTTCTCCGATTGGAAGGCATGAGATGCACTGTCTGAGGGTTGGGTGTTTCACGACCACCGCTCCCAAGAGAAGGAGGCGGGTGGTGGTGGTCGGGGACTCTTTCCTCAGGGGGACTGAGTCATCTATCTGCTGCCCTGACCGGGAAAACCGAGAAGTCTGCTGCTTGCCAGGAGCTAGGATTCACGATGTGACGGAGAGACTGCTGAGACTCATCAAGCTCTCGGATCACTACCCCTTCCTGCTTCTCCACGTGGGCACCAATGATACTGCCAAGAATGACCTTCAGTGGATCACTGCAGACTACGTGGCTCTGGGAAGAAGGATAAAGGAGTTTGAGGTGCAAGTGGTATTTTCGTCCATCCTCCCTGTGGAAGGAAAAGGCCTGGGTAGAGACCGTCGAATCGTGGAAGTCAACGAATGGCTACGCAGGTGGTGTTGGAGAGAAGGCTTTGGATTCTTTGACCATGGATGGTGTTCCAAGAAGGAGGAGTGCTAGGCAGAGACGGGTTCCACCTAACGAAGAGAGGGAAGAGCATCTTCGCAAGCAGGCTAGCTAACCTAATGAGTAGGGCTTTAAACTAGGTTCACGGGGGAAGGAGACCAAAGCCCTGAGGTAAGTGGGGAAGTGGGATATCAGGAGGAAGCATGAGCAGGAGCACGCAAGAGGGGAGGGCTCCTGCCTCATACTGAGAAAGAGGGAGGATCAGCGAGTTATCTCAAGTGCCTATACACAAATGCAAGAAGCCTGGGAAACAAGCAGGGAGAACTGGAAGTCCTGGCACAGTCAAGGAATTATGATGTGATTGGAATAACAGAGACTTGGTGGGATAACTCAGATGACTGGAGTACTGTCATGGATGGATATAAACTGTTCAGGAAGGACAGGCAGGGCAGGTGGGGGAGTTGCATTGTATGTAAGAGAAAAGGTGGGGGAGTTGTATTGTATGTAAGGGAGCAGTATGACTGCTCAGAGCTCCGGTATGAAACTGCAGAAAAACCTGAGAGTCTCTGGATTAAGTTTAGAAGTGTGAGCAACAAGGGTGATGTCGTGGTGGGAGTCTGCTATAGACCACCAGACCAGGGGGATGAGGTGGACGAGGCTTTCTTTCGGAAACTCACGGAAGTTACTAGATCGTAGGCCCTGGTTCTCATGGGAGACTTTAATCACCCTGATATCTGCTGGGAGAGCAATACAGCAGTGCACAGAGAATCCAGGAAGTTTTTGGAAAGTATAGGGGACAATTTCCTGGTGCAAGTGCTGGAGGAACCAACTAGGGGCAGAGCTCTTCTTGACCTGCTGCTCACAAACCAGGAAGAATTAGTAGGGGAAGCAAAAGTGGATGGGAACCTGGGAGGCAGTGACCATGAGATGGTTGAGTTCAGGATCCTGACACAGGGAAGAAAGGAGAGCAGCAGAATATGGACCCTGGACTTCAGAAAACCAGACTTTGACTCCCTCAGGGAACTGATGGGCAGGATCCCCTGGGAGAATAACATGAGGGGGAAAGGAGTCCAGGAGAGCTGGCTGTATTTTAAAGAATCCTTATTGAGGTTACAGGGACAAACCATCTCAATGTGTAGAAAGAATTGTAAATATGGCAGACGACCAGCTTGGCTTAACATTGAAATCCTTGCTGATCTAAAACACAAAAAAGAAGCTTACAAGAAGTGGAAGATTGAACAAATGACCAGGGAAGAGTATAAAAATATTGCTCGGGCATGCAGGAGTGAAAACAGGAAGGCCAAATCACACCTGGATTTGCAGCTAGCAAGAGATGTTAAAAGTATCAAGAAGGGTTTCTTCAGGTATGTTAGCAACAAGAAGAAAGTCAAGGAAAGTGTGACTGAATGAGGGAGGCAACCTAGTGACAGAGGATGTGGAAAAAGCTAATGTACTCAATGCTTTTTTTGTCTCTGTCTTCACGAACAAGGTCAGCTCCCAGATTACTGCACTCGGCAGCACAGCATGGGGAGGAGGTGACCAAACCTTTGCGGAGAAAGAAGTGGTTTGGGACTATTTAGAAAAGATGGACAAGCACAAGTCCATGGGGCCGGATGCGCTGCATCCGAGAGTGCTAAAGGAGTTGGCAGATGTGATTGCAGAGCCATTGGCCATTATCTTTGAAAACTCATGGTGATCGGGGGAAGTCCTGGACGACTGAAAAAAGGCTAATGTAGTGCCCATCTTTAAAAAAGAGAAGAAGGAAGAGCCGGAGAACTACAGGCCAGTCAGCCTCACCTTAGTCCCTGGAAAAATCATGGAGCAGGTCCTCAAGGAATCAATTCTGAAGCACTTAGAGGAGAGGAAAGTGATCAGGAACAGTCAGCATGGATTCACCAAGGGCAAGTCATGCCAGACTAATCTAATTGCCTTCTATGATGAGATAACTGGCTTTGCGGATAAGAGGAAAGCAGTGGACGTGTTGTTCCTTGACTTTAGCAAAGCTTTTGACACGGTCTCCCACAGTATTCTTGCCAGCAAGTTAAAGAAGTATGGGCTGGATGAATGGACTATAAGGTGACTAGATTGTCGGGCTCAACGGGTAGTGATCAATGGCTCTATGTCTAGTTGACAGTCGGTATCAAGCGGAGTTCCCCAAGGGTCGGTCCTTGGCCGGTTTTCTTCAATATCTTCCTAAATGATCTGGAGGATGGTATGGATTGCACCCTCAGCAAGTTTGCAGATGACACTAAACTGGGAGGAGAGGTAGATACGCTGGAGGGAAGGGATAGGATACAGAGGGCAGTAGACAAATTAGAGGACTGGGCCAAAAGAAATCTGATGAGGTTCAACAAGGACAAGTGCAGAGTTCTGCACTTAGGACAGAAGAATCCTATGCACCGCTACAGACTAGGGACCAAATGGCTAGGCAGCAGTTCTGCAGAAAAGAACCTAAGTGTTACAGTGGACGAGAAGCTGGGTATGAGTCAACAGTGTGCCCTTGTTGCCAAGAAGGCTAACAGCATTTTGGACTGTATAAGTAGGAACATTGCCAGCAGATGAAGGGACGTGACCGTTCCCCTCTATTCGACATTGGTGAGGCCTCATCTGGAGTACTGCGTCCAGTTTTGGGCCCCACACTACAAGAAGGATATGCAAAAATTGGAAAACATCCAGCGGAGGGCAACAAAAATTATTAGGGGCCTGGAACACATGACTTATGAGGAGAGGCTGAGGGAACTGGGATTGTTTAGTCTGCGGAAGAGAAGAATGAGGGGGGATTTGATAGCTGCTTTCAACTACCTGAAAGGGGGTTCCAAAGAGGATGGATCTAGACTGTTCTCAGTGGTAGCAGATGACAGAACAAGGAGTAATGGTCTCAAATTGCAGTGGGGGAGGTTTAGGTTGGATATTAGGAAACACTTTTTCAGTAGGAGGGTGATGAAACACTGGAATGCGTTATCTAAGGAGGTGGTGGAATCTCCTTCCTTAGAAGTTTTTAAGGTCAGGCTTGACAAAGCCCTGGCTGGGATGATTTAGTTGGGGATTGGTCCTGCTTTGAGCAGGGGGTTGGACTAGATGACCTCCTGAGGTCCCTTCCAACCCTGATATTCTATGTTTCTATGATTCTATGACCCATCCCAGCTGTTGATGTACTCCAGAGACTTGATTTGAACCTGCAGTTTTTTCTATCACTGCTGCAAGCCTGAACCAAGAACTTTGCCATTCCTGTATGTAATTGATTCCATTTAACCAATTCTAGCTCTCATCTATATTTCTTTCCTTTTATGAATCAACCTTTAGATTTTAGATTCTAAAGGATTGGCAACAGCGTGATTTGTGGGTAAAATCTGATTTGTATATTGACCTGGGTCTGGGGCTTGATCATTTGGGATCGAGAGAACCTTTTTTCTTTTACTGGGGTATTGGTTTTCATAACCATTTGTCCCCATAACGAATGGCACTGGTGGAGATACTGGGAAACTGGTGTGTCTAAGGGAATTGCTTGGGTGACTTGTGGTTAGCCAGTGGGATGAGACCAAAATCTGCTCTGTTTGGCAGGTTTGGTTTGCCTAAGAGGTGGAAAAACCCCAGCCTTGGGCTGTAACTGCCTTGCTTTAAGCAATTTGTCCTGAACTGGCAGTCTCAGTTGGGTCCCGCCAGAACCAGCATTGTTACACCTACCATTTGGAAATGGCAGGCTTCATGTGCAGCAAACTGGATTTAAACAGAAAACCAAAAAGAGTCTGACAACTCCTGGAATCCACACAAATGGAAGGAAGTAGATACTGAAATTATAAAATGTGCAGATATGGTGCCTAATGGAAGAAATAAGTGACACACAGAAAATCTAAAGTAATAGTCTTCTAACACTAAGAAAATACAGAATAACAAAAATATTATGTTTCCAGAACACTCACCACTCTGAAAACCAACCTAGAGCTGTGAAGCAAACATTGCATCAGTACCAAATAAGATGCTTTTAAACAAGGAATCTGGAATCACAATCAATATATAAATGCTCATTTTGCTAATAAGTGTAGCCATGAAAATACAATATTATGCAACATCCACTTTTTACATGGCAGGTAACAACTGCATTTTAAAATTCATCTTGTGTGTATACCCTAATAATAATAATAATTATTATTTTTTACATGTAGAATGAAAGAAAAATGAGTTCAATTACTATATCTGCTATATATGGTCATAAGGTTTTCAAAAATTATTTTAAATCCATTTATTCAACATGCTTGGCAAGAGCAGTATTGGAGAAAAGAAATGTTTTTCCTGTTGGTCTGGGAAACTGCTTTCAAGGTCACGCAAAGTGTAAATGCAACCCAGTTTCCACATGACTACACCAGTGAGACAATATCCAGTCCCTCGCATTCCCAATTGTGAAACTTCTCAAGCATGAACTATAATATTATTGTCCATTCAAGTCCATTTTTAAACATTTATTTTTTAAAAAAGTAAATAGTAGACTAAGATTTTCTCAACCTATTTCAGTGGGGACTTTTTAACCGCTAAAAATTATTGAAAAATAACAGTGAAGGATCACAACCCATACATATCCTGTTAACATCTTTGCTGTTTATTGATGTTTTAATGCATGGTTGAAGACTGAATTACTACTGCATAAAGGTAAAATACATTTATGCCCTTCAGGAAATTCTGTTAATCAAAATTAAATTATATTACAAAAAGTAGAGCTGGTAATGCCAATGGTAAAAAAAAATGATTGTGAGGTCTGATTGTATGTCCATATGCATTACAATTATTTATCCGTGCAACAGTCTTTGTTACTCATTGTATAATCACTGTAAAATGATGATTTGAGGGGTTATATTTCCTCTGATGAGGTTTCATGGGACTATTCTCCAGTTTATGAGCGTGCATAGAACCCATTAAAGTTAATGGGATTTGCCCATGAAAATTACTGGGAGAATAACCTCCTTAATCAGTTAACGAATTATCCCTAGCTAGTTGATTACCAAACTATTATAGAGCAGCAACATGAGAAATCAGTCATACAGTAAGTGTTAATAATAGCTTGCATGCAGCGTTATAAGAAATGCAATATTGCCCACCATTTTTGGCATATAGTTAGTGTTCATGAATGAGGCCTGACTGACAGGCCTGGCAAACAAACTCTCTGTTTATCCACACTACTCTTAAAGTGGGCTTCAGCCAGGCAAGCTTCTGGAATCAATGTACC
Source organism: Dermochelys coriacea (assembly GCF_009764565.3). Lineage (NCBI taxonomy): Eukaryota > Metazoa > Chordata > Testudines > Dermochelyidae > Dermochelys > Dermochelys coriacea. Next base: position 319,568,623 of record NC_050068.2, on the reverse strand, counting down.
TCAACCCTGGCCCGAAGGGATCACCTCTACAGAATGAGAAAATAATCAGTCTCCATGACCAATTCAGTAACTGGTTTGTCTGCAGACCATTTTTCACTGCTTTTCTTGAGTGCCAAAAAGGGTGTCAATTGTGATGGGACTGGAGCTGGGGGAGTTTTGTGAGGTAAACACCTGCCAATCTGTATCTGTTTGCAATGTAGGTGTAGCCATGTTGGTCCCGTGATATGAGAGAGACAAGACAAGTGAGGCAAAAATTTTTATTAGACCAACTTCTGTTAGTGGAAGGGACAAACTTTTGAACTGTACTGGGGCTGAGACCACCATATAAATTCACCATCTCATTTCACAAGCTAAATAAATCAGGCTTTGCTTTTCAGCCTTTATTGCTTTGGACCAAATATCTGAAGCCCTTAAACATATTTTAATTTGGCAAATTTTCATCAAAGTGAATGGGACTTTTCCTGAGGAAAAACTGGGTGGAACTGAAGTAAAGACTTCAGGATTTCTTTGTAGCTTTCTGTTGGATGTGGAATTAATTTTATTTGCATAAACAGGCATGTTTATTTTAACTTGCAAGCATTCCTAAGTCTGTGTTTGGGGCCTAGAAAAGGCACAATTTCCATTTGAGATTATATAAATTTGATGCTTTATCGGGACACCCAAAACTATGAGTCACCTTGTTACCCCTCTGCCTTAGCAAAAGAGAAACTTGCTGATTTTAAATAGTGTGTAAGTTCTATGACACTCAGAGTCAGGGCTAGTCTACACTGGCAACTCTAAAGCGCTGCCATGCTGGAAAAAAACCACCTCCGTGAGGGGCATAGCTACCAGTGCTGGGAGCATGGCTGGTGCACTGTCTACACTGGTGTTTTACAGCACTGAAACTTGCTGCACTCAGGAGTGTGTTTTTTCACATCCCTGAGTGAGAAAGTTTCACTGCTCTAAACAGTGTAGACAAGCCCTATGCTACAAGAATCTCTGTTGTTGTGCACTGCTCTTGTGTAGCTCTTTGGATTAGTGCTTAATAGAACCATTAAGTTGCATACATAGGTATCCCAGTCACCACAAAACATTTAACACCAGCACATGCCATATTTAACGTTATCGGCAGCAGTGTCCAACAGAATTGTTGAAGGTCTTCTGAGCTCCATCCGATGAAGTGAGCTGTAGCTCACGAAAGCTTATGCTCTAATAAATTTGTTAGTCTCTAAGGTGCCACAAGTACTCCTTTTCTTTTTGAGCTCCATACTATTGCTCTTTGGAAAGGAAAAATGGTAAAGAAGAGATTTAGAAAACAAACCCCAAAACTTTGAGATATGGTGCAGTGTTGTTCATCAATCAGTGTTGAAGAAGGAAGGCTTCTGACAAAAGATGATCTTGCTATGTGTTCTAGGAATAGTCATGCTTGGGCTCATCTGAATCTTTGATAGGAAGGAGTTTCACAGGAAAAGACTCTTCAAGGAGAACTCTACATCCGAGTTACTAAAATTGTCTCAGAACACAACAGCATACCTTTAGAAAATACTGTCTTGTGGGGCCTCTGAAGCATACATAATCTTTAAGAAGACAAGATCCTAGTCAGTTAAGAACTAAAAAGATAAGGAGCGTGATCTGCAATTGAATTGAAAGCCAGTAGAAAGGTGGAGCTCTGGTATAACAGCCTCTTTTTGTCTTATTTTAAAGGTGGGCTGCTAAATATTATGTAACTGGGCTTACCACTTAACCTTCACAAGCAGATCCAAGCAAAGAGCACTGCAATAAGCTAACCTGAATATTAAAATGCCTCATTCAAAAGAAGATGACAGAAAGCCACAGTGGTAAGAAATGCTTTTGGTTTGTTCTGGTGTATCAGTGAGTCCAGTAACCCCAAAGCCTTCCACTAATTTGGTGAGGAGGGTAGATAAAATATTTGTTCAACATTCTGGCTCAAAATGATTCCTTCCTCCTACCAGTATCATCTTTGTTTTGCTTGGGCCATGTGCTCTTCAACCATATACTTATTTTTTTCAGACATCTGAGTGATGGCATTGACTGTGTTTGCTAAAAAAGAGACATATAGTTGAAAATGACTGATGTACAATGGTCACACTTGAGCATATGGCATTTCAAGTCTTCCTTCAGCTGTCTCCCAGAGACTGAAAACAAAGAAATAGCACTGTGGATATGTCTATACTACTAATAAATATCCACAGCTGGCCTACGTTAGCTGAATCAGGCTTGTGGGGCTTGGGTTGTGGGGCTACAAAACTGCAATGTAGACATTCAGGCTTGGGTTGGAGCCTAGGTCCCAGAGCCTAAGCTCCAGCCCAAGCCCAAACATTTACATTGCAATTTTATAGCCCTGCCACCTAAGCCCTGTGAGCCTAAATCAGCTGACATGGGCCAGCTGTGGATGTTTTACTTCAGTGTAGTCCCAGTCTTGTGGAACTTTGGAACTGTGAGCAATGGCCCAGGTTGACTCTCTGAGAGCTGTCTCATCAGAACAAGCAAAGGCAGCTTGGTCCACTCATGGTATGTCTTGCATACAGTTCAGTGATCAACTGAGTTGAGAGCTTCTGACATAGAGTACCAGCATAGCTTTCTGTTCTCTATCATTGAGTTCATTTATATCTGAATTGAGTTGTCTGTCTAGATGGACTAAACAGACATGAAACAGAGATTGTGTCTTCCCATGTGTTTTGTATAGTGGCAAGCACTCTTTCAGTGTTTAACAAAGAACTGGCAATGGCATACTTGTTAATATAGTAGTGTCAACAGGGGATTCAAAGTGAGTTTCTTTCCCCTTTACCCTTATACATGAGCTACCATGTTGTATTTCATCATATGGATATGGGGAAATAGGCGCTGTGGCAGCCAATGTTGTTCCTTTCCTATGGCTTAACTCCAGTGATGGAAATATGATATTGCTCACAAGTATAACATTTTAAAAAGGAAAAATAAATTGTTCTCATTCAACTCAACTTTGTGTAATTGGAAACTGAAAAAGAGAATCAAAAATTGATGGCTGGCATTTTAGATGTTTTGATATGCCAGACAGAGCTCTCAACAATATTCTAACTTTTTAAAGTTTCATTTCTTACACATGAATTTGAATAAAGGAATCAGAATTAAATTGCAGAATTTTTTCAATGCATAAATCTCAAGAGCATAGTGATATCTATCTATCATTTGTATTTCTAAAGTCCCTGTTTCTAAACTGTATAGGCACTATGCACTGAGTATAGGAAACTCTGAACTGTCCAGAAAGTGAAGTCAACTATGCAATTAATAATTTGTGAATGCTGCTGTCTTATTTTTTGTTCTGATTCATTGGGGAATGTTTTGGCAGACTTATCCTGCATGCCTTAAAGAGAGCAATGGTCAGGCTTTTCCTGATCTCATTTGAGAAGATGTTTCTGTGCCTTAGGCCTATTGTTGTGTAGTCTCTAACTTTTGGCATCTTTGAATTAAAGCTCTGCTCTTTTCATTGTAATGTGCTAGCTACCTTGGGAAGTCCTGAAAGGAGAGGCAACCCTTGAGACAGTACAGACTTATCCTATTTAGAGCTTTATAGCTCAGTACTAGAATCCTGAAGCCGATCAGGAAGCAAAAAGGAACTAGTGCAGAATGTGGACCCCTGGGATAACAGGCTTACATGGCTTAGCTGTTGCTATTTTGGGATCTTTTTATCTGGACCCAGTTAGAATGAATTGCAATAGTCCAGGTTGCAGGTGGAGGGAGCACTCTTCCTGATGACTGGAAATGAAACTAGGCACTTCTGATGAATATTGGTATATGAGTAACAGGTGTGAGTGATTACCTCAAAACCTCCCCCCACCAAAAAAAACAATCAAAAAAACCACCCCACCCTGATACACATCTCCCTTCATCTGACAGTATGGTGGTAGATCTAGTTTACAAACTTCTCAAAACATTTCTCCTTTTCAAGTAGCATCACATTTGTCAGCTAACTGTTCTTTATCAAAGCTCCATTTTCCATCATAGAATTGTACGACTGGAAGGGACCTTGAGAGTCCAGTCCCCAGCACTCATGGCAGGACTAAGTATTTCATGCACCGAGATAGTGCCATCCACATAACAAGGTCATAGAAAACTATGTGTCATCAATTTAATGCTGGCATTGTGACCAGTGGCATCTTACTATGTCCTCATATATTTGCTTTAAAGTATTAAATAAAAGTGGTGACAGGATCGATCCCTGTGGGATGACAAATGTTAGAGCTTTTAGGGAGGAGAAGAATCATGTCTCTCTGTTGGAAAGGAATGAATATTATCAGCTTAGTACAATTCCTGCAGGAACATATAGGATTGTTAGCAGTACCCATGATTAACCATGTCTCATGCAGCTGATAGACTGCATAGTGCCAGAATAATTGTTTTCACCTCTGTCAGTCACCACAGTGGAGTCATCTGTTGGCATATCCTCAGACATGTCCACTTTTATGATGAGAAATCCCCTTTAAGGGCTAGAATGCAGAATAAGTCACACTTAGGGGGAAGCCGTGGCAGCACAGCTCCAATAGAGATGCACCATCAAAGAGGTGGAAAGAAGGGGGAAGGGACACATGGCAGACAGAGGACATGACTTCCATATGGATGGCACTAGTCACTTGCAAAGTTCTTGAGATCTGTGACATTTGGTTAAGATCACTGCCAAGGCCAGGGGACAGGGGATGGGGAAAATTCTGTCTCCATCTGGAATGGTTTGGAGAGAGATGGTTTGGAAAGTACTCTAATGGAGTTTTTCTTCCTCTGTTTCCCTGGGAATGGTGATACAGACAAGAGAAAATAACATGCTTCCTCAGCAGAGAGCCTTCATATGTCTTCAGCAGTACTAAACTTTTTGGCACTTTCCTTATTGCTCCTTGATAGGCAATGTTGATAACAAATGTATGGATACTTCTCAGTTAGGGCTACCTGAATCTTAAATTAACCCATCTGTGATACAGTGTACAAGTTTTAACTTTTACAAGGCACATTTATTTGGTGAATGTAGTAGGTCATTGTTAAACTACTTTGAGTAGTAATAGACAAAACAGTCCTGACACTGATTAAGGGCTACTCAATATTTTCTAAAAATATATGAAAAATATTTGCTAGTTGAGAATGAATTGGTTCTGAATTCATAGATCAATAGTAAATAGGAGATCCATCATCCAGCACATTAGCAGATCTTGTCCATCTTTTTTTCCAGGTGTTTATGAGTTAAAAAACTGTGGTGCATTTACTGTTTATTTATGATGGATGAAATTGGACCACAAGCCTATAATATAAGAATTCAGAAACAGAGTGGTTTGTTCTCCATCCATTTAGCAATTACTGGATAACAGACTTTTCCTCTAATGATCCAACTATTAGCTTATAAGATAAAGGGGGTTAGCATGATGGCAAGCCATTAGAAGGATGTTTAAAATGATGTAATTAAAGGAAATTATTTTTAATACTAAGCAAAACTATGCTAGTGAAATATACACATTTCACCTGTAATACTTTAAAAAAGAATGAGGTGGGACATTTGGATTTCAAAATAACAGTCATGTTTGTGAACTTTCTGCCAGCTGTGGTTGGCAGTAAAAGTGGCTGGATTCACGAATCTAGGAGTTTCTTTTAAAATTACCAAACACGACCTGTTTGATTCTCCCATGCAGAAACCTGGAGAAAACTATACTTTCCCTCAGTGCCCTTAAAAAGTTATATTTCCTCTCATGCAAGCTTTGAGTCTTTGTATAAAACAAGGAAAACTTTAAGGCGAAAAGGGAAAAACCACTAATTTGAGAAACCACAACAGTAAAAAAATCAACCATATGTCAACATAAATAACAAGTAAAAAACCCACCCCTCACAGTATCTTTAACTTTAACACGGTATCTTTAAAGCCTCAGTGGAGTGGAACTAGCTCTGGGTGGTGGGTCTTCTGGAATAAAGGGGGTAAGGTGCTCAGGGAGACAAGCCTGAGGTTGTTGCCCCAGAGAGGGAGCAGAGCTGGTCAAAACTTGGAACATGCCAGAGGCCACTGAGAGGTGTAGAGAAGAAACCTGAATGTCAGGACTGAATTAAGACTGTTTTTCTGTTTGTTTTCTGGCTTCTGTTATGAAAATAAAGCTCTTTGCAAGAGACCAGATATGGCAGCATATATTTTAGATTGAGGGAGAAGCCCAGCTCAGTGACACATGATATTAGAAGTGAGATTCTCTCCCTCTCCTGGAAAAAGAGGAAAGATGGAAGAAGTGATCCACCTGTTAGTGGAAGGGCAGTAGCAGCAGCAGATGGCTGTGAAATAACAGCAGCAAAAGCAGCAACTCCACACTCAGGCCCTGCTTATGCAATTGATGGAAAATCAACAGAACCAGCAGGAGGCCTAGTTTGCTACAGAACAGAGAGGGCAAGAGGTCCACTCCAAACAACTAAAGTGGATACAGAAATGCTTTGGCCAAGTGACACCTGGTGCAGTAAGATGAGGCCCTGAAACATAAACCCTTGGTATCAGAGGCCCGGTACGAGACGTGAGGCCTGAGCTAAAGTAATGGTCAAGACTTTGCTAACATAAAGCAAAGTTAAGCTGTGAGCCAGAGGCAGGCCCTGCTCAGAGAAGCTGGCAAGGAAAGGGCTGATGTTGCATAAAGATATCTAAAGTGTATTGGATACCAGAGCCATGCACAAATGGTACAAGAACATTCTTATTCAATCCACATAGATAACAAGGACAGGGGCAAAAGGCTAGTATGATGGATAGAGTTGTTTTGTTCAAACCAACATGTACAAGGTGAGAGGCAATACCTTACTGCATGGAAGGGTGATGCATTGTTATGTAAAGGGATTGCACCTCAATACGTCAGGAGTTTTATGTAACTTGTTTGTACCTGTGTATAAGGATACATCCCTGGGGCGGTGTCTTTTGTCTGGCCTTGGGGGCAGTGGAAAGTCCTGCCACTGACTGAGGTGAGTCCATTGTCAGGGGCACATATTCATAGTATGTCCTGTAGAGTCTATAGGAAACTATTACTGGCTGATGTTCCTTCTTACCTTACTAGAGTCTGTGGTCATTGCGGGTTCTCTCAGGGTCTGCTGTGTCAGCTATCTGCGCAGAACTGGGACAGCACACAGAGGGAACATGCACACAGCCGACTGTTATCATCATTGAACAAGAGCCACACCAGTAGCTGCTGACAACACCTGGCAACCCAGCTGGTGATGGGACTGTGGGCTAATTGGATCAGGTCTGGCAAAGCTCAGACCAGAAGATGACCCCCAAGCCTTCCTTTGAACATTTGAGAAGGTGGAAAAAGCAGCTGACTGGGAGAGGTTGACTTGAGTGGCCCACATTGCATTGTTCCTGAAAGGACTGAGGAAGGTGGCTTATCAGGCAAACTCCTATCTGGTGGTGAAGGCAGCCATCCTGGACCAATTAGGGCTCACTCCTGAGGCATACAGACATCTGTTTTGGATAGAACCATTCATGTGAGGGGCATGACTATGAGTAGCAGCCCAGAAATTATGGGACCTTGACAAGGTGGCTCTGTTCTGTGACCAACTCAATGCACAAAGTCTTGGATCAGATTATTTTGGGACAGTTTCTGAAGTTTCTACCTTGCAGAGCACAGAGCTGGGTACTGTGCTTTCAGCCCTCTCAGTGAGGGAAGCTGTGAAAAAAGATAATGCCTTCCTTGATGTCAAAGCAGATGAGCAGTGGGGGCAGTGTGGTGAACTGAGGAGGACTCACCTCGGATGATCCAGGAAAGCTGTCAAGAGGGAAAGACCTTGAGTGGCCAAAACTCAGGAGACACACAGGACCTGGGCAGCCCTGAAATTAAAAGAATACTTATGTGCGCGACCGGGAGGGCCATGGTTTGCTTCAGATGTGGACAGTCTGGGCATATAAGAAGGAATTGCCTAGTTATGGAATGTGATTACCCAAAAAGGGGGCCAGGGTGGGAAACTGGACTCCAGTGTAGCTCCCCTCTTAATGGCTGACTAATTTACAAGGTAACTGGAGTCAGGAGAAAGTGAATTACAGAAACCCAGGTTTGAGAAAGAACAACTTGCCACAGATCTCCAGTTCACTGAGGAAGAAAGAGAACATTTACTCCTCATGGTTCATGAACTTGAGACTGAAGTACAGTCTCTGCATGCAGAGATGGAAAAGCCTAGACATGCAGCAGCCCCAAAGTCATAGAAGCATAAGAACGGCCATGCTGGGTCAGACCAAAGGTCCATCTAGCCCAGCATCGACAATAGCCAATGCCAGGTGCCCCAGAGGGAATGAACAGAACAGGTAATCAGCAAGTGATCCATCCCCTGTTGCCCATTTCCAGCTTCTGGCAAACAAAGTCTAGGGACATCATCCCTGCCTATCCTGGCTAATAGTCATTGATGGACCTATCCTCCATGAACTTATCTGTTCTTTTTTGAACCCTGTTGTAGTCTTGGCTTTTACGACATTTTTCTGGCAAGGTGTTCCACAGGTTGACTGCATTGTGTGAAAAAATACTTCCTTTTGTTTGTTTTAAATCTGCTGCTGTTAATTTCATTTGGTGACCCCTAGTTCTTGTTTTATGAGGAGTAAATAACACTTCCTTATTTACTTTCTCTACACCAGTCATGATTTTATAGATTTCTATTATATCCCCCCGTAGACGTTTCTTTTCCAAGCTCAAAAGTCCCAGTCTTATTAATCTCTCCTCGTATGGCAGCCATTCCATACCCCTAATAATTTTTGTTTCCCTTTTCTGAACCTTTTCCAATTCCAATATATCTTTTTTGAATGGAGCGACCACATCTGTATGCATTATTCAAGATGGGGCATACCATGGATTTACACAGAGGCAATATGATATTTTCTGTCTTATTCTCTAACACTTTCTTAATGATTCCCAACATTCTGTTCACTTTTTTTACTGCGACTGCACATAAATTGGATCTTTTCAGAGACTTATCCACAATGACTCCAAGATTTCTTTCTTGAGTGTTAACAACTAATTTAGACCCCATCATTTTGTATGCATAGTTGGGATTATGTTTCCCAATGTGCATTACTTTGCATTTATCAACAATTAATTTCATCTGCCATTTTGTTGCCCCAGTCACTCAGTTTTGAGAGATCCTTTTGTAGCTCTTTGCAGTCTGCCTGGGATTTAACTATCTCAGTGGAGGAGATGAAGATAAGAGAGTGTATGAATGGATCAATGAACCTGAGTATGTGACCCTGGCCCACTACAGGGTGACTAGGACCAGGAATTTGTGCTTAGGGAGATTTTGCTGTAATCTGTAGAACTCGGAGAACACTCTGTGATCAGGCAGAACTCATTGAAATTATGGTTGAAATGTTGTTGTTATGTTAAACCACGGAAGGGAATATTTTGGTTAGTTTAAGAAAATAATTTGGAGCCCTGGTGTGTTGTAATGAATGTTGTTGCAGACTATTGGGGCAGAAATGTATTTGTTTGCCCTCAGAAGGGTGAAAATAGCCCTGGGGGCCACATCATAAGAAGGAATTTTTTGTTTTGTTTTTCTCCTGGAAAAGAGTTGGGGGTATGTCACAGGGTAGCTGGTTCCTGTGAATAGACTAACGATAGCTCTCCTGGACGAAAACAGGTAAATCCAATCCAGCCAATTAAAGAAGGCTGGCCTACACCTGGCCTATAAAAGGCTGCTAGTGGGCATATGGAGGTTTATTGATTGAGACATTCTGTATCTGGGGAGGGAAAGCCACAGTGGATGGAAAAAAAACTCCAGGTTGTGGGTCCCCTGGAGTAAAGGGGAATTTCCCTAGACTGACATGGAATGGTATAATGAGAAGAAAAGTGTGGACTGATGATCACGTCGCTCCCTTACAAACGTCTATGATAAGTACTTGTGCCAAAAAGGCTGCCAAAGTTGCCTGAGTTTTAGCAGAATGTGCCAGTACTCTAACTGGCATGGTTATATTACCTAACTGATTGACAGAGCCAGAAGAGTACCCAGAAGTCACCTACTACAGGACAGGCCCAACAAAGAAAACAACAGAACGCCACTAGCCATCACCTTCAGCCCCCAACTAAAACCTCTCCAACGCATCATCAAGGATCTACAACCTATCCTGAAGGATAACCCATCACTCTCACAGATCTTGGGAGACAGGACAGTCCTTGCTTACAGACAGCCCCCCAATCTGAAACAAATACTCACCAGCAACCACACACCTCACAACAGAACCACTAACCCAGGAACCTATCCTTGCAACAAAGCCCGTTGCCAACTCTGTCCACATATCTATTCAGGGGATACCATCATAGGGCCTAATCACATCAGCCACACAATCAGAGGTTCGTTCACCTGCACATCTACCAATGTGATATATGCCATCATGTGCCAGCAATGCCCCTCTGCCATGTACATTGGCCAAACTGGACAGTCTCTACGTAAAAGAATGAATGGACACAAATCAGACATCAAGAATTATAACATTCAAAAACCAGTTGGAGAACACTTCAATCTCTCTGGTCACTCGATCACAGACCTAAGAGTGGCTATACTTCAACAAAAAAGCTTCAAAAACAGACTCCAACGAGAGACTGCTGAATTGGAATTAATTTGCAAACTGGATACAATTAACTTAGGCTTGAATAGAGACTGGGAATGGATGAGTCATTACACAAAGTAAAACTATTTCCCCATGGTATTTCTCCATCCCACCCCACCCCCCACTGTTCCTCTGATATTCTTGTTAACTGCTGGAATTAGCCTACCTTGCTTGTCACCATGAAAGGTTTTCCTCCTTTCCCCCCACCTGCTGCTGGTGATGGCTTATCTTAAGTGATCACTCTCCTTACAGTGTGTATGATAAACCTATTGTTTCATGTTCTCTGTGTGTGTGTATATAAATCTCTCCTCTGTTTTTTCCACCAAATGCATCCGATGAAGTGAGCTGTAGCTCACGAAAGCTTATGCTCTAATAAATTTGTTAGTCTCTAAGGTGCCACAAGTACTCCTTTTCTTTTTGCGAATACAGACTAACACGGCTGCTACTCTGAAACATTACCTAACTGGTAGCATAAACAAATACATTAAGTGATCCAAGATGAGATTCTCTGAGTGGAAATTAGTTTGCCCTTAGTTCTATTCACAACTACAATAAACAATTGTGTGGAGGATCTAAAGATCAAAGTATCCTCTCGGTACAAAACTAAAGCCCTTCTCATATACAACTAATGTAGTCTCTCTTCATCTTTATGTGCATAGGGTTTCAGGAAGAACATTGGCAAATAGATTACCTGGTTAACATGAAAATTACCAGTGCAGAGATTGCTTGAGGGAAAAAGTTCTCTGACAATTGTGCATGAGATACACACACACCTACAGTGGAATGGATGTGTGCAAGCATTCAAAGAACTCCAAGTTCTGTATGGCAATGAATGCTTTGTGAACAGATGACAACACTTAGTGAGTGCTCAACTTGTTATTCTCCGTATTACTCATTCATGAAAAATTATTGAATTTTCCAGTAATAAAGAAAATAAGTCCTTAAACAGCATTATATAGGTTTTATATAATTTCAGGGTTGTTGAAGTTTGAAGCCCTTTCTGTTGGTAGTTTTAATTTGAAGTGCCTGCAGGGTACAGATGTGCTGATCTTTATTTAACATGGCATTTTGCGTGGGCAAATGATGAAATATATAGTTCAGACATGTGGCCAAATTTATCACTGATGTAACCTCATTGTCTTTAATGGAATACAAAATTTATTTGGCCCAGAAAGCTTAGTGGAAAGAAGTGAAAAAACATCCTATCTTACCCACACCATTTTGTTGCATAGTTGAGGGCACATTATCAACTCTTATATACCTACTACACTGTGATCTGCCAGATTTTGCACTAGTCCATAAATTCTTGGATAGACCACATACACTAGCCACTACTACAATTCTTTTGTGTGAGTGATGCAAAGGGATTATGATGTGGAAATTGTTCTCACAGAGGTAAAGAGAAAAACAAATCCACAATGGTGAATTTCTTGTTTATTTTATTTATTGGGCAACAGTATATATGAATATACATTTCATCCACTGTATCTATAATTCCATTCTCTCTTTAAGATCCAGATAAACCAGCTCTAGTGTCAAAGCTAATGCAGCATTTTCAAAGGTTCAGAGGCTTTTTAATTATGTTTTTGCCTTTAGTTTTTCCAATTACTTATTTACCCTTTCTACTCCTCTTCCTTGTCCAACTGCAATCAAATCTAACAGGGGCACCATTTAAAACTGAAACACTTTCTAGGAGTAAAGCTTAACAAAGGATTGGAGAACATGGCTAAAGATAATTGAAGAGTTGTTATACAAAACATCAGAGAAGACCTCCAGAGATGGGAAAACTCTCAACTCCACCTGTGGGGTAGGGTAAATGTAATTAAAATTATTTCTGCCCTGCAGTTTAATTACTTATCATGAACAATTCTAATAAATATCCCCAGAGACTACTTCATTACTTCATAAATCTGGAATGGAAAAAAAATCACCCTATCTATGGCAAAACTAAAATCCCAGAATGAAACTAAAGAAATGATAGACCCTGTGAACTGTGACACAATATGTGCAACCTGGAATTACCGGTATATCAAACAGATATTAACACTACTTCAATTATATACTAAATGATTCAAAGGAGGAATAAATGCTATAGGTCAGAAGAGAGCAAACTAATATTAAACTTGTGGGAGAATACCTGTTAAAATTACCAAGGGCTGAACTCTGCAAGTTGCTGAGCACTACATGAGGGGTTCTGAGTGCCCTCAACCACCAGTGGGATTTTCCATGTGACACAGTACTATTTATGTAATTAGGAGTTGATAACTGGCCTCATGAATCAAAGAAACATCTAGGAGCATGTAAATGGGGTATATTCATTCAGAAGGAGAGAAGGCAAAATAATATGCAATATTGCCATTAATAAAAAAACAGGAAGAATTTTATGAGTCAAATAGTTATTTGGATGTATGTAAATATATATCCAAATAACTATTTGACTCATTAGTAGAGGTAGAGTAGGGCTGTCAAGCAATTTAAAAAAATAATCACGATTAATCACACTGTTAAGCAATAATAGAATACCATTTATTTAAATATTTTTGGATGCTTCCTACATTTTCAAATATATTGTTTTCAATTACAACCCACAATACAAAGTATAGAGTGCTCATTTTATATTTATTTTTGATTAAAATATTTGTGCTGTAAAAAACAAAACAGATATTATTTTTCAATTCACCTCATACAAGTACTTAATGCAATTTCTTTAGCATGAAAGTTGAATTTACAAATGTAGAATTATATACAAAAAATCTGCATTCAAAAATAAAATAATGTAAAACTTTAGAGTCTACAAGTCCACTCAGTCCTACTTCTTGTTCCGCCAGTCACTCAGACAAACACGTTTGTTTACATTTGCAGGAGATAATGCTGATGCTTCTTGTTTACAATGTCATCTGAAAGTGAGAACAGGTGCTCTTATGGTATTGATGTAGCTGATGTTGCAAGATATTTACATGCCAGATGTGCTAAAGATTCATACGTTGCTTCATCTTCAACTATGATTCTAAAGGACATGTGTCCGTGCTGATGACGGGTTCTGCTCGATAACGATTCAAAGAAGTGCAGACCAATGCATGTTCACTTTCATCATCAGAGTCAGATGCCACCAGCAGAAGGTTGTTTTTCTTTTTGATGGTTCTGTAGTTTCCACATCGGAGTGTTGCTCTTTTCAGACTTCTGAAAGCATGCTCCACACCTTGTCCCTCTCAGATTTTAGAAGGCACTTCAGATTCTTAAACCTTGGGTTGAGTGCTGTAGCTATCTTTAGAAATCTCACATTGGTACTTTCTTTGCATTTTGTCAAATCTGCTGTGAAGATATTCTTAAAATGAACAACAAGTGCTGAGTCATCATCCGAGACTGCTATAATATGAAATACATGGCAGAATTCAGGTAAAACAGAGCAGGAGACATACTATTCTCCCCCAGGGAGTTCAGTCAAAATTTAATTAAGGCATTATTTTTTTAATGAGCATCATCAGCATGGAAGCATGTCCTCTAGAATGGTAGCTGAATCATGAAGGGGCATAGAAATGTTTAGCATATCTGGCATGTAAATACCTTGCAATGCCGGCTACAAAAGTGCCATGTGAATGCCTTTTTTCACATTCAGGTGACATTGTAAATAAGAACCCGGCAGCATTATCTCCCATAAAGTATACAAACTTGTTTGTCTTAGCAATTGGCTGAATAAGAAGTAGGACTGAGTGGACTTGTGGGCTTTAAAGTTTTACATTGTTCTGTTTTTGAGTGCAGTTACATAACAAAAAAACCCTACATTTGTAAGTTGCACTTTCATGATAAAGAGATTGTATTATGGTACTTGTATGAGTAATTGAAAAATACTATTGCTTTTGTTTTGCATTTTTGCAGTGCAAATATTTGTAATAAAATAATAATATGAAGTGAGCACTCTACACTTTGTGTTCTGTGTTGTAATTTAAATCAATGTATTTAAAAATGTAGAAAAACATCCAAAAATAGTTAATAAATTTCAATTGGTATTCTATTGTTTAACAGTGCAATTAAAACTGCGATTAATCATGTTTAATTTTTTGAGTTTATTGTGTGAGTTAACTGCAATTAATCAACAGCCCTAAAAATACGACAAAAGATTTAGAAGACCCATAGACTTGGACATATCAAGCCAAATCAGGCTTCCAAAAATGACCTGCTAACAAAGCTGAAGGACTAGCAATCACCAAGTCTTGAGCATATTCAGTTTTGTTCTAGACTATAATGCCCAGTTGTCCATGCTCCATCAGGAAACATGTACAGTTCTTTAAATTTGAGGCAGGTGAAGTTTCTAGGAGGAAATTCTCCAGTGAAGCATGGAGAGAGAATCTGTGTCTCTGATGCTATTATTTTCCATCTTCTATTAAAGTTCCCTGTTCAGTGTTAGAAGAATGTGACTGTGGGCTTCTTTAGAATTGTCACATGACACAGATAAACCAAAAATCACAGTTAGCTAGATTTAAGTATTCAGGGGAAGAATGGCATGAGAGATAGAATACAACTTTTCTATCCAAGACACAAAATTAATGAGTGCAATTCATGGTTATAATGGCTCCCCATATGTCATAAAAATAAAGGGAAGGGTAACCACCTTTCTGTATACAGAACTATAAAATCCCTCTTGGCCAGAGGCAAAACCCTTTCACCTTTAAAAGGTTAAGAAGCTAAGATAACCTTGCTGGCACTTAACCAAAATGACTAATGAGGACACAAGATACTTTCAAATCTGGACTGGGAGTGGGGGGGGGGGGAAGAAACAAAGGGTCTGTCTGTCTGTGTGATGCTTTTGCTGGGAACAGATCAGGAATGCAGTCTCAGAAACTCTATTAAATTAATAAATAATCTAGCAAGAAATGTATTAGATTTCCTTTTGTTTAATGGCTGGTAAAATATGCTGTGTTGAATGGCATGTATATTCCGGTTTGTGTGTCTTTTTTTAACTTAAGGTTTTGCGTAGAGGGATGCTCTATGTTTTGAATCTGATTATCCTTTAAGGTATTTACCATCCTGATTTTACAGAGGTGATTCTTTTATCTTTTCTTTAATTAAAATTCTTCTTTTAAGAACCTGATTGCTTTTTCATTGTTCTTAAGATCCAAGGGTTTGGGTCTGTGTTCACCTGTACAAATTGGTGAGGATTTTTATCAAGCCTTCTCCAAGAAAGGAGGTGTAGGGTTTGGGGAGATATTTTGGAGGAAGACATTTCCAAGTAGGCTCTTTCCCTGTTCTTTGTTTAACACGCTTGGAGGTGGCAGCTTAGGGTTCAAGGCCAAGTCAAAGTTTGTACCTTGGGGAATATTTTAACCTAAGCTGGTAAGAATAAGCTTAGGGGATCTTTCATGCAGGTCCCCACATCTGTACCCTAGAGTTCAGAGTGAGGAAGGAACCTTGACACCATATGAAGTTGATATGCAGGATAACAACGTATGCTGAAGATGCTTGAATGAAAGAAGCCACTTCAGACATATTCTGGACATGGAACAGTTTAAACAAGTCTAAGGATACTGTTCTACTATGTAATAAATACAGTAAATTATCAAAGGAAAGAGTCACCACAACTACTTTCTCCAAGACTATGCAAAATTAGGAGACACTCCTTATGGGAAAGCCAAATGGATTTCATTACATTTAATAGTGGGAATACCATAATTTTAAAGTACTGAAAAGATCTCAGAACTGTCTATATTGGCATGATTCTATATATAGTATCACTCCTTTCACTTCACCAAAGGTTCTGTGATATTTCTGAATATTTTGGCTAACAGCATAGACAAAAAAAATTATGGTCTCCTGCTCTTTTGTAAAAAGAAAAGGAGTACTTGTGGCACCTTAGAGACTAACAAATTTATTAGAGCATAAGCTTTCGTGAGCTACAGCTCACTTCATCGGATGCATTTGGTGGAAAAAACAGAGGAGAGATTTATATACACACACACAGAGAACATGAAACAATGGGTTTATCATACACACTGTAAGGAGAGTGATCACTTAAGATAAGCCATCACCAACAGTGGGGGGGGAAGGAGGAAAACCTTTCATGGTGACAAGCAGGTTGGCTAATTCCAGCAGTTAACAAGAATATCAGAGGAACAGTGGGGGGTGGGGTGGGAGGGAGAAATACCATGGGGAAATAGTTTTACTTTGTGTAATGACTCATCCATTCCCAGTCTCTATTCAAGCCTAAGTTAATTGTATCCAGTTTGCAAATTAATTCCAATTCAGCAGTCTCTCGTTGGAGTCTGTTTTTGAAGCTTTTTTGTTGAAGTATAGCCACTCTTAGGTCTGTGATCGAGTGACCAGAGAGATTGAAGTGTTCTCCAACTGGTTTTTGAATGTTATAATTCTTGACGTCTGATTTGTGTCTATTCAATTGCCTTTGTGCTCTAATTTTGAAACTAAAGGTGTTGGCACCCTGCCAAGGGCTACAGCAGTAGAAACATGGCTGCTGTGGTTGTATCTCCTGTTTGTAACTCTGTCCTCTGTGGGTTTTTCTTTATTCAGCTAGATGAATTTGTTTTTTCCCTCATATGGGTGACTGCTATAACTTTTCTTGTGCTATTCCTGGCACTCCGGATGGGTGGTTTGGACTGAAATTATTGATGAGGCAGGTAGATATTGGAGCTCTATATGGGCTCCTGAGAATATTTGATTTAGATTTTTCAGTTTATTGAATTACAGGTAGTTATTCTGTATTAGAGTTGGGGGTTCAGATGATCGGTATTATGGGTAAGATCCTCAGCTGGTGTAAATCAGCATAGCTCCATTGACTTGAAGTTTTGGTTAAATAGTATATTGGTATTATTTCTTCAATTGCAATTTGTTTCTTTATTTACTTTTTGGATGAGGTTTTCAAAGTAGATTAGATGTTTTCATTATCATGTCTATAGAAAGTACACTTCAGATAGGCATTGTGGACTCAGAGCCACATGATATCTGAGGTAAGAACAATACCAGATATAGCACAGAATTCACTCTTTTCAATAGGCAATCTCCCTTTATACTTTTGCATCTGGGAGTCTATGAGCTTTGAGGAATGTGAGAGGTTATTGGATGCTAATTCAGCTTTTGCTGCTGGCTGTTCAGCCATTTATTCATAGGAGATAGAAAAACCCTGAGTCTCCTTCCATTTAGGAATGGGTATAATGGGCCTGAAAAACTGCAGCATTACTTTGATAAAGCAAATAATGTCACACATCTATGGGACTAGATTCTTTGCTGCTTCTCAAAGGCACTGCACAGATATAGGGTGACCAGGTGTCCGGCTTTTGACCAGAACACCTGGTCAAAAAGAGACCCGGCAGTTCCAGTCAGTACCACCAATTCGGCCATTGAAAGTCCGGTGGGCAGTACTGTGGGTCTAAGGCAGGCTAGTCCCTACCTGTCCTGTCTGGCACTGCGCTGTGCCCCGGAAGCAGCCAGCAGGTCCAGCCGCCCTGCTGCATCGCTGATTGGGAGCTGCCCAAGGTAAGCCCATGCCCCAACTCCAAGCTCCAATTCCCTGACCAAGGCCTGAGCCCCCCCAAACCCAGAGCATTCTTGTGCACCCCAAACCTCTTGTCCCCAGCCCAGAGCTTGCACCCCCTCAGCCCAGAGCCCTCACCCCCCGCATTCTAACCCCAGCCCAGGGCCCACACCCTGAACCCCTCATCCCCAGACCTATCCCAGAGCCCTCACCCGCTCCTGCACCCCAATCCCGATGCCTCAACCCGCTGCCCCCTCCCACACTCCAAATCCCTTGGCCCCAGCCTGGAGCCCCTTTCTGCATCCCAAACCCCTCATAGAAACATAGAATATCAGGGTTGGAAGGGACCTCAGGAGGTCATCTAGTCCAACCCCCTGCTCAAAGCAGGACCAATCCCCATTTTTTGCCCCGGATCCCGAAATGGCCCCCTTAAGGATTGAACTCATAACCCTGGGTTTAGCAGGCCAATCCTCAAACCACTGAGTTATCCCTCCCCTCTATGATATTCTATTCTCATCCCCAGACCTAACTCAGAGCCCACATCCCCAGTTGGATCCTTCACCTCCTCCCACACCCCAACTACCTGCCCCAGCCTGGAGCCCCCTCCCACACCCTGAACACCTCATTTCTGGCCCTACCCCAGAACCTGCAACCCCAGTTAGAGCCCTCACTCCTCCCGCACACCAACCTCCGCCCCAGTCCAATTAAAGTGAGTGAGGGTGGGGGAGAGTAAGCTACAGAGAGTGGAGGAATGTAGTGAGTGGGGAGTGGGGCCTCGGGGCAGGGCCTCAGGGCAGGGGCAGGGCTAGGTGTTTGGTTTTGTGCAACTAGAAAGTTGTCAATCCTAACAGGATGGCATAGTAACAAGTCTCCCAGGAGCTACTGTGGCCTGTTACTGGGCTCTGTAAGCTCTGTAGGTGCTGGAGTGGGGACCTGAACCTGGATCCCAGTGTTTGTTTGCTAGTTACTTTACGAAAATACAGTGCAAACTGAAATGTTTACAAAAGTGAGAATCTCAGTTGAAGGTGGACAAAATGGAAGAGATTTTCCTATTTATTTATTTCCTTTTTAACCCTATCTTACTCCCATCTCCTTCCTTTCTTGTCCAGATTCCTTGTTACATTGATATTGAATAGATATAAAATATTATCCACTGTATTTGACTGTTTAAACAATCAAACTTTTACTGCAGTTTGTACTGGATTTGTCTATAAAGACAAAAACCCTTTGTAGTCAAACTCTTTGTGAATCTGTGCAGTGTGCATTTTGTAGCTATAAAACATCTGTGAAAAATTAATAACAAGAGAAGTATAACATGTTGGTGTAGCCAATTATTTCATTTAATCATTTAAAAGAGAATTTATTGTTGTGGTTAAGTATAATCAATTAATATGTGATTAATAGGTTTAAGTAGGATAGAATTATAGGAGCATAAGGTTGACAAGTATTTATGAAAAAAGAAAAAGAGTACTTGTGGCACCTTAGAGACTAAAAATTTATTTGAGCATATGCTTTCATGAGCTACAGCTCACTTCATCAGATGCATGCAGTGGAAAATACAGTGGGGAGATTTTATATACACAGAGAACATGAAACAATGGGTTTTACCATACACACTGTAACAAGAGAATGGGGGAATGTAATGAGTGGGGGGTGGAGCCTTCGGGCAGGGCCTCGGGGCAGGGGCAGGGCTCCTGGTAAGGTGAGCAATTATCAGCAGGAGAGAAAAAAACCCTTTTGTAGTGATAATCAAGGTTGGCCATTTCCAGCAGTTGACAAGAAAAGTGTGAGGAACAATGGGGGAGGGGGGAGTGAATAAACATGGGGAAATAGTTTTACTTTGTGTAATGACACATCCACTCCCAGTCTTTATTGAAGCCTAATTTAATGGTGTCCAGTTTGCAAATTAATTCGAAGTCAGCAGTCTCTCGTTGGAGTCTGTTTTTGAAGTTTTTTTGTTGAAGAATTACGACTTTGAGGTCTGTAATCAAGTGACCAGAGAGATTGAAGTGTTCTCCGACTGGTTTTTGAATGTTATAATTCTTGACGTCTGATTTGTGTCCATTTATTCTTTAACATAAAGACTGTCCAGTTTGGCCAATGAACATAGCAGAGGGTCATTGCTGGCACATGATGGCATATATCACATTGGTAGATGTGCAGGTGAACAAGCCTCTGATAGTGTGGCTGATGTGATTAGGCCCTATGATGGTGTCACCTGAATAGACATGTGGACACAGCTGGCAATGCGCTTTGTTGCAAGGATAGGTTCCTGGGTTAGTGTTTTTGTTGTGTGGTGTGTGGTTGCTCGTGAGTATTTGTTTCGGGTTGGGGGGCTCTCTGTAAGCAAGGACTGGCCTGTCTCCCAAGATCTGTGAGAGTGATGGGTCATCCTTCAGGATATGTTGTTGATCCTTGATGATGCGCTGGAGACGTTTTAGTTGGGGGCTGAAGGTGACGGCTAGTGGCGTTCTGTTATTTTCTTTGTTGGACCTGTCCTGTAGTAGGTAACTTCTGGGTACTCTTCTGGCTCTGTCAATCTGTTTCTTCACTTCAGCAGGTGGAATTTTAGTTGTAAGAATGCATGATAGAGATCTTGTAGGTGTTTATCTCTGTCTGCGGGGTTGGAGCAAATGCAGTTGTATCGTAGAGCTTGGCTGTAGACAATGAATCATGTGGTGTTGTCTGGATGAAGGCTGGAGGCATGTAGGTAAGTATAGCGGTCAGTAGGTTTCCGGTAGAGGGTGGTGTTTATGTGACCATTTCTTATTAGCACTTTCGTGTTCAGGAAGTGGATCTCTTGTGTGGATTGGTCCAGGCTGAGTTGATGGTGGGATGGAAATTGTTGAAATCATGGTGGAATTCCTCCAGGGTTCTTTTCCATGGGTCCAGATGATGAAGATGTCATCAATGTAGCGCGAGTAGGGGCACTAGGGGACGAGAGCTGAGGAAGCGTTGTTCTAAGTCAGCCATAAAAATGTTGGCATACTGTGGGGCCATGCTGGTACCCACAGCAGTGCCACTGATTTGAAGGTATACATTGTCCCCAAATGTGAAATAGTTATGGGTGAGGAAAAAGTCACAAAGTTCAGCCACCAGGTTTGCCATAACCTTATCGGGGATACTGTTCCTGACGGCTTGTAGTCCATCTTTGTGTGGAATGTTGGTGTAGAGGGCTTCTACATCCATAGTGGCTAGGATGGTGTTTTCTGGAAGATCACTGATGGATTGTAGTTTCCTCAGGAAGTCATTGGTGTCTCGAAGATAGCTCGGAGTGCTGGTAGCGTAGGAGCTGAGGAAGGAGTCTACATAGCCAGACAATCCTGATGTCAGGGTGTCAATTCCTGAGATGATGGGGCATCCAGGATTTCCAGGTTTATGGATCTTGGATAGAATACCCCAGGTCAAGATTCTAAGGGTGTGTCTGTGCGGATTTGTTCTTGTGCTTTTTCAGGGAGTTTCTTGACCAGATGGTGTAGTTTCTTTTGGTAACCCTCAGTGGGATCAGAGGGTAATGGCTTTTAGAATGTGGTGTTGGAGAGCTGCCTAGCAGTCTCTTGTTCATATTCCGACCTATTCATGATGACGACAGCACCTCCTTTGTCAGTGGTGATGAATGTGTATGATAAATAAAGTAAGGTTGTAATGCAAGGCCTACAAGATGAAGCCTGTAAGATTTCAACCTCGCTGTATTAGGCCTTAGACTTACGAGAGTTGACCTAAATAGATAACCTAGGAATAACTCTGTGCCAAGAAAATTACAAGATTACTGTAAAGAATGCTCCAATGGGTAACAAACCCATCTAGACCACAAGACACCTAATTAAAACATTACGGTAACTGCAGGTTACCATAGGGGCATGTGTACCTCGATTCTATTGAGTTGCTAATAGAATAAGGGGGATTAAGAGGATAACCTTTGAAAAGTGGGGCAGCCTCAATTATTTGAGGTGTGGAAGAGTAGAAAAGGAAAAAGGGGTTGGAACCCTCATGCATATGCATAAGGTGGCAGGCATGGTCACAACACAGGATTAAAAGGATTCCCTGGAAATCTTTGGGGATCTGCATATGAATACAGTGCTGCCTATTGCATGGGTTCTCTCAGGTTTTTATATGTGTTTGTGATTGTAACATTGATTATCTGCTTAGTGAAACTTATAGTATAGACAAAATTCCTTGCTTGTAACTGTGTTTGTTGTCACTGTATTTGTTTTTTTGTGCTCCTATTGTCTTTCGATCTAAAAATGTCCCACAGAGTGACTCTCACCCTGCTTATCTTAAAACTGTAAGAATATAGGAGACACATTCACTCACTAGGGGCACTGTGGTTTTACACAGAGCTATTGATTACTATATCAATTTAAATAAAGGCTGCAGTTGGGCTTTTTTTGGTTTTCATTCAGTCTTTTGCTTATTTTTTGTTATAAATATATGTGTGGATGATACATGTAAAAATCTCATCTATCTGTAACCTTTAAAGAAAATTATTACAAAATACTTTATCAATGGTATCTCACTCTATTTAGCTAAGAGAACTTTATAACAAGGGAATAACAAATGTCGGAGACGGTGTAGACGAAGAGAAATTATTCTCCATGTACCGTGGGAATGTCCTGAGATAACAGAATTTTCAGGATAACTAATGTTAGAGTTCCCATGGAACCTATAATGATTCTGTGAAGTTACAGTCCAAAGGATGTTAGTGGCTTGGGGTAGGGCCACTGATAACACAATTACTACTAGCAGCCACATGTTATGACAGCTTGTTTTTGGAAAAGGAGAGATCCCCCAATATTAGTGGCATGGAGAAAAGAAACATGGGAAATACTTTCAACAGAAAAAAAATGACAGACAGCCTTCTATCAGGAACAAGTAGATTTTCTAATGTATAGTTACCATTTTAGAATTTGAACAAAATAAATATACAGATAAGGTTGACCAAACACAAATGGGTCTTTTAAAGGAACAACACAGGTTATGAATGTTAATATTTGTGTGGAAAATTCATGTGTGTTCATGATATTTTTTGATAAATCATCACTATATTAATGCTGGAATGGGTCCTGCTCCATATCAAAATAAATATTTTTTAAAAATGTAAAACTTGAGCCAAGTCTATTTTTCCATTATGTCAGCTAAAGTAATGTTGTACGGATATGCCAAGTTTTCACCCAAACTAACAGGCGAGATTTTCAAAAGAGCACATCATTAGATTAATGCTGCACCCATTGACTTCAAATACATAAACCACTGACTTCAGTGGGAGCAGCGTTTGGCCAGTGCTATGTTGTTTTGAAACGCTCAGCCTAATATTGCAAGGCTTTCTCAAGACTGTTTTTCCCCCCTCTGTACTGCTTTTAAGCAGAAAACTATATTCTCAGTGATTGTATTTCAAATTTTAATTTTATGTACCATCTTCACAGGAGTAAAAGGTTAATGAGAGAGTTTACAGGGTCAAAGTCAAAACAGGAAATTACAAACCACTAGTCGTTAGATACTAATTCTTTACTAATTCAGAAACCATTCTAGTTAAAAAGGTCATTTAGTGCCAACCACATGTAAATAAATGCTGATATCCTCTTGCCTTCATGCTGTTAGCTGGAAAATACTAAACTTGAAAAAGCAACAATACATAGTGGACCAGATTTGCTGCTCCAACACAACTGTGCTTGACACAAAGCAGGTAGGGAGAAATAAGGCAAAAAAAGATATTTAAGCCATCTCTGTGGCTTCTGGATCATGAGACTGATCTATACCAGAACACCCAGAACAAGTCAGAGCACACCTAATTTATGTGGGCTGCCCACAGCTCTCAAAGGGCCACCCTGGCATCTGAGGGCTGCAAGGGCATAGGGATGTCCTATTTCTCCCCAAACATGTCTCCAGCACTACAGGGGAATGATAGGAGACCCCCACACAGGGTCTCCTAAGAGGTGTTTAGGACCTAATTTGTGCCTCCAGAGTTGTGCTTTGATCACTGTGATGGAAGGAAGTGTGTCTCTGAACAAATCTGAGCCATACTGTTGTGTAAATGTAAGTGCCTGTGATGTGCTGATCTAGAGGTGAACCTGTGGTTCACTGGAGAAAGTGCATGTATTGGCACTAATGCTGTGACCTCACTCACATAAGTGGAATAGCAGGGGACCAACTGGGAGTAAGAACATTTCTTCCAGGGGTTAGATAATATTACTGATGATAAAAGGAACACATAACTGCACCATTAATGGAGGGAAACAGATGCAGAAAATGAACATTTTTCAAGTGCAGCTCCTCTAAATAGCCAGACATAAATAAATAAATTCTGTTATTTCACACTAGAAATGTCTACTAGTTAGGTTTGCAAATTCATCATGTTTCCTTATCAGATTGCATTCATTTTATTCCTGAAATATAAATAGAAGTGTTACTAAAACCCAGTTGGTTTTGTTGACTTTTAGTGCCTCTGGTAACAGATCACTAAGCTTAAAGTGTCAAATAAAAGCAAGCAGGTGCCCAACACTTCAAAATATATGTCCTTCAGTATGGGACATATATTTAGACTCCTCTTGTATGTCTGCTCAGAAGAGCATGTAAGGGAGCCTTTTAGTGAATAAACAGAATTTTAACACATTTGATACTGTCATCATGACTTACATTTTGATGGTTAAACTAGCACGAAAATCAACATAACATCCCCAAATGGACCTGCATTGAGCAACTGAACAAAAATTCAAATTGTTTAAAAATCCACTCCTTTAAGCCCACAGCTGGCAAAATCACTGCCAGTCATCCATAAATTGTGATTCACCCATTAGTCATCTAACCAAGAACAAGTTGAAGAATCCGGTTACTTAAGCCATCAAAAAATATTATCAAAATGGGGAAAAATAATTAAGTTGCTAAGAACCATAAGGAAATGTATGGAGTCTATTGCATTTTTGAAAATTTGAAGAATTGCTAAATTTCTGCCCTTGATATCTTTTCAACGGGGAATACTAACACAGCAATGGAAAGTCAGAATAAATATGTTTTTCAATAGCATTAACCCGCTGATGTCAGTACACTTTGGAGTATCAGCAGTTTTAGGAGATAGTACAGGTATTCTCCAAGAAAAGCACTTTGTTTATATGAGATGATCTGGCCTTTGCCGTATAGTCAAAGAGATTATTGGTGATTCACAATGTTATATATTACTAAATGATAGCATTTTGCAAACAATTTTCAGGAGTTTTTTGATAAAACTTAAAGTCAAAACAATTAAATTTCACAACAGAATATACTTTCTTATTTGTCTGATCAGCTATGAGAAATCTTATGTTTCTAGTGTTTCAGTGCAATTACTAGTGGGCCTTTGTCCCAATAAGTATAATTAAATTTCCTTTTGGAGCCTCCAAAAATAATGATAATTTGCCTCATAGATGTACTTGTATTGCCATCATGCCTACCTCACATTAAACTGGACCAATTAGCCTTTCCCTTATGCCTGATTTACTCTTCAGCGGCGTTATTCCTCATTTATATAACTGTAAATATTTATGACACATAAAACCTACATTAACAGAATATTAAGGCTGAAAAATGAAGCACTCAAAGAATAGGAGATGCCCAAACTAAAGCTGACTGTGAAACCATTCCTGCAGAAAATTTCAAATTTGAAGACACTGCATTGTTCTTCATAAAACAAACAAAAACATTTGGATGGAAAGTTCCAGACCAGCTCTAGTATATACGGAAAAAAAATCTGTATATGCATGATCATGGCTGCTGCCACAGGTAACAGAAAAGGGGATAAAGCAAGGGAAAATTTAAACAGTATATTGCATTCTAATGCTTTAAGGCAGATATATTTCTGTGTAGAGCTTAAGCTTGCTTCAGTTGCAGAAAGAAAGAAAAAACAACCTAATAGTATTTAACTTACAGTCTCGTTAAGCAGTTAATAGACCTTCAGATTCCCAGTTCTTCCCTGTTTCCTGACCCTGTGACATGGATGGAAAAACACTTCCTCTTCATTTCTCCTCAGGATTCCCCCCTCATCATTTCACTTGCTCCTTTTTATAGACTTGCTTTGGCTCAGTCCCTAACGTTAATTTAAATTAAGTCTTTCCATTAACTCCAATGGCCTCTAGATCAGTCCCTTAATGAATACTTTAGTAATCCCTTCCCCGTCTCCTATACTGTTGGGAATCACAATCATTTTCAAAATGTTCTTACATATTGTTGTAATTTCCCTTCAAAGTTTCCCTCACCACAAAATGGGCACTTCAACTCAAAACAGAACACACTTTGGAGTTTGTAGGCCAAGCCATTTTGGAGATATTATGAACCAAAAATATGGATTCTTTAAGATGAAATTTGGGTGATGGTGGTTGAAAAAGCAGGCTTACAATGCAAAATAGCTTTTTCTTTAACTATGAATTGGTGGCTAGAGAGAGAGAATGAGGTGACAATCTATTTTGTATGTCTTGGGTATATCAAAAGCACCTAAGTGACTTGGGAGCCTAAGATCCACTTTCAAAAGTTTCTTAGAACTAAATTCCATCAACTTTCAATGGGATGTAAGGTAAGAATCTGTGCTGTACCTTTAAGAAATCATACAGAACTCACAGCCTAGGGGACGCTTTAAGCCATCTTTCTGCTGTCCTAAGCCCATGCTGCTCTGGGGCTAAAAGAATCCTGGCATAATTTAGATGGCTTGGGTGGATTTCCTAAGTAATGGTCCCATAACCAGACTGCCCTATGGGAGAAAACCTTACAGCTGTTTTCCAGAGTGCCCACATCAAGAGAATCTTTCCTCAGCAAAATCAGGACTTTTGGGGCCCTATTATGTAGTGTAATGGGGCCAGAGCAGTGTTCAGGAATCAGTCTTCTAAGTATCTAAGTCACTTGGGCATTGTTGAAAATGCTACACTTTATTTTAAATTGTCTTTCCAACACTATACAAGATCCTAATGAGAGGAAGGATGCTCTCTAGTGGTTGGGGGACTGACCAGAGACTTGAGTTCAATTCCATGCTCTTCCATGAAATTGCTGTGAGACCCTGGTTAAATACCTTACTTTCACTGTGCCTTTGTTCCCCATCTTCAAAACCCCTACCTCAGTAGTATTGTGAAGTTAAATACATTAAAAGATTGTGAAGTGCTCAGGTACTCTGGTGATAAATAGAGCACACACATTCTGCTAATTGGATATCAAACATAAGTTGTAAATCTATCGTTAGGGGTTGATTACTACCACAAACCTGAAGCAAAGAAAAGGAAAGACCTTTCTGAACCTAAAAATTAAGTAAAACCGCATGTTTATTATAGTGCTTAATTTTATTTTGGGAAATTTGTCTTTGTTTTATATCTCAGGCCTCTCGATACAAAAGTAAGCAGTAAACATTTTGTGTATGCATTACAATTTTAAAAGCACTACAGCCTGGTATACTTTTAAAATATAAATGCAACTCTGTTCAGTGATAGGCAGTATAACAAGGTCCATTAGTTAACAATAAAATCACCATAGTTGTAAGGATCATTGGTGAACCGGACCACACAAAAGGAGTATATCTGGCTCTCCTAGCTGTTATATCAAGTGCCATGGAATCAGAGAAGTTAAGGATGGAAAGATCTAGTTGGTCTCATCCTCATGCCAATCCATGACTCTTCTCTAACAATGAGGCTGTCCTAGCCGCTCTGTATTTAAAGTCGAAGTTAACTTCCCATTATAAGCCTAAAGAAAAGGAGTACTTGTGGCACCTTAGAGACTAACAAATTTATTTGAGCATAAGCTTTTGTGAGCTACAGCTCACTTCATTGGATGCATTTGGTGGAAAATACAGTGGGGAGATTTATATACACACACAGAGAACATGAAACAATGGGTTTTATCATACACACTGTAAGGAGCGTGATCACTTAAGATGAGCCATCATAATCAAAAAGGCTGACAAAGGAGGTGCTGTCGTCATCATGAATAGGTGGGAATATGAACAAGAGGCTACTAGGCAGCTCTCCAACACTACTTTCTACAAGCCATTACCCTCTGATCCCACTGAGGGTTACCAAAAGAAACTACAGCATTTGCTCAAGAAACTCCCTGAAAAAGCACAAGAACAAATCCGCACAGACACACCCCAAGACCTGGGGTATTCTATCTGCTACCCAAGATCCATAAACCTGGAAATCCTGGACGCCCCATCATCTCAGGCATTGGCACCCTGACAGCGGGATGGTCTGGCTATGTAGACTCCCTCCTCAGGCCCTATGTTACCAGCACTCCCAGCTGTCTTCGAGACACCACTGACTTCCTGAGGAAACTAAAATCCATCAGTGATCTTCTTAAAAACACCATCCTAGCCACTATGGATGTAGAAGCCCTCTACACCAACATTCCACACAAAGATGGACTATAAGCCGTCAGGAACAGTATCCATGATAATGTCACGGCTAACCTGGTGGCTGAACTTTGTGACTTTGTCCTCACCCATAACTATTTCACATTTGGGGACAATGTATACCTTCAAATCAGCGGCACTGCCATGGGTACCCACATGGCCCCACAGTATGCCAACATTTTTATGGTTGACTTAGAACAACGCTTCCTCAGCTCTCATCCCCTAATGACCCTACTCTACTTGCGCTACATTGATGACATCTTCATCATCTGGACCCATGGAAAAGAAGCCCTTGAGAAATTCCACCATAATTTCAACAATTTCTATCCCACCATCACCTCAGCCTGGACCAGTCCACACAAGAGATCCACTTCCTGGACACTGCGGTGCTAATAAGCCATGGTCACATAAACACCACCCTATATCAGAAAACTACTGACCACTATTCCTACCTACATGCCTCTAGCTTTCATCCAGATCACACCACACGATCCATTGTCTACAGCCAAGCTCTACGATATAACCGCATTTGCGCCAACCCGTCAGACAGAGACAAACATCTACAAGATCTCTATCATGCATTCTTACAACTACAATACCCACCTGCTGAAGTGAAGAAACAGATTGACAGAGCCAGAAGAGTAATCAGAAGTCACCTACTACAGGACACGCCCAACAAAGAAAATAACAGAACGCCACTAGCCATCACCTTCAGCCCCCAACTAAAACCTCTCCAACGCATCATCAAGGATCTACAACTTATCCTGAAGGACGACCCATCACTCTCACAGATCTTGGGAGACAGGCCAGTCCTTGCTTACAGACAGCCCCCCAGCCTGAAGCAAATACTCACCAGCAACCACATACCACACAACAGAACCACTAACCCAGGAACCTATCCTTGCAACAAAGCCCGTTGCCAATTCTGTCCACATATCTATTCAAGGGACACCATCATAGGGCCTAATCACATCAGCCACACTATCAGAGGCTCGTTCACCTGTGCATCTACCAATGTGATATATGCCATCATGTGCCAGCAATGCCCCTCTGCCATGTACATTGGTCAAACTGGACAGTCTCTATGTAAAAGAATGAATGGACACAAATCAGACGTCAAGAATTATAACATTCAAAAACCAGTCGAGAACACTTCAATCTCTCCGGTCACTCGATTACAGACCTGAGAGTGGCTATCCTTCGACAAAATCTTCAAAAACTCCAGCGAGAGACTGCTGAATTGGAATTAATTTGCAAACTGGATACAATTAACTTAAGCTTGAATAGAGACTGGGAGTGGATGCGTCATTACACAAAGTAAAACTATTTCCCCATGTTATTTCTCCCTCCCACCCCGCTACTGTTCCTCAGACCTTCGTGTTAACTGCTGGAAATGGCCCGCCTTGCTTGTCACCATGAAAGGTTTTCCTCCTTCCCTCCTCCCCCGCTGGTAATGGCTCATCTTAAGTGATCACTCTCCATATAGTGTGTATGATAAAATCCATTGTTTCGTGTTCTCTGTGTATGTATATAAATCTCCCTACTGTATTTTCCACCAAATTCATCCGATGAAGTGAGCTGTAGCTCACGAAAGCTTATGCTCAAATAAATTTGTTAGTCTCTAAGGTGCCACAAGTACTCCTTTTCTTTTTGTGGATACAGAGTATGAGTGTGCAGGGCACAGTGAGAGGCAAGGGAGGGATGTCCAAGAGTCAGTATAGCTCATGGTGCCAGGAAATAGAGAGTGGAGGGATAGAGGGAAACATGGAATAGATGCAGAGATGAAAGTCGTAGAAGAGAGCATTAGGTACTGAGAGCATAGAGCAGGGCATGGAATGGGGAAGAGACGGGGGCAGGGAATGTGGAATTAAGAACAAGAAGCAGGAGGAAATGAAAAAAAAATCCTCAAAAGTGTGTAGGATCCGGGGGGAGGAATGGAAAGGTAAGTGTGTTGCACATGTGAAGGCAATTCAGGGGATCGGCTAGACCTCTGGAGAAATGTTCTTGGAAGCAGCAGAAGAGATATGGAAGGGAGTACAGGTGTATTGACAAGAATAGAGTTGGATAGAGAAAGGCAGAGTCCTGTATCCAAAATATTTAAATACATGATATTTTCTATATATAAAACTGTAAGCTTTTAAAGTTTTCCATTTGAATAAAGGCCTCCCTACATTGTCCCTCCAAGATCCACTACCTCCATATCTATATACCCCCTGGGATAGCCTCCATATCACACACACCTCCTTTGCATTTCCTTAAGTCTGAAGGAAGCGACACTCACTTTCACTGGCCTCACCGGCTTTCTGAGACTATGGCACTCTTCCTGCCGTCCTTATTCATCAACCCAGCAATATGAGCTACGTGAGATGATGAGTAATGTTGAAGAAGTATATAGCAGTGGAGCAAATAGCTGAATTCCTTAACTGGAAATTTTCCAGATGTTCCATTATTTGGTGGTTTTAGAAGATACAATTTTTTTTGTGAAGAAAGAGTAATTTTTCAAGGTGGAGGCTTGTTCTGTGGACTCCACTGAAACTCAAGCTTAGTTATTTTATAATGCTTAAGGTGTATTTTTCCAGTTCTTTTTCCAGGCCACTTTATACATGGGCTTTCACCACTTCTCTTGAGAGACTATTCTACTTCATTAATCATCTCAGTGTTAGGCAGGTTTTTTTTGCTATTCAACCCATATGTTCCTTTTCTTAATTTTAAGTCCTTCACTCCTAATTATATACTCTTGTACCAGGCTAAACTATTCCTCTTCCTGCTTGGTGTTTACAGCCTTCATATATCTGTAGATATTTATTATGTCCTCCCCTGTACCCCAACCTAATTGCTTCATTTAGTTCTTTTAATCTTTTCTCAGAAGTTAGTCCCTCCAGCCCTTTAATCATTCCTATTGCTCTTTTTTGAACTCCTTCCTGTCTCTCAGCTTCTTAGCTACTTTTTATCAATAGCTATTTTACAAGCTGTTCATTACTTCCTAATTGACCCAACTGCTTTCCTTTATTTTTCTTGTTGAGGACTGATTTAAAGATGCAATTCAATTTGAGATACCAACTGTAGTAAAATCATCACAGAACACATCTCTTTCATCATTTAAATCCATTCTTGTTTTCCCTAATCCCTTTGGCTAGTATTAACTCAGTTTGTTTGTTGCCTTTATCTTTATCTGGCAATCTTAGGATCCAAAAAGGAGATGTAGAATCCAACCAAAAGAGCTTTTGTATTCAGAGACAGATATTTCTTACAACATTTTACACTATGTCCCTATCCTGGGCACCTTCTCACTTTTAGTTCTTTTCCATACATGAATTGCCTGCTTTGGACTACTACTGGCTTTCAATCCTGTCACTCTGCTTTGCAGCATTACTGGACATACATACATACTTCATCTCCTGCGATTGCATATTTGGTGTGTTTTCTTTTTGCAGCTCAACAATGTGTCAAACAGCTTTTGCAGCATGCACTGCTTAAATATTCTTCACTCTAGACTATTTTGGACAAAGTTAGAGACAGCTAAAGATATGTTTTGTAAATGGGTTGATGCATTTGCTGAAATGTGTATGAGTTCTCTAATTTTGCTAAGGCTGATTGGCACAAGCTAGCTCTCAAGAGGGAACACAGTTAATTTTGAAAAGCTGTATCTAATGCAAAGTTGTTGTTTGAAGGCTTAGTGCTATTAATTACACATTACAAGTGTACTTTCAGTAGCAAACCCAGTTTAATAAATTGAAGTATGGAGGTGAAATACTGTGTCCATTGAAGCAAGTGTAAATTTTGCTATTGCCTTATATGAGGCCAGGATTTCATGCTGGGTGTCTGTGTTTACACCCATGTCGAGCCTCTAATGATTGCTGGGTTGGTTTTCACTCTTAACTGTATCCAGTGTTGGGGGCCAGTTGTAGGTGGTCTTCCTGCAGTTCTCTTGCACATCACGCTTTGGAATCCACTGGCTAGCAGTGGATAAGAACATAAGAACGGCCATATTCAGTCAGACCAATGGTCCATCTGGCCCAGTATCCTGTCTTCTGACTGTGGCCAATGCCGGATGCTTCAGAAGAAATGAACTGAACAGGCAATCATTGAGTGATCCATCCCATGTGGTCCAATCCCAGCTTCTGGCAACTCCCAGACCATAGGGTTGCATCCCTCACCATTTTGGCCAATCGCCATTGATGGACTTATCCTCTGTGAACTTATTTAGTTCTTCTTTGCACCCATTATAATTTTGGCCTTCACAACATTCCCTGGCAATCAGTTCCACAGATTAACTGTGCACTGTGTGTAGAAGTACTTCTTTTGTTTGTTTTAAACCTGCTACCTATTAATTTCATTGGGTGACCCCTGTTCTTGTGTTATATGAAGAAGTAAATAATTTGCTGATTGTGGGGTCCCTCCATCTCTGTTCCTTACTCACCTTCTTCTTAAAGAAAATGGACCACCATTATCCATGACTGCTGAAAATAAACCTCAAGGTACCCATGGATCAACAATAGACCTCTTGGAAAAATGAGGGTGGGGGCAAATGGGACAGATTATTTTCAATTAGTAAAACCTTTATCTCCCTTAGATATGCCCACTTTGGTGGTTTACTTGTACTCATCATTTGCAGGTTACCTCTATGTTTCTTTATGTGCAGGAGGAGTATGATTCTCCCATTACAGAGCACATTGCATACCTTTTGACCGAAAAGGTAGAAACTCATGTCTATACTCCCCAATGTAGAGATGGACGAAGTACTCTGATTAAGTATTTGGAGATAAATATAAAATTATGAGAAAATATGCTCTGTTTTTCACTGTATGGTACTATATATTTTTCCTTTAGTGAATTGAAATATTAATTCAGTGCTCATGCTGGATGCTGAATATTAGTAATGAAAGCAGATTTAGACATTGCTTTATCAGTGTGCAGCCTAAATAAATCTTGCATCCAAGTAGATTATATATGGTATCTTATGTCACTGAGTTGTTTCCATTTGCTTTTGCTCCCACTAGTAAAAAAAAAAAAAAGCAAATGCAGGTTGCTCGTTTTAACAATTTCTGGTGATACATGAACATAAGTGCTATTTTCAGCTCTTCATAGGACAAATCTGAATGCTTTTAGAATTCCTGAATTATGCGCCAAATGAACCATTGGATGAATAGATATTCACTTAGCATGATTCCGCAAATTCTAAACCACCTGCAACATGAAATTAAGCCCCATATTCCAAATTGTGGGTTGATTTTAGTTCAATTAGATTCTAATTTTCTATGTTTCTGTGTACATATTTCCTTAAATTATTGCTCTCAATTGAGTTAAATATACCAAAATGTCAACTTTTGGAGCAAATAATATTCTGCCCATCCTCCACTTTAATTATTCTTGAAGGGGATGGTTACAGGCTGATGGACTCCCATTATATCCTGTTTCTTGTGGGTAAGGGGGCTTGGACGCCTCTTTGTCTCCTCAGGTGCTGACCAGGAGGGTGTATGGGAAATGCCCTGAGACTCATACCTGGCAATAAAAGATGGAAGTGTAGACTCCACTTCATGAGAAGAGGTATGGTGCTGCTGACTGGCTCAGGACCTATTCAGCGCATGGGTCTGGAATTGATTCCCTCTAGTTAACACATTGGGATGTAGCTCTGTTGGAGGTTTTGCAGAAAAACAAACGGGAGGCATGCTTGTCCAGGATCCCACATTAATCAAGGTACATCCTTAAACTGTAATTGCCAGGTCTTCTAAGTCCACTGGTACAAACCATCCACAGTATTCCACATCCCACATGGGTCATTAGGACCTGATAGTCTTTATTAAGAAATACAGACAAAACACTGAGACTAAACCAAAAGTTTTAAACCATTCATTTAAATGGCAAATTATTAGTGTGCAGAAATAATAATTTTTCTACATTGTTCCATATATAATCTACTTGGGATTCAGATAATTTATTGAGTTCATGAAAAATTTACAGATGTCACCAAAAACATGTAAAATAGAATAAAACTTTGACACTAATCACTTTAACCTACTAACATCAGAGACAATACTTACATGTATTAAAATTTCATGGAGGGAACTTCTTGTCTCAATTTTTGAACATGAGGGCAAAACTCAGAGGACATGATATGTCAACAGTGTCAGAAAGAATTTTTTTTAAATAAAACATAAGGGATTCAGTGGATGACATGAGTCAAGCAAAAGCCATTCAGGTTCAAATCGTTATGACAATTGTGCTAGCAACATTTTTTTTCTCCAGGTACTGTCAATGTTTTATTTTGTAAAATCTTTGGAGTGCCATGTCATCTTTCAGTCCATCTGTCTCGGTTATTTTGTATTAATTAATTAATTTATTCTGTTTCTGGAAAGAATAAAAAGGCTAAATTTAAAATCACTTTTAATAAATAACTTTGCCTACGAGCTGGGAATACATATTGGAGCATTTCTACTTTTTATTTTCATTGCAGTTTTCTGTTAACATTAAGTTGAAAATCACATACATAAATGCAAATGCCAAGCACTGCTGTGTTAATCACGAAGAGTTCTACTGTAGTAAATTAAGAAATGATGGATTTAATAAATTCATGCTTTTTTTTGTTTATACCAACAGCAATTTTTGTGTAGTAGAATTAAGAAACGTGTTCAGACTATCAAGTCACACCTGTGCTTTGTTATCCAACATGTGGGAACTGGCTCCGCAAACTGCTGTCTCCATGCTTTAAGGCTTGATAGCAAATGGATAGCAGCATTATTTATTTATTTATTTCTGCTGCCACAGTCAACGTTTTCCACAGAAACCCATACTGAATACCGTTTAACCTCTGAGAGAACACAACAACACTTGGGAAGGCCTGTTTAGTATACAATAAATCACAATCCATCATAGTAATCTGAGACATATACAGCGTGGGAATCTCTTGAGGGAACTTTCTGTGAAGTCAGCACCATTTGGATTAAAAAAAGTGAAAACAAAACATAGCAGAAGCCAGTCATTTAGTGAAGCTTTTCCCAATCCGAATTAAAGATAACAAAGCTTTAATCTCAATTACTCTGAGATCTTCAAGCACATAGACTTTAGATTTGTATGTTTTTCAGTTTACATATTTTGCAGCTTTTAAAAATACTCATGGATCATTTCTCTAAATTTCTATTAGCCACTCATGCAGCAAA
Organism: Dermochelys coriacea; assembly: GCF_009764565.3. NCBI lineage: Eukaryota > Metazoa > Chordata > Testudines > Dermochelyidae > Dermochelys > Dermochelys coriacea. The sequence continues at coordinate 319,533,074 of NC_050068.2, read as the reverse complement.
ATGTTTTCTCTGACAATGAGCTTCACAAGGAAACCCCACTCTCATCAATTGTCTTTTTATTTAACTATTGATGTCCTCTGCTCTCAGGAGCCTTGGGAGGAAATGCAGCTGGGAATATGCTAGAATTAATAAAAGTCATTTTATTCCTCCAAAGACAGCTGTTTTCTGTACAGCTAATTGGAAATTAGCTTTTAAAATAGGATGTAATGTAATATTTAAAGACTTAAGTGTCACCTCTGCCTCTTTATGTGGATCACAGTTCAATGTATTATTTGCAAATGTTTACAAAACTAAACATTACAATAAAAGTATCCACTCAGTAGCAATTGCAGTGCCGTGAATGGTCATTTACAATGTGTTTAGCTTGGAGAACAAGCTTTTCAGGCCACTGGATCTTTGCAGGTGACAAACCTTGTCTCCTCTGGTCATAATTGATGGGTGGGATTTTCAAAAACAGAAGCGTGAGTTAAGCACATAACTCTCATTGATTGCCATTGGAAGTTTGGGGAAAGATTTATGAAAGCACAAGCAGCACTTAGGTACCTAATTCACATTGACTTCCAATTAGGTGCCTAACTGCCATTTGTGTCCTTGAAAATCTTCAATGGACATAGTATGTTTTATTTACAATGTGTATAGGTCCTGTAAAATATAATGTTAAAGAGGGATATTAGACAGTAACAGTAGAGCACAGCATAGAACTCCCAGAGCTCTAGGGAGCAGCCACATAACAATACTGAGCTAGTAGCCTCTTTTGTCTATAACTACTCCAGGAACAGACTAAGTGAACAATTTATGTAAAGAATTAAGCCCTTTCCTTCTGTTTCATCAAATATATTTGCTGTTTACAATTATTCAGTGAATGTTCTATGAAAACATACTTTAGCCTGTAGATGTGCATGTATAGCTTGCTCTGTATATTACTTCCTATATCTTATATTCATAGTTTGAAAAAGAAGCAGTTTTGATTGGACACAGGTCCCATGATATATTGCTGCTCCCTCATAGGATAAGCACAACTCTGAGAATCAGGATTTTCATGTGAAGGTTTTCATTTTTGTTTCAATTTCAAAATTTAGTTTTGGTTAATATTCTGATATACTCATTAACCATTTGCTATTTCAAAAAACATTCCTGCCAGTGGCCCTGTTCACTAAATTGTTCATGGTGAGTGAACACTGTCAAAATGAAATTATTTGAAACTTAAAACAAATGGTCACAAATATTTTTTGCATGATTTGCCTGGCTCTGCCCAGGACATTCTAGGCTAGCTTCACAAAGAAAATTAAGTATAGTGATGCTCAGCATTACTACACTTAACTTTTAGGGGCCTAGAAAATCACTGATATTCACAAAGCCTGACTTTAGTCCCTACACTGCTTATACAATGAATGGAGAGAGAGAGGTGCCTCAGAAAGAAATTCACAAAAGCCAACAGTGTAGGAGACTAAGAACAAAAGAATGGACATACTCAGTCAAACCAATGGACTATCTAGCCCAGTATCGTGTCTTCCAACAATGGCCAACGCCAGATGCTTCAAAGTGAATGAACAGAACAGGGCAATCATCAAGTGATCCATACCTTTGTACATTCCCAGCTTCTGACTAACAGGCTAGGGACACTCAGAGCATGAGGTTGCATCCTGTGCTAACAGCCATTGATGGACCTATCCTTCATGAACTTGTCTAGTTCTTTTCTGAACCTTGTTATAGTTTTGGCCTTCACAACATCCTCTGGCAAAGATTTCCACAGGTTGACTGTGCTTTGTGTAAAGAAGTATTTCTTTTTGTTTGTTTTAAACCTGCTGCCTCCTCACCTAAGATAGACAATGTGAAATGCCAAGCTGTTGGGTGTGCTAAATCCTACCTTTCTTTCAAAGATTGAAGCCCAAATCTTGGCTCGATGGGGGGATACCTCCCTCTGCTTGGGATTCTCAGCTGCAAACCCTCTCTCTCTTGGACTTAGGCACTGATACTGTTTTGCAAGAAGCTGGAGAAGGGGGGGTGGATGGAAGAGGCAGAGGACCATCCTCATAGCTTTTAGCCAGAGGTGAAATTAAGCCGGTCCAGTCCGGCGTACTGGCAAGAGCTGGTACGCCGTGCTGGACCGGACTGGCTTCCTCAGTGGTGATTTAAAGGTTGCTGCGCTCCAGCTGCTGTGGGGAGCCTTTGGTCCTTTAAATCACTGCTGGAGCCCCAGGGTAGTGATGGCAGGCTCCAGTTGTGATTTAAAGCCACTGCAGGGAACCCCGGGCTCTTTAAATCACCGCCAGAGCCCAGCTGCCAGAGCTCCAGTGGCTCTTTAAAGGGCCCAGGGCTCCCTGCAGTGGCCAGAGCCCTGGGCCCTTTAAATCACCTCTGGCAGCCAGGCTCAAACAGGGATTTAAAGGGTCCGGTGCACCTGCTGCTGTGGGGAGCCCAGGGCTCTTTAAAGCACCTCCTAAGCCCCACTGCCAGAGCTCCGGGGTAGTGGTGGCAAGGCTCCAGCAGTGATTTAAAGGGCCTGGAGCTCCACGGTGGCCGGACCCCCGGGCCCTTTAATTCACCCTGAGCCCCGGGGCTCTCAGCCGCCTCTGCATCTGGTAGCTCTGGGGTGATTTAAAGGTCCTGGGGCTCCCAGACACAGCCAGAGCCGTGGGGTCTTTAAATCTTGATTTAAAGGCCCCACCTCTTCTGGTTGAGGCCACGCCTCTGCTGGTTGAGGCCATGCCCCCGGTCAGGACTCCGGCGTACCGGTAGTCCTTTAAGTTACTTTCACCCCTGCTTTTAGCCAAGGATACTCACTGGGGATGTGGGAGATCCCAGTTCAAGTCTCCCTCCCCCTGGCAGGGAGAAGCAATTTGAACAGAGATCTGCTGCCATCTCAGGTGACTGTCCTAGCCACTGGGCTATGGAGTATTCTGATGTGAAGACTCTCTTGGTCTCTCCTGTTGAAGCTGTGGATAAATAATGAAAGAATCAATGGAGCAGAGAGACAGCAAACATGGGAATTATTCTGTAGCCTGCTGGTTAGGGTACTCACCTGAGAGGCTGGTGACCAAGGAGACAGTTCTGCTACTCCAATGATTCTTTAAAATTATTTATCTGAAGTCAAACGAGGTAAACAGGAGAAACTGAAGGTGAGTTAGATGAGCCTAACTTCTCCTGGTTTGTGCATGGCTCTGGGGCTTAGATGTCAGGATGCCTGACATAGGGCTGCAATGCACATGCTTGGAGGCAGAAACATAGGCATCCATGGAAGTTTTACTGCAAAACTTTAGGCACCAAGCAATTTGAGGCACATACAGGGCTCAGGGACTGCTGAGCAGGGGTTTTGTAATCCCATCGGGGCCTGATTCTGGGATTTAGGCATCTCAATTGCCTGTTAGACTCCTAAGTCCTTTTATGAATGCAGCCCTCTGTCCAATCCATATTCAATACATTATTAATAATAACACATAATGCTTCTATAGCACTTTCCCTCTTCAAGGTGCATTGCAGACTTTGGGACATGAAACCTTTGCCCCCAGTCTTTCCTGAGTTGCAAAGACAGCAGCTTGGAGACAGTCCACAATCCGTCTAGTAGCTAATTAATCATCACTGTATCCTTACCTAAGTAAGATTATGCTTATTTTGCAGATGGAGACAGTGAGTAAATGAATTTAGCAAAGCCACAGAGCGAGTCAATGTCAGAAGCTGGATTAGAACTGAGGAATACCCAACACCCAGTGCTATGCTCTGGAATCTAGATCATACCTGTCTCGTAAATCTTTTATGTGAAGTCTTTCTGAAAATTTACTCGCAGACAGATAGCCAAACTATCAATCAAAACTAACCTTAAGCAGGCTGAGACATTTGTCACTTGGTCCAACCTAATAGAAGAAGCTCCTAATGGCATGTTCTTACTCATGCTTCAAAGGATCCTCTGCCTTGGAGAAAATCATTATTGTAAACCTATTTTCATGTGGAACAATGGAGCATGGATGTTCTAAATTCCTCAATTAGGTGTTTCAGTGGGAGTAGGATCAGGACCTTTTTACCTGACAGTGTTACTAGACAGAGGTTACTAGCCAAGAGATTGCTAACCCTTCACAATGGAATGCTTCTGTCTAACTCTAATACAACATAGATTTATCTCTGTGTGTTTATTATGATATCTTTGCCACTTGCCACAATAGCTACATTGAACTCCAGTAGTGTAGTAGGTACCCCAAATTCTTTTGAAATTCAACCCAGCCCTACTGAATCACCTTCAGCACTGCTATCTACTAAATCTTTATCCAAAGAATGAAAGAGTGCAAGAAGAAGAAATGTGAGATATTGTATCTAAAGAAAGGTCTTAATTCCTTTGATTCCTGAGCTGGAACTTTCTATTTATCACTCACACTGTTGCTTTTTTCTGAGTCAGCAAAATTGTGAGACCAACTGATCTCAATGAATACACTAAGTGTACATCACACTGAAAGGGAAAATGAAAAGAAATGTCAGTGGGCTCAGCTCAAGCACTTTTGCTCCACTAGGCAAAGTAAAAAATATATTCCCTTCATTGCCTAGAGTCACATTATGAACATTCATTATGCTTTTCGCATATGCTGTCGCTTATTGGGAATACCTTATTATTTTTATTTATTCATTTGTGTTCTTTAGATTTCCATTTAATTTCTTTCTGTATCTGATTTCTCTCTGTTTCATTCACAAAGAGTGATGTTGAGTGCAGGTAGAGTTGAACAAATATAACTTTATTAAACCCTGTGGACTGCTCTGTCCATGGCTGAGTTGCTTCCATCCTAACTCCCTGGAATTCTCTGTTCCTCTGGAGTCCCATCGATAACAGTCTGTCCAAGGAACATGGGATCTCTGACTTCAATTCCACTGGTCATGATACATCTTCTCTGTTTTGCAAACATTTCAATATAAACATTAAAAACAAATAATTGACACCCAGAACCCAACCCTGTGCCCCTTTCTCCAGAGGTTGCTAGCACATAGCTGAATAGGAGTCTAATCTTTACCACTGGTTACATAGTTTTTGAGATAGTTTTGTCTCCTCAACAGAAGACCACAGCAGGAGTGACCTATCTCTATCTTCCTGTTGCCTGTCTCCAGGTCTAATAAAGTACCTCTCCGTTGTGTCTCTTCACTCTCTTTTAGTTGGCCTCCATCTGTTTCTCTCTCCATACTGTGACATTCTTTCTATTTCTGGGTGCTGTGTCTGGTTGCTCATTTCTCTGGTTCCTTTGAATTGCTTGTCTCTCTTGTATAGTCATCTCATATGTTGTTGGGTGCCACGGCACCCCTTTATTCCACAACTTCTGGTGTCTCTCTAATGGCTGGAGAAATGTCTGTCTGTCTCCAGGGCCAGTTGACTTGTCAGATTCTAGTGTTTGCTTTCTCTGATTGTTGGCCATCTGATCTCAATGGTATCTCCATCCTTTTGACTGCAAAAGGTCTCCCCTCATTGGTAGCAGGATTTTGGTCCTTTGTCCCATTAGTGCCTTATTTTGACTGTTTGGGCACCTCTGTGATGGGGTATTTCTTTGTGTCAAAAATGCTAACAAGGGGTTTGAACCAGAAGAAACTGCCTTGTGTAACATTCTCCTAGCTGCTTTCACAGCTGATTCCACTTACCATTAATCTGTGGGTCTGCTGGGAAGGAGGTGTGGTGGTCATACTTCCGTTTTAATTCAAATTCCTTGAATTCTTCTGAGGCAAACTGGTGTCCATTTTCTGTGAATACAATGTCCAGAATGCAATATCTCACAATGAGGATCTTCAATTTGCCAATCGCTGACTTGCTTCTTGTACGTCCCAGAACTGTGAATACTTATCCACTGTAATCAAGCACTCTTCTCCCACCTTTTTCTATGGTCAGATGGGCAGTTCATGGCCTTTTCTGTAGACTTTCTGATTTCCATCAGCTTTGATGTTGAACTAGATATATTAACATGCTGCACTGGATTCAGTGTCATGATCCTCTTTCCCTAACATACTAATGACAAATATAGTGTCAGCTAAGACCAATAATCATCCTGGACAATATCTGATCTCTATCTGGTTGCCCTGGAGGTGCAGCATCAGACACAACAATCTTTTTGGAGCACTAAGAAGGGCCTTTGGAGTGATTGTTTCTAGGAGTCTGTGGTCTGAATGCACTATTCCTCTGACAGGGCTCTGCTGACATAAGTTACTACTGCAGCCAGATGTGGACAGAACTTGGACTGAGAATTTATCATTCCCATGAAGCACTGTAATCCTTTATTAGTCAATGAAGCTGGCATGTCTCTGACTGCCTTTATATCACTGGTATCTGCTTTCCCAACACCTTTGAAAAAAATCGTATGTTTTAAAAAAATTGTCTCCATTGTCCACAGGACTCCCCCTTTTGCTTCTTGCATTGTAGCTATACAATTCTGATGCTGCTGCACCCTGATCAGACCCCTGGTTTGCAGGCTGTATTCACCAAAAGTTTTCTGTGGTGCTTACCATCCACCATCACAAACTTCAATTGGTACTGTTTGTTATTTTTAGGGTTAGTTACTGTGAGGTCACATTTTCCTACAGGCTGCATTATGCATTGTACATTATTAGATTACACGTGATCTCAATAATGGGTGTATTCAAATCCAATTGACCCCAAGGAATCATTACAGGAGGCCCTGCTGTACAGCTGAAATCACACTGGGACATTGCCCTATTAACACTATTGCATGAAGGAAGGTTGCATTCATGCTCACCTTTGCTGTTGTCTCACAGCATATACTTATGGTGCAGTTGTGCCTCCCAGGGCTTTCATCCTTTCTCTTGTGGCTTCCACTGCATTCCCCATGTCTAATCATCTGTTTAACATAAGATCACCTTCCCAGAGCAGCTGCTCCTGCAGGTGGTGATCCCAAGTGATGCTGACTTTTCTGTCCCACATTAGGGAGTCTGTCAAGTCCCCAGAATTGCATATATTAGTGTGCATAAACCAATGTGCATAAACCAGTAACTATCCCCTCCATGTTGGTCTGGTGTCTAGCCAAAAACCTGTGTTGCCCTACAGTTTTGTTCTGCTAGGTCCTCAGGACTTCTAGGACAACTGTGAGACTAAACACAGTGGTGAGTTTCAGAATGCTGTCAGTCTCTCTGCATTTTTCCCCAGGAAGTCAAATAACAGCTTTACTTTTCTGTTGTTGTTATCCTCCTGCACGGCCAGGTCTGTCTAAAGATCTAACTCCTCCTTCCATCAATTCCATCACTGGGCTAGGTTTGTGTCTGCAAAATCCATGGCTCCAGGGGCTTCATGCTACCAGCTGCCATACATCAGAGAACTTACAGTTCTGATGCTGCCACTTTATTTCATTCACAAAGAGCGATGCTGAATGCAGGTTAAATTGAGTGAACAGAACTTTATTAAACCTTGTGCACTGCTCTGTCCAAGTGGCTGAGTTGCTTCTGAGCTAACTCCCCAGTGTTCCCTGTTTCCACTAGTGTCCTGTCAATAACAGTCTCTCCATGGAACATGGGTCTTTTGACTCCAGTTTCACTGATTGTGAAACTTCCCTGTTACTTTTTGACCTTATTTTTGCTTGTGTGTGTTTGCATGTATGCATATGTATGTTTCTGTGTATTCATTCATGCTCCTTTGGAGTAGTTTTTAATTCATTTATTTATTTTTGTTGCTGTTATCACTTTCTTGTTTACTTTCTTGATTGCTTCCCTCTATCACTCCTTTTTGCTCATTCAATATTTTACTCACTCTTGTGCTTTCTTTACATGGAGCTATCCACCCCTTCACCTTTGCACTGCTAGAAAAACTCTTTATTCTTCTTCTGCATCTTCTGTGGATTTTTCCAATAGCAGATTGACCAACCCATTTTTCAGCCCATTGTGATTACACAATGGAAGCCCAAACATCAGCACTAAATAAAATCAAACAACCCGGAGGTGGTTTGACAGAGATGTGGTTAACCTCTGATAAAATGCTTTATTGAATGTTCTCTGCACAGTAACAGCATAAGAGAGAAAGATGTACTCTGAGATCCAATAGAAAAACGTTTTAATTGTAGGACCTAGATCTTACCTGGCTTGATACCAAGCATTTTGCTGCCCTCGGCAACAAGAGAAATAGCAATCTGTGAGATGAGATCCTATTGTCGTCAGTAGAAGTATGCAAAACGATGATAAATGAGTTGTCTGAAGTACTGCAAGCACTCCACAAATATCCTGCTTTCTTGTGAAGTATTCAGGAGTGTGATGGGTGTACAAACTCCACAGTGGGACAGAAGTGGTTAATGAGCAGTTCTGGGCCCATGGCCCTGCCTCACCTGGAGAAGCTGCTCTAACTGAAGATGGAACTTAAAAGATACCCAGACAGCTCAGAAGAGGGGCAGACAGGACAGACCTATCTTGAGTAAGGGCACAATAGGAGTCCTGGCTTCAGGGAAGAGGTCTGCAAGCAGAAGCTACCTTAAACTCTAGAGGAGGGGATAGTCTTTCCCTAGGACTAGGGAACACTTCCCTCTAACTTCTGGTGGATCATTTGTGAGGTTTTTGACCATGCCTTAACTGGGAATATAAGTGGTAGGAAATGGCCCAGGGAGGAAGCCCAAAAACAGTCTGGGGTGCTTGCTATGGCTGCCACTTGTAGGACCCTGGGTCAGAACATGGTGGAGTGGGAGGGCCTGGGCTCCACTACAAACCACCCTTTTGTGAAGGGGCCATAAACACCTTTTCCCCGCCCCTTTAGAGATAAGTGGGGGATCAGGACATTGTAAACCTGAATCGATGCTGTGCTTAACTCAATTGGTGACCTGGCCAGAGGGCCGAGTCACTACCTACTGGAAGGGGGACCATCACAGCATTGGAGTGAATGCTGGCAAAGAACTTTGGAGATGGGAGAGTGATGGGCCTAGTACACTAACCATCACTGGTAAACCCAATCCTGTGATAATTTGGTGGACAATATGGGCAGTGTCCCAAACCTGCTCTAAGATCTAGAGAAAAAGGAGGGGGAGAAAACAAATGGGAAAGAGAGAAAGAAAAAGAGATGGATATGGAAAAGCTGTTGAAGTGACTAAAGCCAAAAACAACAGGCAGCCCAAGACCAGCAGCAGCAGAACCAGTTGTTCCAACAAATGGTCAAGCAGCAGCAACAACAAGCACTGCAACCACAGCAACAACAGCAAGAGCTCGTTCAGGAGATGGTAGCTGAGCAGAAGAAAAACAACACAGCCTAGTCCAGCAAATGGTCACCCAAGAACTAGGGGTCTTGTGGGGCCTTGGGTCAGTGCCTCGTGGAAAGGGAGGACCTGGGTTCTCCTATTTTGTTGAACTTTGTTACCCTGTAAGGGTACTCAATAGGTAACCTGACCAGAGGGAAGAGTCTTTATCTACCAGCATAGGTTGAAGTTGATTGGTGGCAAAGGATGCTGGAGATGCGTGAGAGCTGGGACCCAGTGACCTAACTACTAGGCAGCATCACTGGTAAGCCGATCCCCATCACAAGGAAGTAACTAGATGGATGGAGTCACTGGTCTAATGTAAAAGACATTAGAATATGTGTGATATGTTCATTGCTTTACCTAGTAATTACCAGTTTAATGCTGTAATATTTTTGGATCATTTAACCTGTGGATAAGATACAGAGTTAAGGCAGATGAATTATATATTTGTTATCATTTTATGGTAATCTTGTCCCTGTCAAGTTAGCAAAAATGGAATGTCATTCTGTATTGCTAAATACTCAGGGCCTGTTTCTTCACTACCATGCACCTTGTATAGTCATTTATGCCTGTGCAAAGTGGGAGTAAAATGTTACACAAGTGCAAATGGTCGTACAAGGTGCAAAGCAGCAGAGAATCAGTCTTGTAAAGTTTTACTGTGGACAATGAAGTGTTTGGGATTTACTTAAGATATATAGATTAAAGGTTAGATTCACCCCTCCGGGTGGAGGGAGGAGAAAACTGTGACATGGAAGGATTCAACCCCAGAGGAAAAGGGTAAGTGTTTCCACTGCCACCCTCCCTTTGGTTTGGCTAGGGGGTCATAGCATCAATTTCGGCAGGAAATACTATAGTAGCCAGAGAGACGGAGGCTTCATGGAAGATGTGTTGAAGTAGTGATTTACCAGGTGCTCTGACCATGCTCCTTCCTGAATAACACCTGAGCAACACAATCAAGTTGGATGCCCCCTGCACTTCCCTCTCTCTCACCCCTTGAAGACATTCTGTGGTTAGAATCTTTTCCAAGGATCTGTAATAGCACAGGCCAGTAGAGACTTTGAATGAATCTAACCCAGTATGTTTATATACAACATCTAAATCATGTACACTTCCCCCACATGAACTTTAATTTCCATACAGACTGAGGATTTCAGGGCCCAATCCTGTGGTCCTTACTCAGCAAATCTTCCTATGATTTAAATGAGTGTATTGCCTGAGTAAAGTCTGCGGGACCAGGCCTTCAGGGACCAGGCTGCAGATGGTGCAGGAGATATGATGCATGCATCCCAAACCACAGACAGAACAATGTGCACAGATTGGCTGCTTTATTTTTAGCAAACAGCATCCTGCAAAATTGCTGAAATGATTCTCTTGGAAATTTGAGAAATCATGTTGTTTACATTCTATTAAGTCTGTCTTCGAGGTTGGGGACTAAAACTTGGTAATATTACCTTATGCTGCAGAGTTTAATTGATAATTAAAAAGAAAGAAAAAAGGAGAAGATTTGAGCAGTATAATTTAGGGTAATATAGAGACCTATTAATCAGTTGAGACAGTTGATTAAGAATCCTGGGGATAAAAGGTCAGCAGAGGATTAAAGTAATTTAATTTATTTATTTGATTTCAAGTGAAGACTGAAGTATATAGGTGGGACCAGTAGGGAATTTAGATTCTTCCCTTATGGAATGCTTTTAAAAATATCCGCTTGGATAAAAAAAACCAACCCTATATTTCCATACTGTTCTAAAAGTATACAGTTGTAACACAAGCTCATGAAATACAGGGCTAACAAATTATATTGTGATCTGTGTATTTATGCCAAGGAAGAAACTACTAAAATTCATTTTTTCTGCTATTGGGTCTGATCTAGTGGTCATTTGAGGTTAATGGAAAATCTTCCAGTCAAGCAGAGAGCTGACTCCCTTCACACCTTCCTGTTACAGACTGTGAACTGTGGACTATACATGGGTGGTAAAAAGTGGTCCATGGAGGGCAGCTCTAAGGTTCTTTTGGATATCAGATCTTTTGGTTGACCTCACAGAGTTCTGGACTGAACCTATTGGCCTATTGGAGTGGGAGGGCCTAGGCTCCCCTACCAAAAAAACACCCTCTGCATGTTAAAGTGCCTACCCCCCTGACCTCTAGGAAATGCTCCCCATGAGAGCTGACCATCACAGCTAGAAATAAAAGAATCTGTCTCTGTCATAAATATAAAGGGAAGAGTGACCACCTTTCTGTATACAGAACTATAAAATCCCTCCTGGCCAGAAGCAAAACCCTTTCACCTTTAAAGGGTAAGCTAAGGTAACCTCGCTGGCACCTGACCAAAATGACCAATGAGGAGACAAGATACTTTCAAAGCTGGACGGGGCCGGGGGGAAACAAAGGGTCTGTCTGTCTGTGTGATGCTTTTGCCGGGAACAGATCAGGATGCTCTTCAGAACTCCTTTAAAAACTTAGTAAGTAATCTAGCTAGGTATGTGTTAGATTTTCTTTTATTTAATGGCTGGTAAAATAGCTGTGCTGAATGGAATGTATATTTCTGTTTTTGTGACTTTTTGTAACTTCAGGTTTTGCCTAGAGGGATTCTCTATGTATTGAATCTGATTACCCTGTAAGGTATTTACCATCCTGATTTTACAGAGGTGATTCTTTTACTTTTTCTTTAATTAAAATCCTTCTTTTAAGAACCTGATTGCTTTTTCATTGTTCTTAAGATCCAAGGGTTTGGGTCTGTGTTCACCTGTAGAAATTGGTGAGGATTTTTATCAAGCCTTCCCCAGGAAAGGGGGGTGTAGGGCTTGGGGAGATATTTTGGGGGAAGACATGTCCAAGTGGGCTCTTTCCATGTTCTTTGTTTAACACACTTGGTGGTGGCAGCATAGGGCTCAAGGCCAAGTCAAAGTTTTTACCTTGGGGAAGATTTTAATCTAAGCTGGTAAGAGTAAACTTAGGGGGTCTTTCATGCAGGTCCCCACATCTGTACCCTAGAGTTCAGAGTGAGGAAGGACCCTTGACAGTCTCATATAATGTCCTCATGCTTTAGTTGATTGTTAACAGATGGCATCCTGGTTGAGATTCCTTCTGGCTGCTTAGAAGAGCAGTGGAGGTGTTGGGTAGCTGGGGTAGATGGAGCTGGGGTGCTTATGTAACACTGACAGACCCCAGTCATCAACCCCCAGCCCTGAACCCCTTCCCAGAACCAACACCCCATGCCCCCTTCTGAATCCTGAACCCCATCCTGCACCCCAAGCCCCAGCCCTGTCCCCCTCCCAGAGCCAGCATCTTGTACCTCCTCCTGCATTGCAACAGTCTGTCCCAGCCCAGAGCCCCCTTTCACCCAAACTCCCTCGCAGAGCCTGCACCCCCTTCTGCAGCTCAAACCCGTGCCGTAGGCTCAGCCCAGAGCCCCCTCCCACAGTGTGAACCCCTCAGCCCCATGCTAGAACCCACCCCCCACCCCCAAACCCCTACCCCAGCCTGGTTAAAGTGAGTGAGGGTTGGGGAGAGTGAGCGATGGAGACGTGGGGATGGAGCGAGTGTGTCGGGGCTTTAGGGAAGGGGAGGGGTAGATCCTGGGTTGCCCTTAGATTCAAAAAGTGATGTTGGGCGTAAAAAGGTTGGAGACCACTGCTCTAGATGATCATTAAAGTCAATTCTGACCTTAAAATATAAATCTATATCTCTCTTACATGGGGCTTTCTAGAAATATCCATTGCTAGTTAATACACACATTTACACCTTGAAAGATGGTTTATTAATTCTTTTTATTATGTAATATTTGTATATTCCAGTGTCATATGTTTGCATGTGTATTAATGTATGCAGCTCAGTTTTGTGATATGTTTGAAGATCCACACTGTTACTATAAAGGGGAACATATGGTCCATAATTATGTTTGTAATTATTATTATTAGCTCATATGGTGTGAGCCTTTACCCTCTTGAAGCTAAATTGCACTCTCTGTCTCCCTGAGTAATATATTTGATTTTCTAACAATTGTGTTATAGGATTAACATTTGTCATGGGCTTGAGTTTTCTCCTTCAATTATAACCTTACTGTGGAAATCAGCAAGGCCACTTAATAAAATGCAAAGATACTAACTGGATGTTTTGTGGGCATTTGCAGCAAATTAGTTTTCAATGGGTGATCTGTAAGGTATGCAAGTCTCCTTTAAAAGTTTCCATGGTTTCCCACCACTTTGCAGTGAATAACACTGCAGATTTGCTGCTGAGTAGGGGACAATTTAAGACCCAAAATATATTATTTGCTTACCTCTTGTGATAAAGCAAATGGCATTTATTTTTACAGTACTATTTGCTTACATTTTCTCTTATATTTTTATTTAGCCCCTTGTTCCCTCACTACACACTTTGTCCAATTATTTGAGTGCACTTTGGGTTTTTCAATTACCTTAATATTATCTATTGAGGAGAGTTGTTTTAAATGTATATTTTAACAGCACAATTTGTTTTGACAGAATGATTTGTAGAGCTGCAGCAAGCTGTTCACCAGAGATTTGAAATCTGGTGCACAAACTCTCTAATCTTGCAAGCTTTAATTCACAAGCTCTCTGCTGTTTGTCCATTAGGGTTGTGATGAGATGCAAATCAGAAATTGTGCTGCTGAGCTCCTAAGCTGTCAAAAAATGTCAAACTGTTTCGAATGTGGGAGCCAGCAGACCTGCTAAAATCCTAGAGTACTGTGACATTCACAACAAGATCACTGGTTTCAGAGTAGCAGCCCTGTTAGTCTGTATTCGCAAAAAGAAAAGGAGTACTTGTGGCACCTTAGAGACTTTCTAAGGTGTCACAAGTACTCCTTTTCTTTTTGCGAATACAGACTAACAGGGCTGCTACTCTGAAACCTGTCATTATGCAAGGCACTGAATTTAGCTGTATAGAGTGGAAATCTGTCAACTTCATGAAAATGTGTTAGTCTCTAAGGTGCCACAAATAACAAGATCACTGTATCACTGTCATGATTTTTTTTTCTGAATCGGAGAAAAAGAGGTAGAGTGTGGTTATAAACCCAGGCCAGAACACTAGTGATACTCAGTAAGGAAAAAGAACAGGAGTATTTGTGGCACCTTACAGACTAACACATTTATTAGATTATAAGCTTTCATGGGCTACAGCCCACTTCATTGGATGCATAGAATGAAACATATAGTAAGAAGATACACACACACACACACACACACACACACACACACACACATAGAGAAAGTGGAAGTTGCTATACAACCTGTAAGAGGCTAATTACTTAAGATGTGCTATTATCAGCAGGAGAAAAAAACTTTTGTAGTGTTAATCAAGATGGCCCAGTTGACAAGAAGGTGTGAGGATACTTAACTTAGGGAAATAGATTCAATATGTGTAATGACCCAGCCATTCTTAGTCTCTATTCATACCCAAGTTAATGGTATCTAGTTTGCATATTAAGTCAAGCTCAGCAGTTTCTCATTTTCAAAGCTTTTCTGTTTCAAAATTACCCCCCTTAAATCTTTTACTGAGTGGCCAGAGAAGTTGAAGTGTTCTCCTACTGGTTTTTGAATGTTATGAATCCTGATGTCAGATTTGTGTTCATTTATTCTTTTGCATAGAGACTGTCCGGTTTGGCCAATGTGCATGGCAGAGGGGTATTGCTGACACATGATGGCATATATCACATTGGTAGATGTGCAGGTGAATGAGCCCCTGATGGCATGGCTAATGTGATTAGGTCCTATAATGGTGCCACTTGAATAAATATGTGGACAGAGTTGGCATCGGGCTTTGTTGCAAGGATAAGTTCCTGGGTTAGTGTTTTTGTTGTGTGGTGTGTGGTTGCTGGAGAGTATTTGCTTCAGGTTGGGGGGCTGCCTGTAAGCAAGGACTGGCCTGTCTCCCACGATCTGTGAGAGTGAAGGGTTGTCCTTCAGAATAGGTTGTAGATCCTTGATGATGCGTTGGAGAGGTTTTAGTTGGGGGCTGAAGATGATGGCTAGTGGCATTCTGTTATTTTCTTTGTTGGGCCTGTCCTGTAGTAGGTGACTTCTGGGTACTTTTCTGGCTCTGTCAATCTGTTTTTTCACTTCAGCAGATTGATATTGTAGTTTTAAGAATGCTTGATAGAGATCTTGTAGGTATTTGTCTCTGTCTGAGTGGTTGGAGCAAATGCGGTTGTATCTTAGAGGTTGGCTGTCGACAATGGATTGTGTGGTGTGTCCTGGATGGAAGCTGGAGACATGTAGGAAAGTATAGCGGTCAGTAGGTTTCTGGTATAGGGTGGTGTTTATGTGACCATTGCTTATTAGCACAGTAGTGTCCAGGAAATGGACCGCTTGTGTGGATTGGTCTAGGTTGAGGTTGATGGTGGGTTGGAAATTGTTGAAATCATGGTGGAATTCCTCAAGGGCTTCTTTTCAATGGGTCCAGATGATGATGTCATCAATATAGTGCAAGCAGAGTAGGGGCGTTAGGGAATGTTAGCTAAGGAAGCGTTGTTCTAAGTCAGCCGTAAAAATGTTAGCATACTGTGGGGCCATTCGGGTACTCATAGCAGTGCTGCTGACTTGAAGGTATATATTGTCCCCAAATGTGAAATAGTTGTGGGTGAGGACAAAGTCACAAAAGTCAGCCACCAGGTTTGCCGTGAGGAAAAGAGAAAGATGAAACAGATTTTGCCACAAAATTTAGGTGTATTTTTCATAGATTCATAGATTCATAGATACTAAGGTCAGAAGGGACCACTCTGATCATCTAGTCCGACCTCCTGCACAGCGCAGGCCCCAGAATGTCACCCACCACTCCTATGAAAAACCTCACCCATGTCTGAGCTATTGAAGTCCTCAAATCATGGTTCAAAACTTCAAGGAGCAGAGAAGCCTCCCTCCAGTCAACCATGCCCCATGCTACAGAGGAAGGCAAAAAAACCTCCAGGGCCTCTCCAATCTGCCCTGGAGGAAAACTCCCTCCCGACCCCAAACATGGCAATCAGCCAAACCCTGAGCACATGGGCAAGATTCACCAGCCAGATACCCAGGAAAGAATTTTCTATAGTAAATCAGATCCCATCCATCTAATATCAAAAAGCTGGGAGGTATTGCCAATTCGGAGAAGGATCGGGATATTATACAGGAGGATCTGGATGACCTTGTAAACTGGAGTAATAGTAATAGGATGAAATTTAATAGTGAGAAGTGTAAGGTTATGCATTTAGGGATTAATAACAAGAATTTTAGTTATAAGCTGGGGACGCATCAATTAGAAGTAACGGAAGAGGAGAAGGACCTTGGAGTATTGGTTGATCATAGGATGACTATGAGCTGCCAATGTGATATGGCTGTGAAAAAAGCTAATGCGGTTTTGGGATGCATCAGGAGAGGCATTTCCAGTAGGGATAAGGAGGTTTTTGTACCGTTATACAAGGCACTGGTGAGACCTCACCTAGAATACTGTGTGCAGTTCTGGTCTCCCATGTTTAAAAAGGATGAATTCAAACTGGAGCAGGTACAGAGAAGGGCTACTAGGATGATCCGAGGAATGGAAAACTTGTCTTATGAAAGGAGACTTAAGGAGCTTGGCTTGTTTAGCCTAACTAAAAGAAGGTTGAGGGGAGATATGATTGCTCTCTATAAATATATCAGAGGGATAAATATAGGAGAGGGAGAGGAATTATTTCAGCTCAGCACCAATGTGGACACAAGAACAAATGGGTATAAACTGGCCACCAGGAAGTTTAGACTTGAAATCAGATGAAGGTTTTTAACCATCAGAGGAGTGAAGTTTTGGAATAACCTTCCAAGGGAAGCAGTGGGGGCAAAAGATCTATCTGGTTTTAAGATTCTACTCGATAAGTTTATGGAGGAGATGGTATGATGGGATAATGGGATTTTGGTAAGTAACTGATCTTTAAATATTCAGGGTAAATAGGCCAAATCCCCTGAGATGGGATATTAGATGGATGGGATCTGAGTTACTATAGAAAATTCTTTCCTGGGTATCTGGCTGGTGAATCTTGCCCATATGCTCAGGGTTTAGCTGATTGCCATATTTGGGGTCGGGAAGGAATTTTCCTCCAGGGCAGATTGGAGAGGCCCTGGAGGTTTTTCGCCTTCCTCTGTAGCATGGGGCATGGTTGACTGGAGGGAGGCTTCTCTGCTCCTTGAAGTTTTGAACCATGATTTGAGGACTTCAATAGCTCAGACATGGGTGAGGTTTTTCATAGGAGTGGTGGGTGACATTCTGTGGCCTGCGCTGTGCAGGAGGTCGGACTAGATGATCAGAGTGGTCCCTTCTGACCTTAGTATCTATGAATCTATGAATCTATATCCCATCTCAGGGGATTTGGCCTATTTACCCTGAATATTTAAAGATCAATTACTTACCAAAATCCCATTATCCCATCATACCATCAAGCATCAGACAGACTGAGTGAGAGAGAAGACAAGGGTACTATGCCATTGTAAGCTGATCTGCACACACACTTTAGGGCAATTTAGCCTGACTGTTCCCTCACAGTAATACACAAATCCAATTTCATTGATTTCAGTGTGATCACTCTGAATTTATACTTACAGCAGAATTTACTTTAAGTGTAAGATCTTTAGGGCAAGGTCTGTCTCTTTGTTCTGTGGCTAGCACAATTCGATCCTGATCCATGACTGGAGCTCCAAGGCAGCACAACGGTACAAATAATATATAATGTTTTCTTTCTGATCTTATTTACACCAGAGAAAATCCACAGTAATGCAAATTACTCTAGATTTACAATGATGTGAGAGTAGAATCTGGCCACTTCAATTTAAATTTGGAATAATCAGCAACAGGAACTGCTTGCTAACATAGGGTGGGAAAGGCATACTTTTCATGTTGAGTTACATTCTTATATTGTGTCAAATGTCAACTAGGGAGGACAAAATACTTTTCGGAGCTTTAGATATTATGGGCTTGAAGTCTTCTAATTTATACTAAGGCCCCTTGTACCACAGTAACTGTATAAAGGGCCCTTCAATTGGACTAATTACATTTATAGTTACTTTAAAGTCTATTTACATTATCAGTGCACAGTGGCCTTAGTATCAATAAAAATCAATCACATTATTTTTGTTGGATGCTTGTTACAGTGAGTGGTAGCAACACCAGAGTTAAGCTCGAGTCTTAGTGTTTTCATTTAGGTGGCGGGTGACAAAGGGCTTATCTACACTGTGTAGTAATGCACACTTCAGGAGTGTGATTTCCAAATCACACTAATGTATTATGTGTTATTTGGCCCATGCACACTAAAGATTCCTTAGTGTGTTTTAATGTAGTACTTTTGCAAAGAGCATAAGTTAAAGCTCAGTAGGGAACGTTTAGTGTGCACCAGGAGGGCCTGCATGGACCAATTAATGTATAAAACATTAGTGAGCATTAGCAATCATACCCCTGTGGTGTTTATTGCTACTCCATCTAGATAGGCCCAAAGTTTCCTAAAATTGATGTTTTTGCTTATGAAACCAAGTCAAATTTCATATTCATAAAATGAAGATGCTACCAGGATCATCCCATAAAGGTGTCGAGTCAATGAAAAGTGACAGTGGCTGAGATTTGAATCCAGCCATGCTCCTGAATGAGGTTTGTCTTCAATTTTTAGTAAGACTATGAAAAGAGAAGAATATACGTTTCTCTGATCTGAAACACACTTTTATTACTTTAGTTCTATATATTCTCACACTTATCCTTATTACACTCTTACATTTATACCTCTAAACTTTTATGCACTCTTATACTCTCATCTCAGCATTCACCTTATCTTTACTAACAAGAAAACAACACAGCTAAGAACAAAGAAACCAAAATACAGCACCAAGAAGCACCAACCTTCTAGCCCAGCACTGCTTATGCAATATGGCAAGATCAGAAAGTTCAGCATCACTGGGGAGATGGAGTTTTCAAAAGCATTACCAAGGTATTAAATTTACATTTTTCTTGTAATTATTTTAATTGGTTATTGAAATGCTTTTTTAATTTAAGGTATTTACAGCACCTCCTGTTAAACACCAGATTGCTTAAACAATGTATTCCTGGAAAGGAGACAAAATAATCTTGGTAAACAGAGAGAAATAGCAGGATGTAAGTTGAATTTAAGAGTCTTAATAGTAATTGTTTTGCCTATCTCAAGACCACTGCTTGAATGGCTTATTTTAAGTAAGTAGGTTAAAATTTTCCTTTGGTTTCATGAAACTTAGTTAAGATCACTTACTTCTGCTCATTATAAACTGTTTGGTTCACCATGGATAAACTAAACAGGATTCACCAAACTTTAACTAAAAAATTTCTTTGCCCATCTATACATTGGGTTTTTTTTGTATTTATGATACACTTAGACAGAACTTACTATTGTTTGAAAATTTACCTAGACAAGCGTGTCTTCACTAGAGAAGGACCCATTCTTAAAGTATAATCCCATTAAAAGGTATGCACAGATAGAACATACAGAAGACATCGTCATTGGACCAGCCTTCCTTTTAAAAAATAGTCATAGTTAATAATTGTTATTATTTTGTTTGTCTTTAATTGTGGTATCCCCTAACCATGGTGAGATGAACCCTATGTCACTAAAGTAGTGGGAGTCACATCCCAGAACTGGCATTGAGACAAAATTAAGATATAGGCCCAACCATTTTTTGCCTCTGTAAGCCAATAGTGGGCAACCTGCGGCCCACGGGCTGCACGTGGCCCAATAGAGTAATCTGCTGGCGGGCAGCCAGATAGTGTGTTTACATTTCCATGGCCACTTGCAGCTCCCAGTGGCTGCGGTTCACCATTCCCTGCCAATGGGAGCTGCGGGAAGTGGCACAGGCTGCAGGGACGTGCTGGCCGCCTGAAGGGCTGTGGGCCGCAGGTTGCCCACCACTCCTCTAGACTATACTTTTTTTTTTAGTAATTTGGGGAGTAAACCTGTTAAAACACCTGGTTTTACTCCACATAGCTCAAGTTCATTATATGCAGCTGTCTGCAAATTCCTTACCTCTCTTACTTTCTGTTTCAAGAACATTATTCTTTCCTCCTCCATGTGTACATCTCATGTTGACATCCATTAGAAGTTTTGTTGTGCAGCATGAGGAGTGTATGCTCCCAGGAGCGTAAATTAATCCTGATCTTATGTTCAATACATTATTTTCTAAAGCCTTCGTAGATGTATAGCCAATATAGAACTAATGAGCTCTAGGTTTGCTTGTTTTTCACACACACGTCTGCTAATGTAAAGGTCCTAATGTAAACTTGTCTACTAAAACACAGTACATTGACAACTTACAAGAGGTAGGTAAATGGCTTTCATTGACTTTCCATAGTCATCTCATGTTTGTATATAAATTATAAGAAAATAAAAACAAACAAAAAATCCCTTGAAATCCTCTAGCTATTCACATAATTGGCCTATGATAACACATGCTCTTATTGCTATTTACCTTATCCTCCATTCTGCTTCTTCCTGCTTGCTCCATCTATAATTGCATTTTGTCTTAAATGAGGCTCCAGTCCAGCTTTTTGCTTAATTTTACTGATATGAATAAATTTAAGAATGTTTCCAGAATCATGGTGTTCAACTGTAAATCCAGGCCAAGACTTTCCTTTTAATCTGCCTCTACCCTGCCTAGCACAATGGAAACTGGTGGGGCCTCTAGGTGCTACAGGACAATAAAATAAATTATTTTTATTATTAGGATTTGGAAAAATACCTGACAGCACAAAGGAGAAACTAGCAGCTGATGGTTTATCTTACTGCTATAGGATTCAGCTATTTAAAAGGAAATTACACCATTTTTCTGTCATAACATTGTGAATTTTCCAAAAATTAAACACTTTACAGCATAGAGAAAATATATAGTAAAATATTTTTGCATATATTATTTATTTTTAATTTCAGGCTTTCTGCTGAACATATTGGATGTGGTTCATTTCACAGAGAGGTACAAAGGACATAAAATGCAAACTTCTCATGTAAAATAAGAAAGGAGATTGTGATACTTCATTCATGTTAGTGAAATGATGGACATGGCTGGCATCTACAAATTCCATTGTCAGTCTAGGTAGCATGCAATAAGACATATGGAACAGAGCAGTGACACATGCCTATTACTTAGCATGTATGCAGTATACCACAAAATATAACATATATTATAAAAATATCAAAAGAGATATTGTCAGAATTACTGGGTTGAGTGTATTCCAGTTTTTTCTAATAATCATATAATTAAATAGTTATTGCAATGCAGGCAAAGACTATCCAAAAGGAAAATAAATAGTTAAAGATATCCTTAATTATACTCAACACTCTCGGCTGTAGGTAAAGAAGGAAAAAGGTAATTATGTTGTCCCTATAATTTATCTTGGTAAATCTGTGCTCAAGAGTAATCTGAAAATACCCAAGGAATGTTATATACAAAACAAGAAGCAATTATTGTCATTAGTTAATGCAGAAAGAACAAGTACTCATTCATTTGTACTAGCTTAAAAGTTTCCATGAATATTCACTCAAATGTTTTAATGAAATTGCTTCTACTTTATTCACACCCTTTCTGTATTTCATTTTCATGAACATTCTAACACCACAGCTTGGCTCAGTGGCTGAGTAAGTCCCTCCTATTCAAGTGATAAATTTGAACAAATCTGGACTGAGCTCTCTGCTTTTGTGGATGCAGCCTTTTTCTGCTTAAGTTGAGCCACCATCTTGGCTGATGAAAGCCAGAGAAGAAATAAGAAGTCCAGTGTCAATATCTCCTTTAGTAGAACACATTGAGGCTTCTGTTATAATTGTCTTTCAAAATATCATCGCCTGCCCATGACAATCTGGCTAGTTATTATCTAATATTCTATTCCGTTATTATTCAGACATTTGTGGTGGGACAACTCTCAAAATACCTGGTTGTCTAAGAGTTCCTTGACTCATCACTCTGAATATGCAGAAACTGCACTGGTAGTCCTGGTAGAGAGCTGGTCTCCACCTGGCATGATGAGGTGTCCAGGATGATAATGTCAGACTTATCAGAGGCCTATAGGAGTGCTGAGCATGAGGTATTTATTTTGCCTGTGAACCCTAGGCCAGTAGATTGAGAAAAGCATGGGGGGTTAATTCTTACAATTTGGACAGTTCCAAGAAAGCAGGTTAGAGGAATTGCACTTATGTCTAAAAGCCTAGAAGTTCGGTAGAGATTCATCTTGTTTCCCCTTCTTGTTCAGCATGCATTGGGGAATATTAAGGAGAAGGCACAGGCTGTGGTGTTATCAGCATGTTCATGACATCCCTTTTCTGGAAGAGACAGAGAAGTAGCACTGGAACAATGTATTTTCCAAACTGATAATTTATTTGTACCAGGACACAAACAAACTATGTAATAAAATAAAAATAGTTAAAGATGTACGACTTAGGCAAAGTATAGTACATCAATATCCATCTAGATGTTTTCCCATAAGGTACTCACTGACAGCAACATGTATCTGTTTAGTAGCAACATCTGCTCCATCTGCTGAAGAGTCACTCAGTGACCCTTTGCTTTGCAACCAGGCAGTTTGTATACGGTGGAAATTTTCCAAAAGTCTTTGTGATTGGACACTTCCATTTTCCTAATTACCGTGTCTCACATGCTGCTGAGGAACTTGATGACAATCTTTATAGAACCATTCCCTTTCATGGACCCAGTGGATCACAAGCCAGGATTTCATCCAAGAAAAGGAAATTAGCATATTTCTCTCTTCTATTCAAAACCCCAGACGACAACACCATTATCACATTATAAACAACCCCTATTACTCCTGGTCGCATACTGGTATAACTGCTTCTGTATAGCTATCTGTTATTATGGTTTTAATTGCTTATTACTGTGGTATCTGGCCATTAGAATTAACAAAAAGAAATAGAGAATTATACAAACCACGTACATAAGAATAATGCTACCCTGCAGTTATATAGCTCCTTTTGTCTAGGAACCCTAACGTCCTTTACATAAGCTAACACATTAAGCTTTATCACATACCTGTGAAACAGAGGAACATTATTATTCCCATTTTACAGATGGGGAACTGAGGTCAGAGACTTAAGTGACTTCCCCAGATCACACAGTAAGAATAAAATCCAAATAGCCTGATTCTTAGTCCTGTATTATTATCAGAACATCGTCCTAAGAGCAGAGAGCAGGAACCCAGAGGTGTTCCTATGAATATGGTGTATCACTACATGTTGTCCATATTTCTTTTTATTTCATATGGCTGAACTGATGGTTCTGTTTATATTTTTAGTGTATTTTTTAAAAAGATTTTCAAGGATGCACAGGGAACTGGATAGACTCTTGTAAGCATATGACTCACCAGCTGGCATGGCCCCAGGTGGCTGGATGAAGTGTAGCATGGTCTCCTCCATTGGCACCTCCTACTGACAACCATCCCAGTGCCACAATGGTCTGCTTCTTCTTGAGACTTGGCCATATATAGTCCCACGCCTTCTGTGGTAAACCAGTCGTCCAACAATCAGCAGTCCTTTAGCTACGTCTGAAACTGAAATCATTAGTTTTCACCCATGTGTTACCCAGGAACCTGTTGGTGCAAACTGACAGAGAGTACAGGGGTACATAGTGTTTTACAGGGATTCCCTGGGTGAGATATATGCATAATAATTCATAATAATCCAAACACTGCACGTGAGATCTCTACTGAGAATCAGTAGTCCACTGGTCATCATAAATATTGAAAATGTATGTATGGACAATATTTAAGGAGTTTTGTGTCTACACTTAAAATTATGTTTTTAAGGCAGGTAACCAGAAGGTGACATGTCTGAGACAGGTTCCTTTAAGGCAGTGGCACTTCCAATCTTGCACTATCTTGGGCCTTTGCCTCAGCTTCTTTCCAGGCTCCCAGTATATCAGCTTTGCTCCCTCTAAGCATCTCCCACATTTCACTGCAGAAATTCTGAGCACCTTCTGCCACCTAGCTGGTTCACCTGAAGGAAAGTTTTCACCACTGTCCCTTCTCCCCCCGATCCCCAGCAAACCCCTACTCAGCAAAAGTTTTCCTGCTCTCTTCAGACCATGTCACCGGCACATAGATCTCTGAGCAGAATTACTTCTTGTTTCTCCTTCCCAACTGCCTTGGACTCCTTGTTGTAGTCCTACCTTCCTTCAGGGAGACAAGTCCATCTCAGTTCCTGAACCCCAGCCAGGCCTCTTTCACTGGGCAGGAGCCAGAGATCTACTCTCCCTCCTGATCAGTCTGTGGCTGTCAGGTTCAGCCCTTTTAACTCCTCCCTTCAGGTTTGACACTTATGGCAGGTGTAGCAGAGTGAGGCTGATTGCACCCACAGGCTCTCACAACACTTTCAGGCTCAGTGAGGGGTTGGTACTCCCCACTACAGTACTCAGATTATATTTTCCACAAATTCAAACCAACTAGTCAATCAATAAATGTTACCTGTCACTGGTAATTTTGAAACTTTCAGATTTTTCCAACCAGCTGATAATTGCACCAAACAAGGAATCCAGCCATCAGATGAGGGATTCTACTAAGTGGTTAAAATCTACTCTTGTGCCTGTTCACAGGCAGCAGACACAATACATAGCACCCAAGATGTGCCGTAATAAAAAGTATCTGTTTTAGCCACTGGCAGGGAATTATAAACAAAAGCAAACAAACAATAAAAATGAGCTTTTTGCATTCCTGCATCTAGAGGAGAATACACAGCAGACAAAATACCATTACAACGTAAAAGCTCCTGGTGAATCGATTGATAGACTATTCCCAAGAACGTTAAAGCAGAGCTAGTGTTGTAAGAGTAGTGCAATTTGAGCTGGCTGAACCTAAATGTGTGCATGACTTTAATGGATTGAGAGTATTATAGTACATTGTTAAAACACATTGACAGCATTGAGAGCCTAATATCATTACCATGTCTAACAGTGAGTTTTCAGCACTGCAGGCCAATAATTCACAGTTAATGCGAACCATTGAGAGATAAGCAACTTACAGTGTGCACAGTTCCTCCGTGTGTGTCACCATTACATTAAATAACATCTAGCACACAGGAGTCCAGCAATGAAATGTATGACTTGCCTTAACTATTGGCCCTGCCGATTCTGATAGATCTGACATGGATCATAACCAGTGGTGAGCTGGAGCCAGTTTGCACCGGTTCGCTAGAACTGGTTGTTAAATTTAGAAGGGACAACCGGATCTAAAAGGGGTTCTAAATTTAACAACCGGCCAAAAGTGGCGCCTTAGGCCCCGACTCCATGGGTGCTCTGGGGCTGGAGCACCCACGGAGAAAATTTGATGGGTGCAGAGCACCCACCGGCAGCTCCCCACCCCGCCCCATACCTGGCCCCAGCTTACCTCCGCTCCACCTCCTCCCCGAACATGCTGCCCATCTCTGCTTCTCTGCCCCCCCACCCCCGGCTTTCCACGAATCAGCTGTTCATGTAGGAAGCCTGGGATGGCTGAGAAGCAGGCGGCGGCTTTGCACTCAGGCCCAGGGAGGCGGAGGCAGAGTGGAGGGGAGCTGGGGCGGCGGGCGAGGAGGGCCACCCACGCCACAGCAGGTAACCGGGGGGGTAGCGCAGGGATAAACTAAACAGGAATCACCGAACTTTAACTAAAAAATTCCTTTGCCCATCTATACATTGTTTTTTTCTATTTATGATACACTTAGACAGAACTTACACCGCCCCGCTCTGCTTCCCTGCGCCCCCTCCCACCCTGCCCTGGCTTCCTGCGAATCAGCTGTTCGGCAGGAAGCCTGGGAGGACTGAGAAGCAGGCGGTGGCTTCCTGCTCAGGCTGAGGGAGGCGGAGGTGAGCTGGGGCAGGGAGCGGTTCCCCTGCACCCCCCCCAGGTTACCTGCTGCGGCATGGGCGGCCCTCATCACTCCCCCCCACCCCAGCTCCCCTCTGCTCTGCCTCTGCCTCCCTGGGCCTGAGCGCGAAGACGCCGCCTGCTTCTCAGCCATCCCAGGCGGATTCGCGGGAACAGGCTGAGGGGGGAGGGGGCAGAGAAGCAGAGTGGGGCAGTGTGGTCGGGGAGGAGGCAGAGCAGAGGTGAGGTGAGCTGCGGCCGGGCGCAGGGTGGGGAGCTGCCAGTCCACCCACCAAATTTTCCCCATGGGTGCTCCAGCCCCGGCGCACCCACAGAATCAGCGCCTAAGGTGACACTTTTGATGTGATCAGTGGGGGAAGCAGTCGCTCCCCCTGCTCCCCCCCAGCTATTCTCTCCTGCCCCTAGGAACCAGAGGGACCTGCCGGATGCTTCCTGGGAGCTGCCCCAGGTAAGCACCGCCGGGACTCCCCACCTCGCCCCCCGGCAGGTCCCTCAGGCTCTTAGGGGCGGGGTGGGCACCCACTGCGGTGGCCTACGAGACCCTTCTGCCCAGTTCTGGGGGCAGTCAGGGACAGGGGAGGGGGATGGATGGGGCAGGCATCCGTGGGAGGGGCGTCAAGGAACGTGGGGGGTTGGATGCAGCAGGAGTCCTGGGATGGGCCACGACCCCCTTGGGTGGTGAGGAGGGAACTGGTTATTAAGATTTTGACAGTCATCACTGATCACAATAAACAGGGTATAATATCAGCTGAAGATGAAAGATAACAGTGTGAAAAGGAATCCCATGGTATTACAGTTGCT
The DNA here is from genome assembly GCF_009764565.3 of Dermochelys coriacea. NCBI lineage: Eukaryota > Metazoa > Chordata > Testudines > Dermochelyidae > Dermochelys > Dermochelys coriacea. Next base: position 319,506,261 of record NC_050068.2, on the reverse strand, counting down.
CTTCTTTCTGGACTTCCCTACGTGGGAGACGACTAACTAAAAGTCTTGGAATAGCAGCTTTATTAAGAGCTGCAATGTGTAAACAAAGGAAAACTGAAGCAATGGGTACAATTGTAATTGTTCTAAATATTTAGTCATTTATTTATTCAGCAAGGACATAGACATCACAAAGTGAAAAAGTATTGTCAGGAAAACTCCAATTCCATCAATGTTTGGTGAATCTATTTTCACAGACCAAAGGACGGAAAAGATTCTAGTCCAATTGCTAAGATTTTCTGTTTATTTTTTCCATCCCATGCTGTTTGTTCACTAATAAGTCATATATACTTATGAAAAACACCCTCATTTTAAAGTATTATGTCCAGTCATGGAGATTTGGTAGGGTCTTCTCTGAGAGGCAAAGGCACTGAGGTCCAGATCCTCTAAGGATTTTGGTGTCTAACTATCTCTTTAGGTGCCTAGGTTCACCATTTAGGTACCAACAATATTTCAGCTGCCACCTAACCCCACGGGAATCTAAGTTTCTGCCAGCTGACATTCACAAAGCTGCCTAAGTCCTGATGCCACCCCACAGCTAACAGGTAGCCCAAAATTCTAGCTCAAGGAAATGTCCCCAAGGTTCTGAAGTGGGAATTTTAAAACAGGCAGGGTAATGCCTATTTTGCCATTAAGGCCTGACCCTGTAGATGTGCTCTGAGCACCTTAAAGACCTGATACCTGTCAGACTGTTCCCAGCAGGACAGCTGGGGGGTCAGCACAGCACCAACAAAACAAGACAGCCAGGGACTCAGGGAAATGTATGGTGAGTGTGAGAGAGGTATCAAGCATGCGAAGAAGAGAGAGATGTTTTCACCTGATAGGACATGGACAACCTGAACAGGTGATATAGCTTAGGTGCCTAACTCCAGGAGAGGCTCTTGAGCAGAGTGAGGTGCCCATCCCTGGCCATCAGCTATATGTACCAGGTCAGCTGTTTAGGAGCTTAAACCCCAATACTCTATCCATTCCTCTCCTCAGCCTTTCACTCCTGGTTAGCTCAGGCAGTTCTCTGCTCAACTGATGGCTTCTGGAGATCCCTTTCTTAAGTGCCTAAGTTTCCCCATCCACAGTCTGGGGAGACTGGATGCCTCGCTTAGGGATTGCATTCGGTGGCAGGGCACCTAGGGGTTTGGCACTGTAATGCTGAATGACACAGCATCTAAGTGCCTTTGAGTATCTGGATATTAGTAGCTCTTCTATTAGAGACCAGGGCTCTATTCCAGATTCTGCCAGATTCTGGGCAATCTGTAAGGGTATGTCCACACTGCAATGTAAACCTGGGCTCAGACTCTGGTTTGAGTCCAGTCCCTCCTTCTGACCATACACAAATCTGTCTGACTGAGATCAATAAGCCTTCAGGACCTGGATCCTAGGAGACTCAGGTCCAAACTGTATCATTTGGCAGGGTGGATGGAGTTGGGCCCAGATCTCCACACTGGTGTACTTAGATTTTGCTGATGATATCTCACAGTCCCATGGTTCAGGATTTCTTTTTCTTTTTATCCCAAGATTAGCCATTGACTCCCAGGAAATGGAGGCAACACCCCCAGTTCAAGTACATTTGCTTGGTATTTGACCATTCCATTTTATTCTGACCAAATAGAATGAACCTTGTCCTGCATTAGCCATGGTCATTAAGAAGAATTAGTCTTTTTCCAAACATGGTGCTATCTGGGCACAGGACCACAGTCAGATTCTGGTAAATCTGGTGGATCAAGTGATTTAATATTAACTAACTATCAGAAAGCCACAGATGAGAACCGCACCTCTGAGAACTCCCTATTACCCTGCCTCTTTTACGAGATATTTGATTGGATGTTGGGAACTGTACTGAGAACTAAGCTCACAGAGGCTCACGTTGGTCCGATCAGCCAGGATAGTGACCTCGTAATCCTTGAATCTAAGATAGGTCCCAGAGGGGAACCAGCAGCTGCTGGATCAACCTAGTAAAGTGACTCTGGTGCTGACTCTGGTGTACAATTTTTAATGGGCCAGGCAAAATTGAGAATATGACATTTCCAATAAATAAGCAGAAGCAACACATTTCAAAAATCACACTGCAAAAGAGTGCTCAAGAATGGCAAGAAACTGAATCAGTGTTGGCTAGTTTACTCAAAATAAGCTGACAAAGTGCTCTATTTTTGTTGCAAAATATTTGACAAGAATGCCAAATCGTTGCTTGTCCTTTTTGGGTACAATTACTGGCATAATTTATGCTATGATGCTATGAACCAACATGAAAAGTCACCCAGCCATTTTATAGCCTACCCCAACCGAATGGAAGTTGAGTCCAGGCTCAAGCTGAATAAATACAGACGCAGAAAACCAGCAAATTATTAATGTAGAAACCCAGCACTGGAGGAACGTGCTTGAGCATCTGATCTCAATACTTTCTTCCTTGCAAAGAATAATTTGACTTTCTGAGGCTCTTCGGATAAGTTGTTCACTGAACAGAACGGTAATTTCCTCAGTTTGGTAGAGCTCTTTGGAAAATATGATGATGTCATGCATGAGCACCCATGTCAAGGAGTTTGTAAAGAAGCTATGAACCAGCAAAATAATTCAAAACAAATGGATTGACCTTATGGCAAGAAAAGTGCTTGATAACATATTGATGCGGCTCAGCAAAGCAAAGTACTACACGAAAGAATGGACTACACTCCCAACATTAGTCACAGTGAAAAAATGTGGTTTACAGTAAGATTTGTTGATGACAGGGATGGCTGTATCCAAGTAAAGGAACCCTTTATCTGTTTCTGATCTGTGGACAACTACTGGAAAAGACATAACAGAACTGGCTATTCACATTTTGAATGAGAATAAAATAAAAATGGTCAGTTTTCAGAATGGTGAGGTAAATAGTGATGTTCCTCAGGGGTCTTTACTGGGACCAATCTTATTCAACATATTCATAAATGATCTGAAAAAAAGGGGTAAACAGCAAGGTGGAAAAAATTGCAGATGATATAAAACTACTCAAGATAGTTAAGTCCAAAGCAGACTGCACAGAATTTCAAAGGGATTTCACAAAACTGGGTAACTGGGCAAAAAAAATGATATATGAAATTCATTGCTGATAAATGCAAAGTAATGCACATTGGAAAACATAATTCCAATTATAGATATAAAATGATGGGGTCTAGATTAGCTGTTACCACTCAAGAAAGGGATCTTAAAATCACTGTGGATAGTTCTCTGAAAACATCCACTCATCGTGCAGTGGAAGTCAAAAAAGCAAACAGAATGCTGGGAATAATTAAGAAAGGATAGATAGTAAGAGAGAAAATATCATATTGCCTCTATATAAATCCATGGTATACCCACATCTTGAATACTGTGAACAGATGTGGTCACCCCAGCTCAAAAAAGATACATTGGAATTGGAAAAGGCTCAGATAAGGGCAACAAAAATGACCAGGGGTATGGAACAGTTTCTGTATGAGGAGAGATTAATAATATTGGGAATTTACAATTTGGAAAAAAACGATGAAGGGGGATATGATGGAGGTCTATAAAATCATGACTGATGTGAGGAAAGTAAATAAGGAAGTGTTATTTACTCCTTCTCATAACACAAGAACTAGGGGTTACCAAATAGCATTAATAGGCAGCAGGTTCAAAACAAAGAAAAGGAAGTATTTCTTCATACAACACAACCAACCTATTGAACACTTTGCCAGAAGATGTTGTGAAGGCAAAGACTACAACAGGGTTCAAAAAAGAACTAGATAAATAGGTCCATCAGTGGCTATTAGCCAGATGGGTGGGGATGGTGTCTCCAGCCTCTGCCAGAAGTGGGAATGGGTGACACGGGATGCATCACTTGATAATTACCTGTTCTGTTCATTCCCTCTAGGGCACCTGGCATTGGCCATTGTCAGAATACAGGACACTGGGCTAGATGGACCTTTGGTCTGACCCAGTATGGCCATTCTTATATTCTTATGTTCTAAAGTGAAAGGAAGAAACAGTGGCGTCCAGGCAAGGACCCTTGTGCTGAATCCAAGAGCTTTCTTTGTGTCTTGTGGCTGCCATTCATAGAATCATAGAATATCAAGGTTGGAAGGGACCTCAGGAGGTCATCTAGTCCAACCCCATGCTCAAAGCAGGACCAATCCCCAACTAAATCATCCCAGCCAGGGCTTTGTCAAGCCTGATCTTAAAAACCTCTAAAGAAGGAGATTCCACCAATTTCCTAGGTAACGCCTTCCAGTGCTTCACCACCCTCCTACTGAAAAAGTGTTTCCTCATATTCAACCTCAAACTCCCCCACTGCAACTTGAAACCATTACTCTTCATTTTGTCATCTGCTACTATTGAGAACAGTCTAGATCCATCCTCTCTGGAACTCCCTTTCAGGTAGTTGAAAGCAGCTATCATATCCCCCCTCATTCTTCTCTTCTGCAGACTAAACAATTCCAGTTCCCTCAGCCTCTCCTCATAAGTCATGTGTTCCAGTCCCCTAATCATTTTTGTTGCCCTCTGCCCGATGCTTTCCAATTTTTTCACATCCTTCTTGTAGTGTGGGGCCCAAAACTGGACACAGTACTCCAGATGAGGCTTCACCAAAGTTGAATAGAGGGGAATGAACACGTCCCTCGATCTGCTGGCAATGCCCCTACTTATACAGCCCAAAATGCCATTGGCCTTCTTGGCAAAAAGGGGCATGCTGTTGACTCATATCCAGCTTCTCATCCACTGTAACCCCTAGGTCCTTTTCTGCAGAACTCTGCTTAGCCATTCGGTCCCTAGTCTGTAGCGGTGCATGGGATTCTTCTGTCCTAAGTGCACGACTCTGCACTTGTCCTTGTTGAACCTCATCAGATTTCTTTTGGCCCCATCCTCTAATTTGTCTAGGTATTCTATCCCTACCCTCTAGCGTATCTACCTCTCCTCCCAGTTTAGTGTCATCTGCAAACTTGCTGAGGGTGCAATCCATGCCATCCTCCAGATCATTAATGAAGATATTGAACAAAACCGGCCCCAGGACAGACCCTTGGGGCACTCCACTTGATACCAGCTGCCAACTATACATGAAGCCATTGATCACTAACCATTGAGCCCGACAATCTAGCCAGCTTTCTATCCACCTTATAGTCCATTCATCCAGCCCATACTTCTTTAACTTTCTGGCAAGAATACTGGGAGACAGTGTCAAAAGCTTTGCTAAAGTCAAGGAATAACACATCCATTGCTTTGCCCTCATCCATTCCCTCAATCTGGTTGTATCAGATGCAGTGTCATCTTCTTTATCTTTAGTATCTCGCTTTGGAGTGCTAAAAGGATATGCATTCTGTTTTCAGCATCAACTATCACGTGGAATATCCTCACAGAGAATGTTACAATCTGACCATGAAGCCGCTAAGTGACACTCACTGGGAGAGCCAGTGAGGTACCAAGTGATTGAGGTTTACAGCACCCTGATGGAACTGGCACAATCAAGTAAAGCCAAATCTGGAATCTGATATAAGGCACAAAGCCTAGCAAACAAAGATCACTGACTTCAAAGTTCTGGTCTCAGTTGTTGTTTGACAGGATATAGTCTGTTCCATGTAAATGCTGTAAGCAAGGCATTACAAACTCAGTCAATGAACATTGCAACCACTACTACTTTGAGGAGAAACTGACTAGATTTCTCCAAAGAGATAATGGATTTGAACATGCCATCACTGATGCCAAAGAAATGGTGGAAAACTTAGGAGTTGAGCCTGTCTTAAAAAAAACCCCATATTCATCAGAAGAAGAGAGTTTTGTTATGAAGGAAAGGAGCAGGCAATGGGAAGCTCGGAAGAAAAATTTAAGAGGGAGATTTTTGGTCACTCGTTGACACTGCTCAAATGTCCATCGAAGAAAGGTTTGGACAAATGAAGTACCTGGGATTTTTTGTATGACCTTAGAAAGCTGCCAGAGGAAAGAAAAACACTCTTGAACAATTTTATGGACCTTCACTGGACACTGACAGCTGGGGAATGTTCGGACGTCAATGATAACCACCTCTATGTCAAACTGGACAACATCTGTCACATTTTGCAATGCAGGAAGAACTCTCCACTCCAAGTTCTCCAATTCATTCATGATGCAGACCTGAAGGACACTTTTCCTAATGTGTGGATATCTTTGAGGATTCTGCTCACACTGCCTGTCACAGTTGTGAGCGGTGAGTGCAGCTTTCCAAAGCCTCATTAAAACATACTTTGATTGACAATGGCTGACAAGAGATTGACATCACTTGCTATTTTACCGCTTGAAAATGCCAAATTGGCCAGTCTTTTGATCTCTCTGATGCTGTGTTTCAGTTTGCGAGGGTGAAGGCGAAAAAAGTGACCTTTTGAACTAAAGACTGGGGTTACCATTCTAAGGTTTCAGAGTAGCAGCCGTGTTAGTCTGTATCCGCAAAAAGAAAAGGAGGACTTGTGGCACCTTAGAGACTAACAAATTTATTTGAGCATAAGCTTTCATGAGCTACAGCTCACTTCATCGGATGCATTCAGTGGAAAATACAGTGGGGAGATTTATATACACAGAGAACATGAAACAATGGGTGTTACCATACACACTATAAGGAGAGTGATCAGGTAAGGTGAGCTATTACCAGCAGGAGAGCGGGGTGGTGGTGGGGAAACTTTTGTAGTGATAATCAAGGTGGGCCATTTCCAGCAGTTGACAAGAACATCTGAGGAACAGCAGGGAGGGGTGGGGAATAAACATGGGGAAATAGTTTTACTTTGTGTAATGTCACCTATTGAAATAATATTTAATACTGGTCCACCCCAATGTTAGTACACAGTTCAATTTCTTGATGTTAGTACATTTCAGTTATGCTTAAAATTAAAAAGTTTCTATAAACTTAGGGGAAACAAATTATTTTATTTGCTTATATATGGCATGAATAAATACAGATTTACTGATCCTAGCATGCAAATTTATTGTCTTATATGACAGGAATAAATCATGCATGCAAATCATGCATCAAAGTCATGAAATGGGCTACAAATGCAATAAAATATAAAGCATTCAAAAGTATTTCAAAAAATTAACAAATGGAAGGGTGACAACAAAGATGATACTCACCTGGGGTGCCATTTGATTTAGGGCTGCCCCTGGTTGCTGGAGCAGGAATGTTATTCTAGGGAGGAAGATAAAGTGCAGCAGAAGGATTTGTTTGAGAGGCTGCTTGTGCTCATGGCCATGAGAGTGCAGGTTCCAGCTCCATACAAACCTCCTGCACCAGTACCATGTCCTGAGTCATCTCCATGCTACCATGTCCTGCAAACCAGGAATGAATTGGACAATTTCATGGTTGGGTGGCCCAGACAAGCAGTGAATGCTAATTGGATGAGCAAATGTATCCTGATCAGTCCTTCACTCCCATGCAGCAGCAACAAGTACACGCAAAATGTACTAAAAAGGCAAAGAACAACAGGGAAGCAGGGAACACTCAGAAGCAGGTGTGTTTCAAATGCACTGTTATTTGTCTTGCATGGGTTTCACTATCTTGCACTGTTCACAGTTTGTGTTATACACTTTTATTTTATTTCTGTTTTGATAATTTCATGGCAGCTTGGCCTGCCTATCAGTTTTTAATATTGTCATTTTCTAATACATTCATGGTAACAAATAAAGTCTTTGAATTCATTAACAAACTTTATAGTCATCATTACAGACAAACTGCATAACATGTACATTTCAGAGAATAAAGATAAAAAACATGATGAAGGATTAAGGGGGAAGTCATATGCAGCAAAATGTATCAATATATCTTTTCAGCTCCATTAGTAAAAATCAGATTTCATGCTACTCAAAAGTAAAAATTCATAAGAACCAACATCTCCTGCTCCAACTCATAATACATTCATCTCATCCATAAGTAAAAATGTTTAAGAACCACCGTTCCCCCAATGTAGTATAAGTACACATCTCATTCATAATTAAAAATTCATAACAACCTCTCCCTTTCCCACTCATAGTACACTGTGATAGTACTTCATTCACCATTGATATTACTCTACAGATACATTTGTACATATACTATTAGCCCTTATTTATTGGCCCATGCACGCCCATAATGTAAGTGTGCAAATCATTCCTGATTTCTGTTGCATGTGTGCATTCTGCTCTAGTGGGATAGGCACACATTCTGTCTCTATCGCTCCAGGAATCCATTACTGTCTTGAATCTACTTTGGATAAAATGGCTTAGCAAACATTGTGAAGAGCACAACAAGCCACAATAATGCAGATAACACCGCAATCCAAATGGTTCTGTAAACAGAGTCAGCAGGATTTCAATCAGCAAATGCATACCCACCCACCATTCTACACCTACTAAGAGTATAAATAAACCTTCTTTTTCCAAGGCCTCTGAGATCAGGGTATGGTTTCATAACTCAAGTCAGAAGGGGGTAAGTAGGGTCCACTAGAACAACAGTGGGGACAGTTACTACATTAATGACAATGTCATTTGATGGGAATAGTGTCCCAGCGTATCAATGACAGTAAAGTCCTGATCAACTGAAAACACTGGCATAAGGCACTTTTTTCAATACAGCCCACAATGATATCCATGAATCAGCCTCTGAGAATGGCCTGAATAACCAAGAAGTAGTATCCTTTGTGTTTTATGTATTCCAGTGCTCCTTGAGGAGGGCAAACTATGGGCATGAGTCCCATCAATAGCCTCAGTGCATTCTCTCAAAACTGGCAATTATTTCAGGGTCATTGTTTAAGCCCATCATCTTTTGGTAAATGACACTCATGATTGCCTCAGAAATGTCTACTTTCACAGTTGACTTGTCAACACCAAACTAATTAGCAACATATGTTATAACAACCTACTTCTGGAGTGGTGTGGCATAGCCTCCCATGCATATGTCCTGACACTGGAGGTTCAGGGCAAGCTGCACACAAAGATCCAGAAACATCGCTTTCTTCAGGCAAAGTTCTGGGCACACAGCTGGTCATCCCAGATCCATATGAAAATGTGATCCCACCAGTCTGTGCTTGTGGCCCTACTCCAGAACAGCTGGCCCACGTACAGGACATGAGTAGCTACACAGAGAGTTAAGAGCAGCATCAGCCAGTTGGAGTCTGCCATGTCTGTATTCTTCTCTTCCTCCTCTGAGAAATTCCATTGGTACATCAGAAAATGCTGCTGAAATGTCTACCAGCATCTCATGGATGCTCTGTTTGTTTCCTGAAACAAGAATGAAAGCACAAACAGGACAAGTTCTTCAAATGGTGCCTCATCCATGTTGCTGGCTCTGGTTTCTGGGACCATACAGACACAAATGATGGCTCAGCAGGATGTGTTGGTGAGGTAAGACAACTTCTGGTAAAGTTGTGCAGGATGACAGTTACTTTTCCCCACTGTGCATGCCAAAGGGCTAATGGGGCTACAGGTGGACAGAGTGCTAAGAAACCTAGGATAGGCTGGTTTGACCTGGCACTTCATAGTGCCGTGTGGATTCATGAACATGGATGTGAGGCCCAGGTCCAGAAACTGTAAATGCAGGGTCACTAATCAGTGTGAATACTAAAGCACAGGCTTAGAAACATCAAGTCTGTAGACTGGTGTCCCAGAGACCCTGGGCTTACACTGCAATGTAGACAAACTGTAATTTATTTCTTCAGTGAAAGGGAGGGAGGGGTTTATATTAGTCTACTTCCTGAGGTAGGTGAATGAGTTTTGCAAAGTGCCTAGAATTATTAACACCAGTCATTAGAAGAGGTGAAACCTGACATCTCGCCCTCCCGGCTCCCAGCCAAGTGCACCTTTTCTTAGGCCACAAGTTATTTTTATAGCAGGGAAGCAAGAAAGAAATTAGGATTCATTTTCATCCTGTGTCCCATCTGGAGAGTTTCTTCTGTGTGGCTTGCTCAGAATAAAGAAGGAGGGTGAGTGAGCCTGGGGATCATATGCAGGGCAGATGAAAAGTTCAGAATCTTGGGGATCAAGCCTCTCACATGTTCACTGTTTATGTGCAAATGGTGATTCCCTGTATCTCAAACATGGCCAAATATGGCTGGATTTTCATGGGGATTTTCAGAAAGGCACCTCTCTGACTATCCCCTGCTTAATTTTAAGTCCCTGCAGCAGAGTTTTTCTGAAGAAGTCAGAAAGAGAAATTGGTAAGACTGGCATAACTAAGAAATGGTGGGTGGTAATGGCAAAAGTGTTGGGTAACTTGGATCATTACCAGCTCCCCCTACAATATTACACATTTAAGTGATCTTCATTAATGCAGCTAAGATTGTATATGTTAATATATTACTTCAGTGAAGTCTTAAATTACTACTCTCCTGCAGGAAGATTATTTCCTCTTAGAGGCAATTACTTTAAATTCTCCTGAGAACTTTCACAAAGGCCTATTCTCCATGCTGTGTAATAAAACTTATACATGACCTTGAACTCACTGAACTCACTCACTTTTTGTAGAAGCCACAGCTTTAATAATATCGTTGCTAAAATTGTACAATCTACATCAAGGCCTAAAATCTGTCCATAGATATACTTGCAGAGTGCAGATATGGGAGGGCAGAATTTGACCTTTGGTGAGGTTAAGTTTCCAGTTCTTTAGATCATTTTTTAATCTCCGTCTTTTTTTATTTAGAATCACCTCAGTCTTAAGCTATATACGATCAGTTTTCACAAGGTCTTTCTTTGGTAAATTGTAAATTTTCATAATATTCAGATGGGAAACCATCCTGGCCTAGCAATTTTAATATTTGAGGAAGTCATTAATGTCACAAACTTCCTTAATTATTTTGGGTGAAATGACAAGCTGGGTCTCAACCACAGGCACCCTGGGGAAATTGTATTTTAATTGATCCAGATAACATCAGCTTTAATTGCATTCCTTTCTCTTTGAAGAAAGTTCAATAAAATGTGCTTGCCATAGTCAGTAAGATATTATCCTTCCCTTTCTTCTCTTTTGTTATTATAGAAGCTTATAATTATTTTACAAGGTTAATTTTTTCTTAACTACTCAAATGGATTTTTATTGGATCCTGATCTCATATAGATTCATCATAATGTAAGAAAGACTTATGTCTTTAGCTCATTTGTTTTCTTTGTGCTACATTCACACATTTGCAAAAAGAAAAGCTTTTCTTTTTGCGAATACAGACTAACACGGCTGCTACTCTGAAACCTGTCATTCACACATTTGTGTCTTTTATACATTTGTGAGTTGTAAACTCTCGGAGTCACAATCTGGCCATTAGTCTGTTCCTGGAACAATGCAGAGCTTGTGGCAAAGCTACAATTGAGCCCTTACATTTTAAACACTTCAGGGCAGGGATGTGTCTTGTTTATGTTTCCATACAGTGTCCGACATATTCTTGGGAGCTCAGAGTGTGATTTTCCAAAGCATCTAAGGGAATTAGGCACCCAATTCACTTTGGCTTTAAATGGGAGTTGCACATTTTACTCCTTGGGCTCTTTGGAAAATCCCAATCTCAATAAATAAAATAAATACATAATATGGACAGCAGTCATTCTATGCAAACTGCATTGGCTTCCTGATTCATTAATAAATCTATTTCAGTGTGCTGGTCCTGGACTTTAAGCCCTTAATGGGCTAAGCCTTCACTATTTCAGGAAATGTTTTTCCTTCTGTTTTAGATGCTATGATCAACTAGTGAACTACTACTGCTAGAGCCCAGGCCCAAAAAATTAGAAGTTCATTGCACAGCCTTATTAGTTGAGGGCCCTACTTATGGAATGCCCAACCAGCTAAGACTGGGAGGGGGGGTAGTCTTGTGACATTCAGAGCACTCTGCAAAACTTACATCTTCAGAAAGGCAGGACCCACATAACAAAGTCGGGAAAAAATCACAGCAGAATTTTTTTGGAACACTGCAATCAAACTCTAGATCTCAAGCAAGGGTAGGACAGACAAGTATCTGTGGCTTGCAATAATCCTTGCTGCAATCCTTAAACCTCCATCTATACCGAGATACTGTAGTGATGGGACCTTTAGGAATCTACATGAATTATATAGAGATAAGTAAGATATATTAACATTGACTGACAAACTGCATGCAATCAGTGAAATTTCTCAGAAAGAAGCAAAATGTTACTATTGATGACATTTTTACACTAAATTCTTTTCAGCAAAAAATGCAATTTGGCAATAGAAATTTTTTTTGTGAATTTATGTTAGTTTCACTGAATTGTTTCTGTTGGAAAAATAAAAAAAAGTTCTGAAAAAACTGAACTGTTTTGTATTGACATTTTCAAAATGAAATGTTTCCGTTTTTTTGGTTCAAGATGACTTTTCATTTCAAACTTTATTATTTATTTCAAACAAAAAAATGTGAGAAAATGCTTGAAATCTAAATAAAACATTTCCTTTCTGGTTGAATGAAAGCTTCATTCAATTCAAAACTAATATTTTCTTGAATTTTTGATTTGCTAAAAATGTAGAAAAAAAATTCATTTGGGTCAATGTGAAACAATTCCCCTCCCCGGAATTGCCAGCAAGTAGAAAAATCCATTATTCACTCACTTCTAGTTTATAATGAAACTATTTCAGACTTAAAAATCATGCCAAATCCAGGGGTGAAATCTTGGTCCTATGGAAAGCAATGGCAAACTCCAATTGACACCAACTGAGCAAGATTTCACCCCAGAAATTTAATAGTGTTCAATTCATGGTTGTTACTCTGATCAGCTGAATATGTTAAAATAATCTTTCCCTAACACAATTAAATCATCAACTAATATCTTTTTTTGCTAAAACCTGTCTAAAACTTTAAAACAATGTATATTTTAATGAAGATTCATGAATACTTTGTATTTCAAAACATTCCAAGCAACCTAACCTAGAGGCAATATTCAGTCATCAAATTAGAACTTGTCAAAATTTTTCATAAGAAATTTTTTTCAGAGAAAAATGCAGATCTGGCAATATCAAAATATTTCACAAATTTGTGTCTGTCTTGCTCAATTGTTTCAGTTAAAAAATTGAAATATTTTTGAAACAAAATATTTTGATTATTTGGTTCAAAACAATGTTTTATGGTTCAAAGTTTCCTTTACCATTTTTTTAAATTAAAAAAAATTAAAAATGGTCAAACTCAAAGCAAAATGTATCATCGAATGCAAAAATATTTTTTCAACTTTTCAATTTCACCAAATATTTTGAAAAAAACATTTTTTGTTTGATTCCTCCCCCAACCATTTCCCCCCAGAATTGCCAGCAAACAGAAAAAAATAAAAAAAAATATTCACACAGCTCTACTCTCTCCTAGTAACATTTTGTCCTGTTAGGTCTACATTCTAAGAATATACAATTTACTCCTCTTGACTGAAATCAATCCCTGTCCATAGACCTATGCACTACTTAAGGTGTTCTTTCAGGTACTGAATTGAAGTTAAAGATATATCTACACTTGGAGGTAGAGGTGTGATTACCAGCTCATGTAGACATACTTGCATTAGTTCTCATCGAGCTAGTGCACTAAAAGCTGTAGCATGGGAAGTGGTGAGCCGCGGCACTGTCTATCTGCCCTGAATACAATCCTGTTTGGACTCCCTGGATATGTATTCAGGGAAGCTAGCCCATGCTCCCAGTTGCCATTGCCCATGCTACATGGCTACATTACTATTTTTAGCATACTAGCTTGATGAGAGATGGCATGCATATATCTATGTGAGCTGGAAGTCACAACCCTAGCTTCAAGTGTATATGTAACCTAAATGATGTGTAAGCCTTGGGTTGTCTCTCTGTACAGACATGAATTTCAATGTTTTGAATATCTACCTGTATTTTCTGCACGCTATTAAAAAAAGATGATTTGTTTTTCTTTTTTATCATATTTAATCTCATTGTGATCCTTTTAATTAACTGTCATTTTAAAGAGAGCAATGACGAGGCAACAAAAATGGCAATCAATTTTATGAGACAAAAATTATTTGAAAGAAGAAATATGAAGCCAGCTGACTGGAGATTTATCACTCGACTCCATGACGTTCCATGGCCGTTGCCCTAATAAGTTATCAGAGTTGCTGAAATATCAATTTGGCACATGGCTTCACATGGCTGCCTGCATTCCTACTCAGAGCCTATTACTTAATTCTTCTGTCATTAGGAAATTAAATCAATGATTCTAGCCAGGACTAGAGAGAATTGATATTTGTGTTTAAATTGACTGTTAATTGTTGCTTTAGAAAACTATTCTGAAGCCTGAAGGACTTAAAACAGACAATGAAAAACAAAAAACAAAAGAAAATACCGTAGTCATATTTTGGTCATGGGGATTCAGAAATAAACCTACACCACTGAACAGCTTGTTATAGTGAAATAATATTGATTTCCTTGAGAAAAAAGAAAACTTGTAGATGCTTAATTAACTGTAAAGAACAATCTATAGATTTTTCTCACTTCCATATTGGATGGCAGAGTCTCTACATGGAAAAACAGTGTCTGATCTCTAAACTGTTAAGTGGCTACTACCTGTATTTCTCTTACTTTAGGCACCATTAAGTATGAAAGCATGTTTCTTTTGTCACCTAAATGGATCATCCAAAGAGGTAATTAGCCAGAAGAGAAGGCGGGGTGGGGGCGCATCAGTTCCCAAACTTGAAACTGTCACTGCTTCTCTGCTGGCAGGTTCACCTGCGCATCTACCAATGTGATATATGCCATCATTTGCCAGCAATGACCCTCTGCCATGTACATTGGTCAAACTGGACAGTCTCTACGTAAAAGAATAAATGGAAAAATCAGATGTCAAGAATTATAACATTCAAAAACCAGTCGGAGAACACTTCAATCTCTCTGGTCACTCGATTACAGACCTAAGAGTGGCTATTCTTCAACAAAAAAACTTCAAAAACAGACTCCAACGAGAGATTGCTGAATTGGAATTAATTTGCAAACTGGATACAATTAACTTAGGCTTGAATAGAGACTGGGAGTAGATGGGTCATTACACAAAGTAAAAATATTTCCCCATGTTATTTCCCCCCACCACCCACCACTGTTCCTCAGACTTCTTGTCAACTGTTGGAAATGGCCCACCTTGATTATCACTACTAAAGGTTTTCTTCCCCCCCTCCGGGAAGTCTGGGCTATGGAGTGAAGGGTGTATGGAAGATGCTGCTAGCTGTAAGCCTGAAGTTCACTGTTATACTGTGTAAGAAAAGAATAAATACACATGTGGCAAAAGGGTAACAACCTTGTGTGTAAAGAAAAGGAGTACTTGTGGCACCTTAGAGACTAACAAATTTATTTGAGCATAAGCTTTTGTGAGCTACAGCTCACTTCATCAGATGTAGCTCATGAAAGCTTATGCTCAAATAAATTTGTTAGTCTCTAAGGTGCCACAAGTACTCCTTTTCTTTTTGTGAATACAGACTAACACAGCTGCTACTCTGAAATCTTCTGGCACTATCCACCATGGCTTGCTGCTCCCATGACATCACATTCTGAGGTTCCACCACTTAATGCAGCTCTTAGTGATTTCCACAGGTAGTGGGGAACCTCGCAGCCCACACAGTTTTGGGTCATCTTTCACTGTCCCCACACAATACTTAGCTCCTAGACCACCTCACCTCACCATTCCTCATTTGTAGGAATCACCAACCAGAAACAAGGACTCCCAATTGAGTACAATTAGCTCTGTGATTAAATGCTGAAGAGGGGCAAGTCAAATAGGCAGAGTCCCCACCACCAGGTAGGAATGTCTGTACCCACTCACTCTCCTCTTCACTGCAATTTGGCATCCCTAACCCTGCTTAGCAAGTGAGGTGCAGATTAGGGTGACCCCCTCAATCAGGGCATGCTAAGCACAGTTCTGCTTCCCTTTACTTGTACAATAAGGATAACATTTCATTACCCCTGCATTCAAATACTAGAATGATTTGTAACCCCAAACCACCTAAACAGAGTAGACTAACATGGTTAGCACTCTGAAGTCTGCTCCTGAAGTCTTTTCCTCCAGCTTATCACTAGATATCAGGGGAGAGTTCATTCAGACCCTACTGACAATTATAACAACAGTGTGAGGCCAGCTGTTCTGATGGCATTTCAGATGCATACAAACTATTACCAGAAAATAGACCCCTTCTGGTATGGATCTGACTGCACATGTAAATTTGGATCCTTGGATTCTAATCCAAACCAGTCCCCAGGATTCACAGATTCCTGGTTACTGATTAAGCCCAGCTTTAGTGAAGACACATTTAAAGGTGCTCCCCATCCTACCAGGGTTTTTGTTTGTTTGTTTGTTTGTTTGTGTTTTGTTGATATTATGAATAGCTTTCATGATCTGTTTGGGTACAACAATTAATGCAAACAGCAGCTACATTATTCTCAAACAGAAACCAGGACATTTTGTAATCATTGAAAGGGACCGGCTGCGGATATCAATGTATTTTAGAGCACCACTACCAGTCCCTGTCCTACACCCCTGAAATGCAATGGAACAGTCTCATGGTTCATTGGAAGTTCCAGCTATGTGGGCACATCTCACTTAGGGTGTGAGCCAATGCCTGTAGAAATCAATGGAAGTCTGATCTCATAGATGAAAAGTCTTATGATTTTTATAACTTTTCAACAGAAAAAACACAATAGTGTAGAAGAGACAATCACCGAGATCTGCAGTCTTACTTAATTTAGGTGCAATCCTGTTCAGAATAACATACATATAATGATGTTAAAGAGATTCATTATTTCCATACACTCTATAGCTGCCATTAACCAGCCTTCAAATAACCCCATATCTCACTCACATTACTCTTTCACATCCACCAAACTACATTTTTTTCCTACTGGGCAAGTAATTAATTTACATTATTTGGTAGTAGGTACATGTCATTTGATTCTGATAATTCAAATATCAGTGGACAAGTCATGTTTGAAAGTTTATAGCTAACACTGAAGACAGGACATATGAAGTATCATTTTGTATCCTTATTTCATTTGGGAATAAAGTTACTTTTTAAATGAGAGTTCTTAGCCTTGGTCTACACCAGGCGTTGAGGTCGAATTTAGCAGTGTTAAATTGATGTAACCCTGAATCCGTCCATATGACGAAGCCATTTTTTTCGACTTAAAGGGCTCTTAAAATTGATTTCCTTACTCCACCCCCGACAAGGGGATTAGCGCTGAAATCAATTTTGCTGGGTCGAATCTGGGGTACTGTGGAAGCAATTAGATGGTATTGGCCTCCGGGAGCTATCCCAGAGTGCTCCATCGTGACCGCTCCGGACAGCACTCTCAACTCAGATGCACTGGCCAGGTAGACAGGAAAAGGCCTGCGAACTTTTGAATTTCAATTTCCTGTTTGGCCAGTGTGGAAAGCTGCAGGTGACCATGCAGAGCTCATCAGCAGAGGTGACCATGCAGAGCTCATCAGCAGAGGTGACCATGATGGAGTCCCAGAATCGCAAAAGAGCTCCAGCATGGACCGAACGGGAAGTACGGGATCTGATTGCTGTACGGGGAGAGGAATCCGTGCTATCAGAACTACGTTCCAGTTTTTGAAATGCCAAAACATTTGTCAAAATCTCCCAGGGCATGAAGGACAGAGGCCATAACAGGGACCTGAAGCAGTGCTGCGTGAAACTTAAGGAGCTGAGGCAAGCCTACCAGAAAACCAGAGAGGCGAACGGCCACCCCGGGTCAAAGCCCCAAACATGCCGCTTCTATGATGAGCTGCATGCCATTTTAGGGGGTTCAGCCACCACTACCCCAGCCGCGTTATTTGACTCCTTCAATGGAGATGGAGCCAACACAGAAGCAGGTTTTGGGGACGAGGAAGACGATGATGATGAGGTTGTAGATAGCTCACAGCAAACATGGGAGAAACAGGTTTTCCCGACAGCCAGGAACTGTTTCTCACCCTGGACCTGGAGCCAGTACCCCCCAAACCCACCCAAGGCTGCCTCCCGGACCCACCAGGCGGAGAAGGGACCTCTGTTCAGTGTACCTTTTAAAATACTATACAAGGTTTAAAAGCCAGCATGTTTAATGATTAATTTGCCCTGGCATTCGTGGCTCTCCTGGATATACTCCCAAAGCCTTTGCAAAAGGTAGGACACTTTACGACTCCAGGCCAGTAGCACGTACTTGGGAATTATTGTAGAACAAAGCATTGCAGTGTATGTTTGCTGGTGTTCAAACAACATCCATTCTTTCTCTCTCTGTATTATCCTCAGGAGAGTGATATCATTCATGGTCACCTGGTTGAAATAGGGTGCTTTTCTAAGGGGACATTCAGAGGTGCCCGTTCCTGCTGGGCTGTTTGCCTACGACTGAACAGAAATGTTCCCCGCTGTTAGCCACGCGGTGGGGGGAGGCAAAATGCGACCTTGTAACGAAAGCACATGTGCTATGTATGTAATGTTAACAGCAAGGTTTACTGTGAAAGAGTGTACCCATTGTTCTATAAAATGTGTCTTTTCAAATACCACTGTCCCTTTTTTTTTTCTCCACCAGCTGCATGTGTTTCAAGGATCACAGGATCTTCTCCTTCCCAGAGGCTAGCGAAGATTAGAAGGTGAAAAAAATGTGCTCATGATGAAATGTTCTCTGAGCTCGTGCTGTCCTCCCACACTGACAGAGCACAGACAAATGTATGGACGCAGACAATGTGAGTGCAGGAAAGCACAAAATGACCGGGAGGAGAGGTGGCGGGCTGAAGAGAGTAAGTGGCGGGCTGAAGAGAGGGCTGAAGCTGAAAGGTGGCGGCAGCGTGATGAGAGAAGGCAGGATTCAATGCTGAGGCTGCTGGAGGATCAAACTAATATGCTCCAGCATATGGTTGAGCTGCAGGAAAGGCAGCAGGAGCACAGACCACTCCTAAAGCCCCTGTGTAACCAACCGCCCTCCTCCCCAAGTTCCATAGCCTCCTCATGCAGACACCCAAGAATGCATGGCGGGGCCTCCGGCCACCCAGCCACTCCACCCCAGAGGATTGCCCAAGTAACAGAAGGCCGGCATTCAATAAGTTTTAAACTTTTAAAGTGCTGTGTGGCGTTGTCCTTCCCTCCTCCAGCACCCCTCCTGGGCTACCTTGGTAATTATCCCCCTATTTGTGTGATGAATTAATAAAGAATGCATGAATGTGAAGCAACAATGACTTTATTGCCTCTGCAAGCGAAGAGAGGTGGGGAGTGTGGTTAGCTTACAGGGAAGTAGAGTGAACCAAGGGGCGGGAGGTTTCATCAAGGAGAAACAAACAGAACTTTCACACCGTAGCCTGGTCAGTCATGAAACTGGTTTTCAAAGCTTCTCTGATGCGCACCGCACCCTCCTGTGCTCTTCTAACTATCCTGGTGTCTGGCTGTGCGTAATCAGAAGCCAGGCGATTTGCCTCAACCTCCGACCCTGCCATAAATGTCTCCCCCTTACTCTCACAGATATTTTGGAGCGCACAGCAAGCAGTAATAACAGTGGGAATATTGGTTTCGCTGAGGTCTAACCAAGCCAGTAAACTGTTCCAGCACGCTTTTAAACATCCAAATGCACATTCTACCATCATCCTGCACGTGCTCAGCCTGTAGTTGAACAGCTCCTGACTACTCTCCAGGCTGCCTATATATGGCTTCATGAGCCATGGCATTAAGGGGTAGGCTGGGTCCCCAAGGATAACTATAGGCATTTCAACATCCCCAACGGTTATTTTCTGGTCTGGGAAGAAAGTCCCTTCCTGCAGCTTTTGAAACAGACCAGAGTTCCTGAAGATGCGAGCGTCATGTACCTTTCCCAGCCATCCCACGTTGATGTTGGTGAAACGTCCCTTCTGATCCACCAGTGCTTGCAGCATATTGAAAAGTACCCCTTGCGGTTTATGTACTCGCTGGCTTGGTGCTCCAGTGCCAAGATAGGGATACGGGTTCCATCTATGGCCCCGCCACAGTTAGGGAATCCCATTGCAGCAAAGCCATCCACTATAACCTGCACATTTCCAAGGTTCACTACCCTTGATATCAGCAGATCTTTGATTGCGTTGGCTACTTGCATCACAGCAGCCCCACAGTAGATTTGCCCACTCCAAATTGATTCCCGACTGACCGGTAGCTGTCTGGTGTTGCAAGCTTCCACAGGGCTATTTCCACTCACTTCTCAACTGTGAGGGCTGCTCTCATCTTGGTATTCTTGCACCTCAGGGCAGGGGAAAGCATGTCACAAAGTTCCATGAAAGTGCCCTTACGCATGCGAAAGTTTTGCAGCCACTGGGAATCGTCCCAGACCTGCAACACTATGCTGTCCCACCAGTCTGTGCTTGTTTCCTGGGCCCAGAATCAGCGTTCCATCGCATGAGCCTGCCCCATTAGCACCATGATGCCCACATTGCCAGGGCACTTGCTTTGAGAGAAGTCTGTGTCCATGTCCTCATCACTCTCATAACCACGCTGATGTCGCCTACTTGCCCGGTTTCATTTTGCCAGGTTCTGGTGCTGCATATACTGCTGGATAATGCATGTGGTGTTTAATGTGCTCCTAATTGCCAAAGTGATCTGAGCGGGCTCCATGGTTGCCATGGTATGGCGTCTGCACAGAAAAAAGGTGCAGAATGATTGTCTGCTGTTGCCCTGATGGAGGGAGTGGCGACTGATGACATGGCTTACAGGGTTGGCTTACAGGGAATTAACATCAACAAAGGGGGTGGCTTTGCGAGAAACTGAATGGCCGCCTCAAGGATAGAACTCAAAACCTCAAGGATAGAACTCAAAACTGGGTTTAGCAGGCCGTTGATTTCACAGAGGGAAGGAGGGAGGAGAAAATGAATACAAAACAAAACTGGTCTCTTTCTTCTTTTGAGCCACTTCATCTATCTTTATACATCTTGCTGGTAGCAGACTGTGCAATACGACCGCTAGCCATCGTCACCTCCTGGGTGCTTGGCAGAAGACGGTGCAGTATGACTGCTGGCCATCATCTTCTGCTGGCTGCAGATTAGTGCACTGCCAGTAGGACTCAATCGCCATGAGACGAAACAAGGGAAATGACCTGGCTGAGTCACTCCCATGTTTGCCCAAGCGCCAGGTTAAAAGAGCACCCAGGACTATGTCGACGATGGATACCAGTCATACTGCACTGTCTGCTGCCAAAAGGCAATAAACTGCTGCTGTGTAGCAATGCAGTACCACGTCCGCCAGCACCCAGGAGACATACGGTGATGGTTAGCTGAGAGGGCTCCATGCTTGCCGTGGTATGGCGTCTGCATAGGTAACTCAAGAAAAAAAGTGCAAAATGATTGTCTGCCCTTGCTTTTACGGAGGGAGGGAGGGAACAGGGGCCTGACAATATGTACCCAGCACCACCCGCGACAATGTTTTAGCCCCATCAGGCACTGGGATTTCTACCCAGAATTCAAATGGGCGGTGGAGACTGTGGGAACTGTGGGATAGCTACCCACAGTGCAAAGATCCGGAAGTCGACGATTGCCTCGGTACTGTGGACACAGTCCGCCGACTACATGCACTTAGAGCATTTGTGTGGGGACACACACACTCGACTGTATAAAAACGCTTTCTACAAAACTGACTTCTATAAATTCGACCTAATTTCGTAGTATAGACATACCCTTAGATTCAAACAACTAGAAGGACACTTTGAGTGCAAGATTACTCCAAGACCTCTGCCCTGTATAACGGACAGATGATAGGTTCCCTCCAAAAAGGAGGGATTGTCTTGTGACTAAGGCACTGGACTGAGACTTGGGAGATATAAGTTCAGTTCCACACACTTCCCATGTGACCTTGGCCAGAGACCTCCTCAATGAGACTTAGGTGCCTAACCTGCTGAGGTGCAGTTGTAAATCCCACAGGTGATTAGCTGAATCATTATGCATGTAAATACCTTCACACATTTGGCCCTTAATCCTTCTGTGCCTTCCATTTGTAAAATGGGGACAATAATATTATTTTTCCCACCCTTTGTCTGTCTTATGTATATGTTGTTGTTGTATGTTGTGTATGTTGACATGGAAGCAGCTCACACTGTGCTTCCCAGCTTGAGAGGACAAACTGGTACTCTGCACAAGCTAGAATAGTAAAAATAGTAGTGTGACCAGAGATAGCTCAGGTGGTGGCTTGAACTAGCTTCACAGGTATGTACCCAGGGGGTCCTGGTGGGCTGTAATCAGGTGGCTAAGGCACCTGAGCCACCACCTATTCTACCCCTTGCTACATTGCTATTTTTAGTGTGCTAGCTTGAGCAGGCCAAGTGCCGCAAAGATGTACCCTGAGAGGTGCTCAGATACTACAGCGATGAGCGCAGTACAAGAACATCTATACAACTGAATCAAATCGAATGCAATAGAAGCTCTTTGGTGTAGAGACTGTCTCTTACTGTCTATATGTACAGCACCTAGCACAGTAGGTCCTAGCCTTGTTGGGAGGAATACCAAATTGTGCCAGTCTTCTCAAACTGAATATTTTAAAAATCATTCATATATATAAAGGGACATTATCTGAAAGGGTCAGTAATAACATTACACAGAAAAAAACAGCAGTGCTAAATATTTGACATACCGTGAATAGTATCGTAGAAAAAATCATTTGTATTTCTTTTTTGAATTAGAGGATCAATGTTCTGTTTCAATTTTGTTGCTAATAAAGCTTTTTCACCAAGGTGCTATAAGCGCAGTTCTATGCAAACAATAAAAGAGTTCATAAAATTCTATCAATCCAACTTGAATGAATGTGCCCTTCAAGTTTCAGTTGGACTCCAGTTGAATGAGCTCTCTCTGAAAATCCACAGAGAGACTTTGGCAATATCACTTTTGAATGGATATGCAAAGAGCTACACATCTCTTGAAATCCAGAACTCTAGTTTTAACATTAAAAGAATTGGGAGTGAATTTTAGGGCTTTGCAAAATGAAGTTTTAAAAGTTTACTGATCTCAACAAAGAACAGAGTAGGATGGCACTGTATAAATCCTTCACACAGCACAGTACAGCCTAGATCAGACCGGAAATACTTCTGCTGTTCTTGTTCTGAATCTTTAGTACAAAATTGGGTGGCAATTTATGACAAGCCCAAATGGGGAATGGAATGAAACCACCAAATTCAGAATCTGACCTAAGCCAATATATGAACCGAGATTAAAAAGCTAGTATACTAACTCACAGAAACATCTTGCCCTTACTTATGAAATTAAGCATTTAATATAATGAATAATAATATATCTCTTATGAAACCTTGTGTCACATTGTCATCATAAGCATTGTGAGATGTATGTTCAGAAAATATATGAGTACTTATGTATATGTACTGAAATTTATGTTCTCTCAGGTCACTCAGAGAACATAAAGTCACAAGGTCACTCAGAGAAAAAGGTTACTCAAAGGTAGCATGTCTTGAGACAAACTTCTCCAGACAGGAGTGGAGATATTATCTCCCTCCTGGACCATTGTGCATCTTGTGTCTGACAATAGAAGAATATTAGTGTACTGAGTCAAATGCTAATGAAGAGCTTGTGGAGATTTCAGAAGGAAATTAACAGGAAGAGGTAACCTGCAGGGGGATGGGAGGACTCTGTTTTCAGGTGACATCAAATGTTTAGCCTAGTATATCAGAGAGTGCAGAGAGATGCTCTAGCATCTTTCAATCTGTGAATACTAGGTGCCAGCGGGCTTGATCTTATGAAAGAGGCAACTCAGCCATCCTGGCTGAAAACACTGGGAAAAGGACTTGGGGAAAGCTATCCTGTAAGAAACAGGGCAATGTCTTGCGAGTTAAGTTTAAGCTCTAAAAAGCATGTTATGATTTTGTTGTATATGTAACCATTTGTTTCCAATATTCTTTCTTACTGTAATTTGAATCTGTGTTCTTTGATACTAAAATTGTTCTTGTTTTCACTCAATATATGTTTAAAGGCTGTGTGTTAAGCAGAGAGCTGATCCTGAGTTAAAACTAGTAAGCTCTATTCCTTTGGGATCAGAGAATCTGACACTTCTGTGAGCATCTAGTGGATCAAGGTCTGGACACTCCAGAGGGAGGCTCAGAGGACTCGGGGGTTGGTGTGTGCCTATCACTAATTTGGACAGGCAGAGTGAGGCCTGACAAGGTTGCCTCCTCCATTCATTAAGGGTCCCACACTTTCCCTGACTTTCTTCTTGTTGCTAACATACCTGTAGAAACCCTTCTTGTTGCTCTTCACATCCCTTGCTAGCTGCAACTTCAGTTATGCTTTGGCCTTCCTGATTACACCCCTGCATGCTGAAGTAATATTTTTATACTCCTTCCTTGTCATCTGTCCAAGTTTCCACTTCTTGTAAGCTTCCTTTTTGTATTTAAGCTCACCAAAGACTTTTCTGTTAAGCCAAGCTTGTTGCCTACATATTTACTATTCTTTCTGCACATATTTATGGTTTGTTCCTGGATCCTTAATAAGGTTAGTTTAAAATACAGCCATCTCTCCTGAACTCCTTTCCCCCTCATTAGCATCTCATGGGATTCGGCCCATCAGTTCCCTGAGGGAGTCAAATTCTGCTTTTCTGAAGTCCAGGGTTCATATTCTGCTGGTCTCCTTTCTTCCTTTTGTCAGGATCTTGAACTCGACCATCTCATGGTCACTGCTGCCCAAGTTGCCACCCACTTCTACTTCCCCTACCAATTCTTCCCTGTTTGCGAGCAGGAGGTCAAGAGGAGCCTGGCCCCTATTGGTTCCTCCAGTACTTGCACCAGGAAGTTGTCCCCAACACTCTCCAAAAACTTCCTGGATTGTCTGTGCACTGCTGTATTGCTCTCCCAGCAGATATCAGGGTGA
This sequence comes from Dermochelys coriacea, assembly GCF_009764565.3. NCBI lineage: Eukaryota > Metazoa > Chordata > Testudines > Dermochelyidae > Dermochelys > Dermochelys coriacea. The sequence goes on along the minus strand of NC_050068.2, from coordinate 319,481,494 downwards.
TCGAAGTCCCCCATGATAAATAGGGCCTCTGATCAGGAAACTTGTGTTTGTTGTTCAAAGAAAACCTCATCTCTCTCATCCTCCTGGCCTGGTGGTCTACAGCAGATGTCCACCATGATACCACCCTTGTTGCTTTCGCCTCCAAACTTAACCCAAAGACTCTCAGCAGGCATTAGGTAGCTGGCTGCATAGCAATGAGATGAAATGTTGTACCCAGATGCCAGTCTAAGAGTGGGAGACTTAACACCTGAATGGGTTTACTCAGATCAGAAAAGGGTCAGAAGTGTAAGCCTCACTTTACCTGTGAATTACATCCCTTCACAGTCAATAGATCAAAGAAAAAATCCAGCAAGTGTCTCAACCTCAATAATGGCAAAAACACACATCAATCAGCCAGTAATGAGGATATATCCACCTTCCCCACACCAAAAGTATTAGCGTAATCTAAAAGTCAATACACTGGGGCTAATCCAGAACTAGAAGGATGTTGGGGACACCGGGCATGGCCACTAGGTAACTTAAGGGGATGGAAGACCATGAGTGTCGATGAAGCCCCCTCGCTCTAGGCCCAGATGGCCCCCCCTTCCCTTTTCTGCCTGGAGACACTCACAGCCTTCACGCTGAGAAATTTGCAACAAGAAATAATGCAGGAGCAGACTGGCTGGAGCAAGATTAGGTCAAGCAGGACAGGAATGTTAGATAATGCTAAACAAACAACTCCATATATGGGGGAATAGATGATAAGAGGAAAAGGGGAACTGGTCGGTATACCGGATTGACTATATGGATACTTAGGGCAGCTTGCTATTGGATAAGCATGCTAAAGAATGAATGTATAAAATATGTGTAACTGCTTGCACTGGTGTGCAAGATTTGAGATTGTGGTCTCCCTGTACCGCTTGAAGCTTCAAATAAACTTTTCTACTTCTCCACCCTGTTGTGATTATTGGGCGACGCACACCGGGCAACGAATTCAGCTGTTGCCTGCCTTGGGCATTTTGTGCCAGCAACAGTTTTTGGCGCCCAACGTGGGGTGAGAGGCTACAACACAAGCCTTGCCCGGATCCCTTGCGGGGACCAGGGGGTGAGGACTCCGACCGATGCCCAGTGCACACTGGTGTGATTCCTGGGGGCCTTGGAGGGTCATAGCTCAACCGGTCCCGTAGGGCACAATGGTGCAACGCACCTGATAAGTGGAGAAGTGCTGCGGGCGACGGTGGGGAACCGGTCTTTTGGACAAGGTAGAAACCTTTTGAAATCCGGATTGTCTGCTCTGTTTTGAACCTGGGGATGCCCAGAGTTACTCTGTAGGCATGGGACAGGGACAGAGCTTGGGAGGGAGGGCACAGTGTACGCCCCCTTGTATCCTAGCAAATTGGAAGGTATTTGGATCGGATCCGATGACTAAGAATAAATTAAAATGATGCTGTATAGTTAACTAGCCTCAATATCAACTAGAGGACCAGGAGTGGTGGCCACCAGGAGGGTCAATTAATTACAATACGATCCTCCAGTTACTTTTGTTCTGTCAGCGAACGAGGAAATCGAATGAACATCTGTATGCGCACTTGTTTTTGGCTTTGTGTAATCGATCAGATGTCTTACAGCTATGTAATTTGACTCCAACTGGTTCGGTAGTGGCTAATGTTAGTCCCCAGACCCCCACGCCAACTGTGATGGCAGGTCCAGTGTCCCCTTCGGCCCCCATGCCCCACCTGATAGGGCCCCTACAGTGGGCTTATATCCTTTACTTACTGAAACTAAGATCTCCCATACTGGCATGGGTGAGCATCCGGCCACGACTATGCAGGTCTATACCCATGTGCCCTTTAACCCTTTGGATTTGGCTGTTTTCAAAGTACAAGCAGGGGAGTTTTCCACCAACCCAAGTAGGTTTATTTCAGTTTCTGAGGGCTGCCTTAGCAGCTATAAGCCAGATTGGGACGATTGCAACATCCTCCTGCGATTGTGTCCAAGGCAAGGGAGGAGGCACAGAGACAGTACAACCAGGATCGTAATAATGTCCCTGATCTGGATGAGCAGGTCCCCTGAGTAGACCACAGGTGGAACCCAAATGATCCTGCGGGTATGACCCGCTTACCACCTATAAGCAGTTGCTTTTGCATGGACTCCGTCACTCGGCTGTCCAACATAATAATTGGGCAAACCATATGAGGTAATGCAGGATCTAAAGGAAAGCCCAAGGGCCTTCCTACAGCATATTCAGAACGCTATTTGACAGAACACCAATGCGGACCCCGATGATCAGGAAACTGAGGCAATCATTAAGGGAATTTTCACGAGCAGAGCAGCCCCTGATATTAAGAGAAAGTTACAGAAAAAAGAGGATTTAATGGGCATGACCATGGCACAAATCTTAGAGACTGCAAACCGAGCTTATAGTCTAAGGGAGGCAGAAAAGGAGAAAAAGCAAGTTAGAATGATGGTAGCGGCGGTACAGGCCGGCACTACGGGAAGTGGCCGGGGAGGAAGGGACCGTGGACACGGACGTCCGGGCCCGCAGGAGAGACGACTGGGTTGCAAACAGTGTGCCTTGTGTAGACAAGAGGGACACTGGAAGAATGAGTGCCCAGAGAGGAATGGAAAGGGGGGGCCCCATGATGATAATGGAGGAACAGGAATAGGGGTGTCAGGGGGGATGGACCACCCTGCCCCCGGAACCCCGAGTAAAGATGTGGGTGGGAAGTTCGGAAATAGGCTTTTTACTGGACTCTGGAGCGGCACAAACTGCCGTGAATCGACCCCTTCAGTTGCCGGTAGCAGACTCTGTGGTGGGCACACAGACAGAGGCACCAAGTGCCCAGTGTATGCCCCAGTGCATGCGCGTTGGGAAATAGGACTATATCTCACAAGCTGGTCTATCTCCCCAAGTGCCCGACGCCTCTGCTGGGACGGGATCTGCTTTGTCGCCTAGGCGCCACCTTGCAGTTTACTCAAGACAAAATAACCCTTACCCTACCCCCAAGAATGCATGGATCATGACCCTTACAGTTGAGCCCTCAGCTATGCAAGCCCCAGAATGGAGTCTGTGGGAAGACCGGGTGTACCCTCTACTGTGGGCAGCGGGGGTCCCAGGAAAAGCTACCCATCAAGTCCCTGTTAAGGTTCAGCTCCTGCCAGGAAAAGGCCCGGTGCGAGTTAAACAGTATCCAATTGCGAGGGAAGCCAGAGAAGGTTTACAGGACACTATAGATCGGTTCCTAACATATCGAATCCTCTGGGAATGCCAGTCAGCCTGGAACACTCCCATCCTGCCCGTACGAAAACCTGATGGCACGTATCGCTTGGTACAGGATCTGAGGGCGGTTAATGAATGGGTTAAAACTCTTCACCCCCTGGTTCTGAATCTGTATACCTTACTGGCTTCTGTAGGAGGCCAGTATACCCATTTTTCGGTCCTCGATTTGAAAGATGCGTTCTTCGCTATTCCCGTAGATACCTCGTCCCAAGAAATCTTTTCTTTCGAGTGGGAGGACAGAAAAAGGGTTAAAAAGGAACTATGCTGGACAGTATTGTGCCCAGGGATTTAAAAATTCCCCCACCCTTTTTGGCCAGGCTTTGGCCAGGGACCTGGAAGAGTGGAGCAACGAGGAGGGGGCTCTTCTTTTTCAATATGTAGATGATTTGTTAATTGCTACAGTGGGCCTAACCTCATACCTCAAAGCCACTGTGGGTCTCCTGAATTTTATTGGCCTCCGAGAATATTGGGTATTGAGAAGCAAGGCTCAAATTGCCCTCCCGATGGTACAATTCCTGGGGTTCCACATAAGGCAGGGAGAGCATCAGCTTTCCAATGAGAGGAAGGAGGCTGTCTGCCAGGTTCCCGTTCCCATTAATCGTAAGCACCTCAGGGCCTTCCTGGGCATGGCGGGGTTCTGTTGGATATGGAACCTGGAATTTGGACTGTGGGCTAGACCCCTGTATGATTGTGTAAAAGGAGCAGATCATGACCCCTTCTATTGGACCCAAGAGGCTGACAGGGCATTTAAAATCTTGAAAAGGAAGTTGATGGAAGCTCTGGCTCTGGGCCTCCCAGATCTCACTAAGCCATTTCAGCTGTATGTACATGAACAAAAGGGGGTGGCCCTAGAAGTGCTCACACAGTTGTTGGGAGCATGGAAACATCCCGTGGCCTATTTCTCTAAGCAGCTGGACCAAGTGGCAAAGAGATGGCCAGCGTGCTTGCGGGCAGTTGCAGCCACAGCCCTGACGCTGGCTGAAGCTGAGAAACTAACTTTGTGAAGGACAATGCAGATATATACCCCTCATATGGTCAGAGCCTTATTGGATGCAAAGGGAGGCCTTTGTCTCACCCGGGCTCGGATGGCTAAGTACCAGGCTAAACTTCTAGAGAACTCTGAAGTCACCTTACAGTCTTGCCCCTCCCTTAACCCCGCCACCCTCTTACCAGAGACTGAGGAACAGGAACATGATTGTTTAGAGATCATAGATGCCCAATACTCTAGCCGCTCAGACTTAAAAGATATACCCCTCCTAAATGCAGATCATGAGTGGTATACTGATGGTAGCAACACTGTGATAAATGGGCAAAGAAGGGCAGGCTATGCTGTCGTAACCCTCCATGACACTGTGGAAGCCAAGGGTTTGCCCACTGGGACCTCTGCCCAGCTGGCTGAACTAGTCGCCCTCACCCGTGCCCTTGAACTGTCAAAAGGAAAGCGGGTCAATGTTTTCACTGATTCAAAATATGCTTTTGGAGTGCTACATGCTCATGCTGGCTTATGGAAACAAAGGGGAATGCTGACAGCTCAAGACTCCCCAGTCAAGTATGGGCCCCAAATCCTCCAGCTCCTAGAAGCTGTACAACTCCCGTCGGAAGTGGCGGTGGTAAACTGTAAAGCCCATCAAAGGGAAGATCAAGATGTGGCCAGGGGTAACACCTGGGCAGATAGAGAGGCTAAGCATGCTGCCACCCTGATATCCCCTCAGACTGAGAATGCCCATATGCATGCCCTTATCCCATCCGTGGGGGAGCTTCCAACCCCCCAGTACTCTGGAGAGGAGAGACAGTTAATCAACAAACTCGGTCTCCAGGAAAAGGAGGGATGGCTCCATTCCCCGGAAGGGAAGGTCCTTCTACCGAAGGGCCTGATCCAGCCAGTGTTACAGAAATTACATCAAACCACTCATGCTGGCAGGGAAGCACTTATCCAACTGATGGGAAAATACTTTATAACTTCTGGACTCTGACCCCTGGCTACCCAGGTAAAGGCGGACTGCTTAGTCTATCAAAAGAATAACCCCCGACCAGGACATCCAGGGCCACCCGCTGCTCTGGAACCCACTCCAGGCCCCGGGCGGGCATGGCAAATAGATTTTACTGAGTTTCCTCGGACCCAAGAGTACAAATATCTCCTTGTCTTAGTGGATCGATTCAGAGGATGGCCAGAAGCCTTCGCATGCCGCAATTGCATTGCCAGGACGGTGGCCCTTAAGTTTGTTAAGGAGGTCATTCCTCGCTTCGTACTTCCCCAGTGGATGGAATCTGACAATGGGACACAGTTCACATCAAAGATCGTCCGAAGCATCTGGAATGCCTTGCAGATCCCTGTCTGCTGTTCTCTTGTCTCTTCACAGGTATATTAAAGACTCCCAGCCTCTTCCTTTGGACTTTCCTGTCCACTCCTTACAGCCCGGCGACTCTGTGCTTGTTCGCACCTGGAAAGACGAGCCTCTCCAGGAAAAGTGGAAAGGACCCTACATCGTCCTGCTGATCTCCCATACGGCGGCAAAGGTCAAGGGACACAAGAACTGGATCCATCACTCACATCTGAAGGCAGTACCCACCCCTTCGTCAGCAGAGCAGTGGACCGTCCATCCCGTTGACTCCTCATCTAATGACGATCTTGGGCTAAAGTTACTGTTTAAGAGACACAAACAGTGGGCACCTTAGCGCCAAAATGGGCCCACTCAAAAACTGGAAACCCTGGACCAGGAGGACCCCAGTAATAGTGTAACCCTCTTATTTTCTATGCTGTTATTTCTAAACTGTGCATATCGGGAACATAATTCCTTTGTTTTACTTGCGCACCATGTTGCTACTTTAACAAACCAATTCCTGGGTGTGTGCTCCGACTCCACTTTCCCCCAGAACAGGAGTGCCCCTTGTCATGCTGCCCTTACCCCTAGCAGAATTAGCCACCAGCAAAGAGCAGGAAAATAGAAATCGAACGGATTCACCGTTCTGGGATAAGATCTCTTTGCAGCAAGCTACCTACCAGGATCAGGAGTATTCAGTTGCAGTGCTCACTGAGGGAGTGTTTTGTTTTACCCGAAACCAATCTGATCACTATAGGCATCCTGTGGGAAGGAGCTCCTGTGTTATTACACAGTGGGCTGATGGATATTGGATAAAAACCGAGAGGGGAGGTCAACCGAGAGTGAATGTAATGGTTCCTCCCCTTTTGGGGAAACTCTTACGAATGATCTTTCCACAAAAAGAGGATCAGGAAATATAAATTGCTGTTCAGTTAATATTTCCACTATAGCAGGCCAATGGTGGGTTTGCAGCGGTCCTTATGGTGAGTGCAATTTGAACGGCACAATTAGGAATACCCCCCCCTTGTACCCACTCAGGAGGATGGGAGCCCCCCTGGGGACATATGAATTGTTTGGAAAAGCGGCCTTAAATATCCCAGGAATCCCTCTAAGAAACAGTCCTTACTGGGCCCTACAGGGTCACTATTTTGTATGTGGCCGAAAGGCTTACAAGGTATTGCCAGCCAATTGGACAGGTAACTGTTATATAGCTTATGGAGTTCCTCATCTTTCAATAACCACCAGAATACCTGAGATACCTCTGTTGAGTCACAAGAAGAGATCCTGCGGCAATTCAATGCGGCCTTGGAGGGCAATGCTAAGAATCCCCTCACAACTGAAAAGCTTACAGGGTGCTCTATACTGGGAATTGTGCCACTGATTACCGGGCCAGCCATAGCATGCATAGGCTGCTATATTGTAAGGCTTCAAATGGTGCTTGAAAAAGTAGCCTTAGAATTAGAGGACTCGATTCGTGATCTACAGTCAGCAGTAGTAACATTAAATAAGGAGGTACAGCAGCTCAGAATGTATTCTCTCCAAAACAGGCTGGTCTTGGACTACCTTTTGGCATCCCAAGCGGGTGTTTGTGCCCTTGTCGGGTCCCAGTGTTGTGTATATGTAAATGACAGCAGTTATGAGATTTATGATAAGGTAGTACAGGCTGAGGCCCATGCCCGAGCCGGAGCACAGGCTGCTTACACTGCCCCCGAGAGTGATTGGCTGCAAACTTTGTTTTCAGGCTGGGGTTTGTCATCTTGGCTTGGTGGTTTATTTAGTCTGTTGTTGAAAAGTTTTCTTCCTGTCTTAATCGTACTGATGGTGTTATGTTGTGCAATATCATGTGTCAGAGCCCTTGTAAAAAACATGGTAATGCATTCCCTTCAGGGCTACCACAAAGTGCTTATGCAAAGTCCCCTTATAAAAAGATAAGAGCCCAAGTGAGAAAACTCAGAGACAAGGCTGTTGAGTATTCTCAAAGGAGGGAGTTGTTGGGGACACCGGGCATGGCCATTAGGTAACTCAAGGGGATGGAAGACCATGAGTGTCGATGAAACCCCCTTGCTCTAGGCCCAGATGCCCCCCCCTTCCCTTTTCTGCCTGGAGACACTCACAGCCTTCACGCTGAGAAATTTGCAACAGTGTATTGCAGGCACAGACTGGCTGGAGCAAGATTAGGTCAAGCAGGACAGGAATGTTAGATAGTGCTGAACAAACAACTCCATATATGGGGGAATAGATGATAAGAGGAAAAAGGGGAACTGGCCGGTATACCGGATTGACTATATGGATACTTAGGGCAGCTTGCTATTGGATAAGCATGCTAAAGAATGAATGTATAAAATATGTGTAACTGCTTGCACTTGTGTGCAGGATTTGAGATTGTTGTCTCCCTGTACCGCTTGAAGCTTCAAATAAACTTTTCTACTTCTCCACCCCGTTGTGATTATTGGGCGATGCACACTGGGCAACGAATCCAGCTGTTGCCTGCCTCGGGCATTTTGTGCCAGCAACAAGGAGACAGAGGGAAATAAATTTAAAGTGGAGGGGCCTTAGTTGTATGCAGGGTTAAAATTTTGTCTCATTGTGTCTAAGGATAAATACATGAAAAGATTGCAAGCTTCTCAGATATTACTGCAATGGGAGATATGCAACTACCTAGGATAGATAAAAGATACGGAATTTTGTCCTCAAGCAATAGTTATTTTCTTAGAGGGGTTTTGTTTGTTTGTTTTTTTCGCTCTGAGTCATAGCAAATGATCTACATCAAAGGTGCCATTACAGGTTAAAGTACAGAGGAGACAGTTTCCAGTTCTCCAATTCAGTGACTTTTGAATATTAGAATGTGACTCCAGGTCTGTATTTCATACCTTGAAAACTGAAAATGGTAACACAGTAGTTGAGTCCCCAATACTGAAAAAAGAAGCAAATCATAATCACCTAGGAGAAGATTCTTACATATTTGCACACACTGATTTTCAATTTTTTCCATAGCAATGTCAATGGGGCACTCTGTGGATTAAGGTGCTACTCAACATGAGTAAGGGGATCAGAATATGACCCAGGCTAAATTACAGGTATTGTGATAGAAACTGTCTCTTTATCTGTATATATACAGTGCCCTAATACTGACAGGTGCGTTTGGGTGTTAACATATTATAATTGTTCAATAATCATCAAGAACATAGGTATACCAGTGTTAGCACACTTTGCATTTCATCCCTTGTCTTTGACCTTTTCAAAAAATGTTTTCAAAAATAAAAATCCACCAGTGGTTATTTTTAAACACACACACACACACACACACACACACACACACACACACCTCAAACAACAAAAAAGATCCCATTTGAAACATGATTTTAATCACCTTTTTTACAGTCTAATTTAACATTTTTGTTGCCCATTGTAAATCAAAATGTGAAAAAAGAACCTGGTTTATTTTAACGCTGATTTTTCCTCAGGCACCTGACAAAAATGCCACATTAGACAGTGTCCTTAACAGTAACTCTCTCATCAGATGGAAGGGAGATGGCTTCCTATGTTTCAATTTCTAATAAAATAATTCTGACAAGTCTATTGCAATGTCAGCTATTCTTACTGCAACTGTATTGTGAGAAAGATGGTTTCTGCTGAATGCATCTTTGGTTTTGGGAGCTCTAATTTTAGATACTCCTAGAGAGTCTCTACACTGCAATTAAACACACATGGGTGGCCTGTGCCACCTGATGTGGGCTCCAGGGGCTCGGGCTTTGGGGCTGTTTAACTGCAGTGTAGAATTCCATACTTGGACTGGAGCCCAAGCTCTAGGACCCTGTGAGATGGAAGGCTATGTTGGGATATGTTGACTCTCTGGGAATTTTTTGCATATATTACTTTTGAAATCGTTTATTGACAGGAAAATATAGCGCTACAGATCCTGTTCTTGCTAATATGTTTTTCAAATAAAATTGGTATTGAATTTTAAATAATTAAGCAGACAGAACATGGAAGGATAACATATATACAAGATTTGCTATGTGTTCCCAGATGACTGAGTCAAAAGTGAGTGGTCAATTATGTTGAGTGATAACATGGAACATATTAGCTCACGTTATACACTGTATATGATTTTGTATATAACTAATCATTGTATGCTTAATAAGATCATATATAATTGTCACATCTTATATTAAGTTTCCATTTATAAATAATTTATAAAAAAGTTAATAAATGATAAATAGATGTTTTAATAAATAGTCAATCAATTGCTACAGATTTCTATATAGTCTAACAGGACCAAAGGTTGTGTACAATTTGGCTTATAACCATCTATATACATAAGCACATATAGATGGTTATAAACACATTACTCATGTTTGAAACATGTTTAAATAATCTACAAATAATGCATTAGCCCATTATAAACTATTTTAAATGGAACATTAATATTAAGTGTGACCCATTAAATAATACTAATACTTACTTGTAAATACTAATACTTTTACGGAAGAATTACAATATGTTTTAGGTCCTGATTCAGCAAGGTACTGAAGCATGTGCCTAACTTTAAGTGCAAGAATACTCCCATTGATTTCAATATGTTATTAAAATATCACAGTTAGTAAGGAATTTCTTCAAAGGCGCAAGTTATAGGACAATAGTTAATTAATGGCATGACAGCATAAAACATTATCCCATTTTTAAAATGCAGTATTGTTTCTAAGACAGTCCCAGTATGTCCCACTCTTAAGAGAAACAGATGTGATGGAAGGAGAAGTTAGACAGATTGACACATTTCTGACCCTTTTTCATGTTTTTCTTGAAATGAAACTAATTATTATGCATGTTGTAGATTATGCTGAAGAGCTGATAGAAGAGGTTGTCAAATTATGCAGCACACAATCACTCAATGACATAATGGAACAAATAGTGGAGTATGCACTTCCAAATCTGTCCACACATCACATAAGCTCCCAAACAAAATGAGTGTTTTGGAAAACCATATGTTACACTTAGGGAAATTAGATGTGCATGTGTTGTGGACAGCAAATCACACATAAGAATTAGGGTGTTTAACTGTCTGTGAGTCAAGTAATTGGTTCTGATAAATTATTCTGTACAACAAACCGAGTATATTCAAAAGAAAAAAAATAACAGGTATACATTCCCAACTACTTACAAGGGTCTGATTGAATTGAACTGAAAATGCTTCAATTTATATTGTTGGCTGAGGGAAAAAAAGAAAGTTGTCCAATGTGGATGTCATAATTAAATCTCAAATGGATATCTTAACTTCATATTAATTATACCTGCCATAAAATTAAAAACAAAAATGTAACAGTATTTTTATTTCAGAAGAGTCATAATCCATATTATGAATATAAAAAGACAAGGCAAATATTACAAAAATGTTATGGGATCCATCCATGCCTTTGTCATTTCAACGCTTGATTACTGCATTTTTTTAGAGATATGATCTAGTTCTAAAGTAATCATTCTGGGGAAGTTCTATGGTCTGTGTTAGACAGGAAATCAGAATACATGGTCATGGTGATCCCTTCTGGCCTTTGAATCTATGTATTTATAAATGCACTATACATGTAGCTGTGGGTAGTGATCGATCTATTGGGGATCGATTTATCGGGTCTAGTGATGACGCGATAAATCGATCCATGATCGCTCTGCTGTCAACTCTGGAACTCTACCAGGGCGAGAGGTGGAAGCGGAGTTGAGGGGGGAGTGGTGGCCCTCGATCCCAAGCCACGAGAATGCAAAGAAAGTGATTCTAAGTCAATCTAAGATACGTTGACTTCAGCTACGCTACTCCAGCTATGAGAATAGCATATCTTAGATTGACACCCCCCCATAGTGTAGACCAGGCCTAAGTGTAGTTCAAATCATCCTTCCAAATTGCATTACCGCACATTAGCCAAACTTGATTCATCAGTCACAACTGTCCCCCATTTACTTAGCTTAATTAAATCACCTGGCAGCTGTTCACAGTCTTCTTCTAAATAATTGTGTGACTTCTGCTATTTTTTCACTACTTTTCACAACTTTTTTCTAGATCGTTGATTAATATCTATTAAACACCAGTCTTAATTCAGAGCCTTTAGGCACTCTACTTTGCTATATTTAAAACTTTGTTTTCTCTACTATCCAGTTTTGTATCAATGGGAGTACCTTACCTCTCAATTTTTGGCTACTTATTTTCTTTAAAGTCCTCTTCTTAAGGACTTTTTCAAATGACTTTGGCTTGCTCAAAGAATGCTGTTGAAGCCATGCTGGTTTGTCCCAGTCATCATGTTCATCTAGATAATATAATTGTATATTTAATTATTGTTTCAATCAATTTATTAGAAGTGAGGCTCACTTGTCTGTAATTCCAAGGATTATTCCTAGTATCTTTCTTAGAGATAAGTATAACCTTTGCTACCTTCTAGTCCTTCAGGATGATTTTAATTGTTGCATGTTTTCATTAGCAGCCATTTTATTTTAAAGTTCCTTCAGAACTCTTAAATGTACACCAACTGATCCTGATATTGTTGTTCTTTAAGTTAACACTCTGTCCTATCTCTATTTTTGACACCTCAATCTTGCATATTAATTTATCAAAAAGAGCAAGTCCAGGGTAGATATCTTCCCAATACCAGCTGTGTTGAAGATTTATGTAAAGAAAGAATGTATCTTCTCTCCATTGTCCCTATACTTCCTAATTGCTACCATTAGTAGTTCAACAGATCCACCAGTTCTCTTGTGCACGTTCTGCTTCTGATATATATTTAAAAACTGTCTTATTTTTATATCTTTGGTTATTTGCTCTTCATATTCCACTGTGAAACTCCTAATTTCCAGCTTACATTTTCTTGCCACGCTTTGTACATTCTTTTCAATTGACTTTGTTAGGACTGTATATCCATTAGGAAGAATACTTGTTTGGTTCAATAGATCAGAGCAGAATTTGTCCCACTGTTCCACTAATTGATAATGAATGGATAATTTATGTAAAGAAGATGTAACTACCTAACTTGAAATTTGGTCAGAACACCAGGGCTAATTTTGTGCCCTAATGTGGGTTTAAGTCTCCTTCAAATGGCAGTTCTTCATACTGAAGTTCTCCATAGGTCCGCAGTGAGTAACCGATTCAGAATGGATGCAGAGATGAAAGTGCTACTTAAGCACCAACACCTCCTGCAGCACCTGTATTGTCTTTGAAGGTGTTTCATATCCATCTACTGATCAGATACAAACCTGCTTAGCTTAGTAGATCCTGATGGATACCCCAGGTGGCATGAATGAAGGTTGTAAATTATATTGTTAAGTCTCTATCTTAAATTGTATACATCTACTAAAATAATTTTAAAAATATGAAACACTAGAACATATAGTAATAATCAATTCCTGAAGATGAAGTTTAAATGACTCACTTCAGCAAAATGTCAGATACAAAATGCAGTCTGTGTCAAAGTAAAACTGAAAAGCTGTAGCATTGTCATTGACAATAGAGTATTGCTGCTTATATCCTATTATAAAAATGTTGGCCTTCCCTACTCTGAAGATTAAAAAATTTGAGCAGTAATCCCGGTCTTGTCTGACATGGCATTTTGGAAGCAAGAGCTCAGAAACTTTTGTACTTAGCAGTAATAGGATAACATGCTACAGTAGTTATAGTAATTGCCTAACTCTCCTATTGCTTAGCTTCAATATTTCCCCCCTTTCTTCCTAAAGGAAAATGTTTGCAAAAATGCTGTCCATTTCAGAAAATCTTACTTGATGCAATGGGTAGAAATCAGAAATGATCTATACATTTGACAGTACAAACCCACTAAACATATCAAAAACATTTTTCATTGCTGCACATAGGATGTAGTGAGGGCATTTAATCTTGTCTGACTTTTTATGAATCTGTAAAGAGCTTACCACAACTGTTTGTCTCTGCAGTATGAGCCGTTGAGAGCATTTTTCTTCTGGGACTATCTGTTCTTGGAGAATTTTTTGGCCTCTTAGTCAAATGGACAGGTTTTGTTTTGTTTTTTTAAAAACCTTCCATTACATTTACATACGGCAATTTTATTGGGCCAAATCCTGCAGTCCATAATGACTATAGACTATAGATTCCAAAGGGTATACTTATGTACTGACATAGAAGTCAACTTTTTATATCGTCAATGGATGTCGAGATTCTAGGATATAATGATGGTGCCTTTATAATTATTATTTAATGATGAACATTGTCAATTGTCTATGAAGAGACACTTCATCTGATATTATGCCAGTATTACATTACACTCCACCCTATTGCCTGTGTATTTATATTATTGCACATGAATACATACAGTTTAGATAAATACATCTTAAAACCCTCTGGTCTCATTTGTGCTCTACAGTCACAGCCCATAGGTATAAATGACTTAGGAGCTATCCACCTGAGAGACCATCTTTCTCTCCATCGCACACCACCACCACTGATATCAGCCAAGACACTTAAACCTCAAGCTATGTTAGACCTGTTATTATTCTAACCCTTTTATATACATATTAACCTTTTTAGTCCTTTTCGTTTTGTATATTTGACTCATTTATATATTAATTATTCCTTAGAATCTTTATGATATTAACAAAGAGTATGTTGAATTCTAAGGCCCAGAATATTGGTCATTGTCCTAAAGTAGCTCTATTTAGGAATTGTATGCATTAGGCTGTATCTAATAATACTTGGCATCTCCATGTCTATAAAACTCCACATAAACTTGGAAACCATTCCCTTTGTGTGTATATATATACACACACACACACACACATGGACCTGGGAGATTGGTGAGAGATGATTGTTACAACAGAGATTTCCTATTGGGAAGAATGATTATGGGAGAATGTAACAGGGCTCACTCACTACTCTGGTGCCACCTCGTGGCCAATATGTGAATTAGCTCTGTTAGCCAGTGTGTCCTGTTCTGGTGGTGCTCCGCCTGTCACCTCTTCTGCTCCAGAAACCATGTCCCTCCAGCCGTGCCACACTCTGTGCATGTCACTTCTGGGAGACATCTCTGAAATCCCTGTCCAGCTAGTTCTCTCAGTCTACTGTCTAGCCATTTCCCCAGTGGCAAGTGGAGGGGGTGACCATGTAGAAGGCTTCTGCTTGCTACTCCCTCCCCAACTCCTCAGTAGATTTCCCTTAGACACTATCCCACATCCCCAGCACCCTCTTTGTCCTTGCCTCAGGGTCTCAGCCTGCATAACCCTGAAGCCTGCCAGGAGCTGCCTTTACCCCCCCGGGTCTCTGCCTGCAGCACTGCACTGTCCAGGGTGCTAGCTGTCTTCAGCCTGCAAAGCAGCCAAACCTCCTCCCTCCTTGAGCTCCAGAGAGTGACTAAAGCTACTCTGCCCTGCAGCTCTTCTTCTAAGGTGCCTGCTGGGCCCCGATTGGCTGCTCCCTCAGCCCTTCTCTAATTGGCTGCCTCCTGTGCAACCTCCCTAAGGCTCCACTAACCCCTTAGAGCCCACTGTGAGGCAAGCACCCAATCACAGCAAAAACGGACCAACTGAGAGATATTATCTTGAAGAACATTGCTCCCCTCAGCTGTAAACAAGTATGCCTTCACACATTAATCAGGTAAACTGAGAGCATATCTATATTAAAATAAATGATATCAGAACATATGTTTCTGGAGAGTATGCTCGCAAACAGGGTCTCTTTCTAAAAATCCTATATAATGACAGGATTTTTGGAACTTAGTTGGGGAATGAAACTGCATTCCACCAGTTACATTGAAGAAGAAACACAGAGGCAGCTCTCCATCTTACATCAATATATCTGTGTTAATATAGCTATTCTTTCTGTATTCTGTATAATGCTGTGCTAGTCTCTGATTGATAATCTTTGATTAAATAATTCCAGCGGAGCCTTTTATTTGACAGTCTTGAATCATTATTCACAGCAGACATGCAACAGCTATTTAATTGAGAATGGGCTGCTGGCATAACATTCTTCATAGGAACTTTCTGGCTTTAGAATTTGCTCCCCACATTGAATCAAATCTGCTTACCTTTAGGGTATGCTGCAAAGTTTACCCTTTCCCCCAGAATTCTGAAAATTAGAGACATTGAAGGCATGGGGAAACAGTAGAGAGGAAGGGGGATTTAAACTTTTAAGTTGTGACCAGATAGCAGAGTAGATAGCAGTTAAAAGAGCTAAGAAATATCCAAAAGAGGATTTGGTTGTTATTGCGCATGTGCAGAATCTTTCTTGAAGCTTTATGGAAAGCCTACATTATGGGATGGCAGGTCTTAAATTAGCTCAGCCTGGGAGATGAGTCTATCAGAGCTTGGAGTCAAGGGTGGAATGTTATAAATATAGAACCTCTGAGAGCCCTTGGGGAAGGCTTGGCTGAAGAAGATGACGCAAGGCCAGGAGCTTTTGTTGGTTCTCAGGGCTGAAGACCTTTTCTGACACAGAAGCTGAGGAGAGCCACTTATATATTAATCACAAATTGAGAGCTGCAGACCAAATTTCTGTGCTACCGACAAGTCAGAAATATTTGTTTCTGAACTGAGATACTCTGAAGTTTCGTGCCAGTTTCAAAGGATCCAGGTAATACAAGTGCCATTGCAGGTCACACTGAGAACAGAATGATTGGGGGGGGGGAGACAGCATGCTTATAGGTGTGTTTTAAAGTAGAGTGGAGATATGCTAAAATCCCACATTTTTAATAGCAGCAGAATTTGTGAGAGGCTATATCCTAAATACATACTGATAGACTGATTATAGCTTTCAAATAAGTTATTTTATATAATCTTTAAATCTTGTTTGTATTAAACATAAATTTTAAATACTATATATAATTTCAAATTGTGTGGGTTTCTTTCCCTCCTTCTCACTCACTCTGTTACAAATGCCTATGTTTGGGGGTTGAAAAAAAACAATAGCACTAGAGTTTTACCCTGTAATATTTCTTGAAAGTCCTATAAAGGATGAAACTCAGACTGTGATCTAACAATTAATCAAGCTGGGGTAGGGGAAGTAGTTGTACAGAATTTGCTCCCATCCCATGTTACATCTGGATAGGTGACCTGTTTTAGCATTTGTCTATAGCCAAATAAATAAATGAATGAATATAAAGTAAAGGGCAGTGAAGAGCAACACTGTCCCAAAAGGGAGCACTGGTTCATTCTGGCTCCTGGAACCTGCTCCCAAGTTCTCTGAGGCTCTGCACCTAATGTTTTCTTCCATTATAGGATGCAGCATACTACTTCCTACCTGGCTTCCAATTCCACAGGGTGGAGAATAGCAAAGAAGTCTTCACCTGCACTCTGTTCCCTTTGGGGCATCATGCACCCCTATGGGAGTAGGATGGGAACAGTCCTATTTTCCCCAGAGTGCAAATCTGGTTGATGCTTACATGGCCTTCAGAAGGATAAGGAATGTTCTTTGTGCCCTTCTCCCTATACACACTGTGCACACACAGAAAGCCGAGGAGGAATCTGACCCATGTAAATAAATTTAAGAAATACTGGACTGATGTCCTCTAAATGGCTCTTTTACACAGAAAATACAGGTATGCATATATTTGGGGTAGCTGTTATTTACCAATCCTCAAAATACCCTTTTCCAAGAAATCAAAGGAATTCTAAGGAATTGAACAGTTTTCCTGGGGCTTTAGGTACATTCTAGTCCATGAAAACTGCCAACTTCATATTTTCCTAATCATACCTCCCAGCAAGCTTAACTGTGCCTTTGCACTAGCAGCCCCGATCTTACTGGAATTTCCACCACATTCTTACAATCAAAATCCAGCCTATCCATACATTTCCTCCATACCTTTGCAAGTGGAAAATTTACAAACAGATCCTGCTGGCAGCTATCACATAGATGGTTGTCCAATTACAGCTGCACAAAACATATCTGGAGAAACTCAACTATCTTTTTCTTAAAATCAGACAAAGGTGAGGGTTTTTTTTTTCCATGCTTGCCATAGATTCTAGCAGGTGCCAAAGAGAAAACCCATGCATTGACATAGGTGCTAGCCTTTCACATGCTCAATGATTATTCTAGACCTTAAAGCAACATCTGTATTTCAAATATGTAACATGGGCATGCAAATGACAAAAATGTGATTTTGCAGGGTGTGATAAATTTTTCTAAGAGCTAGTTAACACTGATATCAGCACTGTGACGCAGCCTTAAATAGTTAAATGAGGTAGTTGCTAGCAGGTTCCTAGCACAGTTTTCCTAAACTTTTTAGGTAAGAATGCTTTGAGATTTATGAAACTTTTCTGTAAACAACCTAATGGCTAGTATACTGCATAGTTTGGCTAGCACAGATTGCCAAGGAAAAAGCCCAGGTCAGAGAAACTATAACAGAATCTTGCAAACAGGAGGATGACTAGCATAGTTTTGACCCAGAATAAAAAGGGCTCTGTAGTGTTCTAGCAGTGGGGTTCCTCTCTATCTGGGTCCATGGGATGCTACACCACCTCACTACACATCTGTGCGTCAGCCACCATGGGGAATCAGCAGGATGACAAGAGTCTCTAGGTCAGACCTGTTTTCAGGGGCTAGCAATAAACACAGTTAAATAGCCCCAGCTCTCAGTCAGGGAAGGGCAATAGGAGTCTAGGGCTTGGGCCTGTGGTCAGGGCTGAGCAGCAAACACAATGAGATGGCCTAGGCCCTGAGTCAGGGTGGGGCAATAGGAGTCTAGGGCTCGGGCCTATGGTCAAGGCCAAGCAAGAAACACAATTAGGAAGCCCTTAGTCAGGGAAGGGCAATGAGCGTCAATATCTCTGGCCTGTAGTGGACACAGTCAGATAGCCCAGGTCCTCAGTCAGGGCGGGGCAACAAGAGTCCATATCTCGGGCCTGTATTCAGGGCCAAGCAGCAAGGGGTCCAGGCATCCTATCTCCTGCAGATGGCTGACAAACACTGGCTCTGTGGCCTAGAGGGTTGGAGTGGCAAGGGGAACGCAGGCCCACCCGTTCCATTACGTCCCAGCCCAGGGCCCTAGCAGTGGCAGAGCGATCTGCTATGTCAGCAGGGAGCCTAACTGGAACATGCTGACCTAATCTCTAGCAATGCTGCAGCCAGACTAGGGTCAGCTACCTCTGGGCCACTTCCTAGTTGCCCCATGGGGTGGATCTGGATTGGTAGGAGGTCCTCCAGATCGTCCGGGTAGAGACTCTGCAGTAATCCTGGCCACTCCTCCGCAATTGGGTCAGTCGGCGGCTCTGGCCAGTCTTTGGTTCCACAGGGGCCTGCAGCAGTCTCCTAGCTCGGGAGCAAGCAGTAGGCATCTGGCTCCTCTGGCAGCTGCAGCCCAAATGAGCTACCAGATCCGCCTTTTGTACTTCCTGTCCTGTCCACTGACTTCTGATGGAGGAGTGAGCATGGCCTGTCTCCACCCACCAGGGTTCAGTGAGGGTTTACTCTCCCTTTGTGTCTGTGGGAGGCCAGACTGCCTCACTACATGCTCAAATGCAGTAAGCCCAAAATGTATGAGATAGATACAGAGATGTTTCCTTAATGGGGTTTTAAAAAATCCACACATAAAATCCGAACAGGAAAACTTTTCAGCAACATAGGAAGGAACACAAAGAACCTTTAATCTAGTGATTTAGCAGACAAAACCATAACAAGATCCAATGGCTGGAAATAGAAGCTAGGGAAATTCAAACAGGCAAAAAGAATCAAATTCTTAACAGTAGAGTAATAAAAGATTGAAAACACGTCCCAATGAAAATTCTTCATCACTTGGAATCCTAAAAAAAAGAGATTTTGGGCTAGATTCACAGCAGGATTTGGACACTTAATTGCTACTTTAGGTGACTAAATCTCAGAATCAGGCCCCACTGAGATTCACAAATCCCCCATTCAGCTGCTCCTGAATACTGTAGGCACCTAAACTCACTAGTAAAAGTTCCTTAGGCACCTATGTTTCTGCCTCCAAGCATGCACACTGCAACATCCCTCTAGGCATCTGGATGCCTAAACCCCAGAGCAGTATGCAAATCAGGGGAAAATAGGTGTTTTTTCCGCCTAGCTCACCGTGGGGCCTGAAGTGGTAGGCGTGCTCAAACCTCACCTACCAGATTGGACCCCTGTAAGTGAGTTTACACAAAAGCAGCAGGAGGACCATCAGCTTCCTCATAACTTTTAGTCCAGTGGTTGTGGTTGTTGCATGTCTGAATTTAATAACTATTCGAGATTGTCATATAATGCAAGACTCAAATGCGATTATTTAATCAAAAATTCTTAATCAGATATTAGTACACCATATAGAAAGAATAGATATAAAACCACCTTTGTAAGGTGTAAGGTGAAAATCTGTAGTCTTTATCTCTTTCCTCTGTATCTGGTGAGATGCCTGCAACTTTGCATTTTACAACCTAATTCCCACTAACCCTGTCTTTTTATAGGGTACAAGATAAAGAAACCCCTTTTTTGGATGGAAAAATACTTTCCTATGATTGATTTTTGTCATATGTTATGTTTTAACTTTTTCATTTACCTCTTTAATTGTGGAATTTCCTTAATGGTATCTTTGTGTTACATGAGTGATAAACAAAAAAGGGAATTCTAATCCAGTCACTATTCCTAACAGCAGAATGGCTGCTCCTCATTTCTTCTTTGGAGAAAGCATCGGCAATAACTATCAGTCAAGCAATCCCACTTATATCTCTGTAGACAATTTTGCTACTTTGGGGGGGTATCTTTCCTGTTTTCCCACAGACTTGAAGGCACAAGTTATGATGGATTAGGTTCCAACACTCAATCATATGAAATTCTTGAATATATTTCACTCTCAGGTTATAGGTCAACACTCTGGCCTTACTATTAAAACACACTTTTTGCTAATACCATAACGATTTTGGGAGAAGAGTTAATATATACATTAAATGAACCAGACAGCTGCAGCGGCACAGGAGCTAGCAAACAGAGCTCTAAACAGGGGAGTTTGAGTGGGAGTTTGCAAGGGGAGTTTGTATTGTGGTGCTTGTTTGGGGTTTGCTTTTGCTGGGGGGGGTGGTCTTTTTGATGTGGCTTGTGTTTCCCAGATTAACAGGATTTAGGTGGGAAGGAGATGACAGATACAGAGGCAGCTGTGGGAGTGACTCCTGTAGTGAAAGACACATTGAGGATGACTGGATGTGGAAGCTGTGGTATGTACATGATCCTGGAGGGGGGAACCAGTAAGAGTTTTTTCTGCATGAAATGTCGTCTGATAGAGCTGATGGAGGAAAAGATCCGAGGTTTGGAGATGCAGGTGGAAAGTCTGGTTGAGTTTAGGAAGGGGTTTGAGCAGATGATGGAGCAAAGATATGAGGTATCTGAAGGGAAAAGCTCAGACTCGCAGATGGAAGCAGGGCTGGGGAATTTTGAGGAGAGACTGGATGAGGAAAGTGGTCAGTGGAAACATGTGACTCAAAGAACCAGGCAGAGAAAAAGATGGGCTAGTGAAGGAGAAATAGAGCTTAGGAACAGGTTTGCAGAATTGGAAAATGAAGAAGGGGCTCAGCAGGTACTTGTTGAAGGTGGAAGGGTAAGGAAGAAGAGAAGAGAGGCTAGTCCTATAGAAAAAGGGGAAGAGTCAAGGGAGACTACACCAAATATGAGCCCCAGGAGGATACAGGATGGGTTGAAGAGGATTGTAAGGGAAAATAGGAATGGAAAGAACTTGCAGCCAGAGGGAACAGGGGAGAGACTGGAGATTAGCACTGTCACCAGGAAAAGGCAGGTCTATGTGATCGGGGACTCTTTATTGAGAAGAATAGACAGGCCTGTAACTAGAGCTGATCCTGAGAATAGAAGGGTGTGCTGTCTTCCGGGTGCTAAGATACGGGATGTAGACCTGAGGTTGAAAAGGATCCTAAAGGGAGCGGGAAAGAATCCCCTAATTATCCTTCATGTGGGAACAAATGATACAGCCAGATTCTCGCTGGAAAGTATCAAGGGAGACTATGCTAGGCTGGGGAAGACACTTAAGGAAATTGAGGCTCAGGTGATCTTTAGCGGGATCCTTCCTGTTCCTAGAGAAGGGCAACAAAGGTCTGACAAGATTATGACTGTCAACAGATGGCTTAGGCAGTGGTGCTATAAGGAGGGCTTTGGGATGTATGGCCACTGGGAGGCATTCACGAACAGAGGTCAGTTCTCTCGGGATGGACTTCATCTGAGTAGGGAAGGAAATAGACTTCTAGGATCGAGGCTGGCACAACTGATAAAGAGAGCTTTAAACTAGGAATTGGGGGGAGATGGATGGGAGATGTCCAGAAAATCTCCACGCCAGATTTTAGCATTGAGAGGGAAGAAGATGAAGTAAGAAAGGATACAGCCATGGGTAGGAGAATGTATATAAGGAGCGAGGGCGGTGTGGATACTAGTCTAATAGGTTATACTGGCTGTAGAATGACTGTGCCTAATAGGGTACAAAATGTGAGCGAGTCCAAACAGCAAAAATTAAGATGTTTGTACACCAATGCGAGGAGTCTAGGTAACAAAATGGAGGAACTAGAGCTACTGGTGCAGGAAGTGAAACCAGATATTATAGGGATAACAGAAACATGGTGGAATAGTAGTCATGACTGGACTACAGGTATTGAAGGGTATGTGCTCTTTAGGAAAGACAGAAACAAAGGTAAAGGGGGTGGAGTAGCATTGTATATCAATGATGAGGTAGAATGTAAAGAAATAAGAAGTGATGCAATGGATAAGACAGAGTCCGTCTGGGCAAAAATTACATTGGGGAAGAAAACTAGTAAAGCCTCTCCTACGATAGTGCTTGGGGTGTGCTATAGACCTCCGGGATCTAATTTGGATATGGATAGAGCCCTTTTTAATGTCTTTAATCAAGTAAATACTAATGGAAACTGCGTGATCATGGGAGACTTTAACTTCCCAGATATAGACTGGAGGACCAGTGCTAGTAATAATAATAGGGCTCAGATTTTCCTAGATGCGATAGCTGATAGATTCCTTCATCAAGTAGTTGCTGAACTGACTAGAGGGGATGCCATTTTAGATTTAATTTTGGTGAGTAGCGAGGACCTCATAGAAGAAATGGTTGTAGGGGACAATCTTGGCTCAAGTGATCATGAGCTAATTCAGTTCAAACTAAATGGAAGGATTCACAAAAATAAATCTGCAACTAGGGTTTTTGATTTCAAAAGGGCTGACTTTCAAAAATTAAGGAAATTAGTTAGGGAAGTGGATTGGACTGAAGAACTTATGGATCTAAAGGTAGAGGAGGCCTGGGATTACTTTAAATCATAACTGCAGAAGCTATCGGAAGCCTGTATCCCAAGAAAGGGGAAAAAATTCATAGGAAGGAGTTGTAGACCAAGCTGGATGAGCAAGCATCTTAGAGAGGTGATTATGAAGAAGCAGAAAGCATACAGGGAGTAGAAGATGGGAGGGATCAGCAAGGAAAGCTACCTAATTGAGGTCAGAAGATGTAGGGATAAAGTGAGAGAGGCTAAAAGTCGAGTAGAGTTGGACCTTGCAAAGGGAATTAAAACCAATAGTAAAAGGTTCTATAGCCATATAAATAAGAAGAAAACTAAGAAGGAAGAAGTGGGGCCGCTTAACACTGAGGATGGAGTGGAGGTTAAAGATAATCTAGGCATGGCCCAATATCTAAACAAATACTTTGCCTCAGTCTTTAATAAGGCTAAAGAGGATCTTGGGGATAATGGTAGCATGACAAATGGGAAGGAGGATATAGAGGTAGATATTACCATATCAGAGGTAGAAGCAAAACTGAAACAGCTTAATGGGACTAAATCGGGGGGCCCAGATAATCTTCATCCAAGAATATTAAAGGAATTGGCACCTGAAATTGCAAGCCCATTAGCAAGAATTTTTAATGAATCTGTAAACTCAGGAATAGTACCGAATGATTGGAGAATTGCTAATATAGTTCCTATTTTTAAGAAAGGAAAAAAAAGTGATCCGGGTAACTACAGACCAGTTAGTTTGACATCTGTAGTATGCAAGGTTCTGGAAAAAATTTTGAAGGAGAAATTAGTTAAGGACATTGAAGTCAATGGTAAATGGGACAAAATACAACATGGTTTTACAAAAGGTAGATCGTGCCAAACCAACCTAATCTCCTTTTTTGAAAATGTAACAGATTTTTTAGATAAAGGAAATGCAGTGGATCTAATTTACCTAGATTTCAGTAAGGCATTTGATACCGTGCCACATGGGGAATTATTAGTTAAATTGGAGAAGATGGGGATCAATATGAACATCAAAAGGTGGATAAGGAATTGGTTAAAGGGGAGACTGCAACGGGTCCTACTGAAAGGCGAACTGTCAGGTTGGAGGGAGGTTACCAGTGGAGTTCCTCAGGGATCGGTTTTGGGACCAATCTTATTTAATCTTTTTATTACAGACCTTGGCACAAAAAGTGGGAGTGTGCTAATAAAGTTTGCAGATGATACAAAGCTGGGAGGTATTGCCAATTCGGAGAAGGATCGGGATATTATACAGGAGGATCTGGATGACCTTGTAAACTGGAGTAATAGTAATAAGATGAAATTTAATAGTGAGAAGTGTAAGGTTATGCATTTAGGGATTAATAACAAGAATTTTAGTTATAAGTTGGGGACGCATCAATTAGAAGTAACGGAAGAGGAGAAGGACCTTGGAGTATTGGTTGATCATAGGATGACTATGAGCTGCCAATGTGATATGGCTGTGAAAAAAGCTAATGCGGTTTTGTGATGCATCAGGAGAGGCATTTCCAGTAGGGATAAGGAGGTTTTAGTACCGTTATACAAGGCACTGGTGAGACCTCACCTAGAATACTGTGTGCAGTTCTGGTCTCCCATGTTTAAAAAGGATGAATTCAAACTGGAGCAGGTACAGAGAAGGGCTACTAGGATGATCTGAGGAATGGAAAACTTGTCTTATGAAAGGAGACTTAAGGAGCTTGGCTTGTTTAGCCTAACTAAAAGAAGGTTGAGAGGAGATATGATTGCTCTCTATAAATATATCAGAGGGATAAATATAGGAGAGGGAGAGGAATTATTTAAGCTCAGCACCAATGTGGACACAAGAACAAATGGGTATAAACTGGCCATCAGGAAGTTTAGACTTGAAATCAGACGAAGGTTTTTAACCATCAGAGGAGTGAAGTTTTGGAATAACCTTCCAAGGGAAGCAGTGGGGGCAAAAGATCTATCTGGTTTTAAGATTCTACTCGATAAGTTTATGGAGGAGATGGTATGATGGGATAATGGGATTTTGGTAAGTAATTAATCTTTAAATATTCAGGGTAAATAGGCCAAATCCCCTGAGATGGGATATTAGATGGATGGGATCTGAGTGACTATAGAAAATTCTTTCCTGGGTATCTGGCTGGTGAATCTTGCCCATGTGCTCAGGGTTTAGCTGATTGCCATATTTGGGGTCGGGAAGGAATTTTCCTCCAGGGCAGATTGGAGAGGCCCTGGAGGGTTTTTTTGCCTTCCTCTGTAGCATGGGGCATGGTTGACTGGAGGGAGGCTTCTCTGCTCCTTGAAGTTTTGAACCATGATTTAAGGACTTCAATAGCTCAGACATGGGTGAGGTTTTTCATAGGAGTGGGTGGGTGACATTCTGTGGCCTGTGCTGTGCAGGAGGTCGGACTAGATGATCAGAATGGTCCCTTCTGATCTTAGTATCTATGAATCTATGAATCTATGAATAAACCCTTTTAGTCATCTTCTTCGAATATTAATATTTACTAACAGGTACCAAAATGGTACTCACCTGGGATGTGGGAGACCCCCACCCTTCAACTCCCCCATTTGTCTGACACTTCTCAGCTGATTACTCTAACCACTAAGCATGAGGTATTCTGATGTGGGGAATCTCTCACTGTCTTCTGTTGAAGTTGGTCCACTGTGAATAAATAATGAACGAAGCAATGGGCCCGAGAGAAAGACAAAGTCAGTCCAAGAATGTCTCTAGCCTGGTGGTTAGAACACTCAGCTGGGAGATGGGAAACACAGAATCCAGTCCCCTGCTCTAATGACTTTTTCCCTTAGTTATTCACAGTGGAACAATGTCAACAGGAAAAACTGAGGGTTCCCCCACACCAGAATATCCCATATCTCAGGGGATAGAGGTTTGACCTGAGAGGTGACAAATCCCGAGTTCAAATTACTGTTCCCCTTCAGATGCAGGGGTACTTGAAGCAGGATTCTCAGACTTAGGAGCCGATCTTCAAGAGAGAGGTGGGGTTTAGCACATACCCCTCTTGGCATCTTCCATTGGCTAGTTTAGGTGAGAAGCTGCCTAGTGTTCTGGCTGTAATTAATCCCATTCTAAGGCACCTATTGTTCCTCAGGCATTGTGTAGGGAGCCAAGGCACCAAATTTAGGCTTTGTGAAACTAGTGATTTTCTAGGCACCTAAACATTAGGCCTGGCAATGCTCAGCATCATTACATTTAAATTCCTTTGTGAATTTAACCCATGGTGTCTTTCTAAAGAAATGTGTTAGATAAACTCACAATGTTTTTTACTTGATCACATTCAGTTACGTAATAGGAAATAATAATTTGTTCAACTGAAGGAATTATGAGTTTAAATTCTATGGCTTCTGTTATGCAGGAACTCAAACTTGATGATCATGGATGCTTTTTATGACCTTAAAGTCTGTGAATTTGTCATGGCCATCTTGCATAGATATGGAAGGTATTATTAGTCTACCCTGTATTTACAAATTATTAGCTTTGATTTGTTTAATAAAAAGTGTGACTCAGATTACACCGCTTCCTCCAATTATAGAACCAAAAATGTTTTCTTTCCTTGTATGATAGTGCAGTAAAGGATGCTGGAAGTCAAGCCATAGAAACAGAGTGTCTGTGCTGGTACTGTTCCAATCCAGAGCATGCAGGTGCAGACTTGAGTATTTGTCTTCCAAATCTCTGCCCACATCACCTGCATAAACGATACTCTGATTATTTGTGGCTGAAAAGAATTTCACCAGCTATGATTAAATGAGCTGGGTATCATAAAAGGGAAAATAAATGAAATGTTCCTTAACCCATCATAAACACCTTCCTCCCTCTAATTTAAATCAAACAGGCCTAACTACCCAGATGCGTTAGCTCTGAACGAAACACATATTCATATCTGCTCTACTGCACTGTCTGTGCTAACCTCCTGGGGGATGTGTTTCCATTCCACCCTCACGGACAGTACATGTGTCCTCTCTAGAGGCTCTTACAGTGCTAAGTAATTAAATGTTACTTTTGTCTCATTGCTGCTTTTGAAACCATAATACCCATCTACCATCCAAAGTTTTTGAAGCTTATCCCATGGAAAAATTAACAAAATCCTCAGTTCATTCCATTTTACTTGCAACTATTTTGATGTATGTTTTTTAAAGTATTCTTAGGCTCATATGCTTTTTGGATAACTAATATTACTCAGAAGTAGTTGGCTGATTCTATCAGCAACAAGAAGCTCTAACGCATATCAGTGTTTGCCAGCCCCACAACAGGAAATCATCTAAATAATGAAGTACACTATTGATTATAAACCCGTTTTCCTCGTCACTAACCACTGCAAAAAATGTACTAAATTACTTGGTAATTGAACAAGAAAATGAGCAGTCCACTGATGTACACTTATCTACATACCTTTGCCTCTTCACATTGAAAACCAAGTAGGTATAACTATCCAGATCCATTAGTTTTAAAAACAAAGCATATTCAATATGGGACTTTGTCATTAGCAGACATTACACACACAATGCAATGTGATCATAAAGAAGGAAAGGAAGAAGACCTTGAATAATATAAAAATGAACAACAAAATTTGTTGTTTCAATGGACATAACTCATCTTACCAGCCATTACTATAGCTATTTATTTACTTATGTATTTATGTGCAGTATACTCCCGATTATCAAAATAGCATGGTGGACATGTATTTTATTTGGATAATCAGGAGTCTGGATGATCAAGAGGGCAGGAACCATTCAGCAGTGTTCCTCCTTCTCCTCATGGTACTTACTGGGGATCTCTGCCCTGCCCTGCCCTGCCAGGACCACAGCCTGCCCTCCACATCTTGCACCTGCAAGATGCAAGATGCCGGCATTGCGGCAGCACTGGAAACCCTGTGCAGCTTTACTATCATGGCCCTGATCACTCAATCCTGTGACAGTGGAGTTGCAGAGGGCTCTCTGCACTGCTGCAGGAGCAATTCATCAGCAGGGTGGCATCCCCTGTGGCTGGGGGCTTGTCCTCCTTCTCCTCACAGTCATGATTGGGGGTCTCAGCTATAATATCTGCACCTCTGCATTATCTCAATTCCTTCCTTGTCCCCCTTGATGAGTGACATGAGGGATAATGTGGAGGTTTGGGTTATAAAGTTTTGGATAAACAGGAATATACTGCATTAGGAGCTTCCTTGTCTCCTCAGGAATTGCCACTGTTTATAGATACAGAATCATAGAAATGTAGGGCTGGAAGGGACCTTGAGAAGTCATCAAGTCCAGCCCCATACACTGAGGCAGGACCAAATTAACCTAAACCGTCTCTGACAGGTGTTTGTCCAACCTGTTCTTGAGAATCTCAAACCATGGGGATTCCACACCTCCCTTGAAAGTCTATTCCAGAACTTAGCTTCCCATATAGTTAGAAAGTTTTTCCTAATATCTGACCTAAATCTCCTTTGCTGCAGATTAAGCCCCTTGTTTGTTGTTGTACCTTCGGTGGACATGGAGAACAATTGATCACCATCTTATTTATAAAAAAAAGAAAAGGAGTATTTGTGGCACCTTAGAGACTAACAAATTTATTAGAGCATAAGCTTTCGTGAGCTACAGCTCACTTCATCGGATGTGAAACCTGTTATTAAGACCCCCCTCAGTCTTCTTTTCTTAAAACTAAACTTAACCAGTATTTTCATTCTTTCCTCATAGGTCAGGTTTTCTACATTTTTGATGATTTTTGCTGTTCTCCATTGGATTCTCTCCAATTTGTCCACATCATTTCCTAAATTGTGGTGCCCCAGAACTGGATACAGTACTCCAACTGAGGCCTCACCAGTGCCAAGGAGAGCAGGAAAATTGCCTCCTGCGTCTTACATACAATACTCCGTTTAATAGACCCCAGGATGATATTAGCCTTTTTTTTCAACTGCATCACATTGTTGACTCATTTACAATTTGCAATCCACTATATTACCCCTAGATCCTTTTCAGCTGTACTACCATCTAGCCAGTTTTTCCCTTTTTTAGTTCTGCATGTGATATGCCTTGGTCCTGATTTTTTTTAAAAAAAATGCCTCCTGTTTTGCAAGTGCAATTTTGTACAAATAATTGTGTCAACAATTATGGATATAAATCCTATTAAGTAATTCAAAGTCTGAGGCTGGGATTTTCAAAGAAGGTTAAGGGGGTTAGATACTCAAATCCCATTTAATTTCTTCACCAACTGAATTGAAATTCAATGGGATTTAGGTGCCTAACTCTTTTAGACACATTTGAAAATCTCAGCCAGTAATTAAACTGCAGGCACAATTATCAGCAGGTGCAAAACTGTACCTATAAAATCAGAGACAATTTGTCAAAATCAGGCCAAAAATCTTTGTATTCCTCATATTGCCAGCGATACCTCCCAAGAGTTTCTTACAGCTACATATAATATCTGAGGTAATATCATTCCAGTATCATCTATTTTAGTAGAACCATGATGAGTCAGGTGACAACCATGCTAACATGTAAGTCAGTCTATTTCAGTGTACTTGTTATGAGCCTAGAAAAGGAATCCATGTAACTAAATAATGCACAGGAATTTTCAGAGTAAATCTCTTCTCCACCATACTCTACAAAATATCCTTAAAGTCAATATCTAGCTAGATACTGTTTAGGCATACCAGGTATTTGTTCCTGTTTGTGATTACTTTTTCTATCAGAAGACCATTGCCATGAACCACATTCCATCACAACTTTCCCTTTGAGATATCCATAACTATATCTCAAGAAGGAATGGCAATACTTAAGTCTGCCTTTTCTTCTGTCTCTGACGTGAACCTGCATATAAGCTACTTTGCTACCTGTGGCTTTTTACATGTCCCTCATTAACAGACTTTCTGAGCCTCATGTTTTCCTCCTGTGTGCTTCAACTCTACACCTGGGAGACATTAGCTGAGGTCTTAATAACATTTTCAATTACCTTGTGCATTATCAAGTCCTCTTTTACCATCCTGTCTGGAGAACAAGCACTACATCCAACTTTACATGGGCTGTTGTGCTATATTTGATATTTATCATGTTTATTATGGTACTGCCTAGTGGTCAGTCAGGAATGGTGTTCCATTATACTAGGCATTGTTCAAACATAAAATAAGAGACAATCCCTGCCTGAAGAACTTATTAAATAGACAAGACAGACTTAAGGTAGGTGAAAGGGATAGAATATACAAGCAGAGTGAACAACGTCATGGCTCTTAGTACCATATTAGCTCCATATTTCTTCTCTTCTTATCATAGTTCCAAACTTTTCACAGATGCGATCTATTTACAACTCCTTTCTAATATCTGTATCTTGACAGCCACTCTGTCTTGCTCAGATATTAGCTTTAAGTTATACAGGCACCTTCATCCTCTAGAGAAAAAGGGCCTGCGTTTCAGTTTCCTTTGACCTTGTGCCACTATTCACACCTTTGTCCTGGGAGTGCAAAATTTGTATAAATGTTATCAGAATTGAATGGCAGCATATTATATCAACTTTGCACTCACTATTAAGAACATAAGAATAGCCATACTGAGTCAGACCAATGGTCCATCTAGCCCAGTATCCTGTCATCTATCAATGGCTGGTGCCAGATGCTTCAGAGGGAATGAACAGAACAAGGCAATGTAATGAATAATCCATCTTCTGTCACCCAGTCCCAGCATCAGGTTGTGTCCTGACCATCTTGGCTACTAGCCATTGATGGACCTATCCTCAATTAATTTAATTTATTCTTTTTTAAACCCAGTTATACTTTTGGCCTTTACAACATCCCCTGGCAACATGTTCTATAGGTTGAGTGTCCTATGTGTCAAGTACTGTCTTATGTTTGTTTTAAACCTGCTTCCGATTAATGTAATTGGATGACCCCTGGTTCTTGTGCTATGTGAAGGGATAAATAAAATTTCTTAATCATTTTTACCACACCATTCATGATTTTACAGAGTTTTACTATATTGTGCCTTAGTCATCCTTTTCTAAACTGAACAGTCCCAGAAACCCCTCCAACAATGATGTTAAATTTAGTTACATTATGGTTCCTGATATAGTTCAGCTATATTCACCCCGGTGTGCCACTTAGGTGAAATCAAGAAATGCCACCCCCTTGTGGGTTCCAGGACTAGCTGCTCCAAAAAACCAGTCATTAATGGTGTCTAGAATTTTATCTCTGCATCCCATTCTGAGGTGACGTGTTCCTGGTCAATATGGGGATTGTTGAAATCTCCCATTATTGTTTGGTTTTCTCTTTTTGTATCCTCTCTAATCTCCCTGACCATTTCAGAGTCACCATCAGCACACTTATCAGGGAGTCGGTAGTATATTCCTACTGCTGCACTATCATTCAGGAGTGGAATGTCTAACCATAGAGTTTCCATGGTTCACTTTGATTCATTTAAAATTTTTACTATACTTGACTTTATCCTTTCTTTTCACATATAGTGCCACTCTCCAACCATTGCAACCTACTCAATCATTCCTATATATTTTGTACCATAGTATTACCATGTCCCATGAATTAATATCATTCCACCAAGTTTCCGTGATGTCTATTATATCAATATCCTTATTTAATGCTAGGCACTCAAGTTGACCCATCTTAGAACATAGGAATGGCCATACTGGATCATATCAAAGGTCCATCCAGCCCAGTATCCTGTCTACCGACAGTAGCCAATGCCAGGTGCCCCAGAGGGAGTGCACCTAACACATAATGATCTAGAGATCTCTCTCCTGCCATCCATCTCCACCCTCTGACAAACAGAGACTAGGGACACCATTCCTTACCCATCCTGGTTAATAGCCATTAATGGATCTAACCTCCATGAATTTATCTAGTTCTCTTTTAAACTCTGTTATAGTCCTAGCCTTCACAACCTCCTCAGGCAAGGAGTTCCACAGGTTGACTGTGTGTTGACTCGGAATATGAACAAGAGGCTACTAGGCAGCTCTCCAACACCACTTTCTACAAGCCATTACCCTCTGATCCCACTGAGAGTTACCAAAAGAAACTACAGCATTTGCTCAAGAAACTCCCTGAAAAAGCACAAGAACAAATCTGCACAGATACACCCCTAGAACCTCGACCTATCTATTCTATCTGCTACCCAAGATCCATAAACCTGGGAATCCTGGATGCCCCATCATCTCAGGCATTGGCACCCTGACAGCAGGATTGTCTGGCTATGTAGACTCCCTCCTCAGGCCCTATGTTACCAGCGCTCCCAGCTATCTTCGAGACACCACTGACTTCCTGAGGAAACAACAATCCATTGGTGATCTTCCTAAAAACACCATCCTAGCCACTATGGATGTAGAAGCCCTCTACACCAACATTCCACACAAAGATGGACTACAAGCCGTCAGGAACAGTATCCCCGATAATGTCACGGCTAACCTGGTGGCTGAACTTTGTGATTTTGTCCTCACTCATAACTATTTCAGATTTGGGGACAATGTATACCTTCAAATCAGTGGCACTGCCATGGGTACCCGCATGGCCCCACAGTATGCCAACATTTTTATGGCTGACTTAGAACAACGCTTCCTCAGCTCTTGTCCCCTAATGCCCCTACTCTACTTGTGCTACATTGATGACATCTTCATCATCTGGACCCATGGAAAAGAAGCCCTTGAGGAATTCCACCATGATTTCAACAATTTCCATCCCACCATCAACCTCAGCCTGGACCAGTCCACACAAGAGATCCACTTCCTGGACACTACGGTGCTAATACGCGATGGTCACATAAACCCCACCCTATATCGGAAACCTACTGACCACTATTCCTACCTACATGCCTCTAGCTTTCATCCAGATCATACCACATGATCCATTGTCTACAGCCAAGCTCTACGATATAACCGCATTTGCTCCAACCCCTCAGACAGAGACAAACATCTACAAAATCTCTATCATGCATTCTTACAACTACAATACCCACCTGCTGAAGTGAAAAAACAGAGTGACAGAGCCAGAAGAGTACTCAGAAGTCACCTACTACAGGACAGGCCCAACAAAGAAAATAACAGAACGCCACTAGCCATCACCTTCAGCCCCCAACTAAAACCTCTCCAATGCATCATCAAGGATCTACAACCTATCCTGAAGGACAACTCTCACAGATCTTGGGAGACAGGCCAGTCCTTGCTTACAGACAGCCCCCCAGCCTGAAGCAAATACTCACCAGCAACCACACACCACACAACAGAACCACTAACCCAGGAACCTATCCTTGCAACAAAGCCCGTTGCCAACTCTATCCACTTATCTATTCAGGGGACACCATCAGAGGGCCTAATCATATCAGCCACACTATCAGAGGCTCGTTCACCTGCGCATCTACCAATGTGATATATGCCATCATGTGCCAGCAATGCCCCTCTGCCATGTACATTGGTCAAACTGGATAGTCTGTACGTAAAAGAATAAATGGACACAAATCAGACGTGAAGAATTATAACATTCAAAAAGCAGTCGGAGAACACTTCAATCTCTCCGGTCACTCGATTACAGACCTGAGGGTGGCTATCCTTCCACAAAAAAACTTCAAAACCAGACTACAACGAGAGACTGCTGAATTGGAATAATTTGCAAACTGGATACAATTAACTTAGGCTTGAATAGAGACTGGGAATGGATGAGTCATTACACAAAGTAAAACTATTTTCTCATGTTATTTCTCCCCCCCCCCCACCCCCCACTGTTCCTCAGATGTTCTTGTTAACTGCTGGAAATAGCCTACCTTGCTTGTCACCATGAAAGGTTTTCCTCCTTCCCTCCCCCCCACTGCTGGTGATGGCTCATCTTAAGTGATCACTCTCCTTACAGTGCATATGATAAAACCCATTGTTTCATGTTCTCTGTGTGTGTATATAAATCTCCCCACTGTATTTTCCACCAAATGCATCCGATGAAGTGAGCTGTAGCTCACGAAAGCTTATGCTCAAATAAATTTGTTAGTCTCTAAGGTGCCACAAGTACTCCTTTTCTTTTTGCGAATACAGACTAACATGGCTGCTACTCTGAAACCTGTGTGTTGAGTGAAGAATAACTTCCTTTTATATGTTTTAAACCTGCTGTCCATTAATTTCATTTGGTAGCTCCTAGTTTTTATATTATGGGCACAAGTAAATAACTTTTCCTTATTCACTTTCTCTACACCACTCATGATTTTGTAGATTTTTAAGATTTATGATTTTACTCTATCGTATCCCCCCTTAGTCTCCTCTTTTCCAAGTTGAAAAGTCCTAGCCTCTTTAATCTCTCCTCAGACGAGACTCATTCCAAACGCCTAATCATTTTAGTTGCCCTTTTCCGAACCTTTTCTAATGCCAGTATGTCTTTTTTGAGATGAGGGGACCACATCTATATGCAGTATTCAAGATGTGGGCATGCCATAGATTTACATAAGGGCAATAAAATATTCTTAGTCTTATTCTCTATCCCTTTTTAAATGATTC
Organism: Dermochelys coriacea; assembly: GCF_009764565.3. Classification (NCBI taxonomy): domain Eukaryota; kingdom Metazoa; phylum Chordata; order Testudines; family Dermochelyidae; genus Dermochelys; species Dermochelys coriacea. Next base: position 319,447,242 of record NC_050068.2, on the reverse strand, counting down.
CTAACATCCTGTTTCCTTTTTTGACTTCCACTGCATACTGAGTGGATGTCTTCAGAGAAATATCCACGATGACTCCAAGATCTTTCTCCTGATTGGTTGTAGCTAAATTAGCCCCAATCATATTGTATGTATAGTTGAGGTTATTTTTTCCAATGTGCATTACTTTACATTTAACCACATTAAATTTTATTTGCCATTTTGTTGCCCAATCACTTAGTTTTGTGAGATCTTTTTGAAGTTCTTCACAATCTGCTTTGGTCTTAAGTATCTTGAGTAGTTTAGTATCATCTGCAAACTTTGCCACCTCATTGTTTACCCCTTTCTCTAGATCATTTATGAATAAGTTGAATAGGATTGGTCCTAGGACTGAGCTTTGGGGAACACCAGTAGTTATCCCTCTCCATTCTGAAAATTTACCATTTATTCCTACCCTTTGTCCCCTGTCTTTTAACCAGTTCTCAGTCCATTAAAGGATCTTCCCTCTTATCCTATGACAACTTAATTTAGTAAGAGCTTTTGGTGGATGGACCTTGTCAAAGTCTTTCTGGAAATCTAAGTACACTATGTCCACTGGATCCCCCTTGTCCACATGTTTGTTGACCCCCTCAAAGAATAGATTAGTAAGACATTATCTCCCTTTACAGAAATCATGTTGACTTTTGTGCAACAATTTATGTTCTTCTATGTGTCTGACAATTTTAATCTTTACTATTGTTTCAACTAATTTGCCCAGTACTGACATTAGATTTACCGGTCTGTAATTGCCAGGATCACCTCTAGAGCCCTTCTTAAATATTGGCATTACATTAGCTATCTTCCAGTCATTGAGTACAGTAGCTGATTTAAAGGACAGGTTTCAAACCATAGTTAATAGTTCCGCAATTTCACATTTGAATTCTTTCAGAACTCTTGGGTGAATGCCATCTGGTCCCGGTGACTTGTTACTCTTAAGTTTGTCCTCTAGTGACACTTCAATCGGTGAAAATTCCTCAGATTTGTCACCTACAGAAGACAGCTCAGGTTTGGAAATCTCCCTAACATCTTCAGCCGTGAAGACTGAAGCAAAGAATTCATTTAGTTACTCTGTGATGACTTTATTGTCTTTAAGTGCTCCTTTTTGTATCTCGATCGTCCAGGGGCCCCACTGGTTGTTTAGCAGGCTTTCTGCTTCTGATGTACTTAAAAAACATTTTGTTTTTATCTTTTGAGTTTTTGGCTAGCTGTTCTTCAAACTTCTTTTTAGCTTTTCGTATTACATTTTTACATTTAATTTGGCAGAGTTTATTCTCCTTACTATTTACCTCACTAGGATTTGACTTTCACTTTTTAAAAGTTGCCTTTTTATCTCTCATTGCTTCTTTTCCATGGTGGTAGAGCCATGGTGGCTCTTTTTTAGTTCTTTTACTGTGTTTTTTAATTTGGGGTATACATTTAAATTGAGCCTCTATTATGCTGTCTTTGAAAAGTGTCCATGCAGCTTGCAGGGATTTCACTCTAGTCACTGTACCTTTTAATTTCTGTTTAACTAACCTCCTCATTTTTGCATAGTTCCCTTTTCTGAAATTAAATGCCACAGTGTCAGACTGTTGAGGTGTTCTTCCCACCACAGGCATGTTAAATGTTATTATATTATGGTCACTATTTCTGAGAGTTGCCTCTCCCCTTGTGGGTTCCTGTACCAGCTGCTCCAAGAAGCAGTCATTTAAAGTATCCAGAAATTTTGTCTCTGCATTTTGTCCTGAGGTGATATGTACCCAGTCAATATGGGAATAATTGAAATCCCCCACTATTATTGAGTTTTTTATTTTGATAGTCTCTCTAATCTCCCTGAGCATTTCATCATCACTATCACTGTCCTGGTGATATCAGGTGGTCTATAATAGATCCCTACTGTTATATTCTTATTAGAGCATGGAATTACTATCCATAGAGATTCTATGGAACATGTGGATTCATTTAAGATTTTTATTTCATTTGATTTTACATTTTCTTTCACCTATAGTGCCACTCCCCTCCCACCCCCACGGGACCTATTCTGTCCTTTCAATACCTTCCAATATATTTTGTACCCTGGAATGATTGTCCTCACTCCAGCAGGTTTCTGTGATGCCTATTATATCAATATCCTCCTTTAACATGAGGCACTCTAGTTCATTCATTTTATTATTTAGACATCTAGCATTTGTGTACAAGCACTTTAAAAACGTGTCACTGTTTATTTGTCTGCCCTTTTCTGATGTGTCAGATTCTTTATGTGAATGTTTCTCATCTGATATGGCCCATACTTTATCCTCTTCCATCCTCTCCTCCTGACTAAAACCTAAGAGAATCTCTAACAATAGACTCTCCTCAAAGAGAAGTCTCTGTCCGATCCATGTGCACCTCTGCAGCAATCGGCTTTCCCCCATCTCTTAGGTTAAAAACTGCTCTGCAATTTTTTTAATGTTAAGTGCCAGCATTCTGGATTCACTTTGATTTAGGTGGAGCCCATCCTTCCTGTATAGGCTCCCCTATTCCCAAAGTTTCCCCAGTTCCTAATAAATCTAAACCCTTTCTCTCTACACCATCGTCTCATCCACGCATTGAGACTCTGAAGCTCTGCCTGCCTACCTGGCCTTGGACGTGGAACTGGAAGCATTTCTGAGAATGCCACCATAGAGTTCTTGGATTTCAGTCTCTTTCTTAGCAGCCTAAATTTGGCCTCCAGGATGTCTTTCCTACCCTACCCTATGTCATTGATACCTACATGTACCACGACCATCAGCTGCTCCCCAGCACTACACATAAGTCTATCTAGATGCCTCAAGAGATCTGCAACCTTTGCATCAGGCAGACAAGTCACCATACAGTTCTCCCAGTCATCACAAACCCAGCTATCTATTTTTCTAATGATCGAATCTCCCATTACTAACACTTGCCTTTTCCTAATGACTGGAGTTCCCTCACCCAGAGAGGTAACTTCAGTGTGAGAGGATATCCCAACGTCACCTGGAAGGAGGGTCCCAACTATGGGAAGATTTCCCTCTGCTCCCGTTGACTGCTCTCTTTCTCTGGGCCTTTCATCCTCCTTAACAGCGCAGGGTCTGTCTGATTGGAGGTGGGACAAATCTACAGAGTCCTGGAAAGCCTAATCAACATACCTCTCTGCCTCCCTTAGCTCCTCCAGTTCTGTCACCCTGGCCTCCAAAACCCATACATGGTCTCTGAGGGCCAGGAGATCCTTGCACTGAATGCACACATATGCCACCCGCCCACAGGGCAGGTAATCATACATGCTACACCAAGTGCAATAAACGGGATAGCCCCCACTCTGCTGCTGGGCTTCTGCCTTCATTCTCTCCTACAGCTACCTCAGTTAATGACAGGGTTTTTGTTTAAATCAAGAAGTTTTGATTATAGTTTAGCTTAAAGGTTTTAAAGAATGGCAAGTGTACCTTGCCCCCTTTCCACTCCCCTGAGAACTCCATCTCGAAACTCCCTGTTAGCGGTCCCTATTCACAAACTTCCTGGTTGCTTGCTCACTGCTTTATAAAGCCCTAGCCTTCTTGATAGCCCCGCCCCCTGACTAAGGTTCAGCCAATGAACAGAGGCTTCTAGATTTCAAACCTTGTTTAGAAGCCCACAGCTTCCAACTGCTGGCCACAGCACACGGTCCTATTTAGACATTGAATTTGTATATAAATACTTATAAAAATGATATTCTTATCAAACTGAGAACCTGTCAAAAAGGTGCAATTTTATCCTTTTCTGCTAGTGCTAATCCAGTTTTGTGAAGAAGGAAGACAGTTCTTCTAGACTACATTGGATGCTCTTTGCTAAGTGGAGTAATTGGTCTATTGCAGAGAGGTCCAAGTTCATATAGGGTATGTCTACATTGCAATTAGAGATCCACAGCAGGCCCATTCCAGCTGACTCAGGCTCATGAAGCTCAGGCTGAGGGGCTGTTTAATTGCAGTGTAGCCATTCGGTTTCATGCTGCAGCCCAAACTCTGGAACCCTCCCACCTTGCAGGGTCCTAGACTCTGGCTCCAGCCCCAGCCTGAACATCTACACAGCTATTAAACAGCCACTTAGCCTGAGCCCCATGAGCCTGAATCAGCCTGACTCAGCCATGGGTTTTTATTTGCAGTGTCAACATACCCATAGTTGCACTGACAGCACATTAAAATAAGTCACTATAGACATGGGAAGACAAATGTTTTCATAATACATACACGCCTGCACAATGCAAACCTTAGATTTATTCTGCAAATTAGTTATAACATGTTAGAAAATATGGACTAGTGTTTGGACTACCTGCTCTATACATGTATAAGATCCATCCCTTCCAGAACTGCACAGTCTACCCAGATTTTGGGTATGGGCACACACATGTAAGTACTGAGGAGCTATCCCACCCCTGCAGTGGAGTAGATGATACTTTGGCTTTGCCACTCCAAATCATCAGGCAGTATGTCACTGTTGTATGTTGCTAGTCTGGACCAATTGCAGATTACCACTCTACCCAAGAGCCCTCAGTGGAGTGTTTTTGAGACACCATGCATCCCAGAGTTATTTGTGTGGTGCTCTGATGCATGGTTACACATGCCCACCCTTACTAAGGGTATGCCTAAACATACAATTTAGCCTAATCAATTTAGTATATACAAAGGATATACTGCTGAATTTCTAGGAGAGGGTTTGGCACTTAATCACAATAGATAAGCAAATCAGAATTCTTTAGATTTCCCAGTTCTCTGTGGAAACCTGTTCAGCTGTCCCTTTGGAGGACACAAGATAGAGGAAAAGGTGGTAGATAACGTTAGCCTGTATATTAGTAGTTTTATCCTATTTAACAGCAAATTAAAGTCACTTACTTAGGACTTTATGTGCCTACTGCAGTACTCAGTAATACCCTCAGCATTTTAAATGCTATCATGATCTTGTTTTGAAGGAAAGCATGCAGCACGAAGGAATTAGTTCTCCTGTTCATTTTCTGTTTCAGACACACATTTTTTGACAATACAAAGTCATGTTTGCTTCAATTCTAATGTAGGTTTTCCACTTCTTGCTCTTTTTCATGAATATGAATTGGGAAAGCAGAGCAAAAATGAGTAATAATTGCATGAATGGCTATAAAAGGTTTGCAGCTGGTGCCTATGTGATATATTTTCTTGCCAGATTTTAAGTCTCTTTAGTCAGGGCTACTGCAGCTCTGCATCCCTAGACCCCTGGCTTATGTCCAGTATTTTATTAGCAGTCCTCATGAAGAAACTGAGAATCCAGCAGTAAAACAACAATAACAAATGCCATTTCCTTCTGTTTTCAGCAAGGAGTGTGGGATACTTGGGATCAGGATAAAGTCCACAATGTTTGGCAACTCCAGAGGCGTCTATGGTCTACATTTAGTAATGTCTATGTTAGTCTATAACTAGGATAAAAGAAAGAACAAATCTCATATGAGAACATTAGAATAAAACAGAATCTCTCTCTCTCTCTCTCTCTCTCTCTCTCTCTCTCTCTCTCTCTCTCTCTTTCCCCTGATGGATTAAACTACTATAGTTGCCATTTTTGGAAAAATATCCTGACATATACCATGCAATATAGCATCTAATGGGCAAAAAAAAAATCATTTAGTGGAAATCTGCATATCCACCTAAGTTTCACTCACATTTACAGTTTTGAATCAAGTTATTTGGATTTTCTGCAATATTCTCGAAAGATCTTATTGTGTTAAATTTGTGTATTATTGTGGGCTGGGATTGCATGTAACATCTCTAGGGTGCATGTAACATCTGGGATAAAAAGTGTTAAGTGGATTTCCTGGGGAACCTATAGGGAGAAGATGATGCAAATTCCCTAACTCCAGTTATGCAAAAACTCAGCTGTTTGAAGCTCTGCCCTGAGAAGAGGGCCATTATCTACTGATTACCGGTTATAGAAGGCCAAGATCAAAGGCACACACTGTGTAATGCATCTGATGAAGTGAGCTGTAGCTCACGAAAGCTTATGCTCTAATAAATTTGTTAGTCTCTAAGGTGCCACAAGTACTCCTTTTCTTTTTGCGAATACAGACTAACATGGCTGCTACTCTGAAACTGTGTAAAGAAATGACTGATCTGCCCAGCCTTGCATCTGCTTCTGAATCTAAGGTAGATGAACTTTTTACCATGGGGCAAACTCTGCTGTGGGCTTTGAGGGACTGAAACCTAGCAGAGTCCTTGCCTGGAGTTGGCAGGTGACCTATAGTAAGCTTTTTAGCATGTGTGTAGGTTCTTTTACTGTTTTAATGTTTTTTTCTGTAAAGATTTCACCATAAGAATAAATGTATTTTGCTTAGAAGGAGCTATGGGGTAACATAACCGTGGGCAATACACTGGTCTTAGCCCTTGGGGAGAAAGAAAAGTGCAGACCCTGTCCTGTTTAGGCAGTCTGTCTTGCTGGGGATATCACAATGTAAATCAGGGAGCTGTGCAGCCTCAAGAATTCTGGTTGTGTGGATTGAAACATGGGTGTCTTCCCAGGAGAGGTGATGACTGGGAGCCAGACACCTTTAAGTGGGTGTCATTGAGAGATCACAGGGCAGGAAATACAGGTGCAGTTACCTGAAACTGTGACATAGATTAATACTTGTTTATTATACATTATTTCCTATGTACACAGTGTGCAATGAAGAGGAGCCTTTCTGGATTCCTAAGTCAATGTTTTTCTCCCATAAAGGTCTTCAAATGAGCAAATGTATTATTTATGTCACCCCAAGTGTCCATTTTTGAATAGAAAGCAAACAAAGGTGCTGAAGTTTGGATGATATATTCAAGAAAGATCTGAGCTGAGATGGCTCGGCCACTTGAGCCCTGAAAATGCTGTAGGCTGATGTGATCATTTTGGTCAATGGACACATCAGAGATAACAAAGGCTGTTGGGGAAGCAGGCTATGCTACTATAAGACAATACTCAACAACATGACAAAGGGAGGTGGTATTGGACCTATGGTCATTTTATGTAATTCTGTTACATAAATGAAACTGAAAAATCAATTGTGTTACTATACAAAAAGAGTAGGCTTCTAGGAGACAATATCAATGATTTCTTCACATTATTTTCATCACTCAATTTATGTGCAGCCATCTTTGTCCTTAAATGAATATTATCCATAAAATGACTCATAAAATGATGATACTGATAGTCATTTTAGATGGAATTAGAAAGTTTAGAATTCATATTTATTTTTAAATCTGTGAAATTTAGTTAATTCTTATCTTCATAGAATCATAGAGACATAGAAGATTAGGGTTGGAAGAGACCTCAGGAGGTCATCTAGTCGAACCCCATGCTCAAAGCAGGACCAACCTCAACTAAATCATCCCAGCCAGGGCTTTGTCAAGGCAGGCCTTAAAAACCTCTAAGGATGGAGATTCTACCAACTACCTAGGTAACCCATTCCAGTGCTTCATCACCCTCCTAGTGAAATAGTTTTTCCTAATATCCAACCCAGACCTCCCCCACTGCAACTTGTTCTGTCATCTGCCATCACAGAGAACAACCTAGCTCCATCCTCTTTGGAACCTGATAGTTGAAGGCTGCTATTAAATCTCCCCTCACTCTTCTCTTCTGCAAACTAAATAAACCCAGTTCCCTCAGCTTCTCCTCATAAGTCATGTACCCCAGCCCTCTAATCGTTTTTGTTGCCTCTCTTGGACTCTCTCCAATTTGTACATAACCTTTCTGAAGTGGGGGGGCCCAAAACTGGACACAATACTCCAGATGTGGCCTCACCAGTGCTGAATAGAGGGGAATAATCACTTCCCTTGATTTGCTATCAATGCAGCACAATATTCCATTAGTCTTCTTGGCAACAAGGGCACACTGTTGACTCATATCCAGCTTCTCGTCCACTGTAATCTCCAGGTCCTGTTCTGCAGAACTGCCACTTAGCCAGTTGGTCCCCAGCCAGTAGCAGTGTATGGGATTCTTCCATCCTTAGTGCAGGACTCTCCATTTGTCCTTGTTGAACCTCATCTGATTTCTTTTAGCCCAGTGTTCCAATTTGTCTAGGTATCTGGATGTTACCCCAACCCTCCAGGGTATTTACCTCTCCCCCCATCTTAGCGTCATCTACAAACTTGCTGAGGGTGCAATACATCCCATCATCCAGATTAGTAATAAAGGTGTTAAACAAAACCGGCCTCAGAACTGACCCCTGGGGGACTCCACTTAATACCGACAGCTAATTAGACATTGTGCCATTGATTACTACTAGTTGAGCCAAAACTCTAGCCAGCTTTCTATCCACATAATAGTCCATTCATCCAATCCATACTTTTTTCAACTTGCTGGCAAGAATACTGTGGGAGACTGTATCAAAAGCTTTGCTAAAGTCAAGGTATATCATGTTGATATAGCCACAGAGACAGTTATCTCATCATAGAAGGCAATCAGATTGGTCAGGCATGACTTGCAAATGATGAATCCATGTTGACTGTTCCTGATCACCTTCTCTGCCAAGTGCTTCAAAATGGATTCCTTGAAGACCTGCTCCATGATTTTTCCAGGGACTGAGGTGAGGCTGACTTCTCTGTAGTTCCCTGGATTCTCCTTCTTATCTTTTTTAAAAATGGGCACTATATTTGCCTTTTTCCAATCATCTAGGATCTCCCCTGATTGCCATGAGTTTTCAAAGATAATGGCCAATGGCTCTGCAATCACATCAGCCAACTCCCTCAGCACCCTCAGATGCATTACATTTGGTCCCATGGACTTGTGCATGTCCAGCTTTTCTAAATAGTCCTTAACCTGTTCTTTCACCACTGAGGTCTGCTCACCTTCTCCCCATACTGTGCTGCCCAGTGCAGCAGTCTGGGAGCTGACCTTGTCTGTGAAGACTAAGGCAAAAAAAAAGCATTGAGTACTTCAGCTTTTTCCACATCATCTGTAACTATGTTGCCTCCCCCATTCAGTATGGGTCCTACAGTATTTATACAATACTTCCAAAAATGGATTTTGTTACATTTTTGTTTGGCTCCTATTGACTGTTATATTAGTGTTGTACTGACAAGTCTCTACCACTTGTCGGAGAAGGAACCAGTTATCAAGTTGTCAGTGAAGGAACGTCCAATGATGAGGACAATTGTGTTGCCCTGGTGGCAGAAAAATGCCAGAAAAGACAAGACAGACAACTGTCACGCAGCAATCGTAGCCCAACCCTGACTTCCAATCCACCTGCAATGTCTGCCAATGAGCCTGCAGCTTAAGGATTGGACAACTCAGTCACCAAAGGACCCATAAACAATAAAACCTATGAAAGAGATCATCCTCGACCTTGAGAGATCACCGCCGCCAAGTGTTATACTAACACTTCATAAAACATGGAATTTAATCTTTTCATTTTGCTTTGTCCAGCTACTTTTAACTAATAAAAACCCACAAAATAATTTCCATTTATTAACGACAGAAATTGTTAGTGAAATAAGATCAAATGGCTGAATTGCTATATATTGTATAAACATAGTTTGAAACTGAAATTAAGTGTATTACCAATGAAAAAATTAATAATACACGATAGAATAGGGATAATAATATTTGTAGCATACCAGATTATTGTCTTAATGAAGAGTGACTTGCTGTGTACTCTGTGTTCAGGAATGTTTTTTTTCTTGATTATTGGTGTATGGGGTGCAGATCTGGGGACAGACTTAAAGTTGTATGATGATCTTCTGTGTGCTTTTCCCTATTTTCACACTTTTGAAAATTAACATTATTTTAATTTTCTGGCTTTCTAATATTAATGTTCATGCAGTGTCTAGATATAAATGAATTTTAATAATGTGATGGAATGCAAAAGCAGTGATTGATTTTTCTGTTTGATGTCTGTATTGAAAAACAATAAGACATGTAAGTTTCAGTCCTTCTGCCCTTGCTTTATAGCCTGATGGGAGTTGTGAACACTGCTCCATTTCACTTTCAGACTTCATTCACAGTCCATTGGCAGCATTTTTTAAATAATCAATGAGTACATTAAGGAACACTGGATCGAATAACTCTGCCAGATCCCTACTATCCTCCACTAACTGCCACACAACTTTATAGATTGTTAAGAACATAAAAACGTCCACACTACATCAGACCAATGGTCCAATATCCTGCCTCTGACAGTGGGCAGTGCCAGAGCTTCAGGTGGAGTGTATAGAATGGGGCAACTGGAGAGATCCACTCCACCTTCCCCTCCTGCCTTCTTGCAGTCAGAAGTTTAGAGTTGCACCAAGCATGGGATTGCATTCTTGACCATCTTGGCTAATAGCCATTGATGGATCTATCCTCCATTACCTTAGTTCTTTTCTGAACTCATTTATACTTTTGTCCACCACAACAACCCATACAAATGAGTACCACAAGTCAATTGTGCATTGTGTGAAAAAGTGCTTCCTCTTTTTTGTATTAAATCTGCTGTCCATTAATTTAATTGGGTGATCCCTGAACTTTGTATTGTAGGAAAAGGTAATCAGCACTTCTCTATTCACTTTTTCCACACCATTCATGATTTTATAGACCTTTATCATATCCCCCTTTACTCTCTCTTTTCTAAGATATTTATCATTAAACTTTTAAAGATATTTTAACTAATTTTCAGTCTAGTGTATGTACTGGGATCTTGTATTGCAGGGTTTAGGTTCCTTAGCTTAAATAATTTAAAAAGCAGTGTAGCAAACAATGGAACAACTATCCACTGAAACAGAACATTTCCAGGGTTTAAGTCCTGACCCCTGTGAAGTCAACAGGAACTTTGCCATTGACTTCACTGAGGTCAGGATTTAGTCTTCTAGGAATCTACATCATCTGATACATCTGATGTAGGGTTCCAATGACACCACCCGTGATTTCTTTTGGAAATGGTACCTACTACTATGGGCTCGACCTTCAGGTACTGCAATAAATGAAATCACTCATACACAGGCTCTGAGTTCCCTTATAATAGTTTATCATTTCAAAGCCAAAACACAGTAGAGTCAGTGCACTGCTCCAGTTTGCAGCATATAATCAGTTACTGGCATCAGCATATTGATCTATACCTCAATCTCTTTACAAGCCTAGTGGAACAAATGGGCCCTGTAGCAGGTCCTGAAAGTCTACAAATCTGGGTGATTGTGGACCAGGGAGGAGGGCAAATCCAAAGTCCTAGGAACTTTACAGAGAATGCACTGCCAGCATCCCAACCCTATTATATCAAGACATTAATGGAGTTATACTCACCCACACTAGCTGAGGATCTGGCTAAATGTTTTTATTATTTTAGGATGGACTCCAATTTCCTTCTGTGGAAGAAAGCTAAAATACCATGATCAATTTGAAAATTCACGTGAAACTAAGTGGTGGGTTTTTTTACTAACACAGTGATCAAGCTTTATAGAGCTCAAATAGGCAAACTGGGTCTCCAGAGTAACCTACTTAAAAGTTGTGTAAGTATTTCCAGATTATTATTTGCTCTTTACTTGAAAACACTGCATGGTTTCTAGTTTGATGAGTATATTTAATGTAAACTCTCTCAGTGTTTCAACCCATTAACCCTCTTTAATCTACAGGCTACCTTGGTCTATTACCTCTCCTTTGGGCTATCTCAGATTTCATCTTCACTATTGATCTTTTCTCCTGTAGTGTCATCATGCAGAATTCAGTTTCTGTGTTGATGATCCCCCCCAGTTATATTACCTCTAACTGCCTTTCTCCCAGGAGAATGTTGATCATACACAATGTAGTGCACAATCTTCTACCAACTCCAAAAGTCAAATCCTCATGAATTCAAATTCTACTTCACTTTACCTCTAACCCTGTCATCTGCATTCATACCCTCATTAAATCCTTCCCCAAAGTCTTCCTGTTCACTCTTGTTGGCAGTTGCCTCTAGACTTTACTCACATTTCCCTTCCGTATGTTCTAGTAGCTTCTGTGACAGGATCCCCCCGGGGTGCAGCCTGGGACTATGGGACTGTTGTGCCCCCTGAATTCTCTCCAGCCTGGGCTGCCTCTCGCATGCCTTGCTAGTGACCAGCAGCAACCTCCTCCAGGTGCTGTGATCACTCAGCACAAAAGCATGTGGATCCCCAAGCCTAGCTATATGGCATGAACGCTCCCAGAGCCTCTCATGAATCATACAGAGAAAGGCACCAAAGCCAAATCCTGCCCAGATCCCAGCACTGTCCCTCAGGAATATACCATCTTGCACTGCTCAAGATGGGCGGTGAAGATTTATTAATTGGTTCACCGCTTCAGCAATGGAAAGCCTTTGCAAAACCTAAGATTTGCCACATACTTCATACAAACTCACTGGTAAAGATAAATAATTAAACAAATGTGTTGACTACAAAAGGTAGATTTTAAGGGATATTAGGTGATAGACAAAAAGTCAGAGTTAGTTACCAAAATAAAATAAAATATAAGCACACAGTCTAAACTCTCAACCCTATTAGACTGGACAACATTTAGATTAAGCAGTTTCTCACTCCGCTGGATATTGCAGTCCTTAATATACAGGTTTGTTCCTTAAACCTGCGCCAATCTCCTCTGTTGGAGTCTTATCTGCTCCTCAGTGTTTTAGGGCATGGCTACACTGGAAACTTCAAAGCACGGTTGTGGAAATGCTCCTGTGGCAGAGATTTCAAGTGCGAGTGGGGTCAAGCGCAAACGCTGGAAGAGAGCTCTTCCAATGCTCCCTGATAATCTACCTCCACAAGGGGATTAGCTCAGAGCCCTGGGAGAGCGGCTCCCAGAGGTCGAAGCCTGTCCACACTAGCACTTTAAAGTGCTCAGACTTGCTGTGCTCAGGGGGATGATTTTTCACACCCCTGAGCCAGCAAGTTAGAGCGCTATAAAATGTAAGTGTAGACAAGCCCTTAGTTCCTTGCAGCGTAGGTGGGGGCAGGAGAAAAGGCCCAATGTGTCCACTCTATTTGTTTTATACCCTCAGTCCATGTGCTTAGAAAACACAAGTCCAGGCATGTCTGGGGCATTGCTGAGTCTCCAGGCAAGGTTGAGCAATTCCCCAGGAATGGGGTCATACAGGTGAGTCACTGAATTGTAGCTCCCTTGCTGGACAATGGTTGTTGATGGGTTGATTGATACCCCACCCAGGTGTTGGTTACTTTTCTTGCTGGTGCCTCTGGGGAGCTAATATCTGGCTGATTCCCCAACTTACAGCATGTTTTAGTGACAACCATACCACATAATTCTCATAACTTCGTATGCATTAATGATACATATATATGGATAGAGAAATGATTTTCAGCAGATTACAACCTTTCCTCTGATACCTATCTTATATGTAAGATCACAATTATATAAAAATGAGGAATATGGGGGTTACAGGATGCTCCCCCAAGGTATTGAATGTCACAGCTTCCATTCTCCTATCTGTGATAACTTTTCATGAATATTCAACCTGGGGTTGTAAAATGTTTGATATTTTTACTCCAAGCCTTTAGCCTTTATCCCTCCAGCTGTGTTAAAGATATTAGGCCCACCCAGATCCATAAAGGGCTCCCTCTTTCAGCAAAGAGCTTGTATTAAGACTGTTATTTATAGTAAATGGTACTATATTTTTATTTACACTAACGTGATTATAGAATGAGAAAGATGAATTACTCTGATAATAATGTACACACTGAAAATGTTTCTATTCAAAATTATCTTGACTGTCTTTTAGGGACATAGGGTTTTGTGATTATAGAGAAACTCAATAGTTACAAGAAAAAAAATTCCCTGCTAATGCTACTGGGAGATATTGCATATAATTAACATTAAAACTGAGCTCACAGTATTATAATTAAAGCCTAAACATTAGATTGGTGCTTGGTTCCTTTTACTGCCAGAAATATGTTTTCCTGGAAGTGCAGTGGAAGTCAATATGGTTAGGGAATCTTCAGAGAAGGGATGCTTAACTGTTAGATCAATGACACTGTAGCTGTTTTAATCTTTGGGGTCAGATGCAGTATAGAGGAGGCTACTGTTATTTGTACACTGAAGCTAATCTTTAAACAATTCATCAATATCAATGAAAATGTTTCACTAGGATCTGTGCCTTTAAACTAAGTAGGAAACTTATAAAAGTCCTCAATACTTGAGGTGCCATTTGAGTTTATAGCATGTTGAATCAAGCTTTTTAACCTTGCTATCAAATTAAATACATTGTAATGTGCTGCGTCTCTTTGGTTATATTGTACTCCCAACTGGGTTTTTACCAGAATGAAAGTTCACATTATACAGTGAGCTATAAAACTAATATCATACCACTTAAATAATTACACACCTATTCTCTCCATGATATGTGCACCTCACTCTGATTAATATTAACATGGGTAAGCAACAAGCAGATAATATACCCTTCAATGTACTTATCTACTAAAATATGTAAACACTAATACACATTTTCCTCACTGTGAATGGTGGATTTGAAGGATGCTGCCTTGTTTTCTTTTTAATAATTCACTTTAACATAGTTTACAATTGAGGATGATTTAATAGTTTATAAGGAAAATATTCTGATGATCTCAGAACAGCCATTCTCCAGCTCGTTGCTTTACCTTGACCTTCTTTGCAGGGCACAGAGGAAGGTGGAATAGTCACTTTTAAAATAAAGGCCAAAATCCACAGTCCTCATTTAGTCAGGCAAAGCTCCCCTTAAGCTGAACAGGAACTTTGTTAAACTTAGGGCAGGTCTACAGTACTGCTTGAGTCGATGTAACTTACATCATTCAAGGGTTTGAAAAAGACACCTCCCAGAACAATGCAAGTTACAGTGACCAAAGTACTGTCCACATCGGTGCTATGCCGGTGGGAGACACTCTTGTGACAACACAGCTTTCACCTGTCACAGAGGTGGAGTAATTATGTGACATAGAGTGTCTTCACCAGACGTGCTACAGCTGCACCGATGCAGCTGCACCAGTGTAGCACTTCTAGTGTAGACCTGCCCTAAGGAGTGCACAGTCAAGCTTAAAGTTGTTCTTACCCTAAAGCATACACTTGAAAGTTTTCCGACTGATATATTATTATACTAGGCCAGGTCCTGTCCTGAATCACACACCACACCTCCTTTGTTTCAGCTGACTTCAGGTTGGGGTGCTCTCTTTGTAAAATGACTACACTACCCACTTTCACCCTAAGCCACTGACTTCAGTGGGGTTGTAAATCAGGGCAGTATCCTGTTCAGTGGGTGAAGTCCAGTTTGCACTGAATGGCAATTGGACTAGGACTTCCCCCAATGTATTTTTAAATATCTCATTGCCTGAGTGCAAACTGGTAAGGTTCTGGTGCATTATAGTTCCTTCTGATTATGTCTTCTCCAGACAGTCAGCAAGCTCCAGCGGGTAGGACATTAAACCAGGAATCAGGCAGGAGACCTGGGTTCTGTTCAGAGCTCTGTAATTCATTTGCTGTCTGTTCCTGGGCAAGTCACTTTGCTTCACTGTTTTCTCTCCCACCCTTTGTCATTCTTGTCTGTAAGGTGTTCATGACAGTCACTGTCTCTTAGTACGTCTATACAGAGTTGAACACAGCAATGCCCTGATTTCATTTGAGGTCTTCATTTACTATAAATGATTGCACCATACCTTCAAGTGGGGGGAGGGGTGGAATTTGTCTGGCTGGCCAAATGAAGTAAACAGCGTTTTATGGCTGCTGGGGGGAGGGGAAAGGGGGGAAAACTGCTGCAAAAGGGTCAAGGGGCCAGCCTAGCAATGCCGTCTCATCCCCTGGGAACCAGAAGGGTAGAAGGGCTTAAAAGGAGCAGCCCCTGTGCATGAAGCCCCCTTTTACCTGGAACAGGCTGAGGCAGCACCCACCCTCCCTTCCCTTTAGGTGGTGAAAAAGCAGGTTTGGTCAAGACCTGCTGTGGGCATTGTACTAGCTGCCCCTTGTTTAGGGGGGCTGGGAAGAAATTTTCCTTTACCACCAGATTGGTCTAGGTGAAAACCTAGGGTTTTTTTCACCTTCATCACAGCAGGTTCAGGTGGGCTCTGCTCACACATGGCAAGAAGGGCGGCAGGCTGTATGTCGCAACTCATTATGTAAATGTGTAGTGAATGTCCAGTGCAGGTACTCCATACTGAAGCTATACAGTGACCAGATAAATGGATTTGAAACAGACTTAAGAGGAGGTGTTCATTAAAGGCATGGAAAGGGGGGCTAGGGATTCCTATGATTGGTATGACAGAGAGCCAACCCCCCTTTTTTCATAGTCCATTTTAACCCTCGTATGGAGAGGGTGAGTGGATGGTAAGGTCCCAGCAATGGATTGGCTGAGGGGCACCTGGATGGAAAAAAGAGGAGGAGCTGGGGGAAGCCCCCAGATAATTATGGAATAACCATGGGATTACTGCACTGTACACTTTTATTTTCCGGGTAGTGACAAACATCTAATAATAAAGGTGTGGCTGATTAAATCCATGTCAGATGTTTCATGTCCTTCTTTCGGTATAGAAAGGCAATAATGATAAATAATATCATGCAGGGTGAATTACGCTGAGTTCTAGTAAAGAAAGACACCCCTTTCTGGAAGGGCAAGGGAAAATTTAAGGCTTCAGGGTGGTAATTTAAAATATTAAAAAATATATTTTGACTGAGGAAGTTTGGTTAGACACGGTCTTTTTGTCCCAGATGTTGGCCTCATTTTCCATTGTGTGACCTGTCTTACCTGGTTAATTTATTATATTCTGTTTCTAATGTTAACATTCTCCTTAGAAAAAGGAATGAGATTACTGAATGAAGGAGGACTGAGAGAGTGAACAGCTGCACTCTTTACAGTGGTGCTGGAACTATGGGACTGGTGGTGCTGCTGCACCCACTGGCTTGAAGTAGTAATAACAACCACCAAATAAATGGTTTCCATCAACAGCACCTCCACTATAAAAAATATTCCAATTACAAATACGAATGAGTATTTGTACAGAAGATAATCCTGCTTGATGCTAGCTCATGAAGAAGTGGGGTGGAGTGCTGGGGCAGAAGTGATAACCAATGGTAGCCTGGCTACTAAAGAAGATGGTACCCTGCAACCAACTTGGAAATATCCATCTGCACTCAGATTTTCCCAGTGTAATTTCAGCAATGCTAATCTTCATGAATGGGTCAGTCCTACTTACCTTACTCACATGAGTGTCCCCATTGACTTCAGTGAAATTACTCCCGTGAGAAAGGGAAACATAATTTGCTTTAAAATGTGGTTGCAAAGTATCTATTGTGGATATGTGGGATGCACGTTGCAAAATTCAATTCCTTGCTCAGTTGAAAAAAAAAATATACTGCAACAAAGGTCTTTTGGGGGTTATACCAGAAAGGCAAAAAGAATATAAAACCTGTAAACTTCTTTGCTTTTATTACTCATTATATTTTAAAAACAATAAATTGGGAACACAACATTGTTCTCGTGTATGGCAAATTCCATCATGTAGCATATTTTTGTGGTTAAGTTACAAACTCCTGAAAATGGGGGCTTATAATAGAACTGCTGTCATAACCCTACTGTAAAAATATATGTATACTGTTACATATTATTTTTATATGTATAATTTACAGTTTTCAATGAAACCCCTTTGTGGCTATAGATGTTTCTAAAGTATCAGTTTATGTATAGGTTTTTGAATGGCATTACAACTTTAGCAAATCTGTTTCTTTGCTACTTAAGCTTCTTGAGTGTTGCTTACTGTAGCATAAAAGCACCATCCAGTTCAACAGATATATTGCTTTCATTTTATATACAGCATTTAAAATGTCAAAAAATATGCATTTAACTTGATAAAGTACAGTATTCTCAAATGACTTTTAATGTCTTTTGCTTGTAGTTTTTCCTTTAGCCCTTGAGGCATAACATAACCAAATAATCTAATACCCAATAAGAAAAAAGGTAGCTACTTTAGGAAATTACTGCTTTTTGATGTCATATTAACATTATTCTGTAGCAAAGGCATAACAAAAGTAGCATGATTCAGCATGAAACAAGATGTGAATCTATGGTTTTAAATTGCACAATAGATGTACTTGTATATACTTGTAGGGGCTCAATCCTGAAACGCTTACTCACATGAGAAGTCCTTACCTGAGTTATCCCACTAAAATCAATGAGGCTACTCACATTATAGCAATACATTGTGCATGGGTTTGTGTGGGAAGGTTAGGGAGTTTCTTCTTTTTAGTTCACATCTTTTTATTTACCTATGATGCCATGGCTGATGATTGCTTCTCTGAATACTTTGGTACAGAATATTTTTCAGTGCCTTTTTTCTTATCCAAGATTATTATAATATTACATTGCTACAGATTTCCCACCTCATTGTTACATATGACAGACACTAAACTGAAAAAACTAGTTCCAGATTACAAATATCCCAGGATTTCAGGGTTTTCCCCCCAGGATTTTGTCAATTATACTAATAGGCAATAGATAGCAGTGAAATGCAGATTTTGGTTCAAATCCTGAGCCCCCCAAATTTTGTAGGTATTTGAATATGTGATTTTGATACAACATAATTTCTACTCATTATATGCTTCTCTGACAAAACGTGGTTATTTGTAAAATGCATCCTTAGCTCCAAGCTGTATTCATTCTCATATTTACTTTTATTACATCACATATTCATAAAACTCAGGATACTTGAGTCTGAATGATTCCTTAATGAAGGTGCAGTATATTGTGAACAGGGTGAAGTAATGCAATTTTCTCCTGATAAAGCACAAGTCTTCCTAAACAGCTTGCTCAAAATTGATTACCTTCAAATTCAAAATTATCCATCCTCTTGTTCATGATCAATATTCTAACACCATGTTATCGATCTTATGTTTCATGGGGAGATACCAAATAAAACATTTTATTAGAAAGAGTCCAAAATCAGAATTTCTGTCCACCAAGAAATTCCAATATTTGTTTATTAGTTTTCATCCCAAATCAGGACAAAAAGTTGAAATATCAATTTTTGTGATACAAAAATGTCAGGAAATATTTGATTCTAAAACCACATTTTACATTGAGAAAACATTTCAATATAAAATCCTTGATTAGTTCCACCTTTGACAGCTTTTTCTGATGGTTAAGAGCTGGAAAGTATAAACAATTTATCTGAGTGACTATCATTTGGAAGATACCCAAAATGTACAACCATTCCCCCAAAATTCACAAACTTTTACAAAGGGCTAGGGAGTTATAAATAGATTTGTTTAATTTAAACCTTACCAGACCTGCTATCTGGAAAGAATAGAGAGGTAGGTCTGAAAACAAATATAGAATCCATAGCAAGAAGAATTTCAGAGCCAGATCCCAGCTGGTGCAAAATTGATGCTGATTACATAACACACAACAATTTACAGCATCTGATTTTGTGGTAAGCCCAAAATTAGTTTATTCTTATTTTTTTAAAAAAAAATTAAACTGAAAACTGCATTGTTATCTTGGGAAGCCTTGCCTGCAATCTATTACACATTACTTTTCTGTAGTAAATGCAATTTCCAGACTTGGGCACCTAAATTAAGGTCCCATATCCTTCATCTAAGTGCTGAAATCAGCATTTAGCACAAAGTTTGAGTGTCCAGTTGTGGAGTTTGGTTGCCTCATGTAAATTCCTATTTTGGAAAATTTACCCTTACACTAAGTAAGTGGCATATGTAGCATATAGTATTGCAGCTGCTATGGAGAAAATACCATTAATTATATGAAAAACTCCATTATTAATTAAACAAGAGTTTATGATTTTTTTTAGATCTGATCAAATGTCTCTGTCCTTGTGGAACATACAAACTTTCATGGGTTGTCTTACATAGTCTAGTCATTTCACAATGTGTATCTTTTCATGAATTCTGACACAAAGAAAGAAATCTTTTCCTTCTCTTTGTCAGCAATGTGTCATCAGAATGTAATGCAACTGGGACCAGTGCCTTTACTTACATTTCTATATATATTTACTTCAGTTCATCTTCTGTCTATTCTCCTATTTGAATAATACTATTTTAGTAGCATTAGCAATGACTTTTTCTTCCCTTCAAATACATATTTTTTATGATTTAACAATGTGGAAACCAGGGTTTGACATCTAAGTGTTATTTCAAATTTTACTTGGTTGTTCAAATAAAGGTTTACTACTCACTCTGAAGTGAGTTGGCATATAAACATAGTATCTCTCCTGCTTTATTGGCTCTAGCTAGAAACAGGGTTGAAAGGAGAAAATGCTATGAAACAGGGAAAAATTCTGTTGGACCCATTACCCCTGAGGATTCCATTTCAAAGACACATTGGTAAGGTCATCCTTTGTTCTCAGACTCATGCAGCAAGTATATGGATCTCAACTGAACTAGAATTTGCTCCTGGATAGGCAAAAAAGTGGTTTATAAGGTTTCCTTTGGATTACACAGCAGAAATATCTGCTTGGTTTCATGAATGGAATATTATCAGGGATGTCAGCAGATGATTGAATCTACTTAGCACTAGGTACTATATATATCTCTACTGTCCGAGAAAAATTACTTACTACAGAAAGTTTCAATGGGTATAGTGATAATTTGGCCAGTGGGTTTGTAGATAAATAAGCCCATCACTGAAAAGATTGCACTACACTATTTCTTAAATAAGGAGGATACTGCTCAACATTCTATCAAGAGGTTTTAAAAGCATAGTACTAGCACTGCAGTGCGAGATACTATCATTTTATTATATTTCTACCTAAATAGTATTGCATTTGTTGTAATGTGGTATTTTCTACATTAAAGATATGACGTAATATTTATATCATGAGCATGAACTAGATAATGATCTAAGCTATTTATTTCAGAAAAAGGGCTGCCTACACTAAAGAAATGTTTCTTTCATATTTTCAATTCATGGTCATGGCTCCTTTCAGTCAATATATCTAAATCACATACAAAATGTTTGTTACAATCAGGTTGATATTTAATCATATGAAAATCAGAGAAAAAAGAGATAGGTATGAAGGAAGAACAAAGTTTGCAGGATTTGTTTAGCAGAAATTGACAGTAGGCAATAGTTTTTTTGTGAAACAAAGTTCACAGCCCAATATCTGGCTTGTCCCATGAAACTTCATATACTCCCTGATTCAACAAAGTAATTCCATCTAAACTAATAAGTAATCCCATCTCTATTCACACCAGAGCACTGGGCATGGGTTTAATTTTAAGATGCAGGTTGGTGTCATCAGGAGGGAAACCACATTTTACAGCATGTGCTTAGGTGTTTTGCTGAATCAACTGGGGCTGTAAACTCCCCTTAGGGGGAGGTAAACTCCCTGAAGTTCAGTGCAAGCTGTACTACAAGAGGATGAGAAAATGCTTCTAAGAAGGAGAGGAAAGTAATGTTTAAGGTATTAGTTCTCACCTCCCACTTCATGCCTCCAAAAGACAAGAAAATTGCTAACGGTCCTTAGGTCACGTGGGAAGGAGAGGGCTGAGGGAGTGCATTAGCTAGTGCAGTAGTTCTCAATCTTTCCCAACTACTGTACCCCTTGTAATAGTCTGATTTGTCTTGTGTACCCCCAAGTTTCACCTCACTTAAAAACTACTTGCTTACAAAATCAGACATAAAAATACAAAAGCGTCACAGCACTACTGAAAAATTGCTTACATTCTTATTTTTAACTGTAAAATTATAAAATAAACCAATCAAATATAAATATTGTACTTACATTTCAGTGTATAGTATATAGAGCAGTATAAACAAGTCACTGTCGGTATGAAATTTTAGTTTGTACTGACTTCTGAAGTGCTTTTGATGTAGCCTGTTGTAAAACTAGGCAAATATCTAGATGAGTTGAGGTACCCCTGGAAGACCTCTAAGTACTCCCAGGGTTACATGCACCCCTGGCTGAGAACCACTGAGCTAGTGCACTATGCCTACTTGCATCCGCCTAGGTGAACCAAGCTTTTCTGTGCCTATGCTCATAATCAAAATCACAATATAACCTCAAACACTTCCTGAGTTGGAGTTAGTAGGGGGTTCCCTATGTAACTTTCACAAAGCCCTAATTCCACATGCATCTGGCAGCATGACAGATTATTAAGTAAATAAATAAATGCTTTTTATTTATGAGCGAAAAAGAAAGCTGACTTTAGATGTCCACATTTGAAAATGTTAATGTAAGTGACATGCCCAGGGCTACACAGTAATTGAGTGGACAAGTCACATTACAATTTGGGTATTTCTGTCTTTCAGTTCTGAGTAAACTGGGAGTAACTACAATGAAGTCAATAGATCTATTCTGGATTTACACCATTGTAACTGAGAAAAGAGTTGGGTCCTCTGCAACCAGTATAATAAAGTAGTGATGGTCATGTTAATTAAATTTACTGTCCCTATTTTCAAGTTTTCAAAAACGGGAGAAAGAAATTATTGAAGACGTTGGAGAAGAATTAAAAGATCATCAAGACCATCATCATGCTAATGCAGGCACAGTCTTAGAAGTTAGGATGTATGTGGGCACCAGTCATCTCCTTTGTTAAACTCCTTTCCAGGCTGTGCATTAGAGTTAGGGAAATGAGTGTGGTGTGGATGAGAGGTGGGGGAGAGGAGTAAAAAAAGCTCCATGAAAAGTATTGATGAATCTGTTGCCTTTTTTATAATATTTTAAATATTTTGACATTTCATTTCTGCACTGTTGTGTGTCCTCTTGTACAGTCTGAGCTGTAGACTCTAAAAAGGAAGCATTCTATGGAGTCTCAATAAAAAAATGCATGACACCACTCTGAATTATATGAAGTCTGGTATGCATAGGCTGGAAAAGCATACTCATTCCATCAGTCCAGAAATGCTGCCCCAGCCAGCCACTAGCAGCTGTTCTCACCCCTCCTCCCCCAACACCTTTTTTTTTTTTTTTTTGCATTCTGGTAGTTTTGAAAAAAAAGAATGACAGCTGCATTCCCTCATTTTCTTTTATCTGAGCTGTGAATGTTGCTGAAAGGTTACTAACACAAGGCTTTGTTTAAGGTGAATAAATTATCAGCAATCACTAAAAATTGTTCCTGGCCTAACAACGGTTAGACTGTAATATGATGTGTCATCTTAACATTATTTTGTAGCCCTATTTTACAGGTGTGATCAATGACGAACAATAGAGACAACAATACCAAACTCACTTTTGATCTTATACCATGACCGCATAGAACCCACTGCCTTTAACAGTTATTTGCTTAAATTTTTATGGACTGGCCTGTCATACAAATGGTCCTACTAGACAACATATTGGACAACAGCTGCAAAGGGAGATGAGTGGCCCCTATCCAAACTGTGGTTCTGTATCTGCAACAAAATGTTTTGGGTTTTTTTGCTAATTAACAGGATGACATTTTTGAGTGTTTATTTTCATCCTATCACCCCCTCTCTCTTTTTTTATTTTTTTTTAAGGATTCCCCTCCCATACTTTCACTGACTTAATACTGCTCTGACATTCTCCAGGAATTCCAAAATTGTACAGGTACTTGTGTATTATTTCACTATTTGCTGTGAATGACAGCAGAAAGTACTACTCAACCTTGAAAATGAAATATCTAAAAATAATATGAAGGTCTGCAAATATCCAGCATGCAATTTTAATTTAAAACATTGTTGGCTTATGAGAGGTATATTTAATTTTAAATCAAACACTTCACAAACCAGTGCCTGTATTGTGGCATACACTATGATTTATTATACATCATCAATATGAAACATTTTATAACATTGAGTTGTGGAACATTTTAAAATACTTTGTTTTACAAAAACTAAAACGTAGCCAAATGCTGGTTTCAGAGTAGCAGCCAGGTTAGTCTGTATCCGCAAAAAGGACAGGAGTACTTGTGACACCTAGAGACTAACAAATTTATTAGAGCATAAGCTTTCGTGGGCTACTGCCCACTTCATTGGATGAATAGAATGGAACATATAGTAAGAATATATATATATATACATACAGATAAGTTGAAAGTTGCCATACAAACTGTGAGAGGCTAATTAGTTAAGATGAGCTATATCAGTAGGAGAAAAAAAATTTTGTAGTGATAATCAAGATGGCCCATTTAGACAGTTGACAAGAAGGTGTGAGGATACTTAACTTAGGGAAATAGATTTAATATGTGTAATGACCCAGCCAGTCCCAGTCTCTATTCAAACCAAAGTTAATGTATCTAGTTTGCATATTAATTCAAGATCATCAGTTTCTCATTGGAGTCTGTTTTTGAAGCTTTTTTGTTGCAAAATTGAGACCCTTAAATCTTTTACTGAGTGGCCAGAGAAGTTGAAGTGTTCTCCTACCAGTTTTTGAATGTTATGATTTCTGATGTCAGATTTGTATCCATTTATTCTTTTGTGTAGAGACTGTCCAGTTTGGCCAATGTGCATGGCAGAGGGGCATTGCTGGCACATGATGGCATATATCACATCGGTAGAGGTGCAGGTGAACGAGCCCCTGATGGCGTGTCTAATGTGATTAGCTCCTATGATGGTGTCACTTGAAAAAATATGTGGACAGAGTTGGCATTGGGCTTTGTTGCAAGGATAGGTTCCTGGTTAGTGTTTTTGTTGTGTGGTGTATGGTTGCTGGAGAGTATTTGCTTCAGGTCGGGGGCTGTCTGTAAGTGAGGACTGGTCTGTCTCCCAAGATCTGTGAAAGTGAGAGATCATTTTTTAGGATAGGTTGTAAATCTTTGATGATGCGCTGGAGAGGTTTTAGTTGGGGGCTGAAGGTGACAGTTAGTGGCATTCTGTTATTTTCTTTGTTGGGCTTGTCCTGTAGTAGGTGACTTCGGGGAACTCTTCTGGCTCCATCAATCTGTTTTTTCACTTCAGTAGGTAAGTATTGTAGTTTTAAGAATGCTTGATAGAGATCTTGTAGGTGTTTGTCTCTGTCTGAGGAATTGGAGCAAATGCGGTTGTATCTTAGAGCTTGGCTGTAGACACTGGATTGTGTGGTGTGTCCTGGATGGAAGCTGTAGGCATGTAGGTAATTATAGCAGTCAGCAGGTTTCTGGTATAGGGTGGTGTTTATGTGACCATTGCTTATTAGCACAGTAGTGTCCAGGAAATGGACCGTAAGTGTGGATTGGTCTAGGCTGAGGTTGATGGTGAGATGGAAATTGTTGAAATCATGGTGGAATTCCTCAAGGGCTTCTTTTCCATGGGTCCAGATGATGACGACGTCATCATTGAAGCACAAGTAGAGTAGGAGTTTTAGGGGATGAGAGCTAAGGAAGCGTTGTTCTAAGTCAGCCATAAAACTGTTAGCCTACTGTGGGGCCATGCAGATACCCAGAGCAGTGCCGCTGACTTGAAGGTACATATTGTCCCCACATGTGAAATAGTTGTGGGTGAGGACAAAGTCACAAAGGTCAGCCACCAGGTTTGCCATGACATTAATCGGGGATACTGTTCCTGATAGCTTGCAGTCCATCTTTGTGTGGAATGTTGGTGTAGAGGGCTTCCATAGTGGCCAGGAGGATGTTTTCTGGAAGATCACCGATGGATTGTAGTTTCCCCAGGAAGTCAGTTGTGTCTCAAAAACAGCTGGGAATGCTGATAGCGTAGGGCCTGAGGAGAGAGTCCACATAGCCAGACAATCCTGCTGTCAGGGTGACAATGCCTGATCAATGAGGCGTCCAGGATTCCCAGGTTTATGGATCTTGGGAAGCAGATAGAATACCCCTGGTCGGGATTCTCAGCATGTGTCTGCACAGATCTGTTCCTGTGCTTTTCCAGGGAGTTTCTTGAGCAGATGGTGTAGGGTTTTTTTGGTAATCCTCAGTGGGATCAGAGGATAATGACCTGTAGAATGTGGATTTAGAGTGCTGCCTAGCAGCCTCTTGTTCATATTCCAACTTATTCATGATTACGACAGCACCTCCTTTGTCAGCCTTTTTGATTATGATGTCAGTGTTGTTCCTGAGGCTGTTGATGGTGTTGTGTTCAGCAGGGCTGAGGTAATGGGGCAAGTGATGCTGCTTTTCCACAATTTCAGCCCGTGCATGTCGACAGAAGCAATCTATGTAGAAGTCCAATCTGTTGTTTCGACCTTCAGGAAGAGTCCATGCGGAATCTTTCTTTTTGTAGTGTTGGTAGGAAGGACTCTGTCGGTTAGTATGTTGTTCAAAGGTGTATTGGAAATATTCTTGGAGTCGGAGACATCAAAAGTAGGATTCTAGGTCATCACAGAACTATATCATGTTCATGGGCATGGAGGGACAAAAGGAGAGGCTCTGAGATAGGACAGGCTCTTCTGTCAGTCTAAGAGTATAGCTGGAAAGATTAACAATATTGTTGGGTGGGTTAAGGGAACTACTGTTGTGGCTCCTTGTGGCATGTAACATTCATACGTGTGGCTATATTCATATGTCTGGTAAAACTGCTGGGCTTGATCCTGCACTCAGATACTTATGCTTAGATCCTTGTGCCCAGATGTTACCCCAGTGAAGTCAATGGAGCTGTAAAATACATGGAGTCTCTTTATGCTAGTGCTGAGATTTCAGGAATCTTAAATTAACGTATAGTATAAACCTAGAAACCATATTCACTTCTTGGAAGCATATAAGCCGGAACACAACAAAAAATTGCCATTGTAGCTGTTGGGCCATATAAACTCTGCAGATTTCCTGGACTCATCTGTCACAGGTGCTATTTCCTAGTCTCAGCACTGGGCATTCGTCCCTAGGACTATAGTCAGTGCTGTTGCAATATGTGCAATGTATATTAAAAAGGTAATCATATTCTAGTGCCAGTCAGCCCAAGAGGAATTTTAAAGGGAATGCAATTCCATAGGTTTTCCACGGCTGTCAGCTTCACTTCACAGGACAGAACTGGTGCAGACACCTAAGAGAGTAGGAAGGTAGGCATTCTTTACATGAGACTTTCTTTCATTCATTCCCTGCAGCTCTCCACCAAGGAGCATTATGTTGTTGTTGATTTTGCTTTTATGCAGAGCCAGTCACTGGATCTACAGCCCTGACAGTTTCTATGACTCACAGCTCCAGTGGATGTATTCTGCTGCTAATATAGCTCATCAGTTTGGATAACATGTTTTTTTCATATTTTTACAAACACGGAGAAGGACTGAAAGCTATAAATATAATAATGAGAAATGAGTTATAGCTTCAAATTCCATACTGGCAGAATTGCAACAGCACAACATACACAAATAAAGTTATTACTGGAGTGCTACTTACCCATAAGCTAACTGTAAACAAATTGGCTTAAAAATATCTGATGCAGCCAGTTATGAGTGAGTGAATGAATAAATGAATGATTGAAAATTCAATCTAATCCAATTCAAGTACTTATATAGAACCCTTCAGAAAAGGTCCCAGGGGGCTGTGCAGAAAATATAAAACTACCAAAAAGATAAAGCTTTAAAAAAACCTTCCTTCAATCGAGACTTAACATCCTCAGACAACATCAGACTGCTAAATATTTTCTTCTCTGGAGTATTTAATATCCAGTGCCATATCCAAGGAGGTCTGGGTATCAAAGTTTTGAGGTTCTTTAAAAGAATAAAGGAAGGGACAAAGTCTCACTGCGGGAATAGAGGTAACAAAAGATCCACAGATTGTCAGGGTTTTACATATGACAAATACAATTTTATAATTGATATAGAACTTTACAGGACCTAATGTCATCTCTCTAGCAAGGGGGAGATATTGCACAATGATCTGGTTTAGTTCCCAGGTGAAGACAAGTGGCAGAATTCTGTTCCACATAACTAGTGCATTTTTTTAGTGGATGGGCTAGTGAAAAAAGAAAGATAACAATTTAAATGTGCATGTGTTAGGGTGGAGGAGTAAGCATTTTAAAAAATTAATGCTTCTAAATCTTGGATAAAGACTTTTGACTTCGAAACTACTGCTGTATATTCCTTGCATAAAAAAGAAAACAAAGACTGTTTCACAATGTTATTGATATGGATTGCAGGAGATAGTCAAAAATCAACAGACTTTTTTTTCTCCCTCTCTCCAGGGTTGTTCATTCGTTAAAATCTTTAATAGTTTAGAGAGTTGGAGATATATTTGTCAAAGCACAAAGCTAGAACAGCATGCAATTACATCTCTGTAGGCTTTCTATATTGTACAGAGACCCAATCACTGACTGCAGGCAAGGGGTGTTTGGCATGGCTTGGGGTTCAGAAAAGCAGAAGTGCCCTTTGGACATCTACTCATGTGAAGCTGGGTCATCCAGCCACTGGATTAGTCTTCAAGTGACTCTAACTTAAATTGGTCGACAGTGGCCCCAAGGAGCTCATATGATAGTTGGGGATTGCTAGGGCCCAAGGGCACCTTAATTTCACCTCTTGTAATGATGGCCAGAAAGAGGGGGTGATCAGAACCACGGTTCTACACCCACCTGAGGATCCCTTGCATTAGGTTAATACTCATGTGACTGGTTACATGAGATTTAGTGTTCCTTTACACCAGTGCAGCAAAGATTTGCAACCAGAAAGGAGATAACAGGGCCCTTCTAGGAGAAGCAGATTTTCTGGATATATCCAACTTGTATGTTGTTAATATGACAGAAGTAATAACAATAATAATCTGACTTTCTCTCTCTCTCTCTCTCTAATGAGATGGTATTAGATAATCTTTGATCAAAACTAATTGGTAGTTGCTAGTGATGGTGCATTGATAACTTCTGATGTAAATTTGTAATACAAAAAATAGATACTGCATACAATGGTCAGTATCTCATGCTCAGATACTGCCTTAGCTATTGACCAATCAACATGCATGGTTGTCTAATGTTATGTTATATACCAGATACATATGATAGATAAATTGTTTTTTCCTATCCCACTGGTAATGTCTACATTTAGAACAAAAGGAGAACATCATTTGATTAATATTGATCTAAAGATAAAAATGAGTACTCTGATATGAAATAAACCATCTAAAATAATTCCAGAAGGATGTTGTAATACTGCAGTGTGATAATCAAAAGGTATAAAAGCATCTAATAGAGCCAAAAACAGAAGAAAAGTGAGTCCCCTGAGAGTCAGGCAACGCATGCAGATCATTATTATTATTATTTTAAAGAAAGAGCAATCTGGGTCATAAAGGAAGAGAGCTTGTGGAATTCATTAGCAATAAGGTTCAGATGGTTTTGAAGATGAATGGTCATTGCTTTTTCAAATGATTTTATGTATAGTAGCAGATAGGTGAAGATTAGTATTTATACTCTTTAGTAAAATCAGATTTCAACCTGATTGCATTTTTCAGGAATGAAAGAAGACTAATTATGGGAGCTACAAATGGAGCAAGGTTGCTGTTATAATTAAAGATGGCCAAGAAACAAGACTTGATAATGGTCAGAATAGTTTCATTTAGAATTTCAAAATAAAGCTTTTGGAACTGAGAAATCACAGTTACTGTGAATTAATGGGTGCATGAATAGGGGTCATTTCTGAAGAATCAGACAAGCTCAAGGATAGGCGTATCTCAGTAGCTTCATTTCTCCACAAAGTATGAGAAGCTTTCTTTCATCAGTCCTCGTTAGATGATGTGGATGGAGACAGAAGTCTGACTGAGGGATACAAAGAGCATATTCTCTTTTGAATAAAAATTGTTCCAGTAGAATGAAGGGTTTATATAAGTTTGAGTTAAACTGGAAGAAAATTTTTTAAATAAATCCAAACTTATTTGAAATAAGGACATCTTAAACCATTTTTTTCAAGTTGTAGTACTTGATTCCTTGCCTCATTAAAAAAATGGATCCAGAAACTACTTCGGTAGGACCTAGTGGGTTAATGTGTCTGCTTCTCCCTATGGATCTACCATAAATGACCAACATTGGGCATCCAGAATTGCTTTATGTTTGCTCATTTGGTGAACTTTTCTCACAATCCCTCACTGACGCCTTTTGATCTTTGATCTACAATGCAAGCTGAAATCTACTAGGAAAGAAAGGTACCCATGTTGATAAAGTTATTGTTATTCCTAATGAAAAAAGCAGTGGTGTATGTCAGTTTCTTGGAACTCCTCTTGGATCATTCAGTCACAATTTAAACTAACCTATTCAAAATAATAAAACTCTGTTCTATATAAGAAAGGAAAAGTTAGTCTAGAGGTCTCCATTGTTATTTTAATTCCCTCCCAGTTGTTTTCATGCTCCCAAGCTTCTAGATATACCAGTTAGAAAAATGATAAAAATAACTTCAAGCAGTAAGAAATCATTCATCCATATTCCAATAAGAAGGTAGATATTAATAATAGAATTTTTAATGAAAGCAAACCCTCCACAGGATTTGAACCCATACCTCTTTCATAACACAATCAACTACCCGACTCACAAGGCTACACTGAGCCATTAGTGTAACACTCTGAGGTGGTATATTAGTCAACAGAGGATACTGATTCAGTCCCATGAATGTATTAAAAAAATATTGAGATGAACAAAGTAATTAAAATTTTACATGATTATGGAATATAGACAAAGTGCATCCCCTAGGTCATACCAAGGTCTATATGCACACGTATCCAATAAAGTTAAAACAAAACATAGTGTAGATCTGCTTTCTCTATGACAAGATCAGTTTCAAAAGGGAAAGAGAAGAAGGGAGAACTTTACCATTCTTTGGCTTCAGTTCTCTTTAACATGCTTGTTAAAATATTTTTTTAAATGTGACATTAACTTAGAAGAACCTCCCAAAATAGTAATGACATTCCAAGTGGTAAGGAACATTCCAAGGAATTTTCATTGCAGTAGCCTATAATCAAGACTACAAAGACTTCATTGAAACATAGGAAACAGTCCTTTTGTCAACAAAGGATAGTCTAGATCGGGGTCCTCAATGCGTGCCCGCGAGCACCATGGTGCCCTCCGGGGCATTTTTGTGCACCGGCAGGACACCCCACTGCCAAAATGCTGCCGAGAAGCATTGCCATTTCTCAGCGGCATTTTGGCAGCGACGCTTCTTCCTGCTGCCGCTTTTCGGCGGCGGGGTGTTCGACGCCCGCCACAGTCTTCTGAGAATAGCAATATGCTATTCCCACAAGAAAGGTTGGGGACCAATGGTCTAGATGACATAATAGGTCTGTTCCATTTGTAATTTAGAATATAAGAACATAAGAATGGTCAGACCAAAGGTCCATCTAGCCCAATATCCTGTCTTCTGGCAGTGGCCAATGCAGGTGCCTCAGAGAGAATGAACAGAACAGGTAATCATCAAGTGATCCATTCCCTGTTACTTGTTCCCAGCTTCTGTCAAGCAGAAGCTAGGGACACCATCCCTGCCCATCCTGGCTAATAGACATTGATGGACCTATACTCCATGAATTTATCTAGTTATTTTTGAACCCTGTTAAAGTCTATATGTATATAGTCTACAACTTCTATGATACATTTGTCAGAAATTTTGATCCTTAATGTCAGAACTCAGACATTTAGGACTTTAGCCTACCCAGAAAAGCATATCTGCTGCAGAGGCAGTGAAGGTAATCAAGACAAATGGTCCTCCACCCCCTGCCCTGTCTCAGCTTGTGGGAGGAGGAGAGGATATTTTGTCCTCAAGAGAAAAACAGCTACTGCGGACCCAAGAGAAAGATGATCAGGAAGAAAGCTTGGTTGCTCTGGACCTTTCCACTACCCAGAATTCAGATGGGGATTGTGCTGGGACAGGAACTGGAGATAGGATGTGGAGCGATTGAGGGGTCTGTGATGGGAAATGGGGAAGGGAGAATTTATTGTCTCAGTCATCCTATCCCACAACCATTTATGTGAAGCCATTCTGCTACGATTGCTGCCGTGCCTTTTAATGTCTGTGTGGTGACATGGGTCTGACTGATTGCCAGATTGTGGGATGAGGAAGGTATTTTTACCTTAGGGATTGATGGATGTTTCACCTTCCCAACAGCATCCTTGAATACCGATTTTAGGGTAATATGGAGTATGCCAAGAAATTTAAAAGCTGTATATTAATAAGTGGAGTTTGTAATTTTACTGCAGTGTATGGCTGGTGTCCAGCATGGGTGAGGTACTCAAAGGGTCCAACCCCAGAAGCACTGTGAGAGGAGAGAAGCCACTTTGGGAATCTGCAAAGCATGCCACTGAAAGGGTAGGACTTGCTCTTGGTGAGCTTGTGAGTCTCGGGCCTGCACGCAGGGTTCTCCCTGAGAACGGGCCTCTGGTTACATGGAAGCAAGGTCCCTAAGCTTGGTCCTTTCCTTGTTCAAGATGACTCCCAGTTTATAGGATTTTGTTGGTAATACTAAGTTAGTCTTTCAGCTCCCTAGATAAATCAGTTACCATTTGGCAAGTATTGCTCTTGTTGCTAGGTTAGGGTTGCCTGCCTGTTGTGACTGTATCTGGGGGTATGAGAATAAGAATTAAGAATTTTAGTATATTATTGTAATCTGTCCTTGATCCTTGCATTCCTTTATGGTGAGGGGAAATCTTGGGAAGAGAAGCAGCCTGATTCCGGCATAAAGAGAATGCCTGCCTGCTGTGATTGCCAGCCCCTCTGCAGTTGCTGAAGAGTCTGGATTCAGCTCTAAACCTGAGGATCATTTACGGAGTTGTGAGTAACTATGTTTTAGTTAGATAGTCAGGGAAATTCTTTTCCTGAAATGTGATCACAAGCCGTGGGGTAATAGTTTGGGTATTTCATTACCTTCTGTCTATTAAACCTGGGGAGGAACTTATCATCTGATCCCATGTGTAAGTCTTGCGGGCTGTACTGAACCAAGTCAGCCAGGTTACTTTGGTTGCAACAGAAGATATTGTTATCACACATTGTCAAGGGCCACTACAAAGTATGTGTATCAAAGGGAAACTAAATTTTACTCTTGTTATGTCAGGTCACGTAACTGGGACTTTGATATAATTCATGGATATTATCAGCGTGGGAAAGGCACTGGTGACCCTCAGAGTATTGGGTTACCCTGCTGTCATATTTAGTCAGGAACATTTATGACAAAAGTCATATTTACTTCCAGTGATGAGCTGCCAAAATCTTAACAACGGATTCCCTCCTCACCCCATGTGGAGGTCGTTGCCCATCCCCTCGGACTCCTGCCCCATCCAACATCCCCCCCGTGTTCCTTGATGCCCCCCCAGGACCTGTGCCCCATCCACCTACTCCCGTGATTGCTCCCAGAACCGGCAGGAGGGTCTCGTAGGCCACCGTAGTGGGTGCCCACCCCACCCCTAAGAGCCAGAGGCACCTGCTGGGGGGTGAGGTGGGGAGTCCCAGAGGTTGCTTACCTGGGGCAGCTCCCAGGAAGCATCTGGCAGGTCCGTCTGGCTCCTAGGGTCGGGGGAGCATAGCTATCGGGGGAGCAGGGGGAGCGGCCGCTCCCCCACTGATCACATCAAAAGTGGTGCCTTAGGAGCCAACTCCCTGGGTGCTCTGGGGCTGGAGCACCCACGGGGAAAATTTGGTGGGTGCAGAACACCCACCGGCAGCTCCCAGCCCCGCGCCCGGCCCCAGTTCACCTCACCTCCGCTCCATCTCCTCCCCTGAACGCACCGCCCTGCTCTGCTTCTCCGCGCGCCCTCCCCCCCGCCACGGCTTCCTGCGAATCAGCTATTCGGCGGGAAGCCAGGGAGGGCTGAGAAGCAGGCGGCGCCTTCATGCTCAGGCCGAGGGAGGCGGAGGTGAGCTGGGGCGGCGAGCGGTTCCCCTGTGCCCCCCCGAGTTACCTGCTGCGGCGGGGGCGGCCCTCCCCGTGTCCATCCCCCGCCCAGCTCACCTCCACCTCCCTGGGCCTGAGTGGGAAGCCATGGCCTGCTTCTCAGCCCCCCAGCTTCCCACGCAAACAGCTCATTCGCAGGAAGCCTGGCGGGCGGAGAAGCAGAGCAGGGCGGCGTGTTCAGGGGAGGAGGTGGAGGTGGAGCGGAGGTGAGCTGGGGCCGGGGGTGGGGCGGGGAGCTGCCGATGGGTGCTCTGCACCCACCAAATTTTCCCCTTGCATGCTGCAGCCCTGGAACACCTGTGGAGTCACCGCCTAAGGTGCCACTTTTGGCCGGTTACATTTAGAAGCCCTTTTAGAACCGGTTGTCCCTTGCGGAACAACCAATTCTAAAAGGGCTTCTAAATTTAACAATTGGTTCTAGCAAATCGGTGTGAACCAGCTCCAGCTCACCACTGTTTACTTCTTCTTCTTACATAATTATTCTCTTGAAAATATTTTTTGCGTTTGTGTTATTCCTCGGGAGTCTCCAACTAACTGGAGAGTAACTTGGGCTTACCCTGTGGTTAGAAATTTCCTTCCAAGCTGCCACAGTGATCCTCCTAGGAAGGAGTCAGGGGATCATGGAGGCACTGCCAAGTAAATTACTTTGGAGCAGAATAAGGAAATTACACCCTGGTGAGTTGGAAGCAAGATCCAGATGAACCCAGGCCTGTCCACACTAACCCTTAAGGACACTGGCATTAAATGAGGTAACTGGGAGATGAGCTGCTGCAGCTTTGGGACAGGTGAGAGGATGTTTTGGTGGATAGCTGACTCCCTTCTTATCAGACAATTAGATTGTTTTTAGGGTGGAGCAATGGGAGAGGGCCCTTTTTGTCAGGAGGAGATGCAGCTTTCCAGCTAGCCAGGGAGAGAAGGCACCTCTAGCAACCCAACTAGGGAAGGAAAGGCTTAAATTACTCCTAGTAAGGTATTCTCACCTGGAAGACAGGGGCTATTTCAGCATCCAGGATTTGACTAGGCTGTGCCTACTGTGAAGAGAGCCACAGGCAAACAAGCACACTGGAGTTCACCATACATTTTAAACTTTAAAAGGGAAAATCCCAGAGATTTGGAAGGAGCAATAATATAATAATAATATAAATAATATAAAGTAGTTTCAAATACTTGCTTAGGAAAATAATAAACTGTAAATTACTATCATAGTGAAAGGAGTTTTTCAACAGCACGCTATGTCACCCCATGAGGGAATTAGCTACTCCTTTCCCTGGATGTTAAGTCCAGCTTCATTCCAGTTGTCCTGCCTTTGCGTCTTTCCAGTTTGTGATGCTCTTTTTTTTCGATGCTGCAAAGACTGCACCTTTTCCCCACAGGTCCACTCACAAATGACAGCTCCTCATGCAGAGAGCCACATCTGTTCTTTAGCCTCTCAAACTGTATTCCCTCTGTCAGTGTCCCAGATCAACCTCTCTAGTCATATCCTCTATTCCCCTCAATTCAGGGTTCCTTGCACACTGCCCTTCAAGGTCTAGCTTCCTCTTCCTCAGCAAATCCACTTTTTACCCCATTGCAGTCTATTTTTGCCTCTTCCTTTTCTAACTGCCTTTCAGTTGCCACCTTTGGGCAGATTCCAAGCCCCCTCTCCAGCACAAACTCCCCTTTGTTCCTCAGAACTTCACAACAATTGATTAGGTAGGGTTTAACTGTGATCAGTCAGTTATTATTAAAATTGCTATTTGTAGTACGGCCTGATGTTATTTACTGCTTTTTAGTGTGCCTCCTGTACTGGAATTATTGCACATTCTCACTCACCAAAACCTTCTATATCATCTCAGGAAGGCTGGGATCCTTGTTTATTTTGTGACCCCTGCATATTAGGGTCACACTTCCTAGTGCGACCTAATGGCTGGAGCAGCCATCACATTTGCCTTCAAGGGCAGTTGTCACAACTATCAACAGTGCCACATTTCTGTATACAACTGCTCTCATGGCTCAAGCCCATTAAAGATATAGTGAGATTAGTTTACAATATATTTTTCACTTTATTGATATTTTTTCCCTTCACCATTCTGTCTGCTGTTTTCCAAGTTTATGATAAACTGCTCTTTCATTGCAAATTATACACACATTTTATAATTAAACTAGAGACAAACAAACTTCACCCTAAAACAGAATAAAGTATGGTTCAATCTGACAGTTTTCAAACTATAAAATAAATTTTGGGACAGTCAAAATACATTTTTATATTTCTAGGCAGTCCTATAATAAACCGGGATACATAAACTAACAAAGTCCATACTTCATGCTGCAGAAAGTAGGGTCAGGAAAAGTTTACAACTATGCACCTACCTTCCAGCACAGATTAGTATCAGCTTGAATCTCATCACCTGCAGGACAAGAGGTACATTTTTGTATAAACATTTCCCTTAAGAAACTGAGAGGTACTCCAATTCTCACAGGATCAGGCAGTTTGTGAAGATTTGTTGTTTCTAAATATACTCAAACTTTCATGCAACTTATGGGCACCCGCACATTTACATTGCAGTGATACCATCCCTATATTGATGGTTTTGTTGCCTCTATAAGAAAAAGTACCAGATCTGCTATCCCTGGAGATTATTTTTTTTCCCCACCAGAAATGATGATTTACTGTTGCTGCAAGGTTTTTATTTTTTTTTAAATGATGTTTAGGAAAGGGGGAAGGGGCAGAAATGTGGTTTCCTCCAGTTTTGTTTTTCTTGTGATGTATTTATCAATCTGTATACATGTGTGGTGTTAAGGTGTCTAAATTAGAGACTTTGTTTTCTTGATTAATAAAATGCTAATTATGCACCTATGTATTAATTGATTTGCTCAAAAGTAGCCTTTTCCAGTACCATGGTCCGAGTTTCAAACTTATAATGAAATCTAGAACTCAGTTGTCAGTATATTTTTGTTCTTTTCTGAGCTCATGGTAATCAGAGCTTTAAGAACCTCTTCCTTTATCTAGAAATAACATAATTGTATATAGACAAATTAAAGCAAAAACATTAATTGAATATAATAATGGTGGATAATATTGTATAGCCTGAAGAAACTTCCTAAAGTGAATAAGTGAAGCATTTATTTTGTCAATTTTTTGTTTGTGGGTATTGCCTTGGATTGGTTGGATATTCAACTATTTTAGAAGTCTTTTTTTTAAATGAAGCATAAATCATTCTACTTTCCTGCAGCTGACAATCCAAAGAGCAAATAAGGTGGAATTTATTGCTGCTCACATTTCACTCAAAGACTTAAGATCAGTAGCATACTATATCGGGGTCAAGAAGCAGGTCTCTTCCTTCCTTCCTTGCTACTACCTTGTTGTTGCTGTTTTATTTCCCAGCTTCTGGAGAATCAGGTTTGCTCCTGCCAATTAGACTTGTTAATATTCTAGGATGGAACTTCTGCTGTCTCCTTAAACCTAATCACCCAAACCTGAGGTGATTCATCCAGCCACAGTACCAGCAGCTGCTGCAGTTTTCTGGCTGCCTCAGGGAGGGTTGTAAACTCTGGTTGCCACAGAGTGAGGTTCATGCACCCTGTCCCATTTTGATATATATATATATATATATATATATATACACACACACACACACAGATCTTCTTAAACTTTATTGGACCTGTTCCAATGACTAAAGTGACACAAGTCTAACCCATGCACAGGAAGAACAGCTTTCAAATCACAGCTCGTGGCCTGGCATACAATTAATTTTATTGAAAAGGGATCTATAAATGCCAGTGTTCATGGAAATACTATAAAGAAATCCTTAGGGACAAAAAATATTGGGGCTTTTTATAAAGATATGGTTCTGTACTTCTAAATAATTGTTTGACTGGGGGCTTGCTTACAGTTCCCTTGAGAATGGGTAACCATGCACTTAATAGAAGTTTATTCCCACATGGAAGATTTACTGCTGGTTCCATCATTTCAGAGGTGTATTCAAGTTTTAAAGTTTAAAGAACTCTCAGAAAAGATTTGTTAAGAAAAAAAACCCCTACCAAGCCTGCATCCCCAAGGGTCATGCATGCCAAATCCACCAGGGACAGTTTGCAGCTCATCTTCTATTCTGTGTGGTATGGAATATTAACTGCTCTTGCAGCCTGTGAGATCAGTAGTGACCTCTTCATAGGAATCAGGATGTGTCCTCCTTTATCATGGTCCTGGATGGGGATTATTGACGGTTTAGTCCCCATTCTGTTTAACAGAAAATCTCCTTCCACTGCTTCATTCTTTTAGTTAAAGAAACAGTATCCATTTCTGGATACATTTCCTATTCTGTCCCATTTCCCCTGTATCTGAATCCCTCCCCTCCAACTGCTATGCCATAGACATTTTTGAGAGGTGTGTTGCATTTTGAGAGATGTGGCTGGATCATGTCCCATAATGGTTCTTGAGCCTTGAACCATGGATTTTAATTGAATGGCTTCACAGAAGGGCCCAGCTTTGCTTGAAGTGGTCCTGCTAGCTCCTTATAAATACTTTCATTTAATAGAATTGAAAATGTACTGAAAATATAGTTACAACAATTTATTGCAAAATACACTGAACCAATTCAACCAACCAAAAAGAATAAATTAAGTGCACTTTAATCTTCAAGTAACTAGGATGAACGTGCTAATGAAATAGTTTGTGTAAAATAAACTCAATGA
Source organism: Dermochelys coriacea (assembly GCF_009764565.3). Lineage (NCBI taxonomy): Eukaryota > Metazoa > Chordata > Testudines > Dermochelyidae > Dermochelys > Dermochelys coriacea. Next base: position 319,408,971 of record NC_050068.2, on the reverse strand, counting down.
AATGTGATGGGCTCCTAAATAGGCTTAATTGTTTTAGTCCAGAAATAGACCCTGTGTGATGCTGACTATAGGGATGGTTGAACAACAGCCAAGCTTCCTTCACCTAATTAATTGGGTTCTATCTAGGCTAGATTCTAATATTCTGAGTAAGGAGGAGGTCAGTGAAATAGCTCACTTGGATGTTAAAGATAAATTCAAGTTTTCTTCCCTGAGCTAAGTCCTCACTAATGGGGCTATGCATAGCTGGTTGAAATGATCATAATTTCAGAAACCTACTACTTCTTTTATTGAATTATGCAGCACCATCTGTACTACTACCTAGTCCTCTCCCTACCCCATTTTTCTATTTATTCATTTTTTGGGTCTTGTCATAAATTGACTGGGGCAGGGCATATATGTTGATGTACTAGTTTTTACAGTACCTAGAACAATGGGGCCCAACTTGGGACCCTCTATGTGCTATTGCCCCATAAATAGTAACAGTGAATAATAATGAATCCATGTGAAATTCTCGTAGCTTCTTGTTTTGCTATTGTCTCAAAAGTTAGACCAAGTTCATCAAAAAATTTCTTAGGACTGTGAAAGATTACAAAAGCTAATTTGGATGCAGTTTTGGTAGAATCTGTGCTATTTTACAATGTAGACGTGACATCATGCAAATTTGTGGGTTTGCTGAAAAATACGTTTGAGTTGGTTTCACAACTGCAGTAATTAAAATCTGAAAATCAAAGCAAAACTCAGGATTGGAAGTGAAGAAAATATTTGCAGGGACCCCTGCAATGAGAAACTGATGAATGCTGCATAGCTACACTGTATGTATCTATCTAATTCCCCTCTGTAGCTGGAATTTTTAAAAGGGCTCAGCACATACAATGTGTGTGGATACACTCCAAAAGAAAAGTAAATCAGCATGTTTTCTGTAGGAGGGGTGAAGTGACAGGATCTAGAGCTGTTCTCAACTGTCAGCAGCAATGAGGGATGATTCTGGGGATGGCAAGGGCAGTCCAGAGGCAGTTTGTGATCTGTGGACATGCTAGCATACAGAAGCACTGCTGGCTAAACCCAAGCTTCTGCAGAAGCTACTGCAGTCCATGAGCTGTAGAAACTGGCTCCAACTGGCTTTCTCTGCAGAGAAGCACCCTTTTTCTAGACCACAGGACCTGCATTGCTATTGGGCAAGACAGCTGGAAGGATTAAAACAGTGTTTCTCAAACTTTTGTACTAGTGATCCCTTTCACATAGCAAGCCTCTGAGTGTGACCCCCCTTATAAATTAAAAACTTTTTTATATATCTAACACCGTTATATATGCTGGAGGCAAAGCAGGGTTTGGGGTGGAGGCTGACAGCTCATGACTGCCCATGTAATGACCTCGTGACCCAATGAGGGGTCCCGACCCCCAGTTTGACAACCCCTGGAGTAAAGCAGGGTGGCAGCAGCAGAAGAAGGGTGAAGCCCCTGGAGGCTACTCAATAACACCTCCTTTTGAACCTCAGCAATGTCACACCATTCTGACAAAACAACCCTCTCTCCAACAACATGCTCCCTGGAGTATTAGTAACTCTCATGCCAGTCTCTACTAGTCCCTGAATACATTTACCTCCACATTACAATGCCCCATCAAATTATCCGCCTGAGTCTCATCATTTCCCTTCTCTGTACAAGTCATTCCACATTTCAGGAGTCCCTGCTTGACTCTTCTGCCCTCCATCCTCCCTTGCTGTCACTTTTCTCACCTCCCTTTCATTCCCTTATTCCTCCATAAAAGATAGAGAAAATAATTAAATCAAAAAGACTTGTTCAGTACCACTAACCTTATTCATGATTTCATAGCTGATCTCCCTTTCTGTTATCTCTTCCTTCTGCTTTCCCTTCTCTTTCCATGTGCCTGTTCAGACTGTAAGCTCCTTGGAGCAGGGATGTGTCTATTTTGTCTAGCTCTACAGTGCCTAGCACACTTAAGAACACCAAAAGTATAAATTAAAAGTAGAATGATCTCCAGATAACCCAAGCAGCTCAAACCTGGTGTACTAGGGGATGGGGATAAAATGGCGCCCAGCTGGGGCCACTCTCCCCCAGAATATCCCCCACAACCAAGAATTATGCACAGGAGACCTCCAATCTCTGGGGATCTAGGATCTAGTGGTGCCTCCCTTACCCGACCATGTCGTGTTTTGGAAAACATGGAAATAGGAACAATCAGAGACTACAGCTTGTAGGAATAGCTGCAGAAGCAAGAAAAGCAGGGACCTTCGGACATTCAGAAAACTTTTTGTAGTTCTGACTGGATGTTCTTTGCCCTGTGCTGATTGGCAGTTTGCTCCAACACTCCTCTTCCCTCAGAGTCTTTTCATCTCCGCTTAAATCCATGAGTCCCTCTTACTGTCTTCGCCCTGTCCTGTGCCTTTCACTTCCCTTCCCTTCAATGTCCTCTCTCCCTTCACTTTTGTTTCTATTTATCTGATTCCCTCCTAAATAACCACCCCACCACTGAAAATAAAATTACAGATCTAACGTTACATTTGTTGCCATGACATTTTTCACTCTGGTTGTGTGTTCTACATTGTCCCCTCACTCTCTGTCTTGTCTAGCTATGCTGTAAGCTCTCCAGGATAGGGTCTGTCTGCTATTCTGTTGTGTATAATGTGCCTCACAATATGGCCTCATACTTGGTTGGTCCTTAGGCACTACAGTAATAAACGTGATTACTAATAAGAGTAGATCGAAATTCCTGAAAAATCTTGATATCCATATGTATCTTCTATTTAGAAACAATGGAGTTCTTTTCAGCTTCCATTGAAGTTGATGGCAGAATTCCTATTGACTTTAACAGGAGCAGGATTAAGCCAAATATTTTGGAGTCACATCAGAGGTTTTGTTTTTAAATATCTATATAATAAAATTCCAGCACTGCCGCTCTCTGTGTCGCTCTGAATCCTATAATCTCTGTTGAGTCAGTAGGAAGCTATGGAAGCAGCTGAGAGTTCTTTTTCTTCTTGTTCTGAATATCGCAGGTTGAATCATCACTGGGTTTCATGGTCTGTTACCATATAATTCTTAAATTCTTGGCCATTTTGTCTTTACAGATTACACAGATGCAGTGTATAGCTACAATAAGACATGCCATGCTTATACGCCATGGCAAGACTCTTAGACCATTTTGATATCAGAGGTAACTCAACCAAATACCACCTTAATTCTACAGTTAATCTGTATGAAACAATTTATTGGTTGTTTTGAGGGAAACTGCAGAGATGGGGGATTATTTGGCCCTACTGCCACCTGCACAAATCAAACTCCCCTGTACCACCTCCCCAGACACAAATCAATGCAAACACCCATACAACACAATCAGAACACCCTCCTCATTCACCACACACAGAAATCCACACGGTACTCTGAGAATACAACAGCACACACAAACATCACTCTAATGCCTAGAATGTCTGTTGAGTCAGTGTGAAGCAATGGAAACAGCTACAAGCATGGCTCAGAGCTTTTTCTTGGAATATCACCCTGTTCAAACATCACTAGGATTCACCATGCTACGATAAAGTTTTTAAGTTCTCAGAGATTTTTGGCTTTTTTACACAAATTACACCTGTGCTAGTACCATTGCTAAAGCTGTGTCCGCTCTATCATTTACATCAGGGATCAGAAACCTTTGGTATGCAGCCCACCTGGGTAAGCCCTCTGGCGGGCCAGGCCGGTTTGTTTACCTGCTGCGTCCACAGGTTCAGCCAATCGCAGCTCCAACTGGCCGCGGTTCGCCGTTCCAGGCCAATGGGGGCTGCGGGAAGCAGTGCGGGCCAAGGGATGTGCTAGCCACCACTTCCCACAGCTCCCATTGGCCTGGAGTGATGAACCATGGCCAATGGGAGCTGCGATCAGCCGAACCTGCGGACACAGCAGGTAAACAAAGCGTCCCGGCCCGATGGGGGCTTGCCCTGGCAGGCCGCATGCCAAAGGTTGCAGATCCCTGGTTTACATATACACCTTTCTCAGCACTAAAGACTTCCAAATTATTTTATTTTTAACTTTTACCATGGAGTAAATTTGGTATCTAAAGGGAAAATTTTGCAGAGAATTTATTTACTTATTTATTCATTTATTTATTATGATTTTAATTGCCTGAACCTCATTGGGATTGAACCTTTGTTCATCGTTACAATCTTTTCATATGTTAAGTAAACGGCAGGAGAAATAGTGCTAATTTGTAACACTCAGCAAATGAAAAAAAAAAAGAGCAGAAATTTTCCAATAAAAACACTATGGAATTTAAGTTAAAAATAATAAGGGCCAGATCTGGCATAAATCAGACTGGTTCCATTGAAGTCTATAGAACTATGGCAATTTATGCCAACTGAGAATCCTGACACAAAACTATGCTGAAATAGAATGCACAGTCAGCAACATTATGAAATTTAATAGGAATAAGGTAGAGCATCCATTTTTAATGATAAACATATTTTAATACTATTAAGTCAGCAGGAGTCACTTCCACATATTTTCACAAGAAAGTTATGATGTATTCTTATGCCTTGCTTTATCAAGAATTATAATACAACATTTATCAACAAATGCCCATGGAAATACCACAGAAAGTGTTCTTTCTAATTGGGCCAAAAAATCATAAAAGGCTACCTTTCTGTCAGATGAAAGGTTGTACTTTTATTTTGCTCTTTCCTTTTATATTGCATGTTATGCAAACTCCCTATAACCTTTTTTTAAAAAACTGAAGCACAGACAAATGTGAGAGGTGGTACTTCATTTATCATATGGAGAAGGCTCATTGTTTGCTTTTTCCTTACTTATAGGTGCTGTTCCAGAATCTTTGAAGTGAGAGATAACAAAATGGAAAAAAAAAGTGATTTCACATAAGTGAAGATAAGATGAGCAATTGCCGATCTAGAATATTTTCAGCTGACAGGATGGGTCACCGAGGACTTTGATTTAAGTACTTCTAGTACAAAAAAATTTAGAATGAAATTCTAACATCAAATAATCAACAGCACAGAAGTTATTATTATACTATGCATACACAGAATGAACAAAGCCAGATTCTACCACTCTATTTCACGGCTTATTTGATTTTAGGTCAGTCATTTTAGGAATAATTAAAATAGGGTAAAATGAAAGGCCTTTTCTTAAACATTTCAACCAAAAAAGAAAACATTTTTCAAACACTGCATGGATGATAAGCTCACCAAATATGATCAGCTGCAGTACTGAGGTAGAATGCTTATGCCTGGGCCAAGTCTTGTAAAACACTTATTCATGTGATTAACTTTACTTGCATCCTTATTTTCAAGGACAGACCCTATGCCTTCTATATATCTTTGAGATTTTAAGGCAAGCAAGAAGGGACAATTATAGTCACATAGTCTGATCTTTTGTATTATATAGGCCATAGAATTCTACCCAGTGATTTCAACTTCTAACCCAACAACTTGTGGTTGAACTACACCATATATTTTAAAGCAATAACCGTTCTTGATTTACAGACTTCAACTAATGGAGAATTTGTGACATTTCTTGGTAATCTATTCCAATAGGTAATTACCCATTCTGTGACAAAACTGTGTCTTATTTCCAGTTTGAACTTTGCTGACTTCAACTTTGTTCTATATAATTTGGATTCAAAACCAGAAATTATTATGCATACATGATAGCTGAAAAGAAATAAAACAATTTGATTATCATGACCAGACCAAGATTTATATCAAGGTACTTATATGGCCCCGTCACAGTAGTATCTGAGCACATTCCAGGATCTATCCAGCACAATCTATACTAGTTATGGCCTAGATTGCATCAGTCCTTTCTAAGAAATACATGAGAATAAAAGAATGTAAAGACTCATCTTATTGCCTTGCTTGGTTCCCTTGAGCAAAGGGGAAACAGAGGAGGACTTATGACATCACTGACTGGGAGAAAGCTTTGATGAACCTTTTCGGTGTTTCAATCAACATTTGTTATTCAACCTGCTTTTTTCTCACTTCACAAAGCTATTTCGGTATCAATTCATCTTTTTAAAGGAGGTCTTTCAGAACTGATCTGTTGTGGGATGTCTCAGACTACACAAGGCACATTCATTCATCCTCTATAATGCTGCCCCTTCATACAGGTGACCTAGGGAGATGTTGTAGAACATTTCCCCCAAATCACCAAGAGGAACTTAACACTGAATATGTCTTCATTAATATTGAAATCAGTAACAAACAGGAACAAGCTGATAAGACTATCAGAAGTTTATAGAAATATTGATAAAGTGGATATGATTATTTTTCTAGACCTGGAAATTCTCTTCTGATTTGTTCGATACATTTCATTGTTATGATGTACAATTTTGAGAGGATTTATGCTTCCAAATATATAATAGGATCAAATCTTTTCTTAGCATATATATAGTCCAGTGAATAATTACTTTAATTAAAATGAA